>NC_136063.1:1387291203-1387987302 GCF_964261635.1 Lissotriton helveticus | reverse complement strand
AAATGGCCTCGTGAATTTCCTCTGGAGTGAGGGGAGAGATCCAGAGTCTCTGAGACCATCTGGGGAAGACTGGGCAGTTGGGTCCCTGTCTCTGTCAACAATGCAGCTAGGGAGGAGGAGCTTCGCGCGCACCCAAGATGGTCGCGTGAGCACAGGGCTCCCGGACCCTCGCCACCTCCATCGACTATCCTGTAATTTATCCTGGTTCGGACGACGGGTCTTTATTGGCACAGTTCTACTGCTCATTTATTTGTTTCAGCGAACTTTTTTGGACTTCGGGGTCCAGAGCTACAGACTGTCGCAGTTTTCTGGCCTGCTCCATGGTGACGCCCCGCGCTATCTTGTCTCGCTTGCCGTCCAGTAAGTGAACAACAACGGACTGCCAGACTTGCGTGGGCTGACGACAGCTTTCGGTTTCGATTCCTGTCCGGAGCTCGACCTGACTTTGTAGGCTCCGTGGACGGCCGGACGCTCCTACACCCTTGGTCTCTCCGCTCCTACTGCCGATCTGTAGCGGCTTCCAGATCTGAGACTGGCACCACCTTCGCCCTTTTGGTCCTACATTTGCCACCGCAGTCACCATTTTTACCCGTCAACAGGCGACCCGTACGGGTCCAGGATCCAAGATGGCCACCAAGCCTGAGGGTGGGAAGCGCGGGCCTAAACCGGGCGTTCGAGGGAGTGCTCTGCAAACAAACATTATGGACCGGTACACTCTAGCTGAGGGATCGCCGGGAGCAGCAGCTAAACCCTCAACGACAATGCCGGAGGACTCATCGATTGAGGACGAGCCCTCGCTGCGAGATCTCATGGGCGCCATCACCGGTATGAAGGCCTCATTGAGGCAACAATATGAGGCCTTGACTCTCAAACTGGATACGGTGGCGATTGATGTCAATCTGATCAGGGCGGACTTGGCGAAGACAAACGAAAAGGTCAAATCCCTGGATCTTAAGACCTCTAGCCTGGTCACCGACGTCTCTGAATTACAGGCTGAAGTCGGGAATCTGAGGAAAGCCAATGATTATTACTCTGGGCGCCTAGAGGACTATGAAAGCCGTGCCAGGCGCAATAACATCCGCCTGATTGGGGTCCCGGAATCATCGACTGCTGCCTCGACGGACCTATTGGTGGAAGACCTGGTGCTGAATCACTTGGCGCCCAAGGGTCTCAGCAAGTTCTTCGCTGTAGAACGTGCACATAGGATCCCCGGCGGCACACCTAAATCGGGTGCTAACCCTCGACCCATCATTGCGAGGATCTTTCATTTCCGGGACAGAGACGCTATCCTGCAGGCTTCGCGGCAGTCTGGTCCCATTGCCTTTGAGAACTCTACTGTCAGCTTCTATCCGGACTTTACACAACAGGTCCAGAAACAGAGGCTGGGGTTCCAAGGGGTCAAGAAGAGACTCCGGGAAAGGTCTATGAAGTATGCCATGCTCTTTCCGGCCCGTCTGCGGGTGGTACATAGGGATCGTACTTTTTTCTTCGACCATCCTGGGGTCGTGAGTGACTGGCTTGACACGCTGCCTACGGATCATGAACCTTTTGAGGACTCTGGCAAGTCGGATCGGGCGGAAGGTGGCCCGACGGAGCAGGAGTAGCTGTTGACTTTGACCCCGTACCCTTCCCGTTGGCTTTGAACTGTGCTATGCTGTGTTCTTAATGTTTGCAAGTAATAGTCTTTTTAGGGGTGGGTGGGGGGTGAACGGGTCCTTTCTCCTCCTGGGTTTTCTTTTCGTAGACTAGTTGGGTGGTTGGGCGACAGGCACACTGCAAGTTTATGGGGCTCTTTGGTCTTCAGCAGGGGTGCGGGGTGGGGATATAGTTGTTTTGACATTGTTGGGGGAACTGGGTTGTTTGAATTTTATTGTTACTTGCAAGGCGAAGGAAGGGCGCACTCCTGTTTTTTGCAGTTGCTTTGGGTGTGGGGCGGGGGAGGGGCTGAACACGGGGATGGGGGTAGGGGACTTCGGTTATTGTGTTGGAACGTGAACGGGTTGGGGGATGGGATTAAGAGGAGGGTGGTGTTGCAATTGCTGAAACGTTTGACTCCAGATGTCGTTTTACTGCAGGAGACTCATTTGCTCGGCAACACGTGCTACGCTTTGAATAGGCGTGGTTATCGCCTTGTGGCGCACTCGGGTTTCACTTCGGGCTCTAGGGGGGCGGGCATTCTGGTTCGGACCTCCCTCCCCTTGGCCATTGATGATGTCATTCTGGATGATAAGGGACGATACGCCGCCATTGTGGGGCGCTGGGAGGGGAAGCTTCTTATTCTGATTTCTGTGTACGTGCCCCCGGGCCTCCAGGCCACCACATTTGCTGATCTGAGTGGACTTATCCTGGGTCTCCCCGAGGGTCTGCTTTTGGTTGGGGGTGACTTTTATGCGGTGGTCTCGGGGATGCGTGATCGTCACCCTCCCAGGGAACTGCCGAAGGCCCAGACTTGGTTGAGTGACTTCCTGGAGACGCTGGGGCTCACTGATTGCTGGCGGTTGCTTCACCCGGGACAGTTGCAATATACCTATCATTCTGGTGCTCATGGTAGTCTCTCAAGGTTGGACCACGTATTACTGCCCTCGGCCCATGCATCCCTCATACGGGAAGTTAAACATCTGGCACGGGGCATCTCGGACCATTCTCCTCTTTGGCTGGTGGTTGATGCACGGCAGGGTTCGGCGGGCCGAGTGGCTCCGATCAACCCCTGGTATTTGAAGGACCCCAGGGTCAGGGATGAGCTGGTTAAAGCACACGATTGTTATTTTGAGGAAAATGTGGGCTCTGTTTCCTCCCCTAGTTTACTTTGGGAAGCTTACAAGACGGTCATTCGTGGCCAGGCCCTCTCATTGATTGGTAGCGTGAAGTTGGCCAACCGTGCTGAGATGGTTCGACTTGAGGGGGAGGTCACGGCCCTGGAGGAGCGCTTGGAATCTGGGGTTGCCGCTGAGGGGTTACATCTACTGGAGTTGAAGCAACATGAATACAGAGCTCTGGTCACTGAAGCTGCTAAGGAAATGGGGAGGGAACAGCAGGGACACTTGTATGATGTGGGTGATAAGGCTGGGAAACTGCTTGCTTGGTTGGATAAGAGGGAGAATGCAAGTCGTGTCGTCCCTGTGATTGTTGCGGAGAATGGAGAGTGTTGTACAGACCCTGTTGATATTGTTGCATGTTTTGCCGATTATTTCCGCGAGGTGTACTCCCAGGTGTCTGATCGTTCAGAGCAGGACTCCCGCCTGCTATTGCGTGATATTGCACTTCCCCGATTGTCTGACATTGATAGAGATGCTCTGGATGCCCCGCCTACTGTGGACGAGATTGCCGCTGCTGTCCGTTCGGTCCGATCCGGCAAGGCCTCGGGCCCTAATGGGCTCCCCATTGAGCTATATAAACTGCGCCCGGATTCGCTAGCTCCTCATCTGCGCTCTATGTTTCTTGAGTCTTTGGAGGTGGGTTTTCTCCCGCCAGACCAGAGACTGGCCACTATTGTTGTCATCCACAAGGATGGTAAACCTCGGGATCGCTGTGCCTCTTTTCGACCCATTTCGTTGATTAACGCGGAACCTAAAATCTTGGCCAGGCTGCTGGCGACACGTTTGGCGACCGTTATTGGGGAACTGGTTCACCCTGATCAATCCGGCTTTATACCGGATCGTAACACGGCGCTTAACCTCCGAAGGTTGCATGGCGTCCTGGCACGGGCCGAGACGCTGCGTGAGCCCGCCATCTTGGCGTCCTTAGACGCTACGATGGCGTTTGATACAATAGAATGGCCGTATTTGTGGGCGGTTCTTGCTAAGTTTGGTTTCGGTTCGGAGTTCGTTCGGTGGGTCAAATTGCTTTACGCCGGTCCCATGGCTCAGGTGGTGGTCAATGGTCAGGTCTCTGCGCCCTTTGCACTGAGCAGAGGGACGTGACAGGGCTGTCCCTTGTCCCCCTTGTTGTTTGCTCTCGCCTTGGAACCGCTGGCGGCCTGGTTGAGGTGGGAACCGTCCCTGAAGGGCATTAGGTGGAACTCGGAGTTTGAGGACCGTGTATCTCTCTACGCTGATGATATTCTGCTTTATCTTACATCACCCCGTAAATCCCTCATTGTGCTGTTTGATGTCTTAACGTCCTTCCGCAAAAACTCGGGTCTTGTCATCAACTGGTCGAAGCCCTGTATATACGTCCTGTCGGGTGCCGCCCCCCTTCTGCCAAGTGGTTGTCCTATCGCGATTGTGAAAGATGGCTTTAACTACCTAGGCATTTTTATCACGCTGAGCCCTGCACTGCGGGTTGACCGCAATTTACTGCCCCCTCTTCAGCGCCTTCGGGCGGATGTGGTTGCCTGGGGGAAACTTCCTCTCTCTCCCCTGGGTAGAGCGGCATTGTTTAAGAAGATGTCACTGCCCCGCTTCCTCTACGCATTGCAAAACACACTTGACGTTGTCCCGGCTACATACTTCCGTGAGGTTGAAAGTTTACAGAGACAACTGGTGTGGGGGGGTAGGCCCCGGATCGCCATTGCTAAATTGTCGCTCCCGTGGTACGACGGTGGAATTGCTTTGCCTGATATCCGTCGCTATTATTGGGCGTCTCAACTGGGGGCAATAAATCATTGCATGTATGGCCCTTTGCCGAATCCGGCCTTCGAGATGGACAAATGGTTGTTACCGGGGGGCGACTTCAATAGAGCCCTCTACTCGAAACTCACCCCTCGCAACGTGACGGGCCCCACTAGGACGGCCGTCCAGGTGTGGCGACATGCTTCCATGGCGCTTGGGTGGACTGATAAATTGACTCGTGCCACCCCCCTGTACGCGTCTGACAGACTTGGCTCACTTTGGCAGTCCCGGGGGTTTGATAGGTGGGACTTGATTGGTATCAGCAGGATTGATGATGTTTGGACTAAGGGGAGAATGAAGACGTTTGAGGAATTGAAAACCGAGTACGCTTTGAGCGATCGCGAATTTTTTCGCTATGCGCAGGTCCGCCACGCGGTGCTCTTGGTCTTCCCTTCGGGTGTGGAGATACCGGAGTCGTCCCCGCTTGAAGACAGGGTACTGGACGGACATGTTCCTGATAGTACGATTTCGCTTATTTATAAAAAATTAATCAACTCCAGGTCTGCTCTCCTGTTTCGCCTTAGAGAGGTCTGGACTGGTGATGGGCTGGAGCTGGACGATGAGGACTGGCAGGCGGCGATCTCCTCCCCTAAAGAGGTGGCCATCCAGGCGCGCCTTAGATTTGTGCAACTTAAAATCCTGCATTGAGTGTATGTCACTGGTCCCCGTTTGGTACACATGGGCTTCTCTGTGGATGGTTTGTGTCGGCGTGGATGCGGTCTCCTGGGCACCTTTTTACATATCATCTGGGAGTGCCCTGAGATAGTGCGATTCTGGACCCGTGTGCACGAGGTGATGAGTGAGGTTACGGGGGTGCGATCGATGCCGGAAGCTAGGAGATGCCTGCTGAACGTATGGGAACCGAATGATTACTCCGTGTCGCAGCTTCGGTGGGTGACCTTGGGCAATATGATTGCCAAAAGAGACATTGCGCAACTGTGGGGCGCTCAGGGCCCGCCCGGGATTCGGAAATGGAAACAAAACATGGACTGGTGCATGTTCAGAGAAAAAACTGTATATATTTCTCGAGGTACCCCCCGAAAATGGGGGAAGATATGGACTCAGTGGAACACTTACCGTGGTGGTATATGTGCCCCTCCTCTTCCTGACCCAGATGTTGCACCCATGTCCCCGTAACCCGAGGGTTCCTCCACATACTATTGTATACTGGTTGCAATTTGTTTCTTCTGCCCCCCCCCTGTGGGACTCTTTCTCGATGGAACAACCGCTCATGGTATTGCCCTTCCCGCTCCAACACCATATACTGCAACGTTGTGTATACTGATGTCTCTTTTTCTTCTCTCCTTGCAAGTTGTTTGTGTTTGTGTTATAAAATCAATAAAAAGTTTTAAAAAAAACAAAACAATGCAGCTAGGGAAGCTTCGGGAGGTCGGCCCGCATAAAGATTAGCGTAGTAGTCCGCAAAGGCTTGGGTGATAGCCCGAGAGGTGAGGTGGTGGGTGCCAGCCCCATCCCAGACCTCGGGGATGATGCATGTGGCCTTGGGGTAGGAGACTAATTTATGGAGTAATTTGCCATTTTTATCACCCCAGCCATAGACACGCGCCACAGAGCAGCGCCAGAGCATTTTAGCAGATTCCAGGGAGATCTGGCAGATGTCCTCATGGAGCAGTGTGAGCTGTCAGGCGGAATCAGCACCTTCAGTAGACACCTGGGCCAACTCCAACCGAGCAGCGTGGGCCTCCAGCTGTACAAGGCGGGCGTCTTGGGCCGTGTGCTTCGCGTGGACTAAGCCTTTAGCCACGCCCCATATGGTGGCCTTGCAGGCTTCCCATAATGTATCCGGCGAGGGTACCAACACTGTATTGATTGCAAAGTATTGCTTCAGTTCACGCTCGAGGGATTCAACGAATTCCGCATCTTGCAGAAACCAAGCGTTCATGTGCCAGGTCATGCGAACACCATCAGGAGAGTTCCCGCGATGGAGGGAGATAGGGGAATGGTCCGAGATGCCTCTGGGCAAAATAGTAGCCCCGACACCAACTGACAATGAAGAGCGGGCACCAGGAGCAGGTCAATCCGAGAATGAGTATGGTGGGCCGCTGAAGTGTGAGTGTACTGCTCCCGGTGGAGGTTCCACACCCTCCAGGCATCACAGAGACCGAGGACAGAGGACCAGTCTGAAAGGCGCTCAGCAGAGGCACATCAGGACGCAGAGGGAGCACCTGTCGTGTCACAAGGGGGATGCATGACCACGTTAAAGTTGCCTCTGAAGACTGTCCGACCGTGAGGAAAGGCGGAGATTACAAGTGTGAGTTGCTGAAGGGCAGAGGACATTGTGGTAGGGGGAACGTAGATAGACAAGAGATTGAGAGGATGCCCTTCGAGATTTCCGGTCAGGGCAACATAGCGGACTTGCGTGTCAGTCTCAGCCTGTATCAGAGTGAAGGGGAGACCCCTACGGAGCAGTATGGCCACCCCCCGGGATCCCCGTGTGAAACCAGAATGCCAGACCCTGTCAAACCCATAACGGGCAAGGAAAGTGCACTGAGTTCCTAAAAGGTGCGTTTCTTGTATAAATAGGATGTCGGATGCTTGGCGTTGGGCTCTGTGGAGAACTGTGGTTAGTTTTATGTGGTCTAGCAGACTATTGACATTTCAAGACACAATGTGGAGGGTCTATTTAAGATAGACATCATCGGGCGGTTGTTGTGCATAGGGGAGCAGTGCGGATGGACCTGGGTCCTCGGGGAGATAACCTCTCCCAACCGGGGCACCGGAGTGGGGTTTGTGTGTCCTATTAAGTCTCATGTCTTCATCGGTGACGCGTGTGCATTGACGGCTGCCAAGTAACACAAAAAACGGTGGCTCGTTGGCGGCCAAAAACAATAAACAATCAGGAGACAACGGTATGCCCTCCCTCCCTCGCCCCCTAACACCCCCCCACCCTACACTTCGGAACTTGAAGCATCTGTCGCCCTGAAAAGGAAACAACAAAACAGCAACACAAATGAACCTGAGTGCCAAGCTAAAACGGTTAGCGGGACATGAGCGTGGCAGAGCTGGACTCCTCCATGTAGGCGGATGAGATAACTGTTAGTAGCTACAGAAACAAATAAGACCAACAAGAACTAGTGGACCACCAATAAGTCTGGGTGCTCAGGTAATGCAAGTGTTAAAGCTTGGTGTGGCGGTGATGGGCCTCTCTGTGTATATGATGTGGAAGAGGGCATCGCTGCAGGAGCAGCCGAGAGAACAGCTTATGGATGTCATGCCGTTCGGACCCTCAGTTCAGGCCCCATCCTACCCAGTTTCTCGAACTACGGGGCTTCTTGAGTCAGAGTCAGATATGGCCTGGCGCAGTGTCTCGGAGGGGTCCGGGATGCGGCACAATTCAGTCTGGGAACCAGTTGAGCTGGGAGGTGCAGATCTCCCTGGTGATGTGTGCGGAAGGGACGACTGAGGCACAACACGTAGGCTCCCGTCGGGCATGGGTGGAGACCAGTCGGGGCTGAAGAGGGCACTTCTCCGTGAGCCATGTCCAAGCCATCGGGGGATTGTCAAAGAAGAGTGCCTTATCCTGAAAGACAAAATGAAGCCAGGCTGGAAAGAGGAGGCCATAGCAAAAACCCAGGTTAGGGAGCTACTGCTTAACGTCGCCGTAAGTACGACATTAAGAATCAATCATTTTTATTAAGCGGCAAGACATCAAATACCACAGCCCAGCTGCCTACATCAACCTGCCGGCAGGGCGGATACTCAAATCAGGGACGCAGCGTTTGAGTCTACACCCCGGAGGTCGACCCCGCGTGAACGATGGCTCCGCCACCCCACCTGCAATAAAGCCACCATTTTATAAGGAAAACAGCAAAAAAAATAATAAGCAGAAGGAAAACACTCCCCCCCACCCAAACCCCCACTCAACCGAAACTCCCCTCCAACCCACCTCCCAGACCCACCCCGCCCCGCATCAGCTCTTCTTTGTCCTAAATATCCCCGTGATCCTACCAACCAGTCTGACCGCGTGCATTGTCATTCAAGGAACCGGCGTGGCACCCACGGGTTCCAGTGGAATGAGTTGTAAGATTTGCAGGTACTTCGGGCATGTTACTTCCCGTAAATCTTTAGACAGGAGGCGCAGAAAAGGACCCCATAGCTTAGCATACTCCGAGCCCTTTCCATCCATACCCAAGGAAAGACGCTCCATGGCAAGGGTATGCCACAATCGTTGAATCCAGTCTCGGAAGTCAGGTATTGCCGGGGAGCCCCACTGAGCCAACAGGACCTGTCGCGCCGCTAACAAGGCCAACGCAATCTGTCTGCCCCTAAGAGAGCGCAGAGGAAAAGATTTGGAGTGTGGTAAACCCAGCAGTGTGTGTTCAGGGAGTCGTGGAAGTGTAATCTGAAAAGCAGAATCCAGCTCATGAAGGACCGCGGTCCAATAGCGCTCTAGTTTCGGGCATCGCCATAGCAAATAAATCAAGGTGTTCCCCCCCCCCCTCCCCCCCCGCAACCCCTCCAGCAGAGGCCTGACTTTGCTTTGTCCCATGTCCGGATGCGCGCGGGAGTGTAATACCAGTATGTTGCAGTTTTGTAGGCCAATTCGGTCCCAGCAGTGTTGGATGTTGTGTGGTGCGCTCTATAGAACACATGCTCCCATTCTTTGGGCGTCAGTGGGCGCCCTAACTCTACTTCCGAGCGGACCTGCGCCTTGGTACGTTGCTTCCGCGGGCAGCGGAGGATCATCGCATAAATCTCCAATATAAGGCTCCAGTCATCCTTCTTGCACACCAGCCAACGTTCAAAGGCTGTGAGGGGTCGCGACATGAGTGCAACATTGGCTGGTTGGGTCACCCAATGTGCGACTTGCGCATGATAGAACGCGTCCTCCTTGTGCAACTGAAAATACTCCGAGCGTAGTGTATGGAATGGAATTAGCCCGTCCAGATCGAAGAGCGAGCCCACCCGCTTACAACCCTCCTCTCGCCAGCGATGGAAAATCGGTGATGCACGGCTCGGTGGAAAGTCAGGATTATCCACTATGGGTGTCATCAGAGAAAGAAAGGATGTCCACCCCTTACGCAACGCCAACTGATCCCAGGCTTTGAGTGTCGGCGAAGTCACCGAAGAAGAGTACAAACCCCACGCCCTATGTTTGTGCGGTAACCAGAGCTCCCGCCATATATTACTTCCAGCCACCGACTGGTCCATAAAGTTCCAGTGTTTACTGGACATGGGAATATTCCACTCGACTATGTACCGCAGACAGGATGCCTGAAAGTAAGCAGTAACGGAAAACCCAGCCCCCCCCCCGCAGTCTTCGGAGTAGTGGTCACAGTAAAGGCAAATCGAGGCCTCTTATGATTCCATAAGAACTTGTTGAGGAGGCCTTGAAGTTTCCACAACATGCCCAACGGTGGGCTCAGAGGCAGCATCTGGAAAATATAAAGAATGCGGGGCAGCACCGTCATTTTGATAGCGGCCAGTCTCCCAAACCATGCCAATGTAAGGCGGGACCAGTCCGCCAAGGTCTTAGCGACCTGTTCGGTCAGAATCGAGTAATTTAGGGAGAGTGTTTTAGGGAGGGTCGGGCCAGTCGCACACCCAAAACGTGATATTGGATTGGAGCCACTGGAAAGGGAAGTCCCTCTGCAGGTCTGCCACATCGGCGTCAGGGACCAAAATATTGAGAATTTGTGACTTGGAAAAATTTACTTTGAAACCCGCTGCGTTGTAAAAAAAGGCCAAAAGTTCCGCAGAGAGACAACGCAGGGAGGGGTGTGGGTTAGCTAGAGCTAAAATGACATAGTCCGCATACAGACTGATTTTATGGACATCCGCCCCAAACCAGAGCCCCGAAATACCGGCATGGGAGCGAACGCGCTGGGCAAAAGGCTCCATATAAAGCGCAAAGAGCAGCGGCGATAGAGGACACCCCTGCCGCGTCCCCCTAGTGATAGCGAAGGCGCTGGACCGACACCCATTCACCCGCACCACTGCTGTAGGGGCTGCATAGAGGCACTGAATCCACCTCCGGAAATTGTCGCCAATCCCGAAGGCCCGTAGTACTTCGAACATGTAGCCCCAGTCCACGCGGTCGAATGCTTTCTCTGCATCGATAGAAAGCAAGAAAGCGTGCGACCCGGAGCGGTGTACTGAGTCCAGCAGGTGAAGCAGCCTCTTTGTATTATCACCCCCCTGTCTAGTTGGTATAAACCCTGCCGGGTCAGGGTCAATCACTACATCCAACAATGGGCTGAGCCTCGCAGCCAACACCCCTGCAAATAACTAGACGTCAAAGTTGAGGAGGGAGATCGGCCTGCAGGAGTTGCATTCCGTAGGATCTTTCCCCGGTTTGGGGAAGACCGTTATGGCCGCCTCAGTCATGGAGGGAGTAACCACCCCCGTGTCCAGGAAAGAATTAAAAAGGCGAGTTAGGAGGGGGGCCAGCTCCTTACAGAATGTTTTGTAAAAAATGGCTGAAAACCCGTCCGACCCAGGCGATTTGGCCAGTTTCAGTCGCGCAATAGCCGAAATAACTTCCTCGATTCGTATCTCAGCATCCAGCGTCTCAGCCGAGTCTCGATACAAGGGTGTAATACCCAAGGATGCCAGATACTCCCGTATGCTCTCCGGGGCAGTTCCCTCCTTCTGGTAGAGTGATTGATAAAAGAGACGGAAGGAGTCTAGTATGTCAGCGTCCGCGGTGTGAGTCCGTGCCCGACGATCCTTGAGTGCGTGGATTGTGTGTGCTTGTGTTCACGCACAAAGCCTATGTGTGAGCATCTTACCCCCTTCATCCCCGCAAAGAAAGAACTTATGCCGTAAGCGCAGTAACGCATGTGCCGCCCTGTCAAGATCAAGATGTTTGAGCATACGCCTTTTGGTTTTAAGCTCTCTCCACACTCGGGCGCCCCCGTTCTCTTATGAATTGCCTCCAGGCCGCGCACATCCCCCTCCAGTTCTGCCCGCTTCTCCCTGCGCAACTTAGTGTACGTCGCCGAAAGTGCTATCAAATCGCCCCTCACCACCAATTTGAGCGCTTCCCAGATCCTGTCCTCCACCCTATTTTCCTCCAGGTAATGCGTAATAGTGTCTCGCAGCTTTGCCACTACGGAGTCAGAGTGTAGCATGGTATCTCGGAGGCGCCAGCCAGCCGAAGGCGGCCGAGCACCGACCAGCGATAGTTCCACGGAGAAGAGCGCACGATCGGAAAGGGAGTGCGGTGTAATGTCTGCAGCAGATAGATGGGGTAAAAAGTAGGATGAGGCTAAGAAGTGATCGAGGCCCGCATAGGTCCTGTGAGCAGCGGAATAGTAGGTGTAATCGCGTTACTGGGGATGCTGGACGCGCCACACATCATGCAGCCCCCCCTCCGAGAGCCACTGCTTCTCATCCTGTGACTAAGCGCCTGTTTGACGGAATCGCTGCTCCGACCTATCCATGCCTCCCTCCATGACAAGATTGAGGTCACCACCCACCAACACCAGCGCATCTGGGGACGCAAGCACCTGAGCAAGGGCTGAACGCAGGAAGGTTTCTTGTTGGGCATTAGGGGCATAAATGGACCCTATAGTAAACGTCCCCCCCCACTGCACCCGCACAGCCAGGCACCTTCCCCTGATGTCAACTACTTGGGACAGTACTTTACAATGCATACAAGCACTAAACAGCAATGCAACCCCATTTTTCTTATTCGGGCCAGAAGACCATAGCTGCAGGGGAAAACGCTTATCTCGCATGCGGCGGACATCCTTAGCAAGGAGATGCGTTTCTTGTAAGAGGCACACATCACTATCCGCACCCTCTAAAAGGGACAGGATCGCAGCACGCTTTACCGGATTATTGAGTCCCCTAACATTGAGACTCACCACTTTCAAAGACCTGGACATCAGTCACACGTCAAAGGCACAGCGCTAACTACCGGTACTATATCCCAAGCAACATTGCATGACAAATACATTACAAGCCTCCAAAGAGTCCCCATCAGACTTCCTGCTCATGGATGGAGGACATGCAACGGTCTACTCATAGCCCCCCTGAGCTGATGCTGAGCCCCCCCACCCCTCCGACCACCCTACCCCCAACACCCCCGTCCCCAAAAAGAAAAAGACCCCCAGCAATACAAGCCCCAACAGTGTAACCACAGGACCCAACAAGACAAGCAAATGAGGTGAACGAAAGTCCCTTAAACAGGCCCCAACAGCAGGGTAACATGGCTCCAACCAACCCAGTACCCAGTTCCTGATACAGGACATTCTCCCAAGTAGTGACACAAAAACATTACTCATCTAGATTTTGTGGACAGTCTCCTCCGGCGCCAGCTGTAGACCCTGTAAGGGCCAAGTGAAAGATCCGGTCTTCACGTACCCGCAGGGGCCTCCGTCACCAACGGCACAGAAGCCACTGCCGCTCCCCGTTCCCGCAGGCTCACTGATAGGTCAGGTTTTATCGCCAGCGCTGGCTTGCCGACCCTCTGCCACTCCGCGGAATGCCGCCGCTGTCTGTTAGGGGAGCTGCCGGTTTCAGTCGGAGTAGCGGGCCGATCCAGACCCAAAATGTCCCGGGCTGCTTCCAGCGACCGAACCTGGATCAGCTTGGCCTTCCATTTGAAGATAAGCCTGAACGGGTGCCCCCACGAGTAGGGGACCCCCTTCTCCCTCAGAAAGGTAGTGACAGGCTTAAAGTATCTCAGTTTGACCAGGGTAGAGGCCTCAAGATCCTGGAACAGCATAGGGCGATGATCCCGAAATTGAAGGGGGGTGAGGTCACGTGCCTTCCTCAAAATCCGTTCCTTGATCTGAAAATCACACACTAATATATCAGGAGGAGGGGCCTTGGGTCCCTGTGGCAGGCCAACACGATGCACTCGGTCCATTTGAATCTCCTGCAGGTCCTCCTCGTTCAAGACGTGCCGAAAGAGAGCTTCGACATATTCCCGCAGGTCCGTCCCCTCACCTTTCCATGGCACCGCCCTAATCCGTATATTATTGCGGCGGGATCTGTTCTCTAAGTCCTCAGTGTGGGCTTGCAGGTCCAAGTTTTGCTCCGTGAGGCGTATTACATCCTGTTGGAGCCGATGCACACTCTCCGCCGTCCCTAAATCATGTTCCTCCAATGTCACGATGCGCTCCCCCACACCGTCAACATCCCGCCGCATTTCCCTCAGATCCGACGCAAGCTGGGAACGTAGTTCCGTAATGTCCTCCTTTATAGCAGCGAACGGTTCGGCGCCGGAGGGACTGATCAACACGTCCTACTCCGCCGCCATCTTGGCCACGCCCCAAGTATGACATTTAGCTTGTATCTCCCTGGTGTAGTCTGGGAAGACCATAATCTTGTTGCTTTGAAAAGTCTGGGGACCTTGTGTCCGCGCCTCCTAAGGATGGCGTCCCTATCCCGGAAATTGATGATCTGCAGGATAATGGGCAGGGCTGGATACTCAAGCCCAGGCGTCTAGGCCAATCCCCCAAGGACGTCACTACCTCCGGGGTGAACCAGCGTACATCCAAGACCCCTTCCCTCTGTCCCGGACAGACGTCCCGATCCAGGAAGGGTAGCGCCCCCACGCCGACCCAGGAGGAGCACCGATGAGCCGTTGACAAGGGGCCCAGGGAGGCGAACTGTCAATATGCACCCCGGCAGGCGAGAGTCAGTCCAATGCAGGTGTCCGGCTCCAGCCGGTGGTGGGGCCAGTAATGGATAAGAAATTCCACAGGGGTGCAGCGGGGTCAAGTCAAACAAGCAGCAGCACAGGGGGGACAGCAGCGCGCTTGCAATAGTTAGATATCCTCAACCAGTGGAGGGGGCCGCGGGGAGGAGAGGAGGGGTCCGACCCCATGGGGTACGCCACCGGCGGGGGTATGAGTCCAGTCAAGGGTGGTCAAGCGAGCCCTCTCCCACACACTAGCCAGCACTGCCTCTGGGGCTCCTGCAGAGATGGAACAGGTCCGAAGACTCCCACACCGCTACCCGACAATGGTAGCCGGGGCAAGCAAGTCTTGAGCGGATGTCTAGGGGGGGCCCTTCAGGCCGAGACCCCCCAACAATTGCAGGTAGGTGCAGGGGCGCTGAGTGGAGGAATGAGGCAGGAGGGGGGCCTCAGCTGTTACATCGACCCCCGCACCTCCTCCAGCCCCCAGCTGGTCAACGGCTCACACCTGACTCAACGGAGGACAAACTAGAAGTCACCTCCTCCTCGAGGGTCAGTAGTCCCGAGGGTCGAGACAAGGCTGCAGAGTTGCCACAGTTCAGGGCGGGCAGGAGGGTTCAGGCCCGGCCACCCCAGGAAGAAGTACAGCAATAGGCGGTGGTAGGGGCCCTACAGGGGCACAGAGCTTCAGGCAATCCCCGGTGGCCCAGGCAGGCCAGAGCAGAGAATACCTGGGTGCAGTCCCCAGCAGGCCCAATCTCACAGAGGCAGGATAAGTCTGGCCACAGGGGGAGAAAAGGCCCAGGCCTGTCCCACCACTGCCTGAAAACGACAGCCGATCCCGTCGGTTCAGGGTGAGCAGGAAAGGACCGGTCCGGCTGAAACAGGAGAATGCCAGCGGTGATGGGTGGCCCCCGGGGGGGTGCGGAGCCCACAACGGCCCCCGTCGGGCCACAACAGGCTGGCACACAAGCCGCCGGAGTGCAGTCGCCAGCCGGCCCAGGTGATCTCCCAAGTCCAGCACCCACGGGGCGGAATAGGCCGGGACCTCAGTGGGGGAGCAGGGCCCGGTCCGCCACGCCGCTGCCCAACAGTGGCAGCCGAGCCAAGCTGCACCCCAAGCACCTCAGACTCGCCGCCAGGGACGATCCAGGCCCACTTCGGAGGTTATGTTATGTTATGTTAAAAGAAATTTCTTAAGCGCACTAACACCGATTGGTTTCTTGGCGCTGTCAGCGATAGAGGGTATGACCAGGGAAACAAGCGAACGGGATTTATTGGAATGCTTGCTGGAAGAGCCAGGTCTTTAAGGCTTTCCTAAATGACAGGAGGTCAGGGCAGAGCCGGATCTCCAGAGGGAAGGTGTTCCACAGCCGTGGAGCCAGTGATCCGAATCTGTATCCGCCCGCACGTTTGTGCTTAAAAGATGGTATCTGAAGGAGACCTTGATTGGCCGAGCGCAAGTTTCTGACCGGGGCATACTTTATGATAAGTGTTTCGATAAATTTGGGGCTTTTGCAGAGTGGGGCTTTAAAAATCATGCAGCCAGCTTTGAAGGTACTGCGCTGAGCCACAGGGAGCCAGTGAAGTTTTACCAGGAGTGGGGTGGCAGGTTGCCATCTAGGCTGCTTTAAAATCAGTCTGGCTGCATGGTTCTGCACCATCTGAAGGCGTTTCAGAAGGTACAGAGGCAGGCCCAGATAGATCGAGTTCGCGTAATCTAAGTGAGAGATCACAGTGGCGATCACCACCTGCGTCAAGGCCTCCTGGGTAAGGAGGCGGCGAACCTTCCGAATTTTCCTGAGTTGGAAAAAGCCCTTAGAGACTAGCTGACCTACTTGTGCTTTGAGTGATAGATCACTGTTCACAATGACTCCCAGTGTCTTTGCTGAGGTGGAGGGAATCGGTGCTTGGCCCATTTCTGACGGCCAATAATGTGGGCCCCAATATTTGGCACTGTCTCCTGTGAGGACCAACTCAGTTTTACCTGGGTTCAACTTCAGGTGGTTTTGGTCCATTCATGCTTGGATGAACCTCAAGGTGGATTGGAAGATAGATATGGAAGCTTCAGAGTTATCTATTGTGAACAGTAATTGCAGGTCGTCCGCGTAGTTGAGCATTGTCACCTGTCTATCTCTCAGAGCCTGAATGAGTGGAAAGATATAGAGATTAAACAGGTGAGGTGACAGGGAAGAACCCTGGGGTACACCACACGTGATGGTCTGAGTGGTGCCCACCAGGTCACCCATGCGGACTGCCTGAGTACGGCCCTCGAGGAAGGACTTCAGCCAGCTGGCTGCCGTGCCCCGGATACCGGCCCGAGTGGCACGGTCGATCAAGATGGTATGATCGACCGTGTCAAACGCGGCCGACAAATCCAGGAGCACCAGAGCCTGAGGGGAACGTTTGTCTGCACAGTCACGGAGAGAATCGAGTACCGAGACTACCACTGCCTCTGTCGAGTGGGCGGGGCAGAATCCCGCCTGATGTGGGTCGAGGCACTCAGATTCCTCCATGAAGTTGGACAGGCATTTGGCAACATGAGCCTCCAGTACCTTTGCCAAAAATGGCAGGAGGGAAATCGGTCGATAGTTTGCCTTGCATGTAGGATCCGCCCCGGGTTTTTTCAGGAGAGGTATAACCGTAGCTACTTTGAATGCAAGGGGAACCAGGCCGGAAGTCAGTGAGTCATTTAGAAGGGTACATGCCGGGGCCGGGATAACTGAGAGGCAGTCTTTTAAGATATAGGGCGGGCATTTATACGAAGGGGCGCCGGATTTCACTCTCACCAACAGCTCCTGAAATTGAGTCGGAGTAATGAGGGGAAAGCTATTTAATGAGCAAGTGTGATTAGTCCTAATAGAGGCGTCCAAAATGGGGTGTAAGTTTTGCCGGATGGTAGCTTTTATAATTGCGATTTTCTCAATGAAGAAGAGATTCAAAGAGTCACAGAGCATCTGAGTCGGGGGTGATTTTGGACGGACATTGTCAAGAATCGTTAACTCATTCAGAAAAGAAAAAATATCTTTTGATCTGTTCGTGGAGTTAATGATGCGGGAGGAGAAATGAGCAGCTTTAGTGGCTAAAACATTTTTCATGTACTCTTTCCTGGCCTTAGTGTAACTGACTTTTAAATCAGGGGCATAGCTGCGTCGCCAATGGCGTTCAAGTTGGCGCAAGGCCAATTTCTTTGCTTTGAGGTCCGGTGAAAACCATTTTTGTGCATCCGCACGTCGGGCAAGTTTGACCTTGTTAAATGGAGCGTGGATGTCACTAGCTGCTTGCAGCCAGTCAGAGATATTGGTTTCCGATGTATTCATATCGGAATGATGAGGTGGAATGGACATAGCTAGTGTCTGTAGGAATTCCGATCTATCTAGAGAGGTCCATTTCCTTGCATGCCCCCCTGCCGTCACGGCGGTAGTTCTTTTGAGGGTATAGACGAGGTTGAATTTAAGAAGAAAGTGGTCAGACCAAACACATGGGGTGGTGCCTGGTGTTGTGACCAATAGGGAATTAGACCAAACCTGGTCCAACGTATGACCTTTACAGTGAGTAGGTGAGCGCATATGTTGTACAAAATTCAGGTTAGTGAGAAGCTCGGTGAATTCGCAAGAGTGGGGACCTTCCAGCGGGTCATTAAACCAGTAGTTAAAATCCCCAATCAGGAGAATCCTGACATGTTCTACGACCAAATTGGCGATTAGTTCACTAAACATGAGAGGGAAAGTCGGCATATTTATTGGGGGTCTGTACAAAAGAACACACACCACTGTTGCGTGGGACATTTCTAATTTTAGAACTAAGTTTTCGGTATCTGGGAGATTCAGGCCAGTCAGGGCAGTGATTTTTAAATTGGAGCGGAATATAGCCGCAACCCCCCCGCCCGGTTTGCCTGACCCACGGTCGGCATGGATAATACAATAATTCGGCAGAAGAGCCGCGATTATATCTGGGGCTGAGTCTGGGGTCAACCAGGTCTACCTGGAGGTCAGCAGGTAAGAGCAGGCAGCAGGGTGGGAACTCCGCTCGCGGTCCTCCGCATGGAAGGCAGGCCTCACCTCATGGCCCCGGGTATGATCACCCTCTCGCCTCGCGTGGACCCCGGGCAGCACCGGAGAACAGATAGGCACAACCACTACCCCGAGCGGCAAGGGGGGCCCGGGGTTCAGATTGTTAGAGCCCAGGCCGCTCGGCTCAGGAATGGGCCGCCAAGGGGGCCACCATTTTACAGCCCACAGACTCAGAGAAAAGGGGTACAACCAAGGTGGCAGGAGCTCAAATCCACCCAGGATCGGGACCGGAGCACGGCGAATGGGACAGGGGACCTCCTCAAGTGGCAGGTAGGGTCCGATGGCAGCTACTAACGGGAGGATGCAAGGCGGCTGATGGCGGGGGTCCGGAGCACACTTAGAGGGAGACCGCCATCTTGAAGCCCCAGGCCATGCCCCGGTGATGAATTTAAACGTCATTTAGGGCATGGATGGCATTGGATTGAATTGCAAAATGTGCATTTCACTTTTTTGGTGTGTGTTAAATAAATGCCTGTGTAGGATGTGTGTGCGTGGTGTGGTTATTGTATAACTTGCAAACCTTGTTTAGCCTTGTGCATTTCCGTTTTTGCATTTTTGCATTAAAGCTGTATTATTTAGCATGCCTCCTTTGTCTGGCCATATAGGCCTGCTTGAGTTAATTGTTTTCCAGGCCTCCTGCTTGTTGTGACTGTGAGTGACCATGTGGCTGGTGGCCATTTTTTGGTGGTAGTTTAGTAGGGTGCAGCTTTGGCCATATAGGCTTTGTTCCTCTTGGCCTATGCTTCTTGTTGTGGGCCTGGCCATGTGGCTGGTGGCCATTTTGAAGACAGGCAGTGTGCTTTTGCCATAGGCCTGCATTGTCTGTCTTCCCTTTCTTGTTGTTGTGTGTAGCCTAGCCATGTAGCTGGTGGCCATTTTGTGGAGCCAGCCAGTGTGATTTTGCCTTAGGCCTGCAAGCTTGTGGCCTAGTCTGCCAATAGGCCTTTCATCCAGTAGACCCAGAGCTACTCATGGGTGCATGAAACAACTGTCTCTGTGGTGTCTGTTGAATTTAAAAAGCATTTAGGGCATGGATGGCATTGGATTGAACTGCGTGTGTAATATCTCAACAATAATACCAAGCAAGGGAGGAGACAATTACCAAACAACAAAACTACACAATTATTAAAAATTATATTCTTTTTAATGATATTTCTTTTAAAAGCATATTTTGAATGCACAAAATTTATATAAAAAATTGACAATAAAACCAATTATTACAATACTAAAAATTAATCATACAAGTGAATTTAATCACAAGATGGAAGAGTGGCAATCAATACTTTCTCAAAAATCATACAAATTAATACAAACACAAGAGGAGAGAGTGGCAATTAATACTTTCTCGACGCGCGTTTCGGCGTTTAAACCAACGCCTTCATCAGGAGCCACACATATATTTCTGAAATACATAATCAAATCAACATAAGAAACATATAAACATTCAAATATTTATAAAAACAACATACTTACATAAACACTAAAAAACGTTTCATTATTTGGCATTTAATAAAATTATACAAAATTCAAACCTCCCTGCTAACTATAGCATATGGTATTCGCTAAACAAGTTACAAGACTTTTATGTAAATATTTGAGCAGTTGCTATATTTATTCGAGAGAAGGGAATTCATACTAGTCTCTTAAGCTGTGGATTAGCTCTTTTAAATGTATGACATGTATAGATCTATAGTGGTATTAACAGTTAAGTGTCTTGATATCAGGGATAGTCAAGGATAGTTTACTTTCCAGCATATAATTCTAAGAGGGGTGAGCAATCATTATATCACAATTCCGTTAGACCTGTAAAAAACTAGGTGGTAGTACAGACACTATATTCCTTAATATACTATTCGTCAAGTCCAGAATTTTATAACATTAGATATACTCACCTAAAACTAAAAAACTATTATTTGACCATCAATAGTATGGTTACTCGATGCCTGCTTCCAGAACAAGCATCTAAAATTCCACTGTATATGTAATTTACGATTATCCTAGGTGAAGAAAAAACGGTAACCGTCAGTACCTGTTTTAAATCTAATCTGACTATCCAGATAAAGGACACAGTACAGCTTCACTAGTAAAAGTGAAAATGCTTACCTATCGATAAAGGAGAAGATTCCTAGAGCTGCTTGATATGCAACAAACTGGAATCGAAAGACGCTTTCGGTCTCATTTAAAACCATTTTCCTTTTTGCTTTTCCTTACGGCGAACCTACAGATACCAAGCAAGGGTCCCAAGACACGGAAAAAAAGTTATTCATTATTAAAAACAAAACATATATCCTAAGCTACTCCTTAACCGATTTATTAACAAATTAAAATAAAAAGCAGCACTTACAGCTTAGACGTACACGTGGCATTTATATTCTCCACCCGCACGATAATTATTCATGTCGGGGGCCGTAAAGTTCATCGGATCTGGGAAGCCTAATCAGTATCCTGCCTCTCGTTTCTTATAACTCTTTATTCAAGAAAATACAGCCAGTGATTATCTAAAAATAAGTATTCTATAAAATTAACTCCATTTTAAACCAAATTACTTGGTTTAGAATAATTCCCACAAACGTTCCTTATCGATAGAGAGTAAATAGCAGGGCTGCAACCGGCGTTGTCGATGGTAACTACCGAAGAAGCCGGTCGGCGTTCTGTGACCGTTAGAAAAGATATCACCAGCGGTAGTGATTGACTTCCTTTAAAACCGCCCTGCAGATGGTCACATGATTAGCAGCCTTAGATCTTTAAAGCGCCAGTGTGTTTAACTTAGTGATTGAGCGGATAGTCATATCCGAGTAGGGAACTTATTATTAATTTATATAAACAGACTAGAACGTGAAAATAATTAAAAATATAAAGAATTTTATAACACAAATCGCCAATTGGATTGAACTGCAAAATGTGTTTTTGGGGTGTATTTCACTTTTTTGGTGTGTGTTCAATAAATGCCTTTGTTGGATGTGTGTGATGTGGTTGTTGCGTAACTTTCCAACCTTTTTAAGCCCTGTGGATTTTTGTTTTTGAATTACATCTGTGTTGTTTAGCATGCCTCCTTTGTCTGGCCATATAAGTCAGGCAGTGTGCTTGTGCTTCCATCTCCTTTGCCAGCTGCAGCTCCCTAATGACATGATGCACAAATTAGTGCCACACAAGTTCCATTACATTTGTATTTTTGTTTTTGTTCTTCTTCTTTCCTATCCTTCCTGAGTGTACACAGTATACCATGAACGCCCTTGTTGTCAAAGTCTCACAAAGGGCTACACTGTTATTATTTTTTATAACTTAAACTAAGTTAATAAAATGTAATAACGTAACACTAACAAGTGTGACCACCACACACTGTTATATAATATATTTGTTTGTTTGTACAAGTAGTAAATGAACCCCAACAACAAATGCAACATTTCACTGATGATCGTTTGGCTTCTTTGCTTTTAGGTGCACAAAAAGACTGACGAGGAGGTGTCATCATTACCTGTTGCACTGCCAGACAGAAGTCCTGCTGCACACAACGTCACGTGATGTGTGACCACAGACATCACCTGCGTCCTGCTGACATCGGAAAACGATGGCCCCAAAGAAAGGTAATAGGTCCTCCAGTACCAAGAAAGTTGCCAGTGAGAAGAAGTAACAGAAGAAGGAAGTGGCACTGCCACTTACCAAGACTGGTGTACCCCCCAATATTTTTTGGGGGAAACAAAAAATTACACCTGCATCAGCGGTGTCCGGGGACCAAGCTGGGAGCAGCACCTTCGTATCAGCGGGCCTACCCCACCAAACTAGGCCCAAGCCTGTGAGTGTCGCAGAGGTAGCCAGATGAATTGAGCAAACGCCAATGAGCAGTGATGTTGAAATGTCATTATCGCAAATTAGTACCCAATCAACTCAGGTGGAAACTCAGCAGATAAGTGGGCAACAACAGCCGGAAAAACAGCCAGAACAACAGCCGGAACAACAGCCGCAACGACAGCCGCAACAACGGCCCACAATAGTAGTTGTTCCTCCCGAAGTAGGGGCAGTTCAGGAAATTGAGCTTCCTGCAGACGAAGAAGAGCAAGTCACTCTTTCAAAAGATCCATTGTTAGTCCATCAACTTCTTTTACAAGCCCCCTTTCTGATGTTCTAGATACCACTTGGAACCCACCAGCTTAGCCTGAGAGTGAGGCACGCCACGCGACATGGCTAAGGAAAAGGAAGGTTCCAGAAAGCTTCAGTGTTATGGAGGAAGATGTAGAAGAGAAGGATGAAGACGAGCCAGTCATCATGTGGAGATGGAGAAAGACATTATTATTACCCCATCTCAAATTGCTGTGAGGGATGTGGCGCGGATACCACCAACACAGGTAACACCAACACAACCTCCAGCTTCCATATTTGCATTTGCAAAGGCCCGGCAGGGACCTACATCCAGCTCAACCACCACTTCAGTAGGTAGTGGTACTCTAACTGCACAGAGTCAAATTCCAGGCACACTCTCCAGTTCATCCGGCATTGCAAGTGGCACCTCCAGCAGCACAAGAAAGTTCCCCTCCCCAGGTTGGGACTTCTTTTCGGTCAATAATAAGGAGGACAACGTTGCTATATGCTCAATTTGTTGACATGGTGTTAGTCGGGGTAAGCTTGGTACAAACTATAGTACCGAAGGCCAAACAACCCATCTGAAAAACACCACATGATCCAGTGGGAGGTGCACCTACTTACTGTACAAAAAAGAAAACTGCACCCATTGCTTTTGAAGTAGAAGAAGATATGATCCTTTTGGAAGGTGAACAAGAGGGAGCCATTTTCTCTGGTACACAAAGTAGCCTTGTGCCCAGCAGTGTAGTGGTGCGGCCCACATCTGCAGCAACAGCTCAGTAGCACTGTAGTAAGAGTCAGGCTTAGACACCAAGGCAAAAGAGTACCATAATGAAAAAAAGTGCATTGTTGAGCCTAACTGGGTTCAAGAAGTCACCTGCATCAGCTGCACCAGAAAGGAAAAAAATGTAGCCTACCATTGTCAGCATGCTTAGGTCGGAGGGGCAGTACGAACGCAACCACCCAATGGCACATTTGTACAATGCGAAGCTGGCTAAAATGTTAGCGCTGGACCTTCTCCCTTTTTCTTTTGTGGAAGGGGTGGGTTTCCTTGAATTTGTGACGGCCATCTGCCCAAAATGGAAGGTTCCCAGCAGGTCCTATTTTGCCAGAGTAGCTGTTACAGCACTACATCACGATGTGCTGGAATTGCTTGTACAAGCTTTGCAGCAGAGTGCTGTTCACAATATCCACCCGACAACAGACATGTGGACCAGTTGCCAAGCCACTGATTACATGTGCATTACTGCACACTGGATCTCTTTTGTAGGGGTTAGTGAAAAGATATCTAAAGCAGGTGTTGTTGACACTGCTGAGATTTTTAATGCTACTCGGAAACATGCAACTGTAGCCATATTCGCCATGGAGAAATGTCATACTGCTGCAAACATTTTTGAAGAGTTTAACAGCAAGGCCTTTTAATGGCTGTGCCCAAGAGGGCTTAACATTGGTTTTGTTGCCATGGATAATGGCAGTGATATAGTTAAGGCCATGCAGGATGATGGCTATTTCAGGGTCCTGTGCTTGGCGCACTGCATTAACATTATTGTTCAAGACTTTCTGGAAAAAGAAGCCTGAGTCAGCAACTTACTGACCACCTCCAGAAGAATATGCACACATTTCAGCCATTCTTTTAAAGACCGGAAGCAGCTGAGGATCATTCAACGTGAGCGTAGAATGCCTGTCAAAGCACTCATCCAGGAGGTGCCGACACGTTGGAACTCAACTTATTACATGCATGATCGTCTGTTTGATCAGTACAGACCAATCAATGACTATGTCATGCAAAGAATAAGGGGTGCAACTGTGAAAGGCATGACCCTACAGATGGACCAATGGGGCCTATTTAAATGCCTGACATAGATGCTTCTTCCTTTCAAGCTCTTCTGGGGCCTATTTAAATGCCTGACATAGATGCTTCTTCCTTTCAAGCTCTTCACACGTGAAGTCAGCAAGGAGGACTGTACTATGGGCCAAACTATCCCATTGTTGCACATGCGAGAGCAACAGCTGAAGGAGGTGTCTGAAACGTACACATGTGTGGAGGGAAAAGATGAAGCATATGAGTTGGCGGAGATCTCATCCCCTCGCTTAGCTGAAAATACAAGGGTGCAAGCTTGCATTGTTTCCGAAATTCATTAAATTTGTGCCACAATTCTGAATCCACAGTACAAATTGGCACTGAACACTAAGATATTAATTATTTTTTCAGAAGTGAATGTTGCCCAGTACAAAACTTGGATAGCTGAGGCAGCCAGTGACTTGGAAAATGAACAGCTGGTAATTAAAGGCCCGCTACTCAAACCCACAATAAGTACTGTAGCAGGGCATCCAGCATCAAGTTCAACTTCAGAGCCTGAGGGCAGTGTGTTTGGCTCAGAGCTGTCACCAACACTATCGGCAACAGCAGGAACCGGATCATCAACCCCAGTACAATCGGCACAGGATTGGTATTTACAGCAAGGGCGTGCTAGGTCCAGTGCTGATGCAAATACAAAAGAGGCCCAAAAAAGTGGAGCACCCCTGAACATTGAGCGGATGGTCCAGGCCTATCTGGATGACCCAACAGAGGTCTACATTGATCAAAACCCATTGCTGTATTGGTATAAGAAAATGGCCAGTGCTCAGCAAGCTGGCGATAAACTATCTGGATTGCCCTGTCGCAAGTGTCTCTTCTGAGCATATTTTCAGTGCTGCTGGTGTCATTGTAACAATGAAAAGAACCAGTCTCTCGCCAAAAACGTGGAGAGATCAACCATGATCACAATGAATCAGCACTTTATACCACCGAAATACAAAATACTTGAATCAACGCAGGAAGATGAGGACAGCGACTTAGGTGACGGAAGTAGTGTCTTAGATGACTACCTACTTCTGGTTGAACCACCAGAGTTTGAGGACGAGCTATACTTCCCTGACAACTAGGCTTTGAACTTCTTACTTTCTTTCTTCCTTATTTAACTTTTATTTCTGTGTGTCTCTGTCTTTCTGGCTCAAAACTTTGAATCACAACAAATCCATCACCACCGTCTTCTAGTCTTTTTTATTGCCACATTGGAGTTGCATCTCTGTGCATTTAACTTAGGTCCACTCCTCAGAGTCCTGCTCCATCCTCCTGACTCACCTAAATCTATTTCCCGCAAGCCAGATGATGATTTGATGGAGAATAGTACAAGAAAATGTTGCCTCGTCGAATCCTCCAAAAGAAGTGGAACATGATGACTATAGCTATCCTCCTTTCCGAGCCAAGAGAGACTGCCCCTTAACTTAAGGTGAGAACAAGGAACAGGTAATGGTGGCATGCATTGGACGCTGACTCTGAGTGATTGGTGTTTGTGATGTTGTGGTGCATGAAGTGAATTCATTGTGTACTATTATTTAATCTACACACTAAAAGTTAATCAAATCAATGTTTCTCTTCTTGTTGTTTAATAACAAAATTGTACTTCTACTGCAGGCCGATCCATTGCATTTTTGAATGCGGAATCTGGACTCACTGAGTACACTGCAGACTGAGTTGGACAACACCATGATGATGACCACAGTGGCATAATATCTTCGCAGTCAGTCAGTAGGATCGGAGATGATTGATGTAATAACTCAGGGCGTTTCATGAGTGGCCTAAAAGGTAAACGAGTCAACAACAACCACAGCAGACCTTCATGTCTGTGTAATGGTAGAATCGAGTCACGAGTGTAGTAGTGGTGGTATGACTGACAGCTGTGCGTGCCATTGATTTAGTTACTTACTTTGGAAAATGTTATGTTGCTGTATATGTGACATGTGTGCTCTGTCTGGCTCAGTCAAAATCTAAGCTAAGTGGAGGTTAAGTGAGCGCCGTGGGCCTGCTCTGTCCTGTTGCTGTTGTAGGTTAATGCTGCAAACAGATAACAGAGTAGACATGATTTATCCATGCCGCTCTGAAAGTGTTTGCACTCCACCGTAATTTATGCTTTTTTTCTCCTTGATTTTTAAATATCCCTTTTATTTTTCTATCTACACTTAAAGGCCGGCTTTTACCCTGTGCTAAACAGAGAAAAACAACTCACACTCACCTACCAATCCGCATCCGCCAGGCAGGCAGTGGCCCACAAGATTGACAGGCGCAGCGACAAATGGAAGGGAGGACCAAGAGGAATGCCGAGATGCAACCCAATTTGACCAGGATAACATACAGTAACATTTTAGCATCAACATTCATCATCTTTTAAATAATTTGATTCATTTTTCCTCTTCAATCATTACGACTGTATGTTGTTGTTGTTTGCTCTCTGCTTATAATTGATCTCTACAGCTATTTTTTAATTTTCTTTGCTAGCTTTAAAAAGTAAGCCTGGTATAACAGAAGTAAAAATGTATGTACTTTGGGTCTCTCTGAGGGCAGACAGTGAAGGACTGGACTTTTAACAGAACCAGCGGTGCCAGGGAACAACACCTTTAACCTTCATGGGATACCTGTTTCGGCGCACAATGACAGAGACACGGGAGACTTCCTTCGGCGTCAAAGATCAGCGTTTATTTACTGCAGGGAAACAAGAGTCATTAGAAGTACATCGGCATGTAGGTTCTGCGAGTCTGCTTCCAATTGCATATGTAGGTCGCTCTCTTTTATACAAAATGTTGCCATTGCACAACATGTGAACAAAAGATTACAATTCAGTTCCCACAGTAAACTTCAAAAGGGTCGCTTTCATGTGTTCAGAAACCCGGAACATAATTACAGTAGCAATGCCGGTTCCCAACTGTAAAAGTACATCTTCCCACCATTAGGCACACCCATTAGAGTTGTAAATGACCAAGAAAAAGAGACAAGAGCAGCTGCAAGGAAGTCAGACATGTGTAGAAGAAAGAGTGTGGGGGTAATATCGGAAGCATGATCGTAGGATCAAAGAGCTGGATCCCATCGCCTGCACGGCTGTCACAATAGACCCGCACGACCAGATTACCTTCAAGCTGAGCCATCTGCCTTCGCTGTGTCATTCCTCCGGCCATAAAGACGCATGAAAGGAATATGCGTCTTCCGCAAGGCTTGGGAACTAGAGGGTCAGGGGGCGAACAGTTACCTGCTCGCTGACTACGTGAGGGCAAGAAACAAAATGGATGCCGTATCTAAAATGGAACACGAGGGTTCAGATGAAGAACACGTAATATTAGGCGAACCCTATCAGGTAGTGTAGCGAAAATGCGTACACTTATCGAACTCGCCATTTACGGTTCGTAGATACCAAACTCATCCATATTCGGTAATGCCCAAAACGTCGTAATAATTTTTACGGAACCTCAGACGGTCCTTTTGCCCTCATGTAGGCAAGCACTAGTCGGAATCATAATCGATTTCGATATTCATCAGATCATTTAGATGCTGCTGATACATTATTCTATCCATCAATGCTTCTTTGGTGACAACTGGCTGTCTTATACACGTTGTAGCACAAAGGCCACATAAGGCAGGACCACATTGCACTCAAAGACAACATGTGAATAGAAACGTCACAACAACCCCTATGATCATCAGAATCTTCCAACCCCAAGTCGACATCAGGCCCCAAAACCATCCCAGAAGCGTCCAATTTCCTTCGTCCACGTGTATGGACTCCGAAATTTTGTGCAACTTAGAGATGGCTTGAAAAACCGTTGGAGCGTTATCAGGTATGAATATGCAGCAGCTCGAATGGATGACCTTACAAACACCACCTCTATCTGCTAGAACAACGTCTAGAACCATACGGTTCTGTAACGTCATCAGTCTGTCCGCCTGAAGCTCGGCTGTCAAATTACCAAGGGCACTTGCAGTTATGTTGGCAGTTGATTCTACTACACGAGTTAACTGTCTCAGGTTCCTGCTATTGACCATAGGGCCCCAAAACGGTAGGAAACCCTTAAAGAAGTCTCCTGCTTCTTGACCGGCAGTATCTTCTTTGTTGACAACACCTCTCACAACTCTAGTTCTGTGATAATCTGAGGCCACAGTGAAAGTCGGAGGCAAAAGATTTGCAATGTAGCAGGTTCCCGAGAAGTCATGAGGTAACCACGTATAGGCTCGATCATAACATACAAAATAGGTACCCTTGGCAGTTAGGAAGACAGGGGATGAGAGCGTTGGTAAGACATATGTCTCAGTACACGCACTCTCCCCAAACTGAGCTCTCGGATTTCGACCGAGACCTTTCAGGCAGAAGTTACCAAGGTGAGGTACAATCCATATCGGTGGTGAGCTTTTAAGCTGCCTATCACCCACTGATACACTATACTCAGCCTCACTTAGTTCCTTATATGCTCGCACCTCCTCCTCTGGGATAAGCGATGCGTCAAAAATATCTCTATCTAAATCAGCAATAGCTCTTGCCAGAGTCTTGTGGTACGGGCCAAGACCAAAGTTTGCTGAGCGTGGTTCTCGATGGGGGTAGGAATCTAGTGCGCTACGGAACATAGTTTGCAATGCTCGAGCTGACCCTTGGGAACTATAAGGCAGCACCAAGTATGGAATACCCTTATCCATGGTATGTGGCATTAACCCACACACCCAACAATTGGTAGTGTTTACCACTAACTGATGCTGATGCAAGAGTTGAATAAAGGAGTTGTTTCTAAATTCCGCACGTCTGGCTTGTTCGTGCTGAGGCAGAAGATGAAAGGAATGTGGAGAGACAGTTGAAACGAAATTTAGATCATGAGATGGAAGAGTAGGTATAGTAGAAAGCAGTAAGAATTGGGACCCAAAATATACTCCCCCCACCAGTAACATAGATACAGTCAGGAACAATATGAAAACCTGTAGCAAAAACCATTTTGTACGAAACATTTTATCTAATGCAAATCTTTGCGCCAACATTTTATCTCTCTTCGACAGCTCAGATAATGACGATTCCATCCCCTAACGACCGTCCGCGACGTTCTTGACGAACTTCGTTCTGAGTAGCGATTATCAATTCCCAGGAGTTCCCAGAAATCGACAAAAGAAACCGACCTAGTGTCGATAGCTGCTAAACAGAAGGAAGTACCCGCACGGCCCTACGGCCAACCTGGATGATAGGTTTTAGCTAAATTGAACATTCAATTTATTATAATGTTCTTGGCTGTACGAAAAGGAAAAAGGTACACAATATACAATGTCCACTATGTTCAGGGCAAATGTGAAACCTAAAAAACAAAAATCTTTTTATTCGTGGCTTGTACGTGGACGAAGAAAGTATCGGCTGCTCCCAGGGCGAGTCTGGTCTTCAAATAGTGGATTGGATGGCAAACGAGTGTTCGATTGTTCAGATGATTGTTCAACACTCGAATTTTCCAGGGTTGACGGAAAGGGAATTGTTTGAGGGGGATCAACAAGGGTGTCAGATACAAGCTGAGCTTCGCTGAATGGGACAAAACGTTGTGGAACCTCGGTTTCAGATGAAGTAAAACCTCTTCTCATCCAGGTGTCCGACGGCAAAGGAAGCCGGACTCTTTTGGTGTGGGTAGCGTGTACCCAGTGCTTCTGTCCTTCCAGTCGAACTGCCGTCCTTGTTGCTAGTTGCACCTGGTATGGTCCCACGTATCTCGGCTCAAGGTTCCGTTTTCGTCCGAAATTGCGGACAAGGAGCCAGTCCCCTGGTTGGAGCCGATGACCAGGACCCTCTGTTCGTGACGGCAGAGCTTCAAAGACCTGTTGATGAATCAAACTCAATTTAGCAGTCAGATCATGAAGATAATGAATCAACATTGGATATTCGATTCTATCAAACTCCTTAGGCCTTGGGACTCCCCATATATTAGCAGGACGGCCAAACACAATCTCGTATGGACTAAGCCCTACTCGTGAGTGTACAGTTGCCCTGGTCGATAGGAGAGCTAGAGGCAAAGCGTCGGGCCATGATAAACCAGTTGTTGCCTGAATTTTAGCCAATTTTAGTTTTAGGGTGCCATTGTATCCTTCCACCAAGCCCGCTGATTGTGGATGATTTGCACTATGACATTTTTGATTTATACCGAGGCCACGACACACACTCTTCATCACACTTCCCACGAACTCACTTCCGTTGTCCGACCATACAACCCGAGGCATTCCATATCGGGGAAAATACTCCTTGAGCAAAATTGTTGCCGTGGATAAAGCAGTATTATCCTTAAGGGGGTAAGCCTCAATCCATCTGGAGAATGCACATACCACAACCAACACGTATTTCAAGTTGTTACATCTCTCCATGTGGATGAAGTCCAACTGGATAACTTCGAAAGGGTAAGTAGGAGGGGCAAAATGGCCAGGTGGAGTGGGAGTGCCCTTACCGGGATTGTGCATCAAACACACCATACAATTCTTAACCACTCTCTCTGCACACTTAGTAATCCCATCATTCTTCCATACATGAGACAACAACTTGCATATGCCTTTCGTGCTTATGTGTGCTGTACCATGAGCCATTGTAACGATAGCGAGCACATATGCATCCGGTAACATCCATCTCTGTTTCTCTGACAAATCAACCCAACATCCGTTCTCATCCAGCCTTCCCATACTCTCTTTCCATTTAGACCTTTCCGTCTCAGTGGCTTCATTCTGTATTCCCTTCACACTCTCAATCGTGTCTTCGCACATACTAGTCTCCGTTGGCCATCTCACTGAACTCGTAACATACATTCGATTCGTCAAATCTTTAGCTGTCTCTTTAGCCGTCTCATCCGCAAACGCATTACCACGACCCACGTCATCCGTTACTTTCTGATGTGCACTACATTTGATTACGGCCACCTGTTTAGGCAATGTGAGTGCATCTAAAAGGTCATTCACAAGCTGACCATGCTGAATCTTTGTGCCATGCGACGTAAGGAATCCTCTTTCTCTCCACAATCGCCCAAAACTATGCGCCACACCAAACGCATACTGGCTATCTGTAAACACATTCACCCGTTTATCTTTAGACAACACACACGCTCTTGTCAATACGATCAGCTCAGCAGCCTGAGCCGAATTCTGACTCAATCTTGCGCTTTCTACAACCGTACTCAATGTTACTACAGCATACGCAGTCGTCACATCACCATTCGGCAACTTAAAACAGGAACCATCCACATACAAAGTACCATCGGGATCTACCAATGGAGTATCTTTTAGGTCAATACGACCCTTTGTTTCCTCCTCAGTTTTTAGATAACAGTCATGTAGTGCTTCACCACTTGACTCTGTGTCGATCGGCAGCAATGTTGCTGGATTCAACACATTACATCGTTTTATCCGTATATGACTGGCCAGTAACGTTAACTCATATCCAGACAATCTTGCGCTCGTCAAATGTTGAGTCTTGGTTCGGTTCAAAAGGGTGTCAACTGCATGCGGGACCATCACCGTAAGCATATTATCCATGACCAGACCTGCGGACTGTCGAATGGACGCCGCAGCTGCCGCTGTTGCTCTTAAACAACTCGGCAAGGCTCTAGCTACTGGGTCTAAAGTCGAAGAAAAATAGGCGCATGGGCGTTGTTTGCCACCAAAAGGTTGTGTCAGAACACTCAATGCACAACCATCCCTCTCGTGAACGTATAGTGCAAACGGCTTACTGTAGTCAGGAGTACCCAACACAGGAGCCGAACACAACGCATCACACAATTCAGAAAAACCTTTCTGACACCCTTCAGTCCAAGGCAAAGGAGATGAAACATCCTTGCACGTAAGGGCTATCAGTGGTTTCGCCAACAATGAAAAATTTGGAATCCATTGTCTGCAGTAGGACGTAATACCTAAAAAGGCACGAACATCTCTCTGGGTTTTTGGCACAGTCATTCGGGAAATCGCTGCGACTCTCTCTGGGGTCAACCTTCTCCCTTCTTTTGACAATAAGTGACCTAAATAGGTAACTTCTTGACAACAATATTGTAGCTTAGAAGGTGATACTTTGTGATGTAAGTCATGCAGATAATGCAATAATGATACTGTAGCCGTTTTGCAAATAGCTTCTGTATCAGCTGCCACTAGAAGGTCGTCAACGTATTGAATCAAAGCCGTACCCGTCGGTAAAACAAAGGCATCAAGCTGACTTTTGAGTGCTTGACTGTAGATTGACGGACTCTCACAGTAGCCCTGTGGAGCGCGTCTTAGCCTAAAACTGCGACCACCTAATGCGAATCCGAATAGGTCTCTGCTTTCCTCAGCAATCGGGATACTAAAGAAAGCATTCTTTAGATCGATCACCGTGAACCAGGAGGCAGAGGCCGGAATCATTGTTAGTAAGGCCGTGATATCAGGGACCACGGGAAATTGTGGAATCACTATTTTATTTACTTCTCTCAAATCTATTACGAAACGATACACAGGAGGTTTGGATGGGTCAGTTCGTTTCAAAATAGGCAATACAGGGCTATTACACACGTTTCCACGAGTTTCTTCAACAACACCTTTCTTAATTAGATCATGAACGATTGCTAACAGCGCTCGCTCACCATCGAGAGAGATACGATATTGAGGTAAACGTGGTAATCGCACATTTGGTTTCAATTGAATCACATAAGGTGGAATGTCTAACAGACCCACATCATTGGGACCTGTGGCCCATAGAGACGCAGGAGGGGAACTCAATTCCGGTGGGAATTTATTGATCGACAAGTACATAGGAGAGATCACTCTCCGACCTAGTGTAAGCTCCACTCCTTCAGGAGAGCAATACAAAGTCGCATATAGTCGTTTCAACAAATCCAGACCCAAAAGATTCACACCACAGCCGGTAGATAGAATCAGTGGAGCCTTCAGCTCACGAGGGCCAATCGTAAGGGGCAAAGGACTAGAGACGGGGTTGCTAACAGGGTCGCCAGAGAATCCAACGGAAACGTTCGTTAAGCCAGACAAAGGTGCGCCAGGGAGTTTCGAATGCATGATGGAACTTTTCGTCGCACCAGTGTCTAACAGAAAAGGCTCAACTACGCCCGATGTAGCCACTGCAACGTAAGGTCCACTCTGATCAACCGGAACTGATACTACTCCCTCTCTTTGTCGGTGGCTGTCCTAGTAATGGTCGTTTGCAACAGTCTCATGTTCTACGTAATAATCGTCCACATTATATTGTGCAGATCGAACTGACCCCGCATTTCGCTGGTCAAAACAATTATTCGTGTCTAATTGATTTTGATGGCGATCAATCTGATTTTGGGGTGAACCACGACCTCTACCTCGTGATGCCTGTTGAGGACCACCACCACGGTTTCCTCGTGTCGACACACCATTTAGACGGTCCCGTAAAGCAGGACAATCATATTTTATGTATCCCTCTCTTCTACAATATGCGCACTGATTATACCCAAGTGAAGATCTATAGTCAGAGTTGTCAGAACGCGGCTGCATCCTATCGGGCTGTGCTCGCGGTCGATACTGCTGTTGTGAATCATTTTGGTTTGATCGTGGAGGATACGCTTGCTGCAACAAAACCTTCGTTTTGAGCTCCTTCGTTTTCTTATCTACACGATCACTTTCTTCCTTTTCCCTATTCTCATAGTATTGAGCCGTTGCTAATATCTGTGCAGTGGTTGAAACCGCCCATGCACTTTCTGAATTCTTCAATTTGTTGCATAGTTCAGGCAACAAATTCGACACGAACTTGTCGACAAATAACCGCTGGCCTCCCTCAGCGCCCATGTCCTGACCGCTGTGGTCGACAAACGCTTCCTCAAACCTTGTGAAGAAATCCGAGACACTCTCGTCTTTCTTTTGCTTACAAGCTGATAACTTATCCCAGTTCACCTTCATCGCTGGCATGAGAGTTTTCATGAGCGTAATGATTTTCTGAGGTAAATCCAAGATCAACTGCTCAGGCTTAGCCCCACCGACTTGCAATGCATCAGCCGCTATCAGTGCAGCCCAATCACCACCTAACTCATTTGCGTGGTTTGCTTGACGAATTTTCGCCCAAACTGGTTGTGGTACAACATTACCAAACAACATGTCGATGTCGGCAAGGTTCATAACAGAAGCTTCCACCAATTGGGATAGCTCCTTATAATAACCAGCCGGATTCTTACGCGGATCAGGCAAGGATTGCTTCACTTGCAAAACTTCCGATCGTTTCCATGGGAGGTGTATCCACACTCTTCGAAAATGCGGTAAAACCGCAGGGTTAGCTTGCGGATCACCAGGCACCCAAAGTGGCGGAACCTCTCTCATAGGATACTGACCAGGAGCCGCTTTCCAATTCTCAGTGGCATCATCAAATGACACTCGAGAATGCACTGTGGATCTGAACGCTAACAAACGTTCCAAGGCACGTCGTACATCTCCACCTACAATCATACCGTTCGAAAAATGACTCTGGAGTTCAGTTCTATCGGGCGGTACGTTATCTAGATCATCGTTATACCATTCTTCCCTCAAAAAGTTACACATTTCTTCGAACACGAATCTCTGCGTAGGCTCATTAAACTGAGAAAACGTGTCGAAGACCACACGTGGAGTGTAGTTAGCAGGGTGTCTTATCCATCTATGTGCCATAGTCACTAACGTCTCTTTCTCTCTCCCACTAGGGATCTGACTCCGTCTCTGAGGAGTTTCGGAAAGATCAGACGGGAATAACTGACCAGAAAGCGGTGAATAAAGGGTAGCAACAGTGTTAGGGATACGATTACGAACAGAAGGAGAAGAAGAAAGAAGAGCAGGAGCAACAACATTAGAAGCGAAGGAAGGCATAGTTGAAACAGACAAGGTAGTCGGGGTAACAGAAGTAACAGATTGAGGAGGTACAGGTACAGGGGCAGTAGGAACAAGGACAGGTGGTGGGACAAACGTAGGATTAACAACGGGCTGACCCGCAGCCGCTGGAACAACAGGAGGAACTACAGGAGGAGCTACAGGAGGAGCTACAGGAGCCGTAGCACCCTGTGCATAAGGAGGTGGCGATTTCATTAAATACGCTAACAAGGAATCCTCCTTCGAATCTTCTTCTTTCTTATCTAGACCAGTCGGTAAAACCGGATAACATTTATCTACACTCATATGATGTAATCTAGTGGAAACTTCTATTTCTTTTTCTTCTTTATCTCGCTTACATTGTTGTACAACTTGCGTTATCGGAACAAACCCTTCTCTTCGATCCTTTTTAAGCTGTTTGATTTCTTTCTGCTTGGCCTCTTTACGCCACAGCCGAAAAGAATCAAACATAGCTGGCCTAGCTTTCTTTTGAAATAATTTAGCTTCAAGATTATCTAAAATCGTAAGTTCAAAACTTCCATGCGGTGGCCAACTAAGGACACCGTCTTTCTTCGTGTAACGGACCCAGTATTCATTATATATAATAGGACCCACACCATGTCGACTGTAGAGCTCATATATCGGAGTTCCAACTGGAGGTATCGGACACGAGTCCTCCAACCGGGAATCCATTGCGCAACATTTGAAGATACCAAACAAACCACTATGGCTAGGCATCGTGCACACTAACCTAGTATCAAACTTCAAGGGTTACCGAAGTGCTAAATCCTCGTGTAAGACAAAACCCTCGGTTTTTGGCAATTGCAACTGTCAAATAAAATACTAAGAACCAATACTAAGAACCACAAATGCAATGGAACCATGCAATACAACAAAGCCTTAAAAGGCTACAACAAAGCTCAATGAGCTAGAACAACAAAGCTTTAATAAGCTACAACAAAGCTTCAAGAAGCTAGAACAACCACTAAGGACTGGGAGCGACCCACAAATACTTAACTCAGAACTTCAATGGCGTCACCAGGAAGGCCCGTCTATCGTCTCGCTTGTATGTAAGGTCTGCGCCGGGCGTCGAAGACAGGTCGACAGTCAGGGCATCGGTCCGTCGTAGCCGTCAGGAGGCGGGAATCTTCGCAGGGAAAATCTTCGGGCCACTTATTTCGACAACAGGATCGATGAAGCGGGGTGCACCTTCCCTCGGAGATTTCACACGAAGTTCCTCACGATCGTCAGGCTTTGGACCGGTACCGCTGATGTCGCCCCACGTTGGGCGCCAACTGAAGGACTGGACTTTTAACAGAACCAGCGGTGCCAGGGAACAACACCTATAACCTTCATGGGATACCTGTTTCGGCGCACAATGACAGAGACACGGGAGACTTCCTTCGGCGTCAAAGATCAGCGTTTATTTACTGCAGGGAAACAAGAGTCATTAGAAGTACATCGGCATGTAGGTTCTGCGAGTCTGCTTCCAATTGCATATGTAGGTCGCTCTCTTTTATACAAAATGTTGCCATTGCACAACATGTGAACAAAAGATTACAATTCAGTTCCCACAGTAAACTTCAAAAGGGTCGCTTTCATGTGTTCAGAAACCCGGAACATAATTACAGTAGCAATGCCGGTTCCCAACTGTAAAAGTACATCTTCCCACTATTAGGCACACCCATTAGAGTTGTAAATGACCAAGAAAAAGAGACAAGAGCAGCTGCAAGGAAGTCAGACACGTGTAGAAGAAAGAGTGTGGGGGTAATATCGGAAGCATGATCGTAGGATCAAAGAGCTGGATCCCATCGCCTGCACGGCTGTCACAATAGACCGGCACGACCAGATTACCTTCAAGCTGAGCCATCTGCCTTCGCTGTGTCATTCCTCCGGCCATAAAGACGCATGAAAGGAATATGCGTCTTCCGCAAGGCTTGGGAACTAGAGGGTCAGGGGGCGAACAGTTACCTGCTCGCTGACTACGTGAGGGCAAGAAACAAAATGGATGCCGTATCTAAAATGGAACCCGAGGGTTCAGATGAAGAACACGTAATATTAGGCGAACCCTATCAGGTAGTGTAGCGAAAATGCGTACACTTATCGAACTCGCCATTTGCGGTTCGTAGATACCAAACTCGTCCATATTCGGTAATGCCCAAAACGTCGTAATAATTTTTACGGAACCTCAACAGGCATGGCAAATTGCATAATAAATGATAATACACTGCTGCCCTGTACTGTCTACAAGTCTAGTTGGTAAGTGCTACTTATCATTAACCCTCAAGTTACCATCATCATGCATGCATTTCCTTTTTCTCCCTTAACAGATTCATGGATATGATGGTCATCTGCCAAGATTGTGTTTAGTTGTTTGTCCATGCGTAGTGTTTTACTTTGTCAAACCTTTCCCAAACCCCCCTTCCCAACCATTCATCAAACCCTAACCCTCTTCCCCCGGACTGTATGATTTATTTTGAGGTGTGACTGAATTAAATGTACACCAATAATTGATCACACGCTTGCTGGGGCGGATGTGGTGAAAGCAACACTGATTCAATTTCAAGGCAGGGCGAGGATCTTCTTCTGCTTGCCCACCCATGCTCAGAATACTTGCAAGTCAATTTTGTATCCAAAGGAACCTAATCCATCATAATTAATTGCCAGCATCGATTGGATTCATCATCCTCCTACACAGCACTAAAGGTTATGCTTGTGTCGAGTGACTCGACACAACTACAGTTTGTTGTAACTTGTTGTACTAGGCCATCCCCACCACCATTATGTTTTATTTTACTTTAGCATTGCTAATCAGCATTATTAATATTGTTTGGCAGTCTTCTTGTGTACTGTACTGTACTGTACTTCGTTCTACTACTCCTCCCAGAGTCTCTCTCAGGCGACTACCTTTCTCATTTTCTTTCTTTGCAAATGCTATTGCCAGTGTCTACTACTACCACCACAGCCATGGCATCTTGGGAAACCAAACCATCATCGCCATGCAGCCATTGCTGTGCCTAGGTTAAACATCAATCACAGGTAAGAGAAGAAGTTTGGGGGAGGTATAATGAATTCATTTATTCACACACCCCTTGAGTCTTCCTGTTGCAGATGCATAGATTACGAGGAGAAATTGACAGTACTAGTAGGACAAGTCACACAGTGAGGGGTATTGCATCTATCGGTTTGTGTATTACAAAATCGGCATATTATTTAAATCAAACACTGGCTGCAGCCCTGCAGCAGCAAGGAAACCGTGTGATGTAGAACAGTAACCCCCCCACAAAACATTAACATTGTATGTAAAGTTTAAGTATAAATATATTTTAATCCCCTAACAAAAATAAATTATGTAAAAAATCCCACAACACCTGACCCTCCCCTCTCCCTAACCCCAACCAATGTCCAACAAGAAAAAGTCCAACCAATGTCCGGTGAATAATAAAACCCCAACGCCCAATTCCCACCCACCAAAAAAGGAATAAAAAAAGGGCAATCCAGGGGGCGGAGCCGGGCCGGCGGCCAAGATGGCCGCACCGAGTCCCGGCTCCGCCGACCTTCCCTCCTCGCCGCCTGTTCTGCTTGCCTGCCCAGTGAGAGCGCGGAGCTTCCGTGCGTCGGAGGGGACGCCGAGGTGAGGCGTCCGATTCCGGCGAAATTTCTGGCTCCGGGGACGGAGATACGCTCGTCAGAGCAGGGCGGCCTGCCCGATGCCGGTGACCGGGACCTCGCGTTTCGCTGCACCCGACCGCCAGTGCAACAACAGCGGACACATCGACCTGTGAGGCGCCGGTCTCCCGCCAGGGAGCCTGAAAATACCCTCGACACCGCCGCAGCCCTTTCCAGGTGCACTGCACAATTCTCCTGTGCTGCTTGCTTCTCCTCCCTCATTACTCCCCCCCCCCAGCGATTTTTGTTGGCTGCCGGACTCTGAGACTTGCTCCCTGCCTGTCTGGAGCATTCTACATGCCTGCAAATTGCATCGACGTTTTATCTCCAGCTCATGGGCGCTGGCGAGTCCACGATATTACTGTGCCTTTTTGGGCTGGGGGGGCCCGCTAACGATACTTGGTGGTGGGGAGGAGGGCATCCTGTGTTGCCCATTGCTGATACACAGACAATCCGCCATCTTGACTGGAAAGGGACCGAAGAATCCTGAGCCTGCCCGTGTGGTGCCGTGGCGCTGCTTGTTGGAACAGTGGCGATCCGATGGATTATACCTTGGGGCGGCGAATGGGTGTATTGGAGGCCGGGGGACGGCAACTGTACTTCTCTAAGGGGCCGCGGCCCTATATTCTGGTGATGATGAGAAGTAGTCCTGATTATTATTGAATCGAGGTTTTCTTGGGGCCGTCCCCAGCTTCATTCGCCACTTTCGTTGTGGTAAAGGTTACTGCTATCACGGCGAGACTGCGGCTCGACGTAGCGGTGGCTTACTGATGGCGACATTGTGGACTTGCTCCCTTGGGGGGTCTTCCTGATGTCTCACGGTGGATCGGCTACAGGACAGCGTATTCCTTGCACTACGATCGGTTGTGGCTGATTGCTCTTCTCATGTGCCTTTGGAGAGGTTTTGGTTATTCCTGGACTGCCATGACTGTTTCACTTTGTGGTTTCTACCCAGGTCCAGCATTTTGGGGTGGGTGGGACCTGCATCATTGATCCTGTTTCCCTGTGAGAATCGAATGTGCGTAGGGCGCCATTTCTGTGGTTGGGAGTGCATTATGCCCCCTCCGTGGGACTTTGACTGTGTAGCGACTGATACATCCTGTTTAAGTAGGTGCTCCCAATATTGTCTATTTGTTTTCTGATTGATTTTAAAGGTGGGCGGGGGGAGGGGGGTTGGGGTTCCCGCACGGGGAGTCTCCCCCACGTCTCTTTCCCTATTGTGGGCTGTTGGTTATTTCTTCCTTTTCCCTTTTTATTTCCTTAGTTCTCTTAATCTTGTCTATATTTCGGGTTCACAATGGGCGACAGGCACGCTGCTGGGGGGTGGGCCGTAGCCACACGCAGGGGTGCAGGGTGGGGGGATGGGGGCGGGGTGTTGTTGTTTTCTTCTTTTTCTTTGTTTCTATGGCCTTCTTATCTTTTTGTTTTTGGCTAATTCTATTTTCTCCTTTTCTTTATTTGGGATCTTTGTGGGGGTAGTTTTCTGCACACTTGCCTACTTCGATCCTTAAGGGGGATTTAGACTGCTTTGTTATGGCAATCGGGAACTGTTGGTGGGCGGACTGCTTGTTTTTTTGATTATCCTGGTACCGAGTGGAATCATTACGTCCCACTGGCAGTTCTCCTGGACTACGATCATCCTGCCCCTTGAACTTCCCATGATTTGTTCTGATTTACATATACTGCCACAGATCCTGCCTCTTCTACTTTATCTTAAAATTAAACCTTCATTAATCCTGTTGTTTTCTGACAAAATAGCTCTCCTGGGTTGCAACCGAACATTTGTGGGACGGAAATTTGCACTGCCATGGTCTAATTGCTTTGCTCTGTTTGAACCTGTTCCGATGGCTGATTATGATGTTCTGCTTTGTATCGATTGTAACTGAACTCGCTTTTAATAAAGGTTTTTCAAAAAAACAAAAAAAACAACAAAAAAAAAGGCAATCCGACAGGGTCTTTCTTATCGGATTCGGCGGGCTCTGAGTTGCTGGTTGACCAGGACCTTTACCTGCTCCTCTAGGCGTGCCATTCAGAGGAGCATGCGGGGCTTGAATGCCCTAAATTGCATCCACGGGGGGCAGCAGTGTAGGATGTAGTGTGGTGGCGGGTGGCTGCTTGACAGCGGCGCTGTACCACTGGAGGGTACTGGGCCTGGCTGGGGCCCGGGGCATTAGAAAAAGATGCAGCTGCAGCTGCTGCAGCCTCCTCCTCCTCCTCCGTCAGAACCACCAGCCTTCTGGTATTTGGTTTGTATGGCATCCAGCTTCCGGCGCAGGTCCATGGATGCAAACTCCTTCCTGTCCGGTTTAGATTTTCCTTCCTATCAAGAAGAAAAAAAAAGACTATTGTAACAATATACTCTTAGCAAAACAGTAAGACAAATTAATTCTACACATAGTGGCACAGTAGCACTAGCAAGCACAGTACATAACATCTGTGGTATGTATCTATCCTCCCACTTCCTCGGCCTCTGACATTTGTGAGAGTTTCAGACATTATACTAGCACTATGGACTCAAGTACACAGTACACTAATCTTCTTCTTCTCTCTTGTTCAGCGAAATTACGTAACAATGTTGTAGCCGGCATTCCAGCTCAGTCACCTTGCGTCGAAGACAAACATATTCGTGATGCAGACTCAGGTTAGTTTCATTTACTACTGTCTGCAGGTGGGAAAGCTGACTATACAATCATCTTATTTTTCTATTACGGGTGGCACTGGCCATACTCTGTTACATCAAGGGCAACTGCTCAATTTCACTTTCACCCTGCCCTGACTACTACAAAAAGGCAGATGATATCTGATCCAAATGATCATTGCTTACTTATGGGACGATATGAGGTACTTTGTTTTGATTGATTGTGTAAACAATAAACATGCAGCCAATAGGCCACCCATGCCAGGCTGACACAGTCGAATATAAATTAACATAGGTAGGAAGTGGGCCTCGGAGTCGGAGGGAGGCGCTTGATAACAACATACATACACAAATATTTGCTGTGCTTGCAAACTACTGTGAGTCAAGGGTGTATTCTGAAAATACAACTTCGTTCTATCCTCCTTGGCTTTGCTACTCTGGCGTGGTTTCTTTTACATTCTTTTCGAACTAATATTCTATGCATCCAGTGACAGTCTCCACCTATGCTATCTATGATGAATACCATCCAGGCATCCTTCCATTCAAAGTAAACATGTTTATCACTCTTCATAATCTCTCAACAAACCTTTGTTTGTTTCACCAACAAACATGTATTCAGTTTTTTTCAACCACCACCCATGCATCCTTCCTTCCTTGCTTGCGTTGGCTTTGAGTTTGACCCATGAACCACCCCGGAGAATTCTTGCTATCCACCCATACAGTTTTACCCCCCCAGGCAGGCATCTTTTATTTCACCTTCCACCCATCCTTCAACCACCCATGCATCTGATTCCATCCTATCAGCTAACTATGCATGCATCCCGCGTATCCTTCTCTGCCAGTGATAAATATTACATCTCGACAGTCCTTCCTTCTTCCACCCTTTCCCTTTTCGTTCAACCCATCCATCAAGGTCCTCTGATCTGACTCTTAGTCTTCTCCATAAAACTTTCACAGCTGAGTTGAAGTCAGATAGAAGAGGCCATTAGTTACTCAACTCCTGCAGCTAATGCTAACGTTAAGTAAAGGGTGTCTTCTTCAACCGTTGTTCACAACAACTTAGGGGTCCATTAGTATGGCGGGTTGGCTTTGTCCGCCCGCCTGCCATACCCCCGGGAAATGGGACCGCCCACAATGCCTGCGGCGGTCCCGCACATCCCAGTAGGATGCGCCCGCAGCACTACCAGAAATCCTGCATTTCTGACATTGCGGCCACCACAATGTTTATTTATTTATTTATTTAGGGATTTGTAGAGCGCGTAGTCACCCAGTGGGTATCCCAGCGCTAAAGCCATATTACTCACGAGGGGGTGTAGTCCGGGAAAGTGACAGTTTTAGGGGAAGAGAAGAGTTTTGAGGGCTTTCCTGAACCGGAGGAGGTTAGGTTCTGTCCTAAGGCTCAGAGGGAGTGCATTCCACTTATTTCCAGTGTTAACTGAGAAGCGGCGGCCACCTGTGCGGGCCTTTTTCACTTTAGGGATCGTGATAAGGTTTCCGTGCTCTGAGCGAAGCGCTCTGGTGGGTCTATAGGGGGTGATCCAGTTGTTTAGTATAGGAGGGCCGGTGTTATGAAGAGTCTTGTGAGCAAGGCAGAGGGCCTTGAAAATGACCCTTTCCCTAATCGGGAGCCAGTGCAGCTTCCTGAGCGCAGGCTTGGCAGATGATCTGGCCGGGGTGTTTGTGAGGAGTCGGGCGGCGGCATTTTGAACCTTCTGAAGAGTTTGAAGGGTGGATTCTGGGGCGCCCAGGTAGATAGCATTGCTGTAATCCAGCCTAGATAGAATTAAACCCTGGATCAGCATGAGACGCGACTGAAAAGGTAGAAGTGGAATTACCTTCCTGCAAGATTTAAGTAAACCGTAGCAGGTGCCGGCCGTCTTCCTAGCCTGGGTCCTGAAGGTGAGGTCGGTCTCCAGCCACACTCCAAGACTTTTGACCTCCTTCTTGGGAGTGGGGGGTTCGCCCATGCAGGCGGGCCAGATGTGAGATGGGAGGTTCGGGGTTTTTTGTCCAAGGAGCAGGATCTCTGTTTTGGAGCCATTTAGCTTCAAAGCAGAGTCACTCATCCACTGATATACGTTGGTAAGGCAGTCGTGGAGATTGGAGGGCTCAAGCTTGGGGTGGGAGAGTGTCACCACCAGTTGTGTATCGTCGGCGTAGCTGACGATAGTGACTCCAAAGGGTGAGACGAGTCCCTCCAGTGGGGCCATGTAAACGTTAAACAACGTGGGGCTCAGGGAGGAGCCCTGAGGCACGCCACACTGGAGGGGGATGGAGGGGGAGCGGCTTTCGCCTTCCCAAACTTGGTAGGAGCGGTGGGAGAGAAAGGACGCAAGCCACTTCTGAGCTCTGCCTTTAACCCCAACAGTCCCAAGACGGTGGATTAGGACCTGGTGACTGACCGTGTCAAAGGCCGCACTGAGGTCTAGGAGGACCACTGCCACTGATCCTCCTGTATCGATGATTTCCCTGGTTCTTTCTACTGCCACGAGGAGGGCGGTGTCCGTGCCCTGACCTGGTCTAAAGCCTGTCTGTGAGTCGTTGAGAAGATGGTTTGACTCGAGGTAGTGTGACAGCTTTTTATTTACCAACTTTTCGGCGACTTTACCTATCCAAGGTAGAAGTGAGATAGGTCTATAGTTGGAGAGGTCTGTGGGGTCAAGCGACGGTTTTTTGAGCAGCGCTTTGACGACAGCTTCCTTCCAGTTAGATGGAACCTCTCCCTGTTCCAGTGAGATATTGATCAGGGCTGTCAGTTGGGGCACTATAGTATGCGTGATGTTTTTAGCGAAACGTATGGGAACTGGGTCGCTAGGGGCACCGCTCTTAGTTGAGGTAAGTATGACTCTCACTTCTTCTTCTGAGACTGGGCCAAGTGACTCCAGGGAGGGTTTGTCGTCGGGGGGTATCTGCTCTTTGGCTCTCGCCAAGGAGTCAGAGTTAGGAGGTGGGAGGGAAATGAGAATTTTTTTTATTTTGTCGTCAAAGAAAGTGGCCAGCTTGACGCATTTTTCCTCGGCTTCATTGGGGTCCATGGGTTTCTGTGGGGGTTCCGGGACGTGGAGGAGTTCTTTGAGAATGGAGAAAGTCTCCTTGGATGAGCAGGCGGAAGTTTTTATCTTTTCCTCATAATAAGTCCTTTTGGCGTCATGTAAAGCTAGTTTGTAGGCTTTCATGGAGCGGTAGTAGGCGCTTTTCTCTTCTGTTGACTTGTTTTTCCTCCACGAGCGTTCTGTCTTTTTACATTGTTTTTTAAGGGCTGTAAGGGCAGGTGTGTACCAAGGGGAGTGGCCGATTCTTTTCACGTGTTTTAGCGTACTGGTCAGTGGAATGGAGTTATCTAGGGGTCGGAGTAGCCAATTCATGAATTCTCTGTCTGCGCTGTTTGGGTCCGTGGACAAGGGGGTGATGGTATCGCGTAGTTTGGCCTCCCATTCTTCTGGTGCTAACTTGTGCCATCGTCTGGCTTGTACCCTTGTTTTTTGTTTGGGCGCTGGTGTCGTGTCGAGTGACCAGTGCATAGGAATCAGCATATGGTCTGTCCAAGGCAGGGGGGTGGGGTCCTGGGCATACAGGTTCCCAATGTTGGAAAAGATAGGGTCTAGGAGTTGACCTTTCTCATGGGTTGCTTTGGGGTTTTGTAGAAGGAGGTCAGCTGTGGTAAGATCCGCGAGCAAGTTTGCTGCGGTATTGTCCATAGGATCCAGAAAGTGCATATTAAAATCCCCTAAGAGGAGAAAGTTAGAGACCGAGATAGTCTTAAGTAGGATGTGGTCCATCAGTGTACTAGTGAATTCGCCTAGAGGGCCTGGAGGACGATACACGAGCAGTCCCGAAAGGGAAGTGGATGGCGTGATCTGAATTGAGAAGTGGCAGTTCTCGCAGTTTTTAGCAGTTCCGGTCTCGATTCTACATTTGAGGTGATCTTTGTAGATTATAGCTAGGCCCCCGCCTCTACCGATTGGCCTATTTAGGAAGCATATTTGGAAACCGGGGGGGATAGCAATGGCAACATCAAAGTCACTGTGCGGGGTCAGCCAGGTTTCCGTCAGAAACAGAAGATCTAGCAGCGAATCTTGGACGAGGATGTTAATTTCGGGGGCATGCTTTACTAAGGATCTGCAATTCAGAAGGCCAAGCCGTAGTCCTAGGTGGCGTTCCGATTCCTCAGATTTATTGCAGAGGCTACATCCTGCATAGGGGGTGTCCTCCTTGTGGATGTATTTGCACTGGGGATGTTTTTCCGGGTTCCAGGCAAGCAGTGAGTCTCTGGAGTATGAGATGCGCCTTAGCAGATCGGGCATAGTGGCTAGGCCTACGGCCGTCTGGGCCCGGACGGGCCCAGACGGGCTTGCCTTTGGCGCGCCTTTCGGCGCGCTGACGGAGCGCCCGCTGCGCCCGTCCGCTGCGCTTCCGGCTGGTGCTCATGTTTTATAGGATGAAGTGAGGAGTGGGAGAGGGGGGCGTGGCCACCCGATGAGGGCGTGTCCCTCACGCAGGGAATGGCGGCGAGACTCGGGTCAGGGCGGGGAAAGCAAGCAATCTGCTTCCCTGCGCCGACCAGGAAGAGACCAAGGAGTTTGTGCAAATAGGCTTTAAAGTGCAAGGTACAGAGTAAAAACACAGTATCAATCACAATTTAAAAAATCAGAGTGCTCCCGGCTACTTTGCCTCAGGAGTGTCTTACGAGTAATGTGGGAGCGGCGCTTGCAGTCAGCGAAATGCAAGTTGTGCATTTGACAGTACAATGTGACAGGCACTGTGCGGAGCTTGCCACGTTGTACTGTCAAATGCAGGGGGTTACCATAGGTACCCCCCATCCATGTGCACCCCCCACCCCCCAGAATCCCTGGGGGCCCGCTACAGGCCCCAATGCTGGGAACCGCATGCTGTTGCCGCCACGGAAAGGCATGTCCCCGCATGTATGCTAATACAGATAGCAGTGTCTCCCAGACACCGCCACCATGTTAACAGCTTTTCCACCATGGTAATGTGGCGGGGAAATTTACATGCGGGCGGTGGATTTTGGCTGGTGGGTCGCCACCACCATATGGGCGGTGGCGATCTGCCCGCTATCTTAATGACCCCCTTAGTCTCTCTCAACAGCACAGTGTATACCCTTGCAGCCACTGTAATGTCAATAACTAAGGTATATAACTTACCACTGCACGCCACTGCTGCTGGCTCACCCCCTGCAGCTGCTGCATCATCTGCTCCCTCCTTACTGGCAGCCTCGCCTTCGCTGCTAGCCCCGGCACTGGTGGTCGGTATGCCTCGAAAAAACATTACCCATTTTCTAGATGCCATATACACCTCCCCCGTTTCATTCTTTTTCACTAGCAAGATTGAAAAAAAAGTTACATATACAACATATAGCACTAGTATAAATCGGGTACTGAAGTAGAGTAGTAGTATGTCCTATCCTATCAAAAATAGTGAAAAATCTGGTTGGGCATTTTGTTGGTGGGAATTGTCGAAAAGCCTCAAGATTAAGAAGACCAGAAGAGGACAACCCAAAGAACTGGACTCAGTGGCTAGAGCTATTTGTGAATCTGAGTTTTAAAACCTTTTAAATAAAGAGTGGACAACTGGGCAAGCTTAGCTACAGACATACTAATAGTACAGAGAGTCATATTAGAGGCAAGTAGAGGCAGGAATAACAAGAATTTAGAAACATATATTCTAGATCGAAGAATTATTGGTAAAAAATAGAATTAGGAAACGGTAATAATAGTTTGGAAAAAATAAGGTGCAGTAAAAGTTAGGGAAGTATAATTATTAATATTAACAACAGGAAGACTTACTGCGGCCAGCAGCAGAGCCCTCGGTAGAGGAGCGGTCCTGGCCGGCATCTTGTGCAGCTGCTCCCGCCGATTCCAACAACCCCGTTTTCTTGCCCCTGGATGCTGATCATGAAATATATCAGAAAGAAAGAGACAAACATTGATGATTGGTGTGAAACAAATAAGATATTTTTAAAAACATTCAAAAAAACATTTAGGGAAACAACAATTGCAATAAAATTGACCTATCTTATCTGGTCGACTAGTAGTATTGGGGTATTCGCGGACCATCTAGTTATTATTTATGAACACTAATCCAGTGTTCCATTCTGATTCCAGAATACTAACCAAGCCTAAGTACCACCTGACCTAGCCCACCTATTCCAGACGGGCCAATTGTTCACTAAGTCTGCATTTCCATGTATTTTAGTCCTCAAAAATGCTTAGATGGAGGACACAGGCATACATTTTTGCATACACCAATTTGTTGGTTGGTTGCTGGTGATATTCTGCTAGTGCTAAGCCTATTACCACTCACTAAACAAACTACAAAAGGTTCTACTAAGGATTGGGGTAAGCAGCACTCAGCAGCACGTGATGTAACAGAGGATGCGTCACGCAGGCCCTAAACAATTTAAAAACTAATATTAATAAGTAACTAAACCTATCAATTCACCACTATCTCTTATTGACAGGAGGACAAAGGAAGGACTAGAGTCTCTCTTGCATTACCTAAATTAAGTTCTCTAAAGTAAACTCTTACATATTCAGCCCAAACGAGCGCAAAGTTACACACAAGTAAGATTAGTAGCGCTGAGCACCTGTGGCATAACCATCACAGAAGCCTCTTAAACATAATTTACCTGCAATGTAAGCAGCAGCAGTCTTGCTATTCAGAAAAAAATTATATCCGCAATATAACACAGAGCAGAAGAACACAAAGTAGTAATATTAAATAGCTACTCACCAAGCCCCGGGACCTCAGTCCTGGCAGGTCCTGCTCCTGGTCCAGGATATCGGAAAACCGGTGCGTAAGCTGGTTAGGGCTGCGCTGGACCCTAGAGCAGTGAAACACTGCCTGGGGCACCCTTCCCCACCGCTAGTAATGCTCCCAGAGCCCGTACCTGGACCCAGGCCTGACGCCTGCTACTAGGGTTAAGGTTAAGGGGAGGTGGTGTGCACAAAAAAAACACGTGCAGCCACCGCTGCCTCTCCAAATAAGGCCTGTGCCTGCACCTCTTTAGGCGGTCATGGCTCTGGCTGTGGCTATGCGCCTTGCTCTTTGCCATGGTTCTGGGACTCGGGTGGTAAAATGAAAGGTAGGAATTAAAAAAGTAAGTAAAAGAAATGAAAGACGCAAGTAATAGAAAAAGAGTGAAAAAATAGTGAAAAACACACAAAAAGTTGAAAAAACTCAAAATAGAATCAGGAAAATAGAGAGATAGAAAATAAATCAAAAAGATCAAAAAAAAAGTTTCCAGAAACAAAGGATTAAAAAGATAGAGGGAGGGTAGAAAAGCAGGCCTAGAACCACAGCAAAAAAGTGAAAAAACAAGATGGCCGCACCCGTTGCGACTGCATGGTCAAGTTTGCGCGATATTTCCCCCTGCGCACGCAAAAAGCGTTGCGAACACTCAAAACGCATTCGTGAACAGGAAATACGCATTGGGAACATGCGGGAACATGCAATACGCGTTCCGGAACAGGAAAACGCCTAGCGAACGAGCAGAAAAAGTGAAAAACAAGGTGGCCGCGCCCATTGGTGACTGCAGGGGCAAATTCGCAGGATATTTCCCCCCGAGCACGCAAACAGCGTCCTCAACACGCAATACCTGTTCCCAAACAGGAAAAATGCTCGCGAATGGGCGAAACAAGCAAGACTTTGTGGGATGTGGGGTGGGTGGAACTTGTGAATCCACGCATAATCCAGAACTTTCCACCAGAGAAATGTGAGGAAAATGTTTTTTGGGACAAATGTTGAGGTTTGCAAGGGATTCTGGGTAACAGAGCCTGGTGAGAGCCAGACAAGTCACCCCATCCTGGATTCCCCTGGGTGTCTAGTTTTTAGAAATGCATTGGTTTGCTAGGTTTCCCTAGGTGTCGGTAGAGCTAGGGTTAAAAATCTACATCTAGGCATTTTGCAAAAACGGGTCCATTTCACAGTGAAAATGTGGTGTGTCCACGTTGCGTTTTGGGCCATTTCCGGTCACAGGCACTAGACGTACCGACACAAGGGAGGTACCATTTTTCTCTGAAGACTTTGGCGAATGAGGGGTGGGTAGAATTTTGTGGATCCATGCAGATTCCAGAACTTTCCACCACAGATATGTGAGGAAAATTAGTTTTTTATTTACACAATTTGAGGTTTGCAAGGGATTCTGGGTAACAGAACCTGGTGGGAGTCAGACAAATCACCCCATCCTGGATTATCCTGAGTGTCTAGTTTTGAAAAATGTATAGGTTTGCTACATTTTCCTAGGTGCCGGCAGAGCTAGGGTTCAAAATCTACAGCTAGGCACTTTGCAGAAAAAGGGTCCGTTTACACTTTGAAAATGTGGTGTGTCTACGTTGTGTTTTGGGCCGTTTTCTGTCACGAGCATAAGGCCTACCCACACAAGTGAGGAATATTTTTTCACAGAAGACTTTGGGAAATGTGGGGTGGGTGGAGTTTTGTGGGTTCATGCAGATTCCAGAACTTTCCACCACAGAAATGTGGAAACATTTGTTTTTGTTGTCAAATTGTGAGGTTTGCAGGAGATTCTGGGTAACAGAACCTGGTGTAAGCCAGACAAGTCACCCAATACTGGAGGTCCCTGAATGTCTAGTTTTAAAACATGTATAGGTTTGCTAGGTTTTCCTAGGAGCTGGCAGAGCTAGGGTTCAAAATCTACAGCTAGGCCCTTTGCAAAAAAAGGAGCAGTTTTCACTGTAAAGATAAAGTGTGTCCACGTTGCGTTTTGAGCCTTTGTGGGCACTAGGCCTACCCACACAAGTGAGGTACCATTTTTATCGGGAGTCTTAGGGTAACACAGAATTGTACAGCAACTGTTATTACCTATTGACTTTTGATGCATTTCTGTCTTCCAAATGAAAGACAATGTGTAAAAAAGAAGTCACTTTGAAAAATGTCCTATAATTCTTATGCTAATATGGGTATTCACAATTCCAGAAATTTGCAAATAACTACTGGTTCTAAACTCTATATTTTGTTCCAATTTCAGAAATACATAGGTGTCTTTCATATAGATTTTTCCATGTATATATTTTCCCAAATTAATTGCTATATATCTGAAACATAATAAAAAACCTTTGCAAGATGCCGCTCAGTTATTGGCTCTGGGTTCGTCAGGTTCTTGGTGAACCTACAAGTCCTATATATCCCCACAATCAGAAAGGTCGAGCAGATGTAACGGTATATTGCTTTTATACAGCTGTCATAATTAGAAGAAGGTACAGGTGAAAACATTGGCATAAATGGGTGTTTTTTCAACTAATTTTCAATTTTTCCTATATTCAACTGTTAGTTTCTATAAAGAAACCTTGACGAACCTACACAAATGACCCCTTGCTAAATTCAGAATGTTGTCTAAGTTTCTAAAATGTATAGCTTTCCAGGATCCATTATTGATTTCATACCCATTTCTACCATTAAATGGAAGAAGGTTGAAAGCACAAAAAATAGCAAAAATAGGCTATGTCTCAGGAAAATGCCAAAACTGTGTTACATTTTTTTGTTTTTTTGACAAAAGTCTGTCAGTCCCTAAATTCTGGGAAAATGGTGATTTCAGCTCCACAAACCCTTTGTTGATACCATTTGCAGGGGAAAAACAGACACTTTCATTTGCAGCACTTTTTTCCCAACAAAAAACCAATGTGCTGTATTTTGGCTAATTTCTGGGTCCCCTCCAGGGGAATCCACAAACTTTGTGTAGCTTTAGAATCCCCATGATATTGGAAGAAAAAGACGCAAATTTGGTGCGAATCCCCAATGTGTTCAAAAGGTTACAGGGGCCTAAGCGCTAAATACCCCAAGTAGCCAAAAAAAGGCTTAGCACGGGGAGGCCTAGCAGCGAAGGGGCTAATTAAGATAATATATAAAATTCCTAACCATGACATAATTTTAACCTTTTTTTTTTCTTCATTGAATTTCTATTTCTTTAACATAAAATAAGATGTCCATTGCCTTACGTGGTGTCAGAATGTGTGCCCATACCCTGCAGATGCCCAATCACCCCACGGGTGCCCACCTGCACACAGGCACCCAGCCTTATGCCATAGGCTGCCTGGGGTTGGGCGCAGAGCCTGGCCCTAAGTCCAACACCTCACCTCCGTGCACGGCTGACTATGTCATGTAACAGTATGAAAGGTATCATTTTAGGTAAGGCATACCTACTGGCTTTGACAAAAGGTCAGCACACCAAAATATAAAAATAAGGCCTATTAGATTTGCCAAGGGGTCAGCACATCAGCATATATTAAGCCTACGTATTGGCTTTGTCAAAAAGTCTCCATCCAAAAGTATAGTTACTGTTGCTGATGAGACACAAGTAGTGTCTGTCGAGACAAAAGTAGTGTCTGTTGAGGAAAGAAAGAAGTGGGTATCTAGGTCATATGCTACACAAAAAGAGACAGTCAAAGAGCATGTCTCTTGTTGTCCTCACACATCCCAAAGGATGTCATGCTTCATCATTGTGTGGTGCTCCTCGTTGGGCCGGCACTGCAATGACCTTGGGGTCCCCCGAAGGATCACTTTAGCGGAGATCTTTGTATTTTGCCGTTTAATGAGTGTGAGAGTGTGTTCTTAGTGGGGTCGTGAAAAGTGAGTGTGTGATTAAATATTAAAACGGGCTAGAGGATATCCCAAACATTTTTAACATGCTGGTTTCCCTGTCAGAGTAAAAGAACTTGTAGGTTGTTGTTACTAGTGGGGTAATAATAACCCCTAGTAACTAAAAGGTCGACATGTTTCGCCCCTAAAAATGGTCAGATTGATCCCTGGCGCTTAATCGGGACCAGAAAAAGTAAAAGGTATTAGTTGAGTTAACCCCAATCCTGATTTACGCTTGAGCGGACCCCTTTCTTTTGTTTTGGGTGGTACCTGCTTGTGATAGCTATCACTGTTGGTTCGACCTAGAATGCTAAAAGGAGACGAGAGAGACACACATGATACATAGGCAGAAAAGAATATAAAAATATTAGGTAATGTCAAAAAGTCACCTAAACCTAAGGTTAAATGTATATCTTATAAATTCACACATTGCAATATTTAATAATACGTATTGTCAAATATTTCCAAAAAAAGCATTAAAAAAAACAATAACATTTCTTTGAGTCTTTTTTTAAACATTTTTCAGGGTACAAATCGCAGCCATAGAACCAACCACAAGGGAACCCTGCACTAAAGCTGAAGGGCATACAGCTCAAGCACGGAGTGCTTTGAAAATAATGGTTAGGTCAGTGGACTCCCAGCCCCAACTCTCACCTACAGCTGGCGGAATCCCAGCAGCCCCTGCTCTTACATGCAAACGCAGGAACTGACACAGGCGGCTAAAGGTCTAGCTACACCACTGATGGGGTCATAGATTCAATGAGCCAAGAGATTTACTGCAATTTTTTTAAATGTTGTTAGGGGTTTGCTGTGTTCCCTGCTGCCCCCCCCCCCCCCCCCCACACAAAATATTTAATAAATCTTGGTGGTGCCCCTAATGCTTCTAGAGGCACCACAAGACTAAAATAAAATATATATATTTTTTAAGAAAGCACTTGTGGGCATTATGGGACACTTCCCAACTGGAGCGGTGAATGTGAAATAAGCAGCTAGTTCGCTCATTTCACATTTCTGTTTTTTAAGGGGGGCCTGCAGGTGCCCTTACCCATGCCATTTCATAGCCCAAGGCCTGATCGCTTTTTAAAGGGAAGGGATTGCAGTCACCCTCTCTGTGAGTCTTTTCAAAGCTCGAGGACCCCAAACAGCTGGGGTGGATCGCTTTTTTAAAGGAAAGAGGGCACGCAGACCCCTGTCCAAGCCTTTTCATGGTCCCAGGGACCCCATTCCCCAAGGCGGATATCTTTTAGGTAGGGAGGAGGCAAGCTGCCCCTCCTCCAGCCACAAGAGGGCCCTGGGGACCCCATCATCTGTGGCCGAAATTTATGAGGTGGACCTGGCATGGGTTCCTCCTCCCCGAGGCTCAAAGGGCCCAAGGGCCCCAATCCCCAAGTCAAAATTATTTTTTGTTTAGGGGGCATATGGCCCCTTCCCCAAGCCATCCAGTGTCCCCAGGGATCCGATCTTCTGGGGCTTAAGGACACCAGTGTTCCGGGGACCCCATTCCCCAGGATACTGCTATTCCCTGCCTGTAAGAATGCGGGCAGGGAGAGCTTCCACTCTCTGCCGTGCTCTTGCAGCAGAGAATCAAGGTTTGCTCCATCCTGGATTCCCCTGGGTGTCTAGTTTTTAGAAATGCATTGGGTTGCTAGGTTTCCCTAGATGTCGGTAGAGCTAGGGTTAAAAATCTACATCTAGGCATTTTGCAAAAACGGGTCCATTTCACAGTGAAAATGTGGTGTGTTCACGTTGCGTTTTGGGCCATTTCCGGTCACAGGCACTAGACCTACCGACACAAGGAAGGTAACATTTTTCTCTGAAGACTTTGGCGAATGAGGGGTGGGTAGAATTTTGTGGATCCATGCAGATTCCAGAACTTTCCACCACAGATATGTGAGGAAAATTAGTTTTTTATATAAACAATTTGAAGGTTGCTAGGGATTCTGGGTAACAGAACCTGGTGGGAGTCAGACAAATCACCCCATCCTGGATTCTCCTGAGTGTCTAGTTTAAAAAAATGTATAGGTTTGCTACGTTTTCCTAGGTGCCGGCAGAGCTAGGGTTCAAAATCTACAGCTAGGCACTTTGCAGAAAAAGGGTCCGTTTACACTTTGAAAATGTGGTGTGTCTACGTTGTGTTTTGGGCCGTTTTCTGTCACGAGCATTAGGCCTACCCACACAAGTGAGGGATAATTTTTCACAGAAGACTTTGGGAAATGTGGGGTGGGTGGAGTTTTGTGGATTCATGCAGATTGCAGAACTTTCCACCACAGAAATGTGGAAACATTTGTTTTTGTTGTCAAATTGTGAGGTTTGCAGGGGATTCTGGGTAACAGAACCTGGTGTAAGCCAGACAAGTCACCCAATACTGGAGTTCCCTGGATGTCTAGTTTTAAAACATGTATAGGTTTGCTAGGTTTCCCTAGGTGCTGGCAGAGCTAGGGTTCAAAATCTACAGCTAGGCCCTTTGCAAAAAAAGGAGCAGTTTTCACTGTAAAGATAAAGTGTGTCCACGTTGCGTTTTGAGCCTTTGTGGGCACTAGGCCTACCCACACAAGTGAAGTACCATTTTTATCGGGAGTCTTAGGGTAACACAGAATTGTACAGCAACTGTTATTACCTATTGACTTTTGATGCATTTCTGTCTTCCAAATGAAAGACAATGTGTAAAAAAGAAGTCACTTTGAAAAATGTCCTATAATTCTTATGCTAATACGGGTATTCACAATTTCAGAAATTTGCAAATACCTACTGTTTCTAAACTCTATATTTTGTTCCAATTTCAGAAAAACATAGGTGTCTTTCATATAGATTTTTCCATGTATTTATTTTCCCAAATTAATTGCTATATATCTGAAACATAATAAAAAACCTTTGCAAGATGCTGCTCAGTTATTGGGTCTGGGTTCGTCAGGTTCTTGGTGAACCTACAAGTCCTATATATCCCCACAATCAGAAAGGTCCAGCAGATGTAACGGTATATTGCTTTTATACAGCTGTCATAATTAGAAGAAGTTACAGGTGAAAACATTGGCACAAATGGCTGTTTTTTTCAGCTAATTTTCAATTTTTCCTATATTCAACTGTTAGTTTCTATAAAGAAACCTTGAAGAACCTACACAAATGACCCCTTGCTAAATTCAGAATGTTGTCTACTTTTCTAAAATGTATAGCTTTCCAGGATCCATTATTGATTTCATACCCATTTCTACCATATAATGGAAGAAGGTTGAAAGCACAAAAAATAGCAAAAATAGGCTATGTCTCAGGAAAATGCCAAAACTGTGTTACATTTTTTTGTTTTTTTGACAAAAGTCTGTCAGTCCCTAAATTCTGGGAAAATGGTGATTTCAGCTCCACAAACCCTTTGTTGATACCATTTGCAGGGGGAAAAACAGACACTTTCATTTGCAGCACTTTTTCCCAACAAAAAAACCCCAATTTGCTGTATTTTGGCTAATTTCTGGGTCCGCTCCAGGGGAATGCCCAAACCCTGCAGATGCCCAATCACCCCACGGGTGCCCACCTGCACACAGGCACCCAGCCTTATGCCATAGGCTGCCTGGGGTTGGGCGCAGAGCCTGGCCCTAAGTCCAACACATCACCTCCGTGCACGGCTGACTATGTCATGTAACAGTATGAAAGGTATCATTTTAGGTAAGGCATACCTACTGGCTTTGACAAAAGGTCAGCACACCAAAATATAAAAATAAGGCCTATTAGATTTGCTATGGGGTCAGCACATCAGCATATATTAAGCCTACGTATTGGCTTTGTCAAAAAGTCTCTATCGAAAAGTATAGTTACTGTTGCTGATGAGACACAAGTAGTGTCTGTCGAGACAAAAGTAGTGTCTGTTGAGGAAAGAAAGAAGTGGGTATCTAGGTCATATGCTACCCAAAAAGAGACAGTCAAAGAGCATGTCTCTTGTTGCCCTCACACATCCCAAAGGATGTCATGCTTCATCATTGTGTGGTGCTCCTCGTTGGGCCGGCACTGCAATGACCTTGGGGTCCCCCGAAGGATCACTTGAGCGGAGATCTTTGTATTTTGCCGTTTAATGAGTGTGAGAGTGTGTTCTTAGTGGGGTCGTGAAAAGTGAGTGTGTGATTAAATATTAAAACGGGCTACAGGATATCCCAAACATTTTTAACATGCTTGTTTCCCTGTCAGAGTAAAATAACTTGTAGGTTGTTGTTACTATTGGGGTAATAATAACCCCTAGTAACTAAAAGGTCGACATGTTTCGCCCCTAAAAATGGTCAGATTGATCCCTGGCGCTTAATCGGGACCAGAAAAAGTAAAAGGTATTAGTTGAGTTAACCCCAATCCTGATTTACGCTTGAGCGGACCCCTTTCTTTTGTGAAATAAGCAGCTAGTTCGCTCATTTCACATTTCTGTTTTTTAAGGGGGGCTGCAGGTGCCCTTACCCATGCCATTTCATAGCCCAAGGCCTGATCGCTTTTTAAAGGGAAGGGATTGCAGTCACCCTCTCTGTGAGTCTTTTCAAAGCTCGGGGACCCCAAACAGCTGGGGTGGATCGCTTTTTTAAAGGAAAGCGGGCACGCCGACCCCTCTGCAAGCCTTTTCATGGTCCCAGGGACCCCATTCCCCAAGGCTGATATCTTTTAGGTCGGGAGGAGGCAAGCTGCCCCATCTCCAGCCACAAGAGGGCCCTGGGGACCCCATCATCTGTGGCCGAAATTTATGTGGTGGACCTGGCATGGGTTCCTCCTCCCCGAGGCTCAAAGGGCCCAAGGGCCCCAATCCCCAAGTCAAAATAATTTTTTGTTTAGGGGGCATGTGGCCCCTTCCCCAAGCCATCCAGTGTCCCCAGGGATCCGATCTTCTGGGGCTTAATGACAGAAGTGTTCCGGAGACCCCATTCCCCAGGACACTGCTATTCCCTGCCTGTAAGAATGCGGGCAGGGAGAGCTTCCACTCTCTGCCGTGCTCTTGCAGCAGAGAATCAAGGTTTGCTCAAGGTTTGCTCCCACCCGACAGGAGCAGAGAAAAGCAGCTCCTGTGAGGCGAAAACCAAAACTCCTCTTCCTATGGGAATGTGGTCTTAACTATACCTACCCAATGGGGACTGCCATTGGTTAATATTTATAGATATGCATACACATATACATCATGCATACATATATATTAAGCAAGAGATTTACAAAGAAGAGGTAGAGGCACAAGAATAATGCACACAACACTTATGCAGGTTGCTTATCATTCAGAACATTGTGGTACTCAAGTCTTGAGGACCAGCTATCTTAGTCTTCAAATCCAGGAGAGAATCTCCATCAGCTTCAAAGGAAATGTGACTCAGCACCCACACCCAATCGTTTTTTTTGTTAACAACAGCAGTATAACTTGTAATTGGACAGCAAAATAGCCAAGCCTACAGCAAAATCCAAGAAGAAAATAAAATGTTTTAAATGAAAGATTTAATGAATAGATAATTTCCTTTCATCCAGAAAAAGATTCTGGGAGTCTGTGCGTTTTGCTGTCCCATTATAAGTTATACTGCTTTTAATAACTAAAAAATCGATTGGATGTGGGTGTTGAGTCACATTTCCTTAGACAAATGTTTATAGATTCACAGGAAAAAAACTAAAGTTAAAGTAACATTATAATTAGGTTTTAACCTAAAAAATCACGGAAATTCAACAGGTTTAGTTATCTGAAGTAACTATAACTCGTGCCCTCAGATAATTATAACTCAAGCCCCCACCATGCACAGTTTTCTCATTAATAATTTAATTGCAAATGTTGTAGCGATATTATCAATAATATCATAGAAGATGTCACGAGTGATGCAATATGTGGTACAATTAGCAGCGCATGATGAGGGCATGAGTTACAGTTACCTTAGGGCATGAATTATGCATTGAGAGAACTATAATCATAATTGTTGAGTTTCTGGTTTTTTTAGTTCATAAAATTACACTGTTTGTGAACCTTTAACCTTACTATAATGTTACTTTAACCTCTGGTTATTTTAGTGAATTTCTAGTTTTTTTTTAACGTAAAGTAATATTTTATTACCATACGTAAGGCCAAACCCCGCTGTGCACATCCTTAGACCATGCTCCATGGGGTGTTGGTCACATACCGTCAAGCCCATGCTGCGAGGTTGGTTGTAGACCAGACCCTGTGGCAAAACACCTGCAGGAAGCCAACCCTATGATATGCATGGCCTTCAGCTGTGCGAAGAGGGTGGTTGGCCACAGAGCCTGGCCTATGGGCAGGCCCTATGCCACCCCCTTGCAGGCAGTCATCCCTGTGCAGCGGGTCATTGGCCACAGGTCCTGGCCTGTGGCCAACCTATTCGAAGGTAGGCAACCCTGTAGGCTGCCAACCTAACACCACGCACAGCAATTGACAATGCAGTGTAAGGTTGGCCTTCAGGCCCTGGGGAACCCCTCCCCTGGAACCAAAACATATATGTTTGGGGAGGGAGTGTGCAGCCCCCTCCTCAAGCCTTAAAAGGCCGCAGAGACCACATTCCATGGGGCCAAGTTCATTAAAAAAGTAAGGGAGGATGCATGCCCCCTTCAAAGAGCCTTAATAGGTCCTGGGGATCCCATCTTTTGGGCCAAATGTAACAAAAAAGGGGAGGGGACTGTGCAGCTTCCCTTCTGGAGCCTTTTTAGGCCACAGGAAACTCCATCCCTCAGCACCGCATGTCACTAGAAAGGGGAGGGAGACTGCAGGGCCCCCTCCCCACGCCATTTCAGCCCGGGAACCTCATGTCTGCGCTAAAAATACTTAAAAGGGGAAAGGGGCTTGCATCCCCCCTCTGATCCTTATTTGACCCTAGGGACCCCATCCCCCAAGGCCAGATGTGGGTGCCCGGGAGTCCACCCAGGGCACCCACTTAGTACATGTTGGGGAGTGTGAGTGGAGACCCAGGTCTCCCACAGCCACAGCAGGCTCACCGCATGGTGTGGAATTGCGCACAGGCTATTCATTTTTAGGTCGAACTGGCGAACGCAGCGCGAAGTGCTGTCACCAGCAAAGATCTTATTGTTGCTGACTTGCCTCGGAAGTGGGACAGGAGATGGGCACGCGCGGAGCTTTTGGCGATTTGAGCAGGTGCACGCACAGCCACGCGCTGTGCCCATCTCCTGTCCCGCTTCGAGGCAAGTCCTCGAAAGCCTCCTGCAGCATTACTTTCACTTTCCCTTCCCCCGATCAGTAGCAGTCCTTGAGCCTTTATCTATCAACATTTAGCGCCGCACCCTGGCATTCAGCTTGTCTTAGTCAGTTCTGCTGTGCCTCTGAAAACCTGTTTGTGCCCCGTTATGCCTTGTGGGCATTGAGTAATTTGGAGGTTTCCCCTGCATGCCGCTGTCATCTCAAGCTCCGGTGTATCATGATTCAGACAGCACAGCCTGGGCCTCCTGCTCGCTCTGTCGTCTCACCTCCTCTGGGCGCTCTCGATTGTGTTTCATGGCTGGAGAGACTTGGAAGTGTGTCTTCAAGATCCCGGGCTGTGAACACAGGCCGATGACGCCGTTGTATGCCTGGGGCGCCATGCGGACGGGGTGAGGTATTCAGGCAGCCTGCAGGTTAGGTTTCTCATTTCAGTACCGTTCCATGAACCCCTCCTGACCAACGTGGCCCTGACATCAGTGGCGATACCAAAGGGGATGATGGACGCACAAGCTGAGTCGACTGTTCTACAATAGTGCTGTAGTCCTGCATGGAAGTATGAAACTAGTGTATCCAGGAAAACACTTAAGTTCTTTGATAAGGGAAACTCGCATGCAAGTACGTACCATTAAGGTAACTGCAGGCAAGTAATCTGTAGTGTGTGAATTGTACGTAATTTGCTTTCATGCACTTATGTGAAATTTTTTGGCGAATTGCATGAAATTGATTACATTACGCTTAATTATGTGAAATTCTGAATTTTAGTGGGAAATGCATCCTCGTGTCAATTAAGGACGCAATGATGCTTTTCACGCAAAAAAATACTGCCAAAATTACTGTCAACCACACCTGCTTGCATTCTGGTTCCTTTGCGTTACTTCCCCACTCCCATGCTACATATAATTTTGCCAAGAAAGGGGTGTTATTACGTGACATCGCCTAATGGCATAGTTTCTGATACTTTGTGCAATACCCATGACGAGTAATTGACATTTCACCCAGGCCTAGTTACCTGTAGAAAACTATAACCCGTTTGTTGTTTTCATATGGCACAGGGTTTTACTTTGTGTCTTCTCATTTTGCGAGCTTGTTTAATACCGCTGGCCACCAACATGCGTGTGACACGGTATGTGCATTTAGGAGCCGGGTGACTCACTCCAGTAAATCTATGTGGAAGGCGTGCCACGCGTTTCCTCACGGCTCTGGCTGTGTAGTCTGTGGCAGGATGGGGTGCCAGAGAGGGAGTGTAGAGTGCGTCTTGCACAAGTATCTCTAACTGTGCAAGAGTAGGTACACTATAGCACCCTCTTGAAGTGTCGGTGAAGCCAGGAGGAAGGTCAGTGCCCTGACCAGCCATGCAAGGACACCGAGAAGCCTGAGTCGACCAGTGGTGAAACAAGGGTGCCATGCCCCCAATTCAAACATGGAAAATGAGCCCTTGTTCGCTGTTCCCAAGATGAGTAGCAAAAGTATTTCTAATCAGGGCGCAGGCGGCCCTGAACAGTCCTGGGCCTCTGTGCCACTGCACCTGCTGCACCATTGCTAGCTACGCCCCTGGAACCCAGGCAGAAGACGAAACAGTGGGAGAACCAAGTCTGGAGAGACCTCAGGGTCCCCAAATAGTCCTTGCAAGAGGGGCTGGCCCTGCATTTATCCCTGGTCCCTAGAAAGAGCTCATGCATTCCCGTTTCTCTCAGAGCTCCCTTTGCAGGTTGCCAGGCGTTGTGCGTCGGGGCAGAGTTTACTGGCGCTGCCTTTAGCACTTAGAATATGTCTAACTAAAATAAAGCATTTCCGTTTAGTGAAGCCTCTCATCTGCGCAGGCCCGGTTCTAGCCCAAACAGGAGCCTTGGCCCTTGCAGTGAGGGCTTGAAGGCAGGGGTGCAACGAACGCATAGGTTGTGTGTGTCAGCCCGGGCCGAGACAGCTTCCTGGGCGGCGCACACACAGACAGACAGTTTTAGAGATTATCGTAGCCGCACCTGAGTACTTCACAGGTCTTTAAAAGACCATTTACATGTGAAGGAGGCTTTGTATATTTTTTCACCCCTTCATCTCTGCATGGCGAAAGGCGACAAATCCTTTCTTTGACAACGGTAACCTTTGGTAACCTTTGCAAACTGTCCTGCTGCGTTGATATTTCTTTTTCTATGCAGCACAGGAGGAAAGAAGTTTGTTTATTCCTAGTCCCCTTTCCTGACCTCTGCAGCAGCTTATCACATCAGGCTGTGGCACAAAGTTTGACTAATGGTAAGAGAATGTGTTACTACATTTTTTTCTTTTTAAAATCTGCACAGGCCCAGCAGGACACATACTTTGTGTGTGCTTCATTTACATTTTTTTTATCATTAATGGCCGGAGCAGGACAACAATAAGACAATACAAAATGCCCAGATAACTCTGGTGATTAATGATCTTGCTGGAGAGCAATCATTTGTCTGTTAGTAGTTTTTAAATGCAGATGAACAGTATTTTATGTGGATAGCTCAGTGGGTTACTGCCTTTGTTACATAGATCCTTGTGTTACTTGCAGTTCAAAAGTTACAATCCTAACATAGAACAGTGACCATTGAACTGTCACCAAAGAGCTGCATACAAACATGAATGGTATAGATATAACTTCACTTTTTTTGTTTTGTGATATAGTTAGAACTTCCCCAGTCTTTCATTATTCTAATGTTGCTGAAATTAGTATGTTTGTGCAGATATACATTTTTATCAGTAAAGCTGACCCCCATGGAATACTCTTTAAACCCTAAGGTTATGTTTTTCCAGACCAAACCCTCTTAAAATATACTGCCCACCAGTATGGATGACATGTGATTCCTACACCTTGTAATCCTCATTGCCTTCTGTGACATTCCCTGTAGACTGATTTACATACTTGTATGATTCATTGTCTCTGTATAATGTGTGTGTGGTGTAAAGTGCTGACACACTACATTGATATGAGTAGCGCTATTCAACAAATGAAATGCATATGCGAGAGGGGCTACGTAAAGATGAGGGGCGCTGGTGGAGGGTGGCAGTGAGGGAATTCGAGGAAGAGGTAGTGGGAGGGGCTGTGGAGCGATGAGGGGCACTGTTGGAGTGTGGCAGTGAGGGAATCCGAGGAAGAGGTCATGGGGTGGAGGGAGGAGCTAGGGAGAGATGTGGGGCACTGATGGAGGGTGGTAGTGAGGGAGTCTGAGGAGGAGGTCATGAGGGGAAGGGGCTACAGAGAGATGAGGGGCACTGGTGGAGGGTGGCAGTGAGGGAATCCAATAAGAGGTCAATAGGGAGGCTATGGAGAGATGAGGGGCACTGTTGGAGGGTGGTAGTGAGGGAGTCTGAGGAGGAGGTCATGAGGGGGAGGGGCTATAGAGAGATGAGGGGCCCTGGTGGAGGGTGGCAGTGAGGGAATCCGAGGAGGAGGTCATAAGGGGGAGGTGCTATAGGGAGATAAGGGGGACTTGCGGCGTGTGGCAGTGAGGGAATCCGAGGAAGATGTCAATAGGGGGGCCATGGACACATGAGGGGCACTGTTGGAAGGTGGGGTGTAGTAAAGTTATTTACAGAGAAAGAGGTTATTGGTGCTGCGCCAAAAAAGACTTTTGCATCAGTGCTGAAGCCGGCCCTGTGATGGCCTTTCTGTTTTTGTTTATTTAATTAGCAGTCGGGCCATAAGGGCTACTGTGGAACATACTTTAAAGTGCGTGCTAATTATATTTACTGCTATTTTCAATGTTTTAAGTATGAAGGTGATTTTACTAATGTTTTACCGGGAAAAATGAAAGTGGGGCCCGATGGGGCCTGATATGGGGCTGGGGCCCAAGCTCATCTGTGAGATAAGGTGCACTGGAAAGGAATAGTGGATGATCAAGCCTGTAAGGGATTGCATTGCAGAGTCCATGGTCAGGTGGAGGTAGTAATGAAGAGGGATTCTCCCTGAAGGCTCTCACAGAGGGGGCCCGAGAAGTGCCACTTGCCTGACACTCCCACCTCAGAAACCTCCTCTTCCCATCAAAGGAACATTACATGGAAAAAACACTTTAGTGATAACATTAAAAAAGATTTGGAAAAGAGTGAGTTTTACTGGGCCTTGTAAGACTAAGAAGCGATAAAGGAGGGCCCGAAGCAGGCCTGCCTAGACATATATGCGACAAATCGAGCCCGCAGTTGCCCACCCAAATGCACACTCCTGGAGCCGGGCCTGCATCTGCGGAGCCTGCAGCTCTATGCATGATTTAACAAGCCGCGCGCCGTGCCAGAGTATTTAAAATAGATGCCCCCCCTTCAGACGATCAATGCAGCGGCGAAGCAAGGGAACACGCCCCCTCCCTCCCTACAACTGGTTGTGTAGTAACATACAGCAATATTCAGACCGCAGGGGGGCGCCTCCAAGCCCCGGCGCTGCTGCACCTGCCGCACCACTGACACACCCCTGTGTGTATGGAGCATAAACACAAGCTGTACGAGCGCGTGAGATCACAGCTAAAAGTCAGCACGTGTCTGGGAGTGTACCCGGCGCCCACGTTACATCTCTCACTGGAGACGGGAGAAGCAGGGATTGCACCACTTGGCAGGCCTGTGTTTTATTTACATACGGCACAGAGTACATCGCCCCCTGGAGGATGAACAGCTGAGCGCACCCAAGACAGATCATGCAATAAATGGATTATTTCACAGAGCCATCAGACCTGGCTGTAATTTTAGGTGCATTATGTCTTATTCTGGTCGAAACTCTGTTTTGCAAATGAAGTTTTCTATTCTTTGATTTAGAAATGTTTATCATAAAATCTCCTTTCCTTTTTTAACACCATACAACCATTGCATTTAAAAACAAGCATTTGCAATGCAATAAGTCTCGCAGTTACGCACGTTTCAGCTATTGACATTGCAAATAACAATGCCTTTTATTTTTGTTTTCGTTTTAAAAACATAAATAAAAGGCATTGTCATTTACAATGCCAATAGCTTAAACTTGCGTTACTGCGAGACCTATTGCATTGCAAATGCTTGTTCTCAATTGTGCTGGCGCTGTCATAGCAGTGGATTTGTGATGGAGGGATTCCATTGCAGGACGCGTTCAACATTGTACTATTCCTGTGGCTTTTAATCGGTTGCTGTCATCACACACCTGATGTGTTTTGGCTAATTGTTTTCAACTGCGTACCACATAATAAAACACACTCCATTTCAGACCATGCTCCTTTGCCCTGCCACTGCAGCAGTACATTGTTCATGAGAACATTTTCAGTGAAGTCAGGATTTTTACTGCTTTTTAGTTTTTTATTCAATTTATCTTAAATTGTTGACTGAAAAAAGTTAATGAGAGAATTATCTCAATTATAAATGAAGACTTTTATTTTTAAAAGTTTGTTCTAACATTAATTTTCATTTACAATTCATTGATTATTAAAAATGTAAATGAAGGAAATGTGAAATACATATTCTTACTTGCATTTACAACAGGAAATACAAAAGATTTTTAAAATGACATATTTGTAAAGTTCAAACATATGAAAAAAAAATGTAATGGGCATTAAAATGTTGGGGCATGCCTGCATTATGATAATGAACACTTACACCCCAAAAACAAATGACATTTTTCTTTTTAAATGTTAATACAGGTGTGTTTATTTTAACTTAATAAGTGACAAAATAAACACATATGCATTACACCTTAAAACATTTTTTCATAAAATACAGAAAATGCACTACACAAGGGAAAATGTTATATAAATAAACAAAACATATGATTTAAGTTTAGAACAAATACAAAATATGATTTAAGTCTAGAACTAACACTGATTTTACATTTTTTTACATTTTACCGTGTCTAGTGCAATTACTGAATTATGTAAATGTAAATGTATTTCAATTTATATAGCGCACGTTTCACCCAGGGGTCTCAAGGCGCTTGCTTAGGGAACCCGTCCTGGTATTCCCCTGTGAGAGATACCCCGGCAGGGTATTCACAAGGTGAAAGCCAGGCATCCCGCCGCGAGGGGCCGTAGTGGAGATTAAGCAAGCTATTGCCCAGAGTCGCAGAGTGTGACCCCGTGAGTCGAGTAGGTACCGGAGCGAGAATTGTCGAGTCCGTGGAATTTTTGAGCCCGAGACCCGCCGAGGCGGGGAATCGAACCCTGGTCCACGGCTGATCTCAGCTTCCGGGTCTGCTGCCTCTAACCACTGAGCCACACTTCTCCACCATATTACATTTAATATTACATTTAAATCATTCAAAACAATGTGTAATGCCTACATTTATAATTTGATAGTTTATGAAAAATGATTAAACACACCGATATGAACACATTATGAATTTTGATTACTGTCAAACTTTGTGTGTGTCCATTATCATGATGGAAGCTTGCACCAAATTTGAAAGAAAAAAACAAAAGTTAATTCAGGTTTGATTCTTTACATTTCTTCAATGACAACATTACACACATATGCAATACACATTAGAAAAATATTGTGTGTAAAAGACAATGACAAATGCACGAGTCCAGAGCAAATGTAAACAGACAATTCAAAAGAAAACAAGTAAAAAAGAAGCTTGCCTTCAATTCCGGCGACGACTGGATTGATTTGCTTCATGGTGAAGTAACAGCAGCAAAGGAAGGACTTGGACGATCAGTTTCATGATGGAAAGGGAAGTGAAAAAAAGCACAAAAAGGTACGTTTCTAGCTTATATCCCTCTGAAACCGCTAACTCACATGTGGAGGTTTACCAGCCACCGTTACATTGAGGGGAAGGCACATTGTGATTGGCCTGATGGAAATTTTGGTTGAACTCCCTCCAATAGCCACTTTAGCCTGTAATGCCTTTGATGCAGGAGGAAAATTCTGGCAGACACGACAGGACTCGGACAGACTATCATCCACAGAAGAATTAAAAATTACCCTAGATCAAGGCAGCTCAGCTGCCATACAACTTTTGGATCTAAGTGCGGCATTTGATACTGTTGATCATTCTAATCTACATAATAGACTTTTGGAAATTGGTATTCAGGACAAAGCCTTGGAGTGGCTTGTATCCTTCCTAAAGGATAGATCCTTCCAAGTCATGGAAGCCAACTTCTTTTCAGACACAATGCCATTGACCTGTGGGGTGCCACAGGGCTTATCACTCAGTCCAACATTGTTTACCATTTATATGTTTGGCTTTTCCATGATGTCATATGCAGACGACACAAAGTTGGTGGTCTCACATGATACTAGAATTAAGGATGAATCAGATCATCTAATGCTGTGTTTGGAAAGGGTAGTGGAATGGAATGTCACGTAGCTATTTGAAGCTTAACGGAGCTGATGGTTCTCGGAAATAAAGCAGTTCCTAGGCCTCTGACTAGTTGGCCAAATTGCCTAGGTACTTCACCAGTCCCGAGCATCTCTATTAAAAATCTTGGAGTTTGGATAGATAAGAAGCTAACAGTGGAGACCAAAGCAAATAAACTGGCAGGCACTTGCTTTGGATTACTCAGAATACTCCTTAAGATTTTGGAGTTTATCCCTCGGCAGCTAAGGAAGACAGTAATACATGCACTAGTCATGTCACACCTGATTATGGAAACTCCCTTTATTTGGGAGCACCAAAATTTGTTAACAAAAAACTCCAGGTTGTGCAGAATGCTGAGGTCTATCTTTTCTGTAAGGTCCCAATTCAGGAACCAGTGGGAAAGCATTTAAGAACACTACACTTGCCACTGATTAAGGCCAGAGACAAATTCAAGGCACTTTGTCTAATAAAAAAAGCTATAAATAACAAGGGCCCCTGTAAAATCAGAAACCTGGTGGGCTTAAATGTCCCCAACAGATGGCTTAGATCCTGCACTGAACAGCTACTAAAAATGACTAGAATAAAAAGAGCCTGATGGGGCGGTAGATCCTTCTCACATTTGGCACCCAAGCTACGGAATTCACTACCATTGGAATTTAGATTCCTGGAAACAGAATCAACCTTCAGGAATAAGCTGAAGACATGGATCTTCCACCAGAACTACTAAATTTTCCAGCCTTCTGGATCGTATTTGACTCCTAGCAATGGGAAGCCCTTGGGCAGCTATGGGCTTTATAAAACTATCTAACATAACATAGCCCACCAGCATCTAAATTGAGTGGGTGGACCTGATAGTAGGCAGATGGATTAACAAATGGAAACTGACAGTGGGACCAGATCTGCCAAGATCTAAATCAGGCCCTTAATGTCTGGTTTAAAAATTCTCCCACCAAACGGGAGCAACCACATGTTTCCCTGTGGGCAGGGAAACTACTGTGTCCTGGGGATGGACTTCCTTGGACAGAGTAAGTGATCCCATCCAGGGGGATTGTGTCCCCAGGCCTATAAAGGCTCAGGGAGGGGATATACACGACCCTTTCTGCTTTCTTTATATTTCAAACCTGGGGGATGGTGTCCTTGGGCCTTCATGGCATTGAGGTGAGGGCCACATTGCCCCCCTCCCTTTTTTACAAAATCGGCCCCAAGGGATGGGGTCCCTGGTGCATCATTGCGTTGAGGAGAGGGCCAGCTGGCCCCCCTTGCCTTTTTAACAAAATTAGCCCTGGGGAATGGGGTTACTGGGGCCATCCTCAGCACGGGGAGGTGGGCCGCATGCCACCCTCCCCTAAATCTTCCAGGCCCAAGGGAAAAGGTCCCTGGGGCCCTAAAAGGGCAGGGGGCACTACTGATGCACTCCTGCCCATATATATATATATATATATATATATATACATATATATATATATGTATATATATATATATATATAATGTGTGTGTATATATATATATGTGTGTATATATATATACATATACATATATATATATACGTCATGTGTACTTTTATTTATATATTATATATTTTATATTTTTTGTGTTATACATTGATATTTATATATTTATTTAATCATAACTGTCTTTATATATTTATATATTCAGATAATGAAAGGTGACCTAGTACTACCTATGACTGAAATGTGGCAGTTCGCTCATTAATTGTATATACAATAAGGCCCCATGTGTTTTTACATACATGTGTTTTACAATGATATTTTCATGTCAGGATCACTATGAAATGTAATCTTGATAGTATATATTTATTGTTGGGTCTATTAGATCACAGTAAGTGACCCCAAATAGCACTGAGCACTTTAAATACGTAATCACGTGGTACACATTCACCCAAAGAAAGTAAAAAAAAGAAAAACAAAAAAAATATAACCTTTGAAATGGAAGGCCAATGGTGGATGCGCGTCATGTGATGAAGTCCCCTGGGAGAGATGAAACGCGTTATGGCTGCCGTTTGTTTGTGAAATCTTTGAGAGAGACTCCTGTGGTCCGTGCTCTTTCCGTCCGACTGCCAGTGAAGGTACAGCTGTGAAGAGTGCTTTGGGATATATATATGGTCGGCGACTTTCCGCCCGACATCATAGGTTTACAGTCTGACCGCAGTATTAGGATGATGGTGGTCGGAGGTAAACCTGTGGGGGGATTCTGGCGTGGTTCCCGTTGGTCTGTCGGACAGAGCGCATAATTCCTTAATGATGGCGACTCCGTTGGGATTATGATGTCGGTTCATCCCTGCACCATGTGGAAGGCACAGAATGGTGCCTGCCACATGCAGAGATGTTTCAAAACCTCCATTTCTCAATGGGCGCACTGTGCTGCAGGCCTTTACTGTTCGCCGCACAAGTTTCCATAGCAAAACGCAGGTTTACAACCGCATCGTGGGTGTTTGAATCAAATCACTGAGGTCAGAACTGCCGACCTGAGGTCAGACGGTTCCTTCCGGCAGTGGTGTCGGGCGGACAAAAGTCCGCAGGACGTCGTAATAAGGCCCATTGTATTATAATAATACGACTATATTTTCAGGTGTCTGATACTTGATACTATGAGTATCAATGATTACCACCTGCTCTGAGCAGGAGGACATATAATGTGGTATTTCTTATTGCAAAAATTCAAGAGATTAGTCACAAATTGTGACTCACTATGATTAGTTGCCACTTTTTGAGCCCGAGACCCGCCGAGGCGGGGAATCGAACCCTGGTCCACGGCTGATCTCAGCTTCCGGGTCTGCTGCCTCTAACCACTGAGCCACACTTCTCCACCATATTACATTTAATATTACATTTAAATCATTCAAAAAAATGTGTAATGCCTACATTTATAATTTGATAGTTTATGAAAAATGATTAAACACACCGATATGAACACATTATCAATTTTGATTACTGTCAAACTTTGTGTGTGTCCATTATCATGATGGAAGCTTGCACCAAATTTGAAAGAAAAAAACAAAAGTTAATTCAGGTTTGATTCTTTACATTTCTTCAATGACAACATTACACACATATGCAATACACATTAGAAAAATATTGTGTGTAAAAGACAATGACAAATGCACGAGTCCAGAGCAAATGTAAACAGACAATTCAAAAGAAAACAAGTAAAAAAGAAGCTTGCCTTCAATTCCGGCGACGACTGGATTGATTTGCTTCATGGTGAAGTAACAGCAGCAAAGGAAGGACTTGGACGATCAGTTTCATGATGGAAAGGGAAGTGAAAAAAATCACAAAAAGGTACGTTTCTAGCTTATATCCCTCTGAAACCGCTAACTCAGATGTGGAGGTTTACCAGCCACCGTTACATTGAGGGGAAGGCACATTGTGATTGGCCTGATGGAAATTTTGGTTGAACTCCCTCCAATAGCCACTTTAGCCTGTAATGCCTTTGATGCAGGAGGAAAATTCTGGCAGACACGACAGGACTCGGACAGACTATCATCCACAGAAGAATTAAAAATTACCCTAGATCAAGGCAGCTCAGCTGCCATACAACTTTTGGATCTAAGTGCGGCATTTGATACTGTTGATCATTCTAATCTACATAATAGACTTTTGGAAATTGGTATTCAGGACAAAGCCTTGGAGTGGCTTGTATCCTTCCTAAAGGATAGATCCTTCCAAGTCATGGAAGCCAACTTCTTTTCAGACACAATTCCATTGACCTGTGGGGTGCCACAGGGCTTATCACTCAGTCCAACATTGTTTACCATTTATATGTTTGGCTTTTCCATGATGTCATATGCAGACGACACAAAGTTGGTGGTCTCACATGATACTAGAATTAAGGATGAATCAGATCATCTAATGCTGTGTTTGGAAAGGGTAGTGGAATGGAATGTCACGTAGCTATTTGAAGCTTAACGGAGCTGATGGTTCTCGGAAATAAAGCAGTTCCTAGGCCACTGACTAGTTGGCCAAATTGCCTAGGTACTTCACCAGTCCCGAGCATCTCTATTAAAAATCTTGGAGTTTGGATAGATAAGAAGCTAACAGTGGAGACCAAAGCAAATAAACTGGCAGGCACTTGCTTTGGATTACTCAGAATACTCCTTAAGATTTTGGAGTTTATCCCTCGGCAGCTAAGAAAGACAGTAATACATGCACTAGTCATGTCACACCTGATTATGGAAACTCCCTTTATTTGGGAGCACCAAAATTTGTTAACAAAAAACTCCAGGTTGTGCAGAATGCTGAGGTCTATCTTTTCTGTAAGGTCCCAATTCAGGAACCAGTGGGAAAGCATTTAAGAACACTACACTTGCCACTGATTAAGGCCAGAGACAAATTCAAGGCACTTTGTCTAATAAAAAAAGCTATAAATAACAAGGGCCCCTGTAAAATCAGAAACCTGGTGGGCTTAAATGTCCCCAACAGATGGCTTAGATCCTGCACTGAACAGCTACTAAAAATGACTAGAATAAAAAGAGCCTGATGGGGCGGTAGATCCTTCTCACATTTGGCACCCAAGCTACGGAATTCACTACCATTGGAATTTAGATTCCTGGAAACAGAATCAACCTTCAGGAATAAGCTGAAGACATGGATCTTCCACCAGAACTACTAAATTTTCCAGCCTTCTGGATCGTATTTGACTCCTAGCAATGGGAAGCCCTTGGGCAGCTATGGGCTTTATAAAACTATCTAACATAACATAGCCCACCAGCATCTAAATTGAGTCGGTGGACCTGATAGTAGGCAGATGGATTAACAAATGGAAACTGACAGTGGGACCAGATCTGCCAAGATCTAAATCAGGCCCTTAATGTCTGGTTTAAAAATTCTCCCACCAAACGGGAGCAACCACATGTTTCCCTGTGGGCAGGGAAACTACTGTGTCCTGGGGATGGACTTCCTTGGACAGAGTAAGTGATCCCATCCAGGGGGATTGTGTCCCCAGGCCTATAAAGGCTCAGGGAGGGGATATACACGACCCTTTCTACTTTCTTTATATTTCAAACCTGGGGGATGGTGTCCTTGGGCCTTCATGGCATTGAGGTGAGGGCCACATTGCCCCCCTCCCTTTTTTACAAAATCGGCCCCAAGGGATGGGGTCCCTGGTGCATCATTGCGTTGAGGAGAGGGCCAGCTGGCCCCCCTTGCCTTTTTAACAAAATTAGCCCTGGGGAATGGGGTTACTGGGGCCATCCTCAGCACGGGGAGGTGGGCCGCATGCCACCCTCCCCTAAATCTTCCAGGCCCAAGGGAAAAGGTCCCTGGGGCCCTAAAAGGGCAGGGGGCACTACTGATGCACTCCTGCCCATATATATATATATATATATATATATATATATATATATATATATACATATATATATATATGTATATATATATATATATAATGTGTGTGTATATATATATGTGTGTATATATATATACATATACATATATATATATACGTCATGTGTACTTTTATTTATATATTATATATTTTATATTTTTTGTGTTATACATTGATATTTATATATTTATTTAATCATAACTGTCTTTATATATTTATATATTCAGATAATGAAAGGTGACCTAGTACTACCTATGACTGAAATGTGGCAGTTCGCTCATTAATTGTATATACAATAAGGCCCCATGTGTTTTTACATACATGTGTTTTACAATGATATTTTCATGTCAGGATCACTATGAAATGTAATCTTGATAGTATATATTTATTGTTGGGTCTATTAGATCACAGTAAGTGACCCCAAATAGCACTGAGCACTTTAAATACGTAATCACGTGGTACACATTCACCCAAAGAAAGTAAAAAAAAGAAAAACAAAAAAAATATAACCTTTGAAATGGAAGGCCAATGGTGGATGCGCGTCATGTGATGAAGTCCCCTGGGAGAGATGAAACGCGTTATGGCTGCCGTTTGTTTGTGAAATCTTTGAGAGAGACTCCTGTGGTCCGTGCTCTTTCCGTCCGACTGCCAGTGAAGGTACAGCTGTGAAGAGTGCTTTGGGATATATATATGGTCGGCGACTTTCCGCCCGACATCATAGGTTTACAGTCTGACCGCAGTATTAGGATGATGGTGGTCGGAGGTAAACCTGTGGGGGGATTCTGGCGTGGTTCCCGTTGGTCTGTCGGACAGAGCGCATAATTCCTTAATGATGGCGACTCCGTTGGGATTATGATGTCGGTTCATCCCTGCACCATGTGGAAGGCACAGAATGGTGCCTGCCACATGCAGAGATGTTTCAAAACCTCCATTTCTCAATGGGCGCACTGTGCTGCAGGCCTTTACTGTTCGCCGCACAAGTTTCCATAGCAAAACGCAGGTTTACAACCGCATCGTGGGTGTTTGAATCAAATCACTGAGGTCAGAACTGCCGACCTGAGGTCAGACGGTTCCTTCCGGCAGTGGTGTCGGGCGGACAAAAGTCCGCAGGACGTCGTAATAAGGCCCATTGTATTATAATAATACGACTATATTTTCAGGTGTCTGATACTTGATACTATGAGTATCAATGATTACCACCTGCTCTGAGCAGGAGGACATATAATGTGGTATTTCTTATTGCAAACCTTCTTTCCATGCATCTTGTAATCTGAAACAAAGGATTTTACTGCAAACGATTGTTACATATGTGCAAATATACCAAGTTTTACTGCGAGATATAAATACACATGGTAAAATCATAAAGGATTTTGGATACATTAAAGTCGGATACAGACAAACATGTAATTGGCATATAAGAAATGAAACCATAAGCAATATTCTATTTGCATGACTCGTAATCAGGGCCTAGATGGTAGTACTTGATAAAAGCTCACACCAAAGCAGGGCCAGAAGCACGATTGAATAAAATACCACAAGTGTAAACCACTTTACAGCACCTGGAGTAACAAATAAACTAGAAGCACAGGAAAAAAACTGCACAACATTGTTTGTTAAACAAGCTGGGGTGGTGCCGTTAATTCTCAGCCCAGTAGCCTTCGTTTAAACACAGGGTTTTATAATGAGCCAATCTTTCAAAATATAATTAAATACTTCAATCTAGTAAATCCTCATGTTTGCACAGTAATTTCAAACTACATGTGTTAAGCACTCAAAGTAACCAAAAGACAATGGAACAAGTTTTATAAAAAATAAAAATTAGCATGGGTAAAATAAATATGTGTATGTCTTGGCTTGTTATGCCCTTTCTTTCTCCCAACCAGTGGTTTGATATTAGGGACAGATGTACGAAATATTGGTCTCAAAATACTGGTTGTACTGTACTGATAGGTCGGTTCACAAGTTTCCAAATCATAGTGGGTTGAATCTGACCTACCTCATCAATATTCAAGAGATTAGTCACAAATTGTGACTCACTATGATTAGTTGCCACCAGAGCAATGGTGGTTACCTGGGGCTGCAGACCCCCATTGTTATACAGTTTCAACGAAATAAGTAGGAATCTGTATCATATTATCTGAACTCAGTTCACACATACCCTCAGAAAATGTTGGCTGGTTCCTAGCTAGCTCTCAGTGTCCCATCTTAACCCTTAACCTTACCAGGGTATCAGATGGTATCTGCAACCTCAAACATGACCACTCTTTATTCCCCAGGCCATAGTGGATCAGATCTACCCTTTTGTTGTTTACTTTTGCATATCAAAGGTAAAATGGAAAATGAGCATACCTTGCAACCCCATCTTTGTGATTGCTTTTTAAGTATATCGTTTTTTTCAAACATACCCCACTTTCCTTAAAAGAAATGGGGCTGTGTTTAAAAAAAACAATTCCCAACTTTTTAAAAGTTTGAGAGTAGACAGTGGTACCATAGACTCCTCCTCAACAATCTTTTTTTTAACATTCACAAATGGAAAGGGATCCCAAAGGGAGCCAGTCACTTTTGTGAACGGCATACCGCCCCAACTTGGGTATCAATACCTTTTCAAAGGTTTACAACCGCTATTCAGGTCCTAACCCATTAGAACATTTAGCTCATTATTTGAAAGAGGCACTTACAATGGTCTCATCACAATGAGTGATCCTTATGCTTAAGCTTACTGGGGGTTGGAAAAAAGTTACTAACTCCTAAAATGGGTTAAGCATATTGCAAAAAGCAATTCTGTAGTAACAAACTTCAAATCAGAGTGGTTGCAGCCACAAAAATGCTTTGTACATCTGACCCTAGGTTTCAACACACAAATGGTTGAATCTTCTTGATGAACATATTCCTGTCACACTCCAAACCAACACATCACTGAGCAACAGATTATAAGATGTAGTGAACTACATGACTCAACTAGTGTAGTTACGTATAAGTACATACAAATCTTTCAAAAGAATAATGTAACTAATGGACTAATGCAATTGATCAGGTGTTGGTACTTGCACATGACCCTTTATGTTGTCGAATCTTACATGGAAGATGTGGTTAATCCCCGATTACAGAAAAGCATTGCTGCAATTATTTCACCATGGCAGCACGGCTTTATTCCAGGCCGGGGGACCACAGACCACACTCGACGGGCGATATCAATATTAGACATAGTGGAGGTTGAGGAGAGAGATATGGCTGTGGTCCTCCTAGACGCTGAGAAAGCCTTTGATCGGGTGACCTGGAGATATTTGTGGGATAAATTAGCAGAGAGAAACTTTGGACCACAATTTATACGGGCTATCCAGGCTATGTTCTACAATCCATATGACAAAATCCAGATAATGGGCCATACTTCCAAAAGATTAAAGATAGAGAGAGGCACCCGCCAGGGTTGTCCCTGCTCCCCAATCCTCTTCGCACTTTATTTAGATCCTTTCATTTCCTTGATTTTAAATAACCCTATAATTAAACCGGTATTATCTCATAATTATGAGACAAAAATATTAGCGTATGCTGATGATATTGCCTTAATAACACCTGCACCACGGGAGGCAATTATAGAAGTAGAGAGACTGGCAGAAAGATTCGGGAAAAGATCTGGTTATTTGTTAAATAGTACAAAGACACAAATCATATGCTCATCTCATTGTATACTGGATGATCCCCGGGTAAAGGAGTCTGCAGTATACTTAGGTGTAAGATTAACAGCAAAAATGGGGGATATTTGGACAATAAATATAGACCCAGTTATGACCTCCATCAGTTGGGAAATGAAACGATTAGATTATCTACACCTCACAATAATTGGTAGGATAAATGTAATTAAAATGAAAATCTTTGCAAAAATCTTATATTTAATGCGGGCTATCCCCGTAGAATTAATGACTAGCAAAATACGGAAAATTGAAGGGATCTTTACCAATTTTATTTGGAGCTACCAAAGAACTCGTCGTGCTTATAAATATTTAAATCAGCCGATTGATCAAGGTGGTTGGAATGCCCCAAATATACAGTTATATTACTGGGCGACGGCCCTGCAGAATTTAGGTATCTTACACTATCATAAGAAAATACAAAATGAGCAGATGGATATACCTACTATTTATGAATTAGCAATTGGGGAAACCGCAGCAGGGCTATTCCAACGCCAAAGCGATATGAGAAAATATCAAAGGAAAGGATATAAATGTATCGAATGTGCAATTAGAAACTGGAAAAAGATCGTGAAAACATGTGAGATTAGTAGATATACAAAATACACATCACTGGCATTCTGATCTCTTACACACGAATATATATGAGGATATGGCAAAAAAATGGGGAAAAAAGGGGATTGTAATGCTAACTGATATTTATGAAAACTCAGAGATGCGTAGCTTAATAGGAATTGCACAAAAATATGATTTACAAAGCGATTCATGTTTTAAATACCTACAAATTAAGAATTCTATGAAAGGTATCCCAAAAGAGAATATTAGTCTTGATCCTATACCAATACTCCATCTTATAGGTAATCCCAAAAGTAGAATTTGAGAATTTTATCAGGAATTGCAAAAATTTATATCTAACGATTTAGAGAAAACAGAATCGAATTGGTCAGCCGAATTGAATGATGGGGATGTTGATATAAATAAAGTGCTGGAAATAGGCAAAAATGTATTTATGGCATCTAACTTGAAGGCTCAACAATATAAGACAGTATACAGCTTATATTATACACCAGCGAAACTTTTTAAATGGGGAAAGAGAGAGTCGGATAGATGTCCAAGGTGTCAAAATGGGCCAGCTGATATGATACATATGTTCTACTCTTGTACTAAATTAGATGAGTTAAAAACGAGAATTGAATTATTTCTGCAACGGATATTGGGGAGGAACCTCAAGATTACTTCCACACTAATGATGCTGAGTTTTGATGTAACACTGCAAATCGATACCCCACAAAGAGATTTTGTGTTTTTAAGCTTAGCAATAGCACGTCTTCTGGTTGCCACAGTATGGAAAGATTCCGAACCACCAACTTTTCATCAGTGGTTAAATCGACTAATTTGTATTGGGAAACAAGAAATTGCATTATATAAATGCAAAGGTTCAAAAAATAGAAAAAGAGGTATGAATATCTGGAAACCGCTTATTGTTTAGATGGAAGAACGTAATAGACAAGGAATAGGTTAAATAAAAATATTTTACGGTTTGACTCTATGCTAATACAACAACAGATATTTGTAAAGAAATATGATACTCTTTTTCTGTTGTATATGCTTTTTTGTTTCAAATCTATTTAGTATTGCATCTAAATTACATATTGTATAATGCTTTAATGCCATACTTTCTTTTCTTTTGTAGTTTTCCCTTTGTGTACTCCAATGTATCATGTATCATGTCTGATTCTCAATAAAAAAAAAAGGAAGATGTGGTTAATATGCGTACGTACAATTTCTATGCTATTCAGGCAGTCTTGAGGGTTGTGCGCTTCTTCATTTATACATCATTTCATATTTTCTGAAACAACCCTTGAAATTTATCTTCAATTGTCTCTGACAACATGGCATCTAGTGATAAAATAGGAGAGTGATGTAGTGTTAAGTTGATTTGTCAGCAAAATCGGCACTGTGTGCATTACTGATCGCCAGGGATGGGGGCCTGTGTGATACAGCTTAAGTTGAGGAATCAGCAAGCAGTAGATGTGATTTCCTTGGAGATTCAAATTGAGACTTCAGTCACAATACTGAAGCATGTAGACAGAACAGCATTACTCCAGGACAAAACCAGTCTTCAGTAACAGGCATTTGCAATATAGTAATTTCTAGTGTCATCCCAGTGGGCTGGCAATAGATTCTACAAATTGGAAAACAAATAAATGTTTGACTTTGGAGCAACTTGAACTTGCTTGGAAATACATCAGGCTTTTACGTTTAAAATTTAATAAATGCAACAGAAACTTGGATTGTAGTGTACAATAACATTCATGCGAACAAACATGTTCTATATACAGAATATAAATCCACTGATTATTCCCACCTGGGATTGCACCACTGCAGACAGAAAGACTAAAAGTAGCTGTGTAGCATACATGTTTCCCAATGTAAACATGTGAGGATGAATAACATATTTTTCGTTATTAAATTAATTGATGTGCAAGATAACGCAAATATCCATCATATCCATCCATCCATCCATCCATCCATCCATCCATCCATCCATCCATCCACCTATCTATCCATCCTTCCACTGGAAAAAAACAAAGGTTAAAGGGATGTTACAGTTAGGTGAAAATGTCACGTAAAACATACTGTTTTAAAGTACCAAAACCACTGAAATTCACCAGTTATAGTCATCTCATGGGGCCACATTGGTGTTACAAGCTTTGGAAAAAGTTGAAATCGGTTCCTGCGACTTCTTACTAATCTTCCTGTTAGCCCCCTTCTAATTCCCTTGCGGTTTGATGTGGGTATTAAAACACTCTCTGACAAAGTGGGTCTTAGACCAATTTTGTACTGGCATACGGTTTGGGTGACTCCAGAATTATTTACATACCGTCAGGGTTTGGAGGATGATATGAGGCTGTCTGGGGTATTCGGAATTCCCTGGCGTAGGTTTATCCAAAGCCGGTTGAGTGAGTTTGGGTGTGGGAACCTTTGGTCTACCCCTAAGGAAGCTATTGTCTTTCTAAAAAGACACTTAAGCGTTTACAGTGGCAACGCAAATACATTTTGTCCTTGGGTTCTGTTAGGGTGGGTTCCCTTACCACTGCCTTTCTTGAACACAAAGATGGTTATGTGACAGACGATATTTAAATTAGATCAAGCCTCCACAAGCCAAAACTTTATATAATAAGTTTCGGGTTGGGACCCTGCCTCTTTGTTCAGTCACGGTTAAGTGGATGAATGTATCCAACAATTCAGATTAGAATTGCCAATTGGTTCCCGAGGTGTCCGAGACTATTGACTACGCTGTTTTTGTTTGCCTGATTATCCTGGGTATAGAAGTGGTTCCTACCGCTTTGTCGCAACTTGGGGTTTAGAGGCTGCAGAACAACAATCAGGATCTTTAGAAGTGACACCAGACAATTTATTGAATTTGCTGTTTCACATTTGTTATGTGGCGGTTCAGGCAAAAAAGGTTAGATTTGCAGTGGTTGTGCCATGGATTATTCAGGTTTTTAGAACTATGAAACAAATGAGCCTGGGGTAGTGTAAGTTTTAAAGGGGCCTTACATTTAATATGGAATCTGACTGGACTGTGTTCAGTCTATTAATATTGATGATATTTCTTTTCAGGTATTTTATTGTTATTTTACTATTTGGTATTCAATCCATTTATGACAATGATGAAATTGAATATGTAATTGTATCCCATATGGCCATGCTTTGATAATAATAGATGATGATCTTACGTATACATCCATCATTTATGTTTATATTCTGTGTTTTTTTTGCACATATAATAGGAACATTATTGGTTTTCTATGCACTCTAGGACTCCTAGTTTTAATGTTTTTAACATGTTATGTGTTTATTTCTTACGACAGAGAAAAGCAATATCAAGATTGTATTTGCTGTGCTTTTCTTTTATGGGTTTTTAAATCTGAATAAAGATTTATTAAGTATTAAGCACATTATCCAATGTGCTTAGCGTTCTCAATGTAATCAAATGTAATCACAAAGTATTCCCCCTCAGTCCTAGTAGGAACATTAATAAAATCATCAACTTTACCTATAGCACGATTAACCAAACCTTCTTCAACATTTACATTTCTGCACAAAACCACCCTACAGTTTTTGCAAAGACTTAAACATGTTTCTACTCCTGCAGTTTGTGAAACAGATTTCTCTAATGAATCTAGCTTTCCTTGTACTTTTCATTTAGAAATATAGTGACATCCTGGCAGGGCCGGACTGGCTACCGGGCATTTTAGCATTCTGCAGAGCTGGGGGCCGATTTCGTTGATGGGGACCTGCGTGTGCAAAACGAAATTCGTTTTGCGTTGTTGATTTCGAAGCACACGCAGGTCTCCATCTACGAAATTAGCCCCCACCGCAGTGACATCAGCCCCCAGCTCTGCAGAATGCTAAAGTGCCCGGTAGCCAGTCCGGCCCTGCATCCTGGTGTTCCATTTTATCTATTGTTTCCAGTTGCAAAATGTCTTCTTTCTCCAATTCCAGCAATTCATTGTTGAAATATGCACACTCCTCCAAAGTAGGCATTAGACACACAATATGTTTATCATCTTGTATAATGCTGAACATTAGTTTTGCTGCTGTCCTCATTGTTGGATAAAGTTTTTTAAGAAGAAGACTTTCTGGAATACATCTTCCTTCTTTTTAATATGTTTCAGAATATTACCGTATTCAGTATCAGACGTTTGTCATATATTCCTGATTAATTCTTTGTATTGAAAGTTAATTTAAACAAATATTTACACTTCCAATGCTTCGTAAAGATTTCCTCGTTTCACCATGCAACAATGTTTTGAACTCAGGCTGACCCTTCACAGGAGTAAGTTGTAGTAGAGCTTCAAAAACAATCAAATGTTTTCCTCCAAATAGGACATCATAACCTGTTCTTGAAACTTCTTGCATTCTCAAATGCACGAAGGCAAGCATTAAATTTGAAGCCATGCTCACCTCATCAATGATTAAACGTTTCACCTTTTTTAACACTCTTGACACTTCCTGACAAGCTTTTGCCAGACGTTATGTTCCACAGACAACATCAAAAAGTTGATCCAAAGTAACACCTTTGATATTGTGTGCAGTTAATCCAGTAAGTGCTGTAATCACACAGGATAAACTGCACTCTTTAGTCTTTTTTAGAAAAGCAGTAGAACTTGTAGCAACAAGGTTTTACCAGTGGCAGCGTGACCACTGACGCATAACAGTATAGGATTAAATATTGAATATTGAACATGTGCACTCTTTTTCTCATGAAGCATTCCATGCTCAGTTGCAGCTTTCACCTCTATATATATATTTGAATTTGCTCATCATTCAGCTGTGCAACTAAATCTTAATTTTCAATTATTGGCTGTACAAGTGGATCCTGACTTTGAGGAGCTGAAGTTTGGCTACTTTGCAAACTGTCCTTCGCCACCTCAGCAGCAATTGTACTTTCCGGTTGAATTTCATCATTCAACATTTTCAAGTAGTTTGCAAATACTGAGCACTCAATGCCACCCTTTGCAGCACTGAAAGAGTTTTCGAAGCAATCAAAATCTCCTAGAAATTCAGTTTCAGAATGCCAAGGTTTAAATAGCCGCATGTACTAATTCATTCTGCCTCAGTACTAGATATATGCTTCCATTCTCATTTGAACATTTTGTCAAAATTACTTATATTAATAAGCCTTTTTTGGCTTTTTTTCTTCATAGACAACTCTGTCTTATCCAGTGCTCCCACTCTGTTTAGTATCAAGATAGTTTGCGCTTCAGAGCAAACACTTTATCAACTACACTCTCTATACATTGTTTTTGTTTCAGTGCTGCCCTTCTCCTCTTACACTGCTTCATTTTTTGTACCAAATTCTGTATTACCCTACTTCTAAACACTCTCATTCATATTTCTTTAAATTTTTTCTGCCTCCTTGTCAAATTAAGTGTTATTTATTAACAATTTCCACTTTCAATCAGATTTACTCCTTCTCTGCTGTGAGTTGATTGTATACCTCGCTTTTTATTTGAATCTTTTTACACATCGCGCATTTTCCAATATACTGTTTTAACAAACTCATTAGTTCTCTTACAAGCCTCTCTTTTGTTCCAGTACGTTCTACATATCATGCAGTTTTTAGGTCTCGTCTATTCCATCCCGTAAGGATGGTAGGCGAGATTTATAGTAAGCGTTTCGAAAAGTCTACCCACTGCGGATCGAGTACAGTTCATGTGAGCCAGGCGCATGAACAGGAATTTGCTCCCCCTACCCCTCCCACAAAGCAAGACAAAAACATCAAAGTGACCGCGGCCGCTCTGATTCAATTTGCCACCAGCCACTTCACGCGCTCCGCAGTTCCTAAACAGGCCCATCTGCTCGTGAATCGGAATGCTGGCATGGTTGCTCTCACTTGCTGTCCCTCTTCCCCACTGCCTCGCGCCAACTCCTGCATTCCATACCCTACTCACTTCTGTCCCTCATGCAGAATTCTTTTTTCTATTCAGCTCTGCTAACTTGCTGCTATGCTTCATTTTCTCTAACCACGCTTCTGTCTGTTCAGCCTCACCCTGTCTTTCTTAGTCCTCGCCTCTATGCACCCCCATCCCTGCATCCACTTCCTCCATTTCTTTCACTCTTTGCCCCCCTTCTCTCTCAAACACGCCCCCTCTTCATGTCATATCTTCTGGCTTCGCGGGCCAGGCACGTGCATAGGAATTCACTCCTCCTACCCCTCCCACAAAGCAAGACAAGACAAGAACATCAGAGCGACCGCGGCCGCTCTGATTCCATTTGCCACCAGCTACTTCATGCGCTCCGCAGGTCCTAAACAGGACCATCTGCTCGTGAATCGGAATGCTGCCATGGTTGCTCTCACTTGCTGTCCCTTTTCCCCACTGCCTCGCCCCAACTCCGGCATTCCATACCCTACTCACTTCTGTCCCTCATGCAGAATTCTCCTTTCTATCCAGCTCTGCTAACTTGCTGCTATGCTTCATGTCATATCTTTTGGCTTCGCGTTCTCTCTCACACCATGTCTTCTCTCTCTCTCGCTCTCTCTCACACACTCTCTTCTGTCTCTCGCTCTGTCTCACACACTCTCTTCTGTCTCTCTTCTGTCTCTCGCTCTCTCTCACATACTCTCTTCTGTCTCGCTCTCTCACACACTCTCTTCTGTCTCTCGCTCTCTCTCACACTCTCTTCTGTCTCTCGCTCTCTCTCACGCACTCTCTTCTGTCTCTCGCTCTCTCTCTCACACACTTCCATTTTCTTGTTTCCGCTTTACTTACATTCTTTCATTTGTTTTCATGCGTGAGTAGTGAGCAATTATTACCTAACAGTTTTTTACCCCTCGATTTTAACATAATTTTAGGGTAACACCACCTCAAAACAACGGACACACACGCCAACTATTGTTTGGCGAGTACAAAACCTCAGAGTCAGTAGTCACGCTATGCACAGACGCAAACAGAGCCAAGCTATTCCTCGGTGTGCACTTAACCTCTCAGTCACGCTATGCGCAGCACAGGCATTCAGAGAAGCATGCCTTCTGGGCTCTGGGAGTTTAAAGGCTGGGCCCGGGAGGTCTGCGTGGATTAGTGGACCTGCCAGCTCTCATCAGTTTTAGAGTAATCCAGTGTTTTTTTCTGAAGGTTTCCGTTTAGCCTATTTTTATCAGACACGATCCAACGTGTATTAAATATATTTCTTTAAAAAAAAAATCGCTGCAGGACCTTAACGTTGCTTTTATGTATGTGTACTTTTTTAAGCTATAATCTAACACACTGGATACTATGTTCATAACTCTGATACCTGCAGCCAAGATTTACTCTGATAATGGGTAATTGGGGATTTCCACAAGCGATCAGAAACCCGGCCCCCTCCATTGGTCAGTCACATGAGCTAGTCGAGGAAGCAGGACAGCTTAGATGAACATGGCAGCAAGTAATCTGCCAGTAGACAATACCCCAAATTTGGTTGAATAACCCCCCTCCTGCTTCCCAACTCCCTCTCCCCAATATACTTTTGGTATCTTACTTACTCGCATCACATCCTGTTCTTACAATTATCATGCACATGTAGTTGCATTAGCAAACTAAAAGATATCTTTCAAGTGATTAACTGAAGGGTAATTGTGCAATTCAATATTAAACGTATAGTGAGCCCCTAGAATGCATCCAATTCTGCATATTGTCTGAGGGAATGCAACACGTCTTAATGAAGTGATATCCAAAGGATGTAAAAAAGGTGCAATATGGGAAAATAAATTACATAAAAACTATGGAAGCCTGGCAGAAGGGAATACCAAAAATAAAAGGAAGTACAGGGACGTATTTCAAAGGAAAGATTATCCCACTTCTGATGGAACCACTGTTGTAAGGTTTTTTCCCCACTTATTTTTTCCTAAAAACGGTCTATTTTGCTGACAGCACCTCCCGCCATCATGCTAAAAATGCAGGATGCACCAGCCACAGTGGCGGGCGCATCCTAATACCCCCCACGGGATCCCCGCCCTTATGGCGGGCAGTCCCAATCCCCGTGAGGATGGCGGGCGGGCGGACTAATGACCCCCCAGGTTTGCCATATTTCCTCCCCAGCTCAACAATTCTTGACACTAGCCACATGCCCTTGTGACCCTCAGCTAAAACTGCCCTTTCTGTTTAAACCCTCTGGTCTCCCAAGGGCTTCTCCCAGCTCTTGTTTTTGTTTTGTTTGTCCTCTGAGATATTCCCGCAGCTGTTACTTCTCCAGTGAGACAAAGTCACTTCCTCCTTTCCTGTCCTCCCTGTTTCTTTCCCTGTGTCCACCCTCTGTCGTGCTCCCTTCCTCCGCCCTCTCCTTCTTTCCCTCGCTCCCTAATCTAAACCCTCTCTTTTCCTTCCCTCCATTCTCTCTTCCATTCTACTCTTCCCTCCAACGTCTCTTTCCTCTATATACCAATTTATTTCATCCGTAGCTGTGTTCTCTTTTCCCCTTCCCCTCTTCATTCCCTCCCCTGGTCTCTCCTCTTTTCCACCCGTTATTCTTCCTTTAAATCCTTTCTTTTCCAGATTCCTCACTCCCTCCCTCACACTTCTCATTTCCCTCTAAGACTGCCCTGATCTACACCACCCTCCCTGCCCTGCTTCTCTCCATCGCATCCCTCCATCCCCCCTGCCCTCCCTCTCTCTCCTCCTCTCACACTGCCAGACTCCTGGCCACCGGTGCACTAAGATGCTCCCAGCCGAGCACTGGACCCAGTGGAGCCAGCCACAGCCCATCCATCACTCTCATCAGTGGCCATGTGGCAGCTAGGTGGGCCCAGACACCAAGGGGAGGGGGACCTGCGGGGCCGGGCGGGAGGGGGTTGGTGGAGACAGGGAGTTATTAAGGTGATAAGCAGCCATTACAAACAACAACAACTGTCCGGACTGGTAACTTCAAAGAAACGTTGCATAATGTATGTAGGCCAGGGATGTAAACAGTCAACGATACAATGCAATGCTATGCAATAATGCTTTATTGGCATTACCGAAGGTCCAAGGATTGCCAAAGCTATACATTAGAAAACTGCAACTAGCCGGGCGGTACAGGTGCGCGCGAGCGGCATCCTCATCACACGCCTTGAGTCCGTTATTAATAGCTTCGCGCTAGCATTGCTTGAGGGCAGGAAATCCAGCCTGGAGCTTCGCATCACTTCTCAAGGTCCTTATCTGGAGCACAGTCTCCTGTTCCGGGGGGCACCTCTATGGGGGAAGCGCTTTCAGTCTGGAGCAACACACACATAACCCCCCACACCCACACACAACCCCACACACACACACATACCCACACACACACAACCACACACACACAACCACACACACCCCCCACACACACAACCCACTCACACACTGCCTACTCACACACTGCCGACTCACACACTGCCCCCTCACACACTGCCCCTCACACAGTGCCCCCTCACACCACCCCCCACACACACAACCCCCACACACAAACACCCAACCCCACACACACACAACTACACACACAACCACACATACACACAACCACACACACACACACCAGGATAGCAAAACATAGCATAACAAAACAAAACATAGCATAGCATAACAAAACATAGCATAGCATAACACAACATAGCATAGCATAACAAAACATAGTATAGCATAACAAAACACAAAAAACATAGCATGATACAACACAACAAAACATAGCATAGCACAACAAAACATAGCGTAGCGTAACAAAACATAACATAGCACAGCATAGCGTCACAAAACATAGCATAGCATAACAAAACAAAGCAAAGCATAACAAAACATAGCATAAGAAAGCATAGCATAGCATAACAAAACATAGCATAGCAAAACAAAGCATAGCATAATAAAACACAACAAAACATAGCATAGCATAACAAAACAGCATAGCATAGCATAACAAAACATAGCATAGCATAACAAAATACAGCATAGCATTGCATAAGAAATCAAAGCATAGCATAACAAATCAAAGCATAGGATAACAAATCAAAGCATAGGATAGCAAAACATAGCATAGCATAACAAAACAAAACATAGGATAGCAAAACAAAACATAGCATAGCATACAGCATCACTCAGCACCACCACAGCATCACTCAGGGGCACCACAACATCACTATGCGCTACCACATCATCACTGAACGCCACAGCATCACTCGTTTGCCACCACAACATCACTCAGCGCCACCACAACATCAATCTGTGCAACCATTCAACAACAACAGGTTCAAATATGTACTCTCAATGTTTCAAGCTTTATTACAAATGTCACAAAAAGATGTTAATATTTCACTTCTGTTCTTGGATTTTCGTCACAATAAAACACACTGAACATAATCTTCACAAAAGTTATTTACAAAAGTTTAAGCTATTGCCATTATTAATTACAATAACTTTTATTTAAGTATTAATTATTAACAAAAAATAAAAGCCATTGTTATTTGTAATATCAATAGATCTAAATCACATAAATACAACACATATTGCATTACAAATGGTATAGGTGTCACATTTGCGTAAGTTAAAACTATTGGCATTGTAAATGACAAAGCTATTAATTTAGCTATTTTCAAAACCAACACATAAATACAAAATTTGTCATTTACAATACAAATAGCTCAAACTTTCCTAATGCGAGACCTATTGCATTGCAAATGCTTGTTTACTTTTACTTTGAAGCAGATAGTACTGCTTCCTGTTTTTGTCTCCTTTATATCTTTCTCTGCATTATAAATCCTCTTCTTGAAACACAAGTAAATAATTGAAAAACAAATATAGAATACATTTAACTTTATATTACTTACTATTTGATTACAAACTATAAACAAATCAGTAGCTGCATAAGTGGTGTGCCAGTTTGTAACAGGCTGTCTAAGGGCCTGATTCTGATGCGGGTTGGAAAACTTCCCGACCGAATCGGTTTGGAAATGGTTTCCGACCCACTCGGATTTGGAGAGTCCGACCAACGGAGTACGATGCATCCTGATGCTTCCAGATACGATTTGGTTGGACTCGCATTGACTTCAATGGGATCATATGTTTCTAACTGCATCATAATTGGACCCTGGGTCGGGAAGACACGTTCCGGATCCGCTTTGGAAGGAGCAAATGCCATTAGGAGGCCTTCCTAACCGCATCAGAATCAGGCCCTAGGTGGGAATGCTCTCCTAAGCGCATCAGAATCAGGCCCTAAGTGTCTAAGTATAAGTGTATAAATCTGTGTATAAGTGGCTGTATGGGTGGGTGGGTGACTGGATGTGTGACTGCTTGAGTGGATATGTGAGTAAGTGTATCATTGTATCTGTGGGTGAGTCACTGGATGCTAAAGTAGCTGTGTGGGTGTGTGACTGATTATCTTAGGACTATATGGGTGTCTAAATGTGTACATAAGTAGCTGCATGGATGTGTTAGTGGGTGTTTGGACGTGTAACTATGTAAAAGTGGCTCTGTTAGTAGTACACACTTGACTGCTTTGTTGGTGTGTAAGTGGATGTGTAAGTGCCTCTGACAGTGTCTGACTGGGTGTCTGAGTGGCTGTATAGCTTTCTAAATAGGTATGTAAGTGGCTGTACAGACAGGTGACTTGGTGCATAACAGGGTTTATGGGGGTATAACTGCATATGTAACTGACTGTCTGATTGCTCAGTATGTGATTGGCTGTATAAGTGTGTAAATGGCTGTGACAGTGCCTGTATGAATGTGTGAATGACTATATAAGTGGATGTATAGGTGAGTAAATGGGTGTGTGAATGGTTTTATGGATGTGTGACAGAGTGCCACTAACTGGATAGCTATATGAGTAGTGGGTACATACGTGCTTTTGTGGGAGTGTAACTGGGTGTTTAAGTGCTTGACTGACTGTGGGAGTGGGTGCAAATGATAAACAATTAAATTAACTAATATACGCAAGCACCCATATCTTATTTCAAACACATTCATTCATTCTGGCTTAATAAAATAACTAGTATAGCAATTTGTCTTAATCCTTTGCTGCTTATTATATTTTTAGCTAATGTTATCATCTCACCTCCCTTCTATTTTGCCTATTACACGTCAGTGTCTACAACCTACACATTTTCTTTCAGCTTATATTCCCTCATAGGACAACCTAACATATCTGTAAAATCTGTTTGCTGTTCTCCAACTTGTATGTCAATATCTGATAATATATGTTATCCAGCGCAAATCTCAAGTCAGAAATCTCTCCATTTTCTTGACCTCTCAGTACAAAAGTACCAATAATGGCTACCCTTCCTACTGTCCTCTCACTGATACTGCTGTTCTTAGCAAATTACAGAGTCCCTTTCATCTTTCATTTTTGTTATATCACTCCAAAATGGTCACGATTTGTAACCCTTTCCATGTTTCTCGTAAAGAAGCCCAATGTTGTAGATTTTCCAAGGATCCACAGCGGTGTACAGCGTTAGTTCACGGAAGCCCTTAAAAGCATTCAACAATCTGTTGTTAATGTTTTCAATTTCTATTTTTGTTCTAAAATATTACCAATTTCAACACATACACTCCCTACTGAGCAATTTATACACACCAAGAGGCCGATTAGGATGGCGGACAGATTGCCCCTGCCGGGCTGGCGGTAACCACCGCCGGCCCGGCTGGGGCAATCCGTCTGCCATCCTCACTCAAATGAGCCCCCGCCACATTAGGATGGCTGGAGGGTCCGCAGCGGACGGGAAGACCGTCCGCCGCTTTTCCGCCGCGGTCGCCTTGCGACTGTGGCGGAAAAGGTCTAATATGGTGGTGGTGTCTATCAGACACCGCCAGCCATATTAGGATGGGCTTTGGGGAATGCCTTTCCGTGGCGGCAATGCCACCACCGAAAGGCATAGGGTCTTTGCTCCCCAGGGTGAAGGGGGGGGTGGGGGTGCACATGGAGGGTACCTATGGTACCCCCCTGCGTTTCAAAGTACAACATGGCAGGCTCCGCGTGGTGCCTGTCATGTTGTACTTTGAAACACACAACAAGCATTTTTAGCATTGCGGCGGGCGATGCTTTCAGCACTGCCCGCCGCAATGTTAAAAATGCGGGATGCAACCGCCACTGTGGCGGGTGCATCCTAATTTGACGCACAGGAGCTCCGCCATTATGGCGGACGGCCCCTTGCCACGACAGGATGGCGGACCTAATCGGCCTCTCGATGTCTGACATAATATCGATGTGGAAAATATCGACGTGAAAAATATCAGAGGCGGAATATCGACATCAACAATATTGAAATCTTATCTACATTAAGGTAAGTACAAAAATATCGAGAAAAAATATTGTTGTAAAAAATATTGTTTTTTTTGTTTAAAAATAATGTAAAATTAAAAAAATAATACATATAATCAAAATAAACAGTTAAAAATATGTTTAAAATTAGAAGTAATATATATTTTAAATAAATTAAACATACATATACAATATAATATATATACTTAGTTAATAATATTTAAAATTAATTACTCTAATAACTTATACATTATTTTAAACATTTTCATAAATTATAAATACATACGTAAACATACAACATTAATATAACTAAACATATCAAAACTATACATAACAAAATATATTGGATAGCGTAGGGATTAAAATTACTATTCCAACTCCAGAGGGTGCAACAGTAGGGAAAGTGTTAAATAGCGTATGGGTTAAAATTATTATTCCAACTCCAGAAGGTGCAACAGTAGGGAAAGTCTTGGATAGCGTAGGGGTTAAAATTACTATTCCAACTCCAGAGGGTGCAACAGTAGGAGAAGTGTTAGATAGCGTAGGCATTAAAGTTACTCTTCCAACTCCAGAGGGTGCAACAGTGGGGAAAGTGTTGGATAGCGAAGGGGTTAAAATTACTATTCAAACTCCAGAGGGTGCAACAGTAGGGAAAGTGTTGGATAGCCTATGGGTTAAAATAACTATTCCAACTCCAGAAGGTGCAACAGTAGGGAAAGTGTTGGATAGCCTAGGGTTTAAATTACTATTCCAACTCCAGAAGGTACAACAGTAGGGAAAGTGTTGGATAGCGTAAGGATTTAAATTACTATTCCAACTCCAGAGGGTGCAACATTAGGGAAAGTGTTAAATAGCGTATGGGTTAAAATTACTATTCCAACTCCAGAAGGTGCAACAGTAGGGGAAAGTGTTGGATAGCGTAGGGGTTAAAATTACTATTCCAACTCCAGAGGGTGCAACAGTAGGGAAAGGGTTGTATAGCGTAGGGGTTAAAATTACTATTCCAACTCCAGAGGGTGCAACAGTAGGGAAGGTATTGGATAGAGAAGGGGTTAAAATAACTTACTAATATTCAAAACAATTTTTTTGTCAAAAATAATAATTTAATTATTAAATTACAATAAATTAATTAACAAGCCCAATAAATAATTATTTAAAAATAATGACCAATTAACAATTAAATTAAATACAATTAAATAATAATTAGTAAAAATGTATTACCGAATAATAATAACATTTTAAATACATTAATTTTCAATACCAAAAAACAATAATAATTTAAAAACATTTAGCAAAAAAATGAACAATAAATTATCGATAAATACCAATAAATTATAAATAATCATATTTAATTGCTAATTAATTACTAATGAACAATAAATTAATTTAAAAGAATATATTAATTATTAAAAATGTATTACCAATTACTAATTAATTAACAATAATTTAATTAGCAATACTCAACACTAAAAAGAACAACTTAATTACAATTAAATTACTACCAACCCTATTACCCTATAACCTCACAACACACTTCAATAACAAATTAATACACTTGATATAATTACCAATTAATCAATTAATAACAATTAATTACCAATTAATAAAAAGTAAATACCAATTAATCATTATTTAACATAAAAATAATTATCAATGCCAAAAAATTTAATTTAAATAATCACTTTATTACAATTAAATTACTTCCCACCGTATTCCCCTACAAACCCACATCCTACTAAAGAACTAAAACACAAAATGTATTTAAAAATATTTAATAATTCCTAAAAAATATTTAATTAATTTATTATAATTAAATTATTTCCCTCCCTATTCCCTTATAAACTCACCACCAGCTACGGTACTAAAACACATATTTTACTTTAAAAAATTATTACTAACTTCTAAAAATGTAATACATATATTTTAAAAATAGTACAATAACGAACAAAAATTATAAAATCATACATATAAAATACATAATAAAATACATAACCCTAATATTAATATAGATATTAGTAACATCGATATTTTTACTATCAATATTACTAACTTCGATATTAACATAAACAATATTTCTTACCTTCAGGTCGATATTCTGGTCGTCGATATTCTTGATTTCGATATTCTTTCCCTACGATATTTTGAACTCAATATTTTTGTAGGTCGATGATAAAAAGTCGATATTTAGACTGTTTACCATTCACACCAGTCTGCTTTTCAGTTAATTACTGCTGTCTCTTCGTTTCCCTTCCCCCACACACTGTTAGCTCTATTCCATAGTCACCGTTTCCAATAGTCTCTGCCTAGCAGTAGGCGAAAAGTTCACAAGACTTTCTCTAAACCACATACTAGCTTCACATTAACTGTAGCAGGTGTGGTTTACTGTTAGCAATTCCAGGCATGTCTCACACAACATAACTTCTTTCTATTTAGGTAGTTACTTTTTTGTTAAAGTCACTACCTAATTGTTATAGTTATTAGTCGTGCTTATAGCATATTGAATTTTTCTTTTTCTTTCCTTCTCTCTTTTCTTTTTCTCTTCCTTTTCTCTCTTCTCTATACCTTCATTCTTTTCTCTTTTGCGATGCTTTATACTTGTTTCTTTACTTTTGGATTCATTTCTATGTAACATGTTTTTATGATATGTTCTGCTTACCTTATCTGAACTTCTTTTAATAAAAAAATTTCTTGAAACTTAAAAAAAGTCACTACCTAATTATAGTTCCCTTCACATCTGCACCATCAATTCAAAAATGTTCTTTTATGGTTTACTTGCTGTCCTCCATTTTAGCTACCTTTCATCTTCAAAACTGCCTAATTCTGCTGTAGCCTTTTCCTGTGTTCTACTCCTGCTTCTTTCCAAAATGGATGGAGTATGTATTTTGGGCCATAGTTTTCTGTTTTGGGTCTTAGAGTGCTAGGAACAAGTGGCCTCGACATGGACCTAGATTTAATTAATGTAGACATAACTTGGGTTGGCCAGAGAGGGTTAAAGTGGCATCAATTGCTGCCTTTTCTTGAAATCATTGCGGATTGCCAACATCCAGACCTCTTGATTGTGCACGGAGGTGGCCACGACCTAGGCACAATTACTGGGGTAGGACTTGAAATCTTAATGAAGGATACCTTTAGTAAATTTATGACACTTTTCCCACTTTTGTCTTTGGGAAATGTTGGATAATGCCAAGGCAGTCCTTGGCATTATCCAACATTTGCCAAAAACAAAAGTGGCAGTGTATAACCTAAGTTTGTCTACAGATGGAGAAATCCAGGAAACATGTGAATAAAACTGTCCACATTCCTCTGAGACCACAATGTGGGCTCTGTATACCACAATAACTTAAATTTTGATGTGGAAGGAATATATTGAAAAGATGGAGTCCAATTCATGAGACGGAGGCAACAGCATGTTCCTCAACAACTTGAAAGACTGCATCCTGTTCTCTGGGTAATTATCATTTACACATCATGAACACAAAGGCTCCTTTCAGAGCCAAATTGTTTTCCCAAACACTGGCTTGTTTTGTTTTCAAATCCTTTAAAAAAATAATCTCACATGGATCCTGAGATCTGCTCTGGACCCCAACCAAAAGCACACATCCAATACAAAACAGCAAGACATTTTGCCTTCACAATGGATCTGGGGATCTGCTTCCAACCAAGTGTATTCATTCAAAACAACAACATATTTAATTCAGTGGGTGTGTGAGTGACTGTGTGGGTGTGTGAGTGGCAGTATGAGTCTGTGAGTGGCAGTATGAGTCTGTAAGTGGCAGTATGAGTCTGTAAGTGGCTGCATGGGTATGTGAGTTGCTGTGTGGGTGGTTATGTGGGTCTGTGAGTGGGCTTGTGAGTAGCTCTGTGGATCTGCAAGTGTGTGTGTGACTAACTGTATGGGTGTGTGAGTAGATGTATGAGTGACTGTATGAGTGTGTGAATCGGCTTGTGAGTGTCTGTCTTGGTCTGTGAGTGGGTAAGTGAATGGTTTTATGGGTCTGTGAGTGGCTGTGTTAGTCACTGTGTGGTTGTGTGAGAGCATGTGTTAGTGACTGTGTGGGTGTGTCAGAGTGTGTGTTAGTGACGGTGTGGGTCTATGAGTGGGTGTCTGAGTAGCGGTGTGGGTCTGTGAGTGGGTGAGTGAGTGTTTTATGGGTCTGTGATTGGGTGTGAGTCACTGTGTGGGTGTGTGAGCATGTGTGAGTAGCTGTATGAGTATGTGAGTGGATGAGATTGGCTATGTGAGTGGGTGTGTGAGTGGTCTTGTAGGTCTGTGAGTGGTTCTGTGTTTTGTGAGTCTGTATGTGGCTGTGTGGGTTTGTAAGTGGGTATGTGAGTGACTGTATGGGTGTGCGAGTGACTGTGCGGGTCTCTTACCGGATGTGTGCGTGATTATGTTGGTCTCTGAGTGGATGTGTGAGTGAATTTGTGGGTCTGTGACTGGGTGTGTCAGTGGCTGTGTGAGTCCGTGAGTGGGAGAGTGAATGGATTTATGGAACTGTGAGTGGGTATGTGAGTGGCTGTGAGGGTGTGTGAGTGGCTGTGTGTTTCTGTCAGGAAGCGTGTGGGTGGCTCTGTGGGTGTGTGAGTGGCTGTATGGGTCTCTGAGTGGCTACATGAGTAACTGTATGGATATATGAGAGGATGTATGAGTGGCAGTGTGGGTGTGGGAGTGGTTTTGTAGGTCTGTGAGTACGTGTGGGTGTTTTGCTGGTCTGTGAGTGGATATGTGAGTGGCTATGTGAGAGGGTATGTGAGTGACTGTGTGGGTCTGTGAGTGGGTATGTAAGTGACTGTATGGGTGTGTGAGTGGGAATGCACATGGCTGTGTGGGTCTTTGAGTGGGTGAATGAGTGGTTTTGTGGGTGTGTGAGGGAATTTGTGAACGGCTTTATAGGTATGTCAGTTGCTGTGTGAGTGGTTATGTGGGTCTAGGAGTGGGTGTGCGAGTAGCTCTGTGGATCTGTGAGTGTGTGTGTGAGTAAATATATGGCTGTGTGAATGACTATCTTGGTCTGTGAAAGGGCTTGCGAGTGTCTGTCTGGGTCTGTGAGTGGGATAGAGTTAGAAATGGGGATCTTCGGTTGGCTAAGGCTTGCGCCAAAGCCAGGCAGAGACCACCACTCTAGTCAGGGCTTGGGAGTTACACGCCAAAGATAACCCCTGCTCACCCCCTTGGTAGCTTGGCACGAGCAGTTAGGCTTATCTCGGCGGCAATGTGTAAAGCAGTTGCACAACACACACAGTAACAACATACTAGGCACACCACAAAAGGAACTCCACACAAGGTTATATATAAAAATAGCCTTTGTATTATAATAAAACACATTAGATAGTAATCACACAATATACATTGTGCCAACTGGCCTGGGCAATATTTACAGGGGATTATTTACACATGACAGGGCCACGTGGGCCACTGTCAGAATTAGCACTTTGGTAAAGAATAGTAAAAGTAAGAATATATCAGGAACTTAGAACACAGCCAGTAATCACTGGCAGACACTATACTCAGTGTCAACCTGTAACATAAATCATAACAGGCACAGTATCACATAAGGCGAGAACTCTATTCTGCGCCAACCTCATAAGCTAAAATCTGGTAGACCATAATCTCCTAAACATAACTTGCATTAGGAAAGAAACTTAATAACATAACCTGCGGTAGGGAATAAATTAAACCTAGACCACAGTAGAAAACATAAGACAGTAGGTAAAAACCTAATAAGCATAAAAGCACATCTATAAGCATAAATGAAGGTGCATAACACATATCATAGACATTACATTTCCTAGCACCTATATAAACCACACTCGGGCCTTGCGCCCTACAAACCTAATAGTCCCCTGGGCCAACTGGCCATCTCTAAGGGGCTCAAAGGCCCTCTGTCCAAAGTCAGGGCGTGCTGCCTAATGCAGCGACAGTCAAGGGTGCGCCACTGCGCCAACCTAAACGTTGCAGCTGCCCATTACTTGCTGGGCAGCTGGGAGTCTTAAATGAAGGGCCTAAATGTAGCAGCTGGCACTAAGTGCTGCACATCTGTGCAGCAGAGATACGGCAAAGGAGTGTGTCTCACTCCTAGATTAAAAAAACATGTCCCACTAAAATGAAAGATCTAAACGGTGCAGCTGCCCACTACTTGCTAGGCAGCTGTGAAACACTCAAATGGGGCTTGGGCACTCAGTGGCCCCTGGGATCAATATGTTAAACGTGGGAGCCACTTAGGCTCTGAAGATAATAATGCACAGCGTTGGAGCCCTCAGGCTCTAGGAATAATGGGGCCAAAACATTGGAAAGAGCACTGGCCCTTAAAGTAAATATGCCTCAGGCGGTGGGGCCACGCACAGGCTCTGGGCACACCTGGGGCCCTAAAACAAAAGTCACCCATGTTGGAGCAGCCCTCTGCTAGATGGGGCCGCTCAGAAGTGAACATCCCACTGTGCCTGGATCAGGCATTACATCAACCCACACGGAGCCCCCCAGCCCTTTGCACTCACCGGGCTGCTCTCTGGGGACTCTGCTCTGTAGATGCGGCGGGGGCAGGCACCGGCAATGTGCCTGGAGCCCCCTCCGTGAGAACCAGCTGCGGCGCTCTGCTTCACCCGGTCCCGCTCCTAGGGGCCGGGTCTCTTCACAGGTGGCGGGCGGGGCTCTCTCACTCATGAGAGCCTCGCTGGGGGAACAGGCGGCGTTTCCCTCGCGGCATGGGGGTATTTCTGGTCATCACCGCGGGGCTCCCCCAACAGCCTGGGAGCCCCGCGTCGTCCTAGCATGGCACCGGCCTCTTCCGCTTCTGCCTCAAAGCATGGGGAAGTCCTCAAGGATGGGCCAATCTCTGAGCTGCACACCGGTGGCGCTGCGGGTGTCCCAGCGCGGCACCAGGATGACGTCAGCGGCTCCATTTCCTCAGTTCAAACTCGGCCTCGGTGCCGTGGAGGTGATTTTTTTGGGCAAAGGAGGGGTGGCCTCCCTCGGAATTAAAAATACAACTGGCATGCGGGGTGGGCACCCGCTAAGGATCCCGTCAGCGGGGTGGGCACCCGCGTTAGTCTATAAAATAAAAATAAAGATGCAGGGTGGCACCTGCTGAATTAAAATAAAAATAAGCGGGGTGGGCACCCGCAAGGAAGTCAGCCACAGCGGGGGAATCCCTACGTTGGGATCCACTCACAAACGATCGCGGCTCAGCGCTGCGAGGTAGAAACAGGAGCTCTTTTCCCCCAGAGCAAAGCAAGGCGCCTCTGTACCAAATAGACAAGCGCTCTGCAGGGGGGAATCCTAAGCAAAGCACTCCCAGGGTGCCCAAAGTAGCACAAGAAGTCCTGGGGCAAAGAGATGGAGCAAACAGCTCCCTGCAAGGGAAAGTCTTCCAGCTATCCTAGGCCAGGCAGAGGGGTCCCAAGAAAGAAGTCATCCAGGGGCAGGGCAGAGCCTAGGGAGGCAAGCCTTCCCCTGAGCCCCAGCAGCAGCACGCCCCTTGTAGATTCAAGTCACAAGCAAGAACATTTTCATGGGGTCACAGCCCCTCCTTTTATACAGCTAAATCCTCTGTCTCAGCCGTGCAGGCAAGGGAAGAACCAGATACAACTGGTTCTGGAGCACTTTGTTTTGCTCAGAATTGTGGAGGGAAGGCACAGCCCTATTCAGGTCCCAGGGCAACTCCTCCCTCCCATCTACATGCAGATCTCCCTATTCACCACTGGGCAGACTCACCCAGCCAGCCCCTGTTACTCACAAGCCAGACAGGCAATTCACATCTTGCAGCACACAGAAATGCCAACTCTAAAAGTGGCACTTCTCCACTAGACACAATAAATCTGCGCACACCATTGCGCAGCATTTATTCTCACGAGTTTGCACATACCAAACTCGACTCTTCACTCCCCACATATCAGGAACTATCATGGACACAGATATCCCCCATGCATTCCTATGGGAGGGCAGGCCATCTCACCACATGCACTCAAAATGCGCACGCACTTTACACTGGGCCACAGTGCTAAAGTGCGCAGAGGCCTAAAATCACTACTACTATGCCAGAGGCTAAAGGCGAAAAGTTTAGGGGTAAACCGGCCAAAAAGGCCCAAGTCCAACAGTACGTGAGTGGCTTTATGGGTCTGTGAGTGGGTGAGTTAGTCACTGTTTGGGTGTGTGAGAGCATGTGTTAGTGACTGTGTGGGTGTATCGGTGTGTGTTAGTGATTATGTGGGTTTATGAGTGGGTGTGTGAGTAGCTGAGTGGGTCTGTGATTGGGTGTGAGTTACTGTGTGAGTAGCTGTATATGTGAGTGGGTGTGTGAGTGGTTGTGTGGGCGTATGAGTGGTGTTATGCATGTAAGTGGCTGTATGGGTATATGAGTGGATGAGATTGGCTGTGTGAGTGGTGTCGTAGGTCTGTGAGAAGTTCTGTGTTTTGTGGGTCTGTGAGTGGCTGTGTGGGTCTGTAAGTGGGTGTGTGAGTGACTGTGTGGGTGTGTGTGTGAGTGATTATGTTAGTCTCTGAGTGGATGTGTGAGTGAAATTGTGGGTGTGTGACTGGGTGTGTCAGTGGATGTGCGAGTCTGTGAGTGGGAGAGAGAGTGGCTTAATGGGACTGTGAGTGGGTGAATGAGTGGCTGTGAGGGTGTGTGAGTAGTTGTGTGTCTGTCAGGAAGTGTGTGGGTGACTATGAGGGTATGTGAGTGGCTGTCTGGGTCTGTGAGTGGCTACATGAGTTGCTGTATGGATATGTGAGTGGCTGTATGAGTGGCAGTGTGGGGGTGGGGGTGGTTTTGTGAGTCTGTGAGTGGGTGTGTATGTTTTGTGGGTCTGAGTGGCTGTGTGAGAGGGTATGTGAGTGACTGTGTGGGTCTGTGAGTGGGTGCGTGAGTGACTGTATGGGTGTGTGAGTGGGAATGTGCATGGCTGTGTGGGTCTCTGAGTGGGTGAAAGAGTGGATTTATGGGTGTGTGAGTGAATTTGTGAACAGCTATATTGGTGTGTGAGGGGTGTATGAGTGGCTGTGTAGATCTGTGAGTGGGTGTGCAAGTGGCTGTGCGGAGAGTGGGTATGTGAGTGGCTATGTGAGTAGCTGTCTGAGTCTATGAGTGGTAGTATGGGGGTGTGAGTGTGTGTGAGTGGGTCTGTGAATGGGTGTATTTGTTTAAAATTGGGACTTGAATCCACAGATCCATTGCAGATTCACGAGGGGCCGAGCTGAGTGTTGTAGCAAATTTGTACAATTTATGGGCAATTTATTGCCTACGAGGGGTCCTTCACAATCCTTCAATTAAACCCCTGGGGTCAGGGTACCTCTGCCCATACCCAGTCATTCATTTTTATCTTTTATTTTTGCCCCCCAGACTGAGTTCCAATAAGAAAACAACATTTACTTCAGGTTGCGGCCAGCTGATCACGACATTGCTGTTGGTGCATGGATCCACGGATCCACTGCAGTAAATCCGCAAGACCCATGCGTCCCTAGATATACACAAATCATTTTCCATTAATAACTCAAAAACTACTGAACAGATTTACTCCAAATTACAAAAAGTACTCTTTCTGGGACAAGATCTAGCTTTCTGCAAAATTTGGTGTCATTCTGTTCGGCAGTTCGGGCTGAAGTTATTGGAAAACAAAAAACTCTTTCCCTATGAACACTGGGCCTAACTATATATATATATATTTACATATATATATATATACCATTTTGATGGCCCTTGACAAATCTTCAAAAAGTTTTCAAAAGTAGCGTGCGAAGTGGAGAGGAAACGACCGACACCTCTGCTGCAATTGCCTGAGTTCTGCAACGAAGTGCGCTTGGAGACAGCGCGAGATGAAAATTGCAGAGGACTGACTGGCGAAAACCTATCGGTGAGTGCGCTTACTGGGGGGTGTGTTCGTTTTCGCTCTGCTCTGTAGCGCGGCGGAGGCGGCGTTCGGGCTATGTGGGGCGGCAACCTCCTGTCGGCAAACGAGCCCGTGGGAAGAGTAACCGGGGCGTGAAGCGGAAATCGTAAATCGGTTTTATTTTAACAAACTGATTTATTGAAACAGTAAAATACCGCAGGAGAAGCAGCACGCTAAAGATCCGTACTCTGGCTCACGCACTGGAAGTGCGATTAATCTTACAACATGAAATGCCCGGAAGAGAAGTGAGGAAACAGCTCCTTCGTGTCGAAAAAGACGTGTGAAATCCTTAAAGGGGCAGTGCAGCATTTCGAGAGCCGAGTGAACACAAAGTGTTCATTAGGAGCAACAGGAACACAGGAGAATCAGCCAACCTAACATCAAGGGGGCAAACATCCTGGAATTAATTGTACAAAAAAGGCACACCAGACAAAGGAACGCGACATCAATATGAAATAAAAGTTCAACCTTGCACAGTGAAAAATGGAGATAAATCCAGAAGTCGCCAAATGAGGGGGAGCGAGTTACTGAATGATGATAACCCCCCCATCACAAATACGAAATCAAAGGGAAATGTGGGAGAAACAGTAAAGGAGAGAACAGCAGTGACCATAGTGAGAGAATTACAACAACAACGGATTTTGGAGATAAATAAATGGTGGGAGAAAACTACTTTAGAAAAATACATTGAGTATAAGAGTCCCACGTGGCCTAAGGATCCTTATAATGCCCACCTTGAATGATTTGGACATGGACTTAATAAAACTATGGCAAACGGATACAAACGAGTGCTCCTTCAAACTAATGAGAACTTTCATCATTCATGCCGAAAGAAAGCTGGAAAAAATCACAAGCACAATTACGGCATTAGAAACTGAACTCGCAGATATCCCCACATCAGAGGAGAACAAGGAGACCATTGAAAACATGGGAAAAAAGGTAGCCAAACACGAAATGGAGGTAGAAAAATGTACGGCCAACAAATTTACCAGGGATAGGTTGGACTACACCAATGGGCGAATATATACATTCGCCCGCAAGTATGACACCATGAGGAGCCATGTGGCAATGGACAAAAATGCAGGCATAGGCACGGAGCCTACAGAGGAGGTGGATAGCTCCGAGGTGAGCTCAACTGAAGGAGAATCTAACAGTACGCCGTTAATTTTCGTGGGGAGATGCAGTTGGCCCAGATGGTCACGCGACAGAGAGGAAGAGGCTGAACCAACACGTGGGGAAGGGAACAGCCAAAGCTCCCGAAAAAAACCCAAATAAATCCACAACCAGAAGGGGCGGAAAGAGGAGGCAAACAAAAAAGAGGCAGAGGAAAGCAAAAGTAGCAACAAAGAAACTGTTAATGTCCGAGAATATAGTGATCAACTTATCGAATAGAGTATTATCGGACATGGAATTGAAACTCTTGAACAGAGGTCTTTCGTACTGCCCAACAAAGAATATAGACATCCCCAACGCACGTATTGACTTATACAAATTTTACCGCAAAATAAAACTAAAGAAATATTTTGCAGAAAAAGACCCTAAAAAAATACATGCCACCAAAACAAAGGAAGCACTGTCCTCTGTCAAACAAAAGGACCTACCAACCATCATGATATTGGCATCAATTAAAGAGACTCTCAGCGAGTTAAACTGACAATAGAAGCTCACTACAAACGGAGATTGATTTTTGTGGCACAATAGGAATACCCACAAATGTAGGAGGAGAAAGTGGGTTGAAAAAACAATCGAGATTTTGCCTGCAGCTCCCACCCGGCAACAAGGTGGACTTGTTCCATGAACTAATGGTGGAAGAAATAACAAAGATTGCAGGTAAATCTTTCAGCCACGTGGAAAATATGAAGAGTAAACAAAACCTATCTCCAAAGGAATATAAAGCAATGTCCGAATTAAAAGATGATCCGACTATAATCATTAAATCATCGGACAAAGGCGGTAACCTTGTTGTGCAGAATGTGTCAGCCTACATTGCAGAAGCCAATAGGCAGCTTGACAACCAAGAACATTATGAACAATTAAAGATGAATCCAATGGAAGAATGGACTACTGAATATCACTCTTTATTGCTTGGTTGGAAAGAGAGAGGCCTAATTGACTTCAATGAATATTCATATTTAAGAACGGACAGTCCAATAATTGCCACAATATACTTGTTACCAAAAGTACATAAGTCCCTCATACAGCCCCCAGGAAGACAGATTGTGAGTTCCATAGGATCATTATTGGAATCAACATCAAGATTTATAGACATATTTCTAATGAACTATGTAACTGCACTACCTTCTTTCCTGAGAGACACAATGGATTTCCTAAAAAAGATCTCTGAGACCGAATGGAAGACAAACTATTTAATGGCAACCATTGACGTTGCCTCTCTCTACACCTCGATACGCCATGAGGACGGTGTAAAAACTGTCAAGAAGGCGCTTGAAGCACGTTCAGTAAGCCATTTGGAACATTCAGCAATGCTGTTGGATATGCTCAACTACTGCCTGACGCACAATGTTTTCCTGTTTTTGGGGAAGATGTACCTCCAAAAGCAGGGGACCGCAATGGGGACATCATTTGCGCCCACATACGCCAACCTCCTGATGGGGGCTTGGGAAAGCGAGGTAGTGGGGAAGGAAAAGGAAAATGGATCTAGAATTAAACTTCGGTGTCGTTTTATTGACGACTTGTTCATCATTTGGGATGGGAATAAAGTCTCACTCCAACCATTTATTGATTCCTTGGAGGAAAATGAGTACAACCTTCATTTTACCTCAACTATCAGCGCTACAAATCTCATCTTCTTAGATGTGGAGATATTTGTAACAAATTATGCTCCAAGATCCATAGAAAACCTACATCATGCAACAGCATTCTCCACGCTAACAGTGGACATCCTGTGAACTTAAAGTGGAGTATTCCATATGGACAAATGCTGCGAGCAAAAAGAAACTGCTCAGAACAAACAGATCTAGAGGATGAAATTGAAAAAATGAGCCAACGATTCAAGGAGAGGGGATATCCGGAGGAGGTGATCGCCACTGCAAGATCGAGGATGGCTGTAAAGAAAAGAACAGATCTGCTAGTACCAAGGAACAGTAGAGTTGAGATCACCAATGATGAAACTGAACAGAAAAATGAAGTGACAAGATTGATCATTGACTTCGATAACCAAAGTGGAGAAATCAAAAGAGAACTACGAAAACATTGGAAAATCTTGCTCCTAGATGAAACATTAAAGAAAAACCTAACACCATATCCAAGCATTGCATATCGTAAGACTTCATCTCTTGGGGACATTTTAACACAAAGCCATTTGGAATTAAAAGAAGTGAACAAACCTACTTGGCTAACGACTCCAGGATTTTGGAAGTGCTTCAAATGTAAGGCCTGTGAACATGGCGTAAACATCAAGGAATACAGACTGCAAAATGGCAAAGTAGAAGAAATAAAGGATCACATCACATGTGAATCAAAGTGGGTGGTCTACAGACTACAATGCCCTTGTGGGAAATCATACATAGGGAGCACTATCAATAAATTGAAACTAAGAATTTTACAACACCTTCGGGCAATTAAGAACAAAGACCCGAGCTACCCTATGGCCATACATTTTTCTAAGTGTCATCAGAGCAACCCAGATCTACTGAGATATTCAGGGATTAAATTGAGTAAAACCTCAGAAAGGGGTGGAGATCGAACAATACAACTTCGAAAACTTGAAACCAGAATGATACTGGGAATGGGGACAGAAGACCCCTTTGGACACAATTTGGATGCCGAACTGTTTGAACACTTGTAGATGATGGAGATAGAATGATGGGATAAATAGGAGACCCAATTCGTGATCAGAGAAATTTATATAGTTGTAAATAGATGTGATGAGGCATTGAACTTGAAAACAAGAAGTAGTATAGCAGCCAGATTCATTACAAGAGTAAGGTTGCATCCTATGAGTAAGGAGTTCCCAATCATGAGTTATTTTTGTAGTTATGAAATACACAACTGAGGTGGATGATTATGTAATGAAATGGAATGAAGGGTGTTAATAAGGGCATGAAAAAGAAATTAGATGAAATAATGTGTACTTCACAAATAATCATATAATTTTATCATGTCGGAAATTGTCTCGAAATTGAAACTATTACGTATGTACACAATTAGGAATTGACAATATGCTGTGGGTAATTGTAGATAGTGTACATAGAATAATAATATGTCCAGTAACAGGGACTATGGAACATATAATCTGACCCCTTGGTATTCCAACCTGTGCTATATATAATTTGAGGTTGATCCCCTGATATTCCAATTTAAAGTACTTTACGTTGCTCTGTTCTTTAACCCAAGACAGTGTGCCAAAAAAGTGGCACTTTACTGTGATAGCAATAACAGATATTTATGAAGACTCGTGACTGTACCCTTAGGGAATTTAACCCTGAATATACAAAGGGTGCAAAATGCCGAATAATGTATATATGTATATACTTTGTTTTTGCTTTGAGTTTCTTTTTACATTGAGAGTACTTTACTGTGATGTTAAAGTGAAACAAGAAGTGAAAATGGCGGACTATACTAGCCATTAAAAGTGTGCAAGGTTGATGGTCTAGATGACTATGGAAAGGGAAGAGGGTACTAACACTGAACACTTTAAAGAAGGTCTAGACCACAGGGACTCTATGGTCTAGTGGAAGGCTAGGAGTAGCCGAAACGCGTAGGCCGTCCGTTTTTTGATGCACGCTAAAACTTTGCACATGGTGTGTGAATAAAGTAAAAAACGTTTACAATCTACCTGTTGCTGTGCCGTGACTTCAGCCGATATACATGGGGTGAGAAGAAACATAGAAATATATATATATATATATATATATATATATATATATATATATATATATATATATATAAACAAAGCTCCTCCTCAGCACGCTCTGCGCTCGCAGACACTGCTTCCACGCCAGCAAGTAGAGGGACGGACCAGCAAAGTCAGCAAGATGTTATTTATTTAACAAATCCCACAGAACCAGCGACGCGTTTCGGGCAAAGGTGCCCTTGTTCACGCTGCCAATATATATACCATTTTGATGGACCTTGACAAATCTTCAAAAAGTTTTCAAAAGTAGCGTGCTAATTACTTCAGTTGATGTCTGGAAAGTTTTGGGGTGATTTTTTTTATTTATTTTGAAGAAGGAAAAAGAGCAAGTGCGGCTACCCATGTTTGCTTTCTTTGCCCCCCCAGGTGGGCCAGGTCCCAGGGAGAATTTATTATAAATGTTATCCCAGGCCAATTACGGCCCCATCCCCAGGGCTTAGCCTTGTAATAGAAGGAGGGGACCTAGGAACCAAATCCCCAGGGCTGGCTCCAGCTATGTCCCTGTGTGGCCACCTCAGGACATATCAGTTTCCCTGCCCGCACTAGTAGGCGGGGAGCTGGCTGAGGTGGCAGGGGCATAGGGGTTACCCCCATGGCACCCAGCAAAAATGCAGTGGGTACGGTGGGTGCAGTGGGTGGGCTCCAGGGCACCCACTCTTTATTGACCTGGCCATGGAAGATGGGGTCCCTGAGGCCACTGTTGCAGAAATCGGCGAGGGGAGGGGAGGGGACCGGGCAGTCCCCCTCCCCCTTGATCAATTAGCCGGGCTCGGGGGATAGTGGCCCCAAAGCTAAAATTGGCCCAGGGAAGAGGGTTGCATGGCCCCTTCTCCCTTGTTTAATTAGAAGGACCTCAAGGGACTGAGTATGCCCCTCTCCATCTACAATATGGCTGGACCCCTTGGGGATGGGACTCCGAGGGCCAATATTGCCCAGGGATGGGGGCTGTGTGCCCCCTTTATCATTTTGCCGGGTCCCAGGAGATGGGGTCCCTGGGGCCATATACGGCACAGGGAGGGTGGACACATACCACCTCCTCTAAAAAAATGCGGTGGGCCACAATAGATGGGATCCCAGGGGATTAAATTGGCCCGGGGAGGGGGGTTGGCCCGTCTCGGGTTGGTTACCTTGGGGAGGTAGGACACATGGCCTGGCTGCGAACCCCCTCCCCTATTAATATTTGCCCAGGCCCCAGGGGATGGGGTCCAAGGGGACAATATTGGCCTGGGGAGGGGCTGCATGCCACCCTCCCCCTTTATAATTTGCCCGGGCTCTGGCAGATGCGGTCCCAGGGTCCAGAAATTGGCCCAGGGAGGGAGGCTGCGTGCCTTTTAATATGTGGGTCCTGGGGTATGGGGTCCCTGGGGCCAATTACAGCCCAGGGAGGGGGGGCAACGTAACCCCCTCCCCTAAAACAAATGTGGTGGACTAAGGGGGATGGGGTTCCAGGGGATGAAATCGGTACGGGAAGCATGGCTTTGTGCCTTACTCCAAGGTAGGCTACATCGTGCCCTAAGGTAACTACAACTCGCGCCCTCACCATGCAGTGCTAATTACCCCACATATTACATTACTTATGACATCTTCTATGACATAATTGATAATATCACTGCAACATTTGCTGTAAAATTATTAATGAGAAAACTGTGCATGGCTGGGGTGTGAGTTATACTTACCTTAGGGCACAAGTCATAGTTTCTTGAAATAAGTATAACTGCTCAATTTCTATTGTGTATGTTTAAGATCTGAACCTAACTATAATGTCCCCTTTGTTTTTTGTGAGAAAATATATATATATATCCCTGTATAAAATAGTTTAATACTTCATGGAGTGGTTTTGGTGATGTAAACCATTCAAACAGAAGGCCGAATAGTTTGTTAAAGTCACCAGAACTCGTGAATGCAATTTAGGGTCATGTATGTTTATTTTAGAGCAGTTAGTTTGGAGAAGGTGTTCACCCTACACCCAGCTGTGCTGCATGGGTTGGATGGCTACAGAGGAGTTGGGAGTAGGGCTGGCAAAGGCCAGGCCCTGTAGTCAACCCCTGTTGTGCACAGCCACTGGCTGTGTGCAGCAGGGCATTGAATGCCTGAGGCAGAGTCATGCACAGGCCCTGGCCAGGTGCCAGGCACTGCGGACACAGGTTGTGCACAGCAGAGTGGTTGGATGGCCTTGGTCACCTGCAGCGAGGTTGGGCATAGTGCGTAGCACCAAATTCTCCACTGTGTAACAAGGGCTGGATAGCCATGGCAGGGTTGGGTGCAGGGTTTGGCCAGAGATCTGAGGTGAGGCCCCTGCTATCCACAGCTACATATTGTGTGCTGTGGTGGATTGGCTGCCTGCAGCAGAGTTGGGCAGGGGGCCTGGCCAGAGGCCAGGCCCTGTAGCCAAAGACTTGCACAACAGAGGGGTTGGATAGATGTTTTGGGGTTGGGTGCAGTATGCTCCGTCTAGGCCCTTCAGTCAAACACAACTGAGCACAACCTAAAGCCATGTACAGTGGTTTTGGTGCAGGGACTGGTTTGAGGTCAATCTACTAATATACTAAAAGAGTTCAACGTTAAGAAGCTGACACAACAAACAACATACGAGTTTGTCTATTATTTATTAGAAAAAAAGTGGTTCCAACAAGAACCTAAAAAGAAGACATTTCAGTAATGTTACTTACATTTTTTGGGGTTACAACAAAACATAACAAAAAGCACGACATTTAAACTTGGATAAAAAAAATTGCTTCAGTTTCTTTGGTGAGCAGTCAACTGTTTGCCAACAGAGGCAGTTTTACTGCACATCATGCAATATTTGTGTAAAGAGGGTTGACATCTCGTGTTTGGGTGGCAACATCTTTAGGAGGCAAAATGTCACTGAGTGTGGACCAGAGCTGACTGTCTCAACTTCCTGATGTCCTCTTTACTGTTCTGAACTGTGAAGAGTGCCAGAAATGAAGATGTTTTATCATTCCCGAAGTTCCAAAGGAGTACTTCTTCACAATAACCCGGAAAAACTCTCTATGGCACATTTTGCAGGTTATCACATTTGCCAAGACTTTCTTTTCCCCTGGAGCAATTGAAAAAATGTCCTTTAATCCCTTCGATGCTCACTACGGAATGGTTCCGCCATGAGCATCGGTGCCCCTGTGCTCATGACGGAACCATTCCGTCATGATGACAGGGGCAGGAAATCCCTCTGCTGCAAACAGCAGAGGGATTTGCTTCTCTCCCCCAAAGCCTCGGGAGCTGTGGAAGAGCTTCCCTTGCTCCTGAGGCCCCCTCCCTGGTTTCTGTGCAATGATGATGAGCGCGCACGTTACGCTGCCGTCATTGCACAGAAACCGAAACTAAAATGAGCCTTTAGGCTCATTTCAGTTTCACTTTCTATGTGCTCAGGGGGGGGGCAGAAAGCCCACTAGATACCAGGGATTTTTTTTCATAATAATTAGGGGTGGGGTCTACCCAATATGGGCATGCCAATGCCCCCACACCCCCTGGCCACAATTGATAGCCTTTCTGCCCCCCCTGGGGGGCTGCTGGGGGCAGTAGCCCCAAATCAGCCCCCCGGAGGGCAAAAAGCCCACTATACATCAGGGATTTTTTGTCTTAAATTATAATTTGTGGTAGGGGCCGCCCAATATGGGCATGCCCATGCCCCCACAAACATGACAGCCCTTCTGACTCCCCTGGGGGGACAGATGGGGGCATTAGCCCCAAATCTGCCCCCTGGGGAGGGGGCAAAAATCCCAGTAGACGCCAGGGATTTTTTGGGCAAATTTTAATTAGGGTGGGGGCCTTGGCATGCTCGTTTTGGGCAGCCCCCACCCAAATTAAAATTTGCCCAAAAAACTCCCTTTCTGACTTTCTGCCCCCCCTGGGGGGCAGATGTGGGCATTAGCCCCCAATCTGCCCCGCCGGGGGGGGCAAAAAGTCCACTAGACGCCAACGATTATGCTGGCTTTTTATATGCGTCGGGGCTGCCCAGAATGGGCATACCAATGCCCCCCCCCCCCCAAAATAATAGCCACAGTGTTTCTGCCCCCCTTGGGGGCATATCAGGGCAACCCCCATCCACCCGATACCTCCCTTCGGGCACCAGAAAGCCGACTAGGCATGGAGTTGTTTAAAGCAATAGGCCTACCTGTGGCACCTAAAGATGTGTCCAATAAAAACACATTTTCCTCAAATTTCTGTGGTGGAAAGTTCTGGAATCGGCGTGGGCCCACAAAATTCCACCCACCCCGCGTTCCCCAAAGTCTTCCGTGAAAAATGGTACCTCACTTGTGTGGGTTGGCCTAGTGCCCGCGACAGGCAATGGTCCAAAACCTATGGAGGCGACATCAAAATTACCTATCACAAAACAACTTGGGTTTGCAAGGGGGGGGGTCCATGAGTTGTTGGCCCTGGGCTTGGTGGCCATCTAGGGAAACCTACCACTCCCACACATTTCTGAAAACCAGACACCCGGGGGAGTCCAGCGAGGTATGGTTTGCGTGGGTCCTCCAACATTTTCCTACCCAGAATCCCCTGTAAACCTCAAATTTAGCTGAAAAAATCACTTTCTCCTCAAATTTCTATGTGGGAAAGTTCTGGAATCTACGTGGATTCACAAATGTCCTCCCACCCAGCGTCCACCCCAGGTCTCCCGATAAATATGATACCTCACTCACGTGGGTGGGTCAAGTACCCGCGACAGGCAAGGGCCCAAAACTTATTGAGGCGGCATCAAAATTTCCTATCACAAAACAACCTGGTTTTGCACGGGGGGTCCCATGAGTTTTTGGTCCCGTGCTCGGCGGCCATCTAGGGAAACCTACCAAACCCACACATTTCTGAAAAGTAGACGGACACCCCGAGGAGTCCAGTGAGGCATGGCTTGCTTGGGTCCTCCAACATTTTCCTGCTCAGAATCCCCTGCAAACCTTAAATTTAGCTAAAAAAAATCAATTTTCTTATATTTCTGTGCGGGAAAGTTCTGGAATCTGCGTGGAACCCCAAATTTCCTCCCACACAGCGTTTCTCCAGGTCTCCCGATAAAAATGGTACCTCACTTCTGTGGGTAGCCAAAGTGGCTGGAACAGGAAATGGCCCAAATCATATTGTAGAGACTTCAAAATTACCTTTAACAAAACTACCTGGTTTTGGGGGGGCATCTGGTTTTTTAGCCCCGGGCTTGCCGCCATCTAGAGAAACCTACCAAACCCTCATGTTTTTGTAAACAAGACACCCTGGGGAGTCCAAAGAGGTATGGCTTGCGTGGATTCCCCAACGTTTCCCTACCCAGAATCCCCTGCAAACCTCAAATTTAGCTGAAAAAAACATATTTTCCACATATATTTGCGTGGAATCACTGTGCTGGCACAAATGTCCTACCACCCACGTTCCCCTTGTTCTCTCGAGTAAAATGATAACTCACGTGTGTGGGTTTCCAAAGCAGAACGTATTTTTTAAAAAAGGTAGCTCTTAAAATTCTCGGTGCTATACTCTAAATCCCTATGTTTTGGGTATCATTTTACTCAGGAGAACAAGGGGAACGCTGGGTGGTAGGACATTTGTGCCGGCACGGTGATTCTGTGGAAAAATGCATGCAAAAATAATTTTTTCAGCTAAATTTGAGGTTTGCAGGGATTCTCGGTAGGAAAACGTTGGGAGACTCACACAAGCCATACATCGCTGGACTCCCCTAGGTGTCTAGTTTTCAGAAATGTGTGGGGTTGGTAAATTTCCCTATTTGGCCGCCGAGCCCGGGGCCAAAAACTCATGGGACATCCCTTGCAAAACCAGGTTGTTTTGTGATAGGTAATTTTGATGTCGCCTCAATAGGGTTTGGGCCCTTGCCTGTCACGGGTACTTGACCCACCCACGCGAGTGAAGGATCATTTTTATCAGGAGACCTGGGGAAATGCTGGGTGGGAGGAAAGTTGTGGATCCACGAAGTTTCCAGAACTTTAGCATACATACATTTGAGAAAAAAGTCCCTTTTTCAGCTAAATTTGAGGTTTGCAGGGGATTCTGGGTAGGAAAATGTTAGGGGACCCACACAAGCCATACCTTGCTGGATTTCCCCGGGTGTCTAGTTTTCAGAAATGTGGTGGGTTTGGTAGGTTTCCATAGATAGCCGCCAAGCCCGGGGCCAAAAACTCATGGAACTGCCCTTGCAAAACAAGGTTGTTTTGTGATAGGTAATGTTGATGTCGCCTCAATTTGGTCCCTTGCCTGTCGTGGGCATTGACCCACCCACACGAGTGAGTGTGATTTTGATCAGGATACCTTGGGGAATGCTGGGTGGGAGGAAATTTGTGGATTAACGTAGATTTCAGAACTTTCCCACACAGAAATTTCAGAAAATTTTTTTTTTTTCAGCTAAATTTGAGGTTTGCAGGGGATTGAGGGTAGGAAAACATTAGGGGCCCCATGCAAGCCATACCTCACTGAAATCCTACGGGTGTGTAGTTTCCAGAAGTGTGTGGGCTTTGTAGGTTTCTCTAGATGGTTGCCGAGCCCAGGGCCAAAAACTCATGGGACCCCCCTTGCAAAACCAGGTTGGTTTATGATAGGTAATTTTGATGTTGCCTCAATAGGTTTTGGGCCCTTGCCATTCATAGGTCCTTAACTCACCCATGCAAGTGAGGTACCATTTTTCTCTGGAGACTTTGGGGAACGCAGGGTGAGTGGAAATTTGTGGATCCACGCAGATTACAGAACTTTTCACCACAGAAATGTGAGGAAAATGTGTTTTTTTAAACTATTTTTTAGGTTGGCAAGAGATTCTGGGTATCAGAACCTGGTGAGAGGCAGTCAGGTCACCCCATCATGTATTCTCCTGAGTATCTAGTTTTAAAAAATGTATAGGTTTTCTAGGTTTCCCTAGGTGCCGGCAGAGCTAGGGTGCACAAACTACAGCTAGGCACTTTGCAAAAAAGGGTCATTTTTCACTCTGAAATTGTGGTGTGTACACGTTGCGTTTTGCACCGTTTCCTGTCGCAGGAACTAGACCTACACATACAAGTGAAGTACCATTTTTCTCGGAAGACTTTGGGGTACGCAGGGTGGGTGAAAATTTATGGATTAACGCAGATTCCAGAACTTTCCACCACAGAAATGTGAGAACAATGTGGTTTTTTTTACATTTTTTAGGTTTGCAAGAGATTCTGGGTAACAGAACCTGGTGAGAGGCAGTCAAGTCACCCCATCCTGTATTCCAATGGGTGTTTAATTTTCAAAAATGTATAGGTTTGCTAGGTTTCCCGAGGTGCCGGCAGAGCTAGGGTTCAAAAACTACAGCTAGGCACTTTGCCAAAAAAGGGTTATTTTTCACTGTGAAATTGTGGTGTGTCCACGTTGCGTTTTGCACCGTTTCCTGTCGCGGGCACTAGGCCTACCCAGACAAGTGAGATACCGTTTATCTCGGACGACTTTGAGGAACGTGGAGTGGGTGGAAATTTGTGGATCCATGCAGATTCCAGAACTTTCCACCACAAAAATGTGAGGAAAATTGTGTTTTTTTGCCAATTTTTTAGGTTTGCAAGGGTTTCTGGGTAACAGAACCTGTTGAGAGGCAGTCACGTCACCCCATCCTGTATTCCAATGGATGTTTAATTCTCAAAAATGTATAGGTTTGCTAGGTTTGCTAGGTTTCCGTAGGTGCCGGCAGAGCTAGGGTTAAAAAACTACAGCTAGGCACTTTGCCAAAAAAGGGTTATTTTTCACTGTGAAATTGTGGTGTGTCTACGTCGCGTTTTTCACCGTTTACTGTCGCGGGCACTAGGCCTACCCAGACAAGTGAGATACCGTTTTTCTCGAACGACTTTGAGGAACGTGGGGTGGGTGGAAATTTGTGGATCCATGCAGATTCCAGAACTTTCCACCACAGAAATGGGAGGAAAATGTGTTTTTTTGCCAATGTTTTACGTTTGCAAGGGATTCTGGGTACCAGAACCTGGTGAGAGGCAGTCAAGTCACCCCATCCTGGATTCTCCTGGGTGTTTAGTTTTCAAAAATGTAATGGTTTGCTAGGTTTCCCTAAGTGCCGGCAGAGCTAGGGTTCAAAAACTACTGCTAGGCATTTTGCCAAAAAAGTGTCATTTTTTAATGTGAAATTGTGGTGTGTCCACGTTGCGTTTTGTACAGTTTCCTGTCGCGGGCACTAGGCCTACCCACACAAGTGAGATACAGTTTTTCTTGGAAGACTTTGAGGATCGCGGGTTGGGTGGAAATTTGTGGATCCATGCAGATTCCAGAACTTTCCACCACAGAAATGTGAGGTAAATGTGTTTTTTGCCAATTTTTTAGCTTTGCAAGGGATTCTGGGTAACAGAACCTGGTGAGAGGCAGTCAAGTCACCCCATCCTGGATTCTCCTGTGTGTGTAGTACTCAAACATGTATAGGTTTGCTAGGTTTCTCTAACTGCTGGCAGAGCTAGGGCACAAAAAGTCCAGCTAGGCATTTTGCCAAAAAAGTGTCATTTTTCACTGTGAAATTGTGGGGTGTCCACGTTGCGTTTTGCACCGTTTCCTGTCGCGGGCACTAGGCCTACCCACAGAAGTGAGGTACCATTTTTCTCTGAAGACTTTAGGGAACGCGGGTTGGGTGGAAACTCATTGATCTACGCAGATTTCAGAACTTTCCACCACAGAAATGTGAGGAAAATGTGTTTTTGTTGGACAATTGTTTTGGTCTGCAAGGGATTCTGGATAACAGAACCTGTTGTGAGCCAGTCAACTCACCCTATCTTGGATTCCCCTGGGTGTCTAGCTTTAACAAATGTATAGGTTTGCTAGCTTCCCTAGGTGCTGGCAGAGCTAGGGTACAAAAACTACAGCTAGGTACTTTGCCAAAAAAGGGTCATTTTTTGCTGTGAAATTGTGGTGTGTCCACGTTGCGATTTGCGCCGTTTCCTGTTGCGGGCACAAAGCCTACCCACACAAGTGAGGTACCATTTTTCTCAAAAGACTTTGGGAGACGCGGGGTGGGTGGAAATTTGTGGATCCATGCAGATTCCAGAACATTCCACCACAGAAATGTGAGGAAAATGTGTTTTTCTGACAATTTTTTAGGTTTGCAAGGGATTCTGGTGTGAGCCAGTCAAGTCACCCGATCCTGTATTCCCCTGGGTGTCTAGTTTTCAAAATTGTATAGGTTTGATAGGTTTCCCTAGGTGCCAGCAGAGCTAGGGTCAAAAAACTACAGCTAGGTAAATTGCCAAAAAAGGGTCATTTTTTACTGTGAAATTGTGGTGTGTCGACGTTGCATTTTGTGCCGTTTCCTGTCATGGGCACTAGGCCTACCCACACAACTGAGGTACCATTTTTATCGGGAGACTTAGGGTAATTCAGATTTGTAAAGCAACTGTTATTACCTATTGACTTTTGACGCATTTCTGCCTTCCAAATGAAAGACAATGTGTAAAAAAGAAGTAATTTTGAAAAATGATCGATAATTCCCATGCTAGTTTGAGTATTCCCAATTTCAGAAATGTGCAAATATCTACTGTTTATATACTCTATATTTTTTTCCTATTTCAGAAATCCATAGGTGTCTTTCATACCGATTTTTCCATGTACACATTTTCCCAGAATAATTGCTATATACCCGGTACATAATATAAAACCATTGCAAGTTGCTGCTCAGTTTTTGGGTCTGGGTTCATCGGGCTCTTGGGGAACCTACAAGTCCTATATGTCCCCACAACCACAAAGGTCCAGCGGATGTAATGGTATATTGCTTTCAAAGAGTTGTGATAATTAGAATTAGAAGAAGTTACACGTGAAAACGTTGACACAAAAGGCTGTATTTTTCAACTAATTTTCAATCTGTTCTATATTTAACTGTTAGTTTCTATAAAGAAAACTTGAAGGATATACACAATGACCCCTTTCTAAATTTAGAATTTTGTCTACTTTTCCAAAATGTATGACTTTCCTGTATCCATTATTGCTTTTATACCCATTTCTACCATTAACTGGAAGGAGGTTGAAAGCACAAAAAATTGCAAAAATATGCAATGCCCCAGAAAAATGCCAAAACTGTGTAAAAATGTTTGTTTTCTAACAAAAGTCTGCTTGTCCCTGAAAGCTGGGAAGATGGTGATTCCATCACCACAACCCCTTTTTTGATACCCTTTGCAGTGAAAAAAACAGACGCTTTCATCTGTAGCCCTTTTTTGCGCATTTTACCAAAAGAAAACAAAATGTAGCGGTATTTTGGTTAATTTCTGGGTCCCCTCCAAGGGAATCCACAAACCCTGAGTTCCCTCTAGAATCCCCATGATGTTGGAAAAAAAGGTCGCTAATTTGGAGTGGATACCTTATGTGGTCAAAAAGTTACAGGGGCCTAAGCGCGAACTACCAAATAGCCAAAAAGAGGCTTAGCACAGGGGGAGAAAAGGCCTAGCAGTGAAGGGGTAAAATGGTCTGAGGATAGGTCCTCTGTTCCTCCTTTCCTTCCTGGGCGTCTGCATCTACTCTATTCTCTTCTCCAGGTGCCATTTGTAATACTTTTTTAAGTGAATCCATCAAAAAAATTGAAAAACCACCCAAAACGTTTTACGAAGTGAAAGAATGGGTAGTCCAACTCCCTAACAAAGTAATAGGATGCGAACATCCTCCAAATGCATCAATACAGTAATTTCATTCAACCAGATGTGCTTTTATTGCAAGTCACAGATTCTGCCTTACCAATTTCCGGAACTGTGGTACCACAACACCTACAAACGCAGAACTTTTACTGAAAACTGCAAGAGATCGTGGGTATTTGTGCTTGATTGGAAACCTCTAGACTCAAACTTAAAATAAAATGACCTATTCATAGTAAACATCACAATTATTTTAAATCTTTCGGGTCCTATGTGCCTACAGCGGGACTTAGAAAAGGAAATAAAGGCCAATCAAGAATGACACAGCTCTCATTAACTGGCTCTGTGGGTCCGCAGGAGTACTGTGGTACCCATGAGATATGGAAAAAAAAAATAAAGGAGCCATTTGATTGGCCGTTTGGGAAACACTATTCATAAAATAAGCCCACAGTCTTTATAAACAGCCTTAAATTATATTCATCGCCACCATTACCAGACTGGTGTTTAAGGGAGACAGTTTGGTGCAATCGGAGCCCATCATGGCCTCAGCAAAAGGACATCATTGACTCGGCCTATCACAGGTAGGCATAAGAAGATGACAACATTATTGTCATTCCATCCACTTCTACAGCATCTCAATAAACAAGGTTTGAGAAAACGAATCTGAGTTTTCTGAACTTCCAGTCGGCCCCAAAAATTGTGTTCAGTATATTATACACACTTTTTGCAACCACGTGCTGCCTAGATAAAAAACTGGAGAATATCGCATGGGAACTAGTGACATGTTGAAGCACCTGAGGGTTATGCGTCCCAACAGTCGAGCTCATGCTGGGACACCAAAGAGCTGAGCAGCTGGAGGACAAAAGAGTGCTCCACAGGAACTGCTGCATCCACAATGGGAGGAAAGTGATGACAAAATTCAGCATTTTCCAACATAATGTAGGCACTGCCTCAAAGTAGTGACCTGAGGGAAAAATAATTAATTAATATTTTCAAAGGTCAATGGTTATGGCAGACCTTCTCCACAGAGAACACAAAGAATTGTGGTAAAACAAAACATACAAAACCTCAGTTAAAAATAAGGCTTAACATGTATTTTAAAGTTTTAAGGCTTAAAATGTATTTTAAGGCTTAAAAATGCATTTTAAGGCTTAAAATGTATTTTAAAGTTTTTACAAATCTGTAGAAAATATAAAACAAATCAAACCGAAAAAGTTGCGAAAAACAACACAAAACAATCCAGACATAAAAGCATGCATCCAATCTCTCCTACACAAACAGAGGTTGTGTGTAGTCAGTTTGGATGATTTCACAGAGGTGAGCACATCTCATCAGGAGTAGGCCTTTGCCCAATACTGTACTACACATGGCCATGGGCCATCTGCAGGGGTTCTTCCCAACTGAAGAATAAGTTCTATATTTTTTATGTAAAATATGATCAAAAATCCCCATAGATCTCCATTAAAGGTTGTAATATCAAAACAGATCCTCAGAAATCCTTAATGTTTTCAAAGAATTCTATAAGGCCTTATAGAATGTCGACTCTCCAATCACCCCTGATCACGTAGATTTTTCTTAGAAAAAATGAATCTCCCACAACTATACCCTGAAGATAGAGAGAGAATTAACTTGTCAATAAACTCAGATTAATTTCTAACTGAGATTAAATCACTGAAAGAAAATAAGGTTTCGGGACCAGAGAGTTTCTCAGCAAACTTCTTTAAGTGCTTTGCACATACACTGCTTTCTACATTACTAGACCATTACCATCATTTAGCAGATTCGGGATACGCTTCTGGGACAGGTAGTGAAGCAACCATAGCGATTATCTTCAAAGAAGGTAAAGACCTAACCATAGCAAAAAAACTATAGACCGATCTCCCTAATTAACTTAGATGCGAACATTTATGCAAAAATCCTAGCTAAACAATTAGAACCCCCTTACCTAACCTGATTGGTAATCCACAGGTGGCCTTTATGAAAGGTAGAATGTCAAATGATAACACATAGCTCCTATGTCACATGCTAGAAAGAGCGAAATCATCAACCTCAGAAAGTGTGGCCATTTCCCTCGATGCCGAAAAGGCTTTCGACAAGGATTCCTGGATCCCTAAATTCATAAAATGGTGGGGAAGCATTGAAACAATAAAAAAAGATGGTTACACTGATTATAAACTATCTTTTTGATATGCTACCTCTCTCTCTGTCAATGATTTTCACCACAAACTGGATAAGCTTCTAAATATCTTTATTTGGCAAAACACACATCCAAGATTGTCACTTAAAAAATGTTGACTGCCCACTTCTCATGGTGGAATAAGCCTAGCAAATTTTCGACTTTACCAAATGGCTTATGTGGTTGAGCAAGGATCTATGTGGCTCCTCCCCCTCAGGGGTACACACCTACTTGGCTACTGGTCAAAGAAGCTCTACTGAAAGCCCATCACCCTATTATGCTACTTTCCACAAACCTCAAAAGTCACTCCCAGCTAAACAGATCTTACAGACCACTAAATAGGGCTTTCTAAAACTAGATAAAAAGGTGTTGGTCCCATTTAAAAACTCTAATATAGACACACAATTCAAAATCCAGGGCAGACCAATTGATTGACCCACATGGTCCTCTAAAGGAATTTCCTTTCTAGCTCAGCTGGCAATTAAAAAAGCCCAACTCTCTTTTAGGGAACTGCAGACCCAGTACAACCTCGACAATTTAGACGTTTATGATTTTCTTAAGCTTAGGTCCAGTATCTCTAAGGCCAATACATCTTATAAAGAACCTTAGCTCAAAAAATTAATGGCGATGGCCAATAAGAATAAGCGCGGCCACCTGATTTCATGGTACTACAAAATTCTATAGCCGACTTCCTCCAATCGAAACTGTTCCACACTTGAGAAGTGGGATACTGTTATTTTCTCATTATGTAGAACGGTGTCTAAATCATCCGAGCCAAATTCTATACCTAGGTATTCAGGTATCCAGGTTGCCATGCTAGTCCAGAGTTGCTTAAAACTTCTTTGGAACAGATATTATTTAATCCTTTAACCCCAAAATTTTCTCTGTTAGGCTGCATCCTGCCACTTTAGCATAGTCTTCAATAGTATGAGGCGCTTCAATAGAATGGCGAATGTTGTCCGTCACAACCAAGATATCATCTGCGTATGCTACCACCATCACTGTTGTGTTTTTTAACCTAACCCCGGAGCCAGAATTATTAGACTGAATATTACGGAGGAGTGGTTCTAGTGTAAAGATGAACAGGGTGGGGGAAAGAGGACAGTCCTGCCTGGTTCCCTTCTCCAGTTTAAAGGATGTTGGGAGAAGGCTACCTTTTTATTTCTATTTCAAATCTTTTTTATTGAGAATCAAGACAATACAAAAAAAGGGGGGGTACGCAAAGAAATACAAAAGTACAAAAATATGAAAGCCATTACAGTATAATAATCACAATAAAGCGCGGAATAAGTATAAGGCGTAAGGGTGGTACAACAAAAGATGGGGAACAGAAAATATTGCATAGATGTATACATACAATACTATAATTGAGATATCTATACTACTATTATTATAAAGGAAGAACTTTGAACCTTTGAGGCGGGTAAACTCGGGAACCACAGCGCCAATCCACACACCCGATACATCGTTGTAATCGTCAGGGTGTGCAGATGGACATAGACTATATAAACGTAATAAATATATGTTATTTAAAAAATGTACCGGAAAAAAATGTAGTCCCTTGTAAGAAGCGCCGGCCGCGACATGCGTGCCAGACGTGAGGAGCACGGGGAGGAGTTGCATCCAGGAGCGCGAGGAGGACCGGCGGACATGGCACGGGGAGGAGCGGTGAGGAGCGGCGGACAGGCTGTGCGGCGAACAGGCGGTGAGGAGCGGCGGACAGGCAGGGAGGAGCGGTGAGCGGCGGATGAGGTAGGTTTATTTATTTATTTATTTAGGAGCGGTGAGCGGCGGAAAAATGAAGCAAAAATGAAAATCGTGAGCAAGAGGAAGCAAACGGAGCATTACAAAAGTAAGCCAAACGGTGCATTACAGGAGGAAAAAGTTACGTGTGCAGGTTACAAAAGCATACATCGTGAGCAAGAGGAAGCAAACGGAGCATTACAAAAGTGAGCCAAACGGTGCATTACAGGAGGAAAAAGTTACATGTGCAGGTTACAAAAGCGTAGAAAGTAAACATAGAGGTATAGGAGGAAAAAGTGACGTGTGCAGGTAGCAAGAGGAAGCAAACGGAGCATTAAAAAAGTGAGCCAAACGGTGCATTACAGGAGGAAAAAGTTACGTGTGCCGGTTACAAAAGCGTACAAAGTAAACATAGAGGTATAATACTGCAATATATGGAGGAAGGCTCCGGGGGACCTACGGACAACGTCGGGGCGGGCGGGGGCCCTGAAGCCTAATTGCTCCTGGACAACGTCGGGACGGGCTGCTAGTAGTAGATATAGCATATTGGCATCTTGATCAGCAAGTGACAATCGATAACAGTATTTTTACCATCCAAACATAACATATTGGAGCCAAGGAGCACAGATAATGGGGAAGGGTAAGGAGGGGGTGGAGGGGGGAGGGAGAGGTCCAGGCAGCAGTAACATGGCAATAAATACTATGTATAGGAGAGAGCAGCGAGTTCACAATACGGATGAAAATAAGCCATTTGCTGTCACGGGCATAGTATAGTGTAAGGCGTTTAGTCTAGGGTGGGTCGTAGCATAGCTCCAAAGAGTCAAGCAAGCTCCATAGTTTGGTGTGAGGTTTTTGCCAAGGGGATGAATGGAGGACGTCATTGTCAGCACCCCTCAGGGATGCCAGCCACTCCTGCCAGGTTTTGAAAAGAAACGTCGGAAGCACTCTTCCATTTACTGAGCACTACTTTGCATGCAAGAGTAATCATAAGGTCTAAAAGGTGCCTATCATGATCTCTCGTTAAGGCTACCTTTTTGATAATTTTTTCTCCTAGGCTAAATTAAGCTAGTGTTTCTTCACCCTGCCTCCAGCCCCACCCACTAGCCACGCCCCAGCTCAATTTAATGAGTACCTGCACTTCTTTATCCCCATTTAAAACACTGCAATGATCAATGCATGCATTCATAACAATCTGTATATGCTTTGTTCCCCCATCCAATCTGTGTTCTTACTTTTTCTTTCCCTCTGAATACCAATGGAACTTCACAACATGCGTCTGTGTCTTGTTTGCATTTCCATTTTTATAATTATTCCCTTTACTATATTATGTTTTTCTTATGTTGTACTGGCTTTTTACATTATGTGTTCTTATGTTGTAAATGCTTTTCTTCTATAAAAATCTCAATAAAAACCTGTTGAAAAAAAACCAGACAGTCACTGAAAAAAACAAAGGTTAGAGGTATAGTTAGGTGATGACGGCACACAAGAATTAAATTATAAAAAACTGAAAAATCACTGAACTTTACCAGTTATAGTTTGGCGAACTGACTACACCTTGCATTCTTGTCATGCACTGCTTATGGCCTAATGTTACATCATTGATGACATCTCAAATGGCATCACTGATAACATCATACTCATATACAGCATGGAGTTACTAAGCACACATATGGGTGCACAGAATGGAAATAGAATAAGCCCTGGAGGCATGGGTGCTTGGCATGTTGAAAGTTATATGGTGCACCCTTTACAAATCAGTAAAGTTTGGGGTGCAACTAGTTAATCAAGGTAAAGGATGAGCAAGTAGTTTTACGTGGGTTGCAGAGGCATGCTTGAAAGTAGGTTGTGGGTTACAGCCAAAGCCTTTGGGTTGTAAACAAAATCTGTGAGAAAAGCCAAAGCTTCTATTGACAACTGATCATCAATCAGTAGATATCTGGGCAAATGCTCATATTAAATAGTTGTAATACATTGCTATAGAAAAATTCCTATAACAAGACATTTACAAGGTGTGGATGTTAATTTCCAGAACTCTAATGAAGATTTTGAGGCATTGCAGATTGTTGACTAATGTAAAATGTAGGTATAAGCCACTTGCAGGTGGTTTAACACAGCTAGAGTTGTACGATTGGCTATAAAGTTGTATATCATTGTGCTTATCTCAGGAGAGTGTATAGTGTATTTTAGCAAACTATGGACAGCTGCCCATAGTGTGTTTCATCAGTGGTAAAGCATACCTGTCAAACATTTGACTTAAAAATGCAGGCCATGTAAAGTCTTTAAGAGAATGAGTCCAATAAGGTGAATAGTGCACAAACTCATTTTTGGAAGGTGTTCAAGGTTTGAAAAAGGTGTGACCTCATTAAAGTGAGTGAACAGGATTAAAAAGAGGGCACATCTCCTGAATGTGGATGACTTGATAGATATGCTATGTGTCCTTACGTGGTCAAAGTTATGTCCATTATTACGTGACTGTGATAAAAAATTGGTCACAGATGTAGAGTGTTGAATTACTTCAAGTCAACCAACCCAATAGGATGCTGTCACATTGACTGGACAAGGTCATCAGTGATGTCAATAGTGATGTAATTTGAGATGTTATTGACAATGTCATTTGAAATGTCATGAGTGATGTAACGTGAGGTGATAAGCAGTGCATGGCAGGGGAACAAGCTACAGTTAGCTCACTTAACTATGACTAGTGAATTTCAGTGGATTTTTTGTTTTTTAAATTTAAATCTCAGACCTTGTGTGTATTTTTCACCTATTATGTCACTTTAATATTTGTTTTTTCAGTATATATATATATATATATATATATATACATCCATATGTATCACCTACTGGCAGGCAGCAGTAGGTAGTGATAGTTAGATCTGCTTTTCCATAGTTTAAGCACTTTTTTTTAACTTGCTAATACCTTTGGCCCCATTTGGCGAATCTTCACAAAACTTTCCCCAAAAAAGTTTATCCATCTCAGCTGCTCCCTGGAAAGTTTCTGGGTGATCCTTCAAGTCGGGGCCGAGAAAAGAGGGGCGGTCACAAAACGAAAAATCCCCATGCATTTTCCATAACTTCTTTAAGACAGGTTGGAGCAAAAACAGCTGAACAGGATCACACCAAATTCTGTAGCTCTTCGCATGTAGACTCTACTTTTTGTGATTTGGTGTAAATCTGTTCAGTAGTTTTTGAGAAAATAACAGCAAAAAGTAATTGTATATTTTGGCAGTTTGGCTTGCAAGAGTCCTGCGAGCCTCCCGAAAGAGTGCAAAATAAGAAAATGGAGCCCTATGATTAGTCTAGAAGTCAGTTTTTCCTGTGATCCTTCAATCTCTAGCAAAAGGCTCCCACAAGTTGATCAAGTGCTTTGATTGGCTGGCTGTTGGAACGTTAGAAAGGAAATGGCCACCATTACTGTTTTCTGTGAAATATTGGGTGTGTTGTTTAAAAGCTATATAAGGGGACAGCAGAAGGGCACGCTGTCTCCCTAGATTTAGAGAGGATGTGTCTAAGGGATAACTACTGCGAATATTATAAATGTCTATTGTTTTAAGTCATTTTATGATCTAGCAGGACTCTTGCGGGATCCAGAATAGTAAAAAGGAGTAGGTGAGTTCTCAATACACTCTATTAGTAAGAAGGCATATTGTGGTCCTTGTTTTTGAGAAGAAGGGTGTTACAGATAAGTACTGTGATGAGTAAATAGTTAATTCCTATTTTAAAATAAGATACTCTGGATCGTGAAAAGTAGGAAGGAGTAGGTGATGTTTAAAAACACTCTGATGTGCACACTTGTTACTGTATGAAGGAGTCTTACTGGGGGTTATGTTTATCAAAGGCTACTATTGAGGCTCATTGGCCTGGAAAGAGATGTGAGTAGAGTTGAGTTAGAGGTCTAACAGGAGAGGCTAAGCCCTCCACACACCCTACTACGCACACTCATCAAATGAGTGAAAGGTCTGAAAGGAGAGCCCAGTCCCTCCCCAAGCCGTAATTACACACCCATCATTAGAGAGAGAGAGGTCTCCCCAGAGAGGCCAGTCCCTCCACACAATGTATTATGCACACCTGTCATCTTAGAGAGAGGTCTGTAGGGAGAGCCGAGTACCTCCTTTCACCTACCCTGCACACCCATCATTGAAGAGAGAGAGAGGTCTCAGCAGTGAGGCCAGTCACTTCACATACCCAATATGCACACCAATCATCTGAGCGAGAGGTCTGAAAGGAGAGCTGAGTCCCTACCCTCACCCTACTATGCAAACCCATCATTACAGAGAGAGGTGTCAGCAGAGAGGCCAGTCCCTCCACACTCCCTACTACGCACAATTGTCATCTGTGAGGTCAGATAGGAGACCCTAGTCCCTCTCTGCACCCTACTACACATATCCGTCATCCAAGAAAGAGGTCTGAGAGGACAGGCCAGTCCCTGTCCGCACCCTATTACGCACACCCGTCATTTGAGAGAGGGGTCTGAAAGGAAGGGACAGTACAGTCACACACCCTTCTATGCACACCCATCATCTGAGAGTGATTGATCTCAGTGGAGCGGCCAGTCTCTTTCCACACATCCTACTATGCACACCTAGGATCCGAGGGAGAGGTCGGAAAGGAGAGGCCAGTCAGTCCAGACACACTCTTACACACATCTGTCATCTGAGAGAGGTCTCAAAGGGAAGGAAAGTCACTCCCCATCCATCCTACTACACACATCCAATATCTGAGAGAGAGATTTCAAAGTAGAGGCCAGTCCATCCACAGACCCTACTATGCATACCTGTCATTTGAGAGAACGGTCTCCAAGGAGAGGCCAGTCACTCCCCATTTACCCTACCACATACAACCATCATCTGAGAGAAAAGTTTAAAAGGAGAGGCCAGTCTATCCACACACCCAACTACAAGCACCTGTCATCTGAGAGAGAGAGAGAGAGAGAGAGAGAGAGAGAGCTCAAAGGAGAGGCCAGTCCAACAACACACCCTATTCTGCACACACATCATCTGAGAGAGAGGTCTAGTAGGAGAGGCCAGTCCCACCCCACTCACTACTATGCACACCTGTCATCTGAGAGAACTCAAAAGACAGGCCAGTCACTCTCCATACACCCTACTACGCATATCCGTTATCTGAAAGAGAGATCTCAAAGTAGTCCATACACACACTGTACTACGCATACCCGTCAATTGAGAGAGAGGTCTGAAAGGAGAGGCTAGTCCTTCCCCACTCACTACAACGCACATCCCTCATTTGAGAGAGAGATCTTAAAGGAGAGGCTAGTCACTCCCCATACACCTCACTTCGACACCCATCATCTCAGAGAGAGGTCTTGAAGGAGAAGCCAGTCAATCCACACACTCTACTACAAACACCTGTCACCTGAGAGATATGAAAGGAGAGGCCAGCCCCACTCTTTAGACCTTACTATGCAAACCCGTCGTCTAAGAGAGAGGTCTTGAATAGAGGTCAGTCCATCCACACACCCAATTACGAACACCTGCCATCTGAGACAGAGATCTCAAAGGAGAGGCCAGTCCCTCCTTATTCACTACTACACACACCCGTCATCTGAGAGAGAGGTCTCGAATAGAGGTCAGTCCATCCACGCACCCTATTACGAAGACCTGCCATCTGAGACAGAGATCTCAAAGGAGAGGGCAGTCCCTCCTTATTCACTACTACGCACACCCGCCATCTGAGAGAGGTCTTGAAGGAGAGGCTGGTTCCTCCCCACTCACTACTACACACCTGTTATTTGAGAGAGAGGTCTCAAGGGAAAGGTCATTCACTCCCTAAACACCCTACTATGCACACCCATCAGCTGAGAGAGAGGTCTCAAAGGAGAGGGCAGCCCACCCACACACCCTACTATGGACACCTGTCATGTGAGAGAGAAGTGTCAAAGGAAAGGCCAGTCACTCCCCAAACACCCTACTATATCCATTTGTCACCTGAAAGTGATGTCTCATAGGAGTGGCCAGTCCCACCTAACTCACTACTACGAACTGGAAACAGCATCACATTGCATGCGTTACAATGCATGCAATTACAACGCGGCCATTACAACAACTGTGTTGTTACATCACAGTACCATTACAACGCAAGTTATTACAACGACTTGCTCTAGGTGTGCTCTAAACTAAGGAATAGTATAATTTACTATTCCAACCCCTTCCCTATTGTTGCACACACTGGAGTTGGAATAGTAAATTATACTATTTCTAAGTCCAGCGCGCACCGTAGAACAAGTTGTTGTAACGGCTTGCGTTGTAATGGTACTGCAATGTAACAATGCGGTCGTTGTAACAACCCCATTGTAATCACATGTCTTGTAAACAAATGTGATGTAAAACTACTATATTCCTACGAACACCTGTTATTTGAGAAAGAGGTCTCAATAGGGGGGGGGGTTAGCTGCAGGGCATTTATAGTATAGTTATAGTAATTATTACTTTACATTAAAGAAAACCTATATATTCACTGGAAAAAATGTTCTAAAGTAATGCTATAGTTAAACCATAGACATTCACTGAAAAAAACAAAAGGTTAATAATGTCATAGTTAGGTGAATATGTCAGTGATACCATTAACCTTTTGAACTAAAACAACCAGAAAAATTCACCATTTATAGTTAGCAACACTAACCATAACTTATGCCCCCACCATGCACTGCTCATGACCTCAAATGACAGCACTCATGACGTTCCATGATATAATTTATGACATAAATGACATCTCAAATGACATCATTGAAGGAGGAGAGGGGGGATAGCCGGGGTTAGAGAAGGGGATTGAGGGTTCACTGAAGGTTTTGGGGGCACAGAGAGAGCGGAGTGTCACGGGGTGGGGATAGAAAAAAAGGAAAAAAACCCATCATTGATTACATTTCTGATGACATCATCAATGAGTGTCCAAGTTTGTTTTACAGTTTACATCGTCGCGAGTAAATACCATATTACTTTTCGACGTAATTTTGCACCACTTTTGTGCAACTAATGGTGTAATTGTTCAAAAAAGGCATGTGATCCGGCAATAGCTGGCCGTGTAGAGGTATTCAACATGTTATAAATGTTAACATTCAAGAGAAATTCTGTGGGCAAGCAACAGTTAACTTGGATTCATTATGCTCCACACAACTTTTTGGTTATGCATAAAAAGTTTCCAACAGGAGAAAGATTCTGTATAGTAGCTACTATCATTTGTAAGGGGCCTTCAGTTATTAGGAATAATTGTGCCACCATCATAATTTATACTTAACATGGAAGAGTGTGTGCATCAGGTACTAGCCTATGTATGCATGCTTGTTTTTACTTTAGAAGAAGGGCTATCTGTAAAGATTTTATCACAGTACGAAGGGTACAGGTAATATGATCTTTAGCAGTACCAGATCTTGGTTATTTTAAGCAAATAGGGTATTTTTTGGCAACTTAAGCAAAGAATTTACACTGATATCAGTAGGTTGTTTTGTATACTCTGTGGGATGTTCATGAGAGTTTAACTGTTTGGAAACAGTGTGCTAAGACTGTACTCTCTCCATAGAGTAAAAACTGTTCACCATACTCAGTTCTCTACTGATATCAACTATATCTCTTTATGTAGGTTTGGTGTGTGTCAGCAGTTTCATAAAAGCTATCCGCACTAGGGCATATGTTTTGAAATAAATATTTGGCTTTCTCTGAATTGTTGTATACAGACTGAACACTAAACTCAATGAGAGTTTTCCATATATCTGTGGTTGATTGTTAATGTGAACTATGCTATGTGTAAAGCCATAGCAATTTATACAGCAATATGTGGGAAAACGAAGCTTGGATGAAATCATCAGTTATATAATTAATGATGTAATTTGAGATGTCATCACTGATGATCATAAATGCTGTCAGAGAACATGTCATGAGTGATATCATATGTGAGGTCATAAGCAGGGCATTGCGGGAGCGCAAGTTACAGATAGTGCTGCTAACTATAACTGGTGAATTTCTGTGATTCTTTTAAGTTCAAAATGTTAATGTTATCACTGACATATTCACCTAACTATAATGTTACGTTAACCTTCACTTTTTCAGTGAATATATATATGGTGCTCGCCAGTATATACTTATAGTTAGGACCATGTTTCCATAGGAAAAGCATTTCTGTTTTACCAATAACTTGGCGCCTCTTGATGAATCTTCTTAACCTTTTTAACACTTTTCACCTTTTTGGTTCAGCTGCTGTGTTCAAAGTTTCGGAGTGATCAGTCAAGCGGGGACAGAGAAAAAAGGTTTTTTTCCAATGCATTTTCCCATGGGGTTTTGAACATGATTACAGCCCGAACCGCTGAACGGAATTACACCACATTTGGCGGAAAGCTAGATGTTGGTCCAGAAAGCATGCTTTTTGTAATTTTGTGTAAATCCATTTAGTAGTTTTAGAGATATTTATGGTTAAAAAATATAGATATCTGGGGACATGGATCCTTGCAGTAGATTTGCGTATTCTACTAAGATTTGATTGGCTGCCAACACCTCTGGTCCTGACGAAAGCCTCGCAATTTGCATGAGGAGGCTGAAACATGTAGACCGGCCACTATTTATTCACTTTGGATGTTATTGGTCGATAAAGCCATTTGTAACATCCACACTCATCACCTTTTAACATAACCTTACTTCTCCACTATTAAAACTTTTTAGGAATAAGTAAATGTAATTTTAAACTACACAATATTTCCCACTCCCTGCACTGTCCAACAAACCTGCTCTGCTGTAATCAGGCGTCGTACCACACCCAAGAGGCAGGTGGGAACCCTATGATGAAGCATGTCACCAACTAGGTTGGTGAGTGAGGGTTCTTTTTAATACACGCTGTGACTCCTCAGGTAATGATTTCCATTTGGAATCCTCTTCCTTTGTTTATAGATTGCCAACACTTCAAACAGGAAGTATTGGCAGTCATCTTGGGACTCGGCTTGAAACGGGGTCCCACAAAACTTGTAAAAGAAAAAGGGGCAGGGTAGAAATACCCTGACCTCCCATATATGTTGGGTGGGGTCTCACAGGGACCCTACCAAGCTTCTTTCCAAGGAAGCCCCCGGGTGGGCCAAATCTCAGTGGCATATGAAAAAAAGGAGGGGGCGCATGCCCCCCCCCTCCTAGGGTTTAATGAAATCCAGGGGACTACCATCTCCCTGGGGTTTTTATTTTAAATTATGCAGGAGGGTGCCGCACAACATCCCCCTTGCCCCTGGGACCACCACCTACCCGGGGCATCTTTACTTATTTAATGGGTGCCACTCAGACCCCCATAGCCCTGGGGACCGCCAAATCCCTCAGGCTTTTCTGATATTGAATGTGGGAGGGCTATGCAGACCCCCCCAAGGCCCCTGGGACAAACACCTCCCCATGTCCAGCTCCTGCTATGTCCCCGTGTGCCCACCCCGGGGATTTAGCTGTTTGCTATATCTTGGCAGGAGCCATAGCAAACTGTGCTCCACTTTGAGCAAGCAAGAGCATTTTGCTCTTGCTTGCTCAAAGCGAAGCACAATTGCTTTTACACACAAGGAGCTGCGAGTTAGTAGCTCCCTATCTGTAAAAGCAATGCCAGCTCCCACAGGAGCCGGAGAGCCAGCAGGGACAGCTGTAGCATTGAGGCTCCCCCTGCACTCCTCAAACTTCTAAGCAGATACCCTAAGTCGGACTGGGACACTCACACTAGAGGCTAGGCCCCAGGGGATAGGGTCCCTGGGGTTGAAATCGGCCCAGAAAAGGGGGGCCACTGAGGCCCCTCCAGTGAAAAATGTAAAAAAATGCGGAACCTACAAGTCACCGGAGTCCCAGCTCCCTTTCTCCACTACTCTGAAAACTCGTCTCCTGGTGCACAGCTGGTTGGGGAGGTGAAGCCCCCTTGGATGCTGAGGGTCCTTGGGGGTCAGGAACCCCTTCTGGTACCTCCAGTACGTCCCAGACAATGGCATTGCCGAGAGGTCTTTGGAGGCCACACCTTCTTTCTCCACCACTCTGCAAACGCGCCTCCTGTCGCACTGCTGGTTAGGGAATGAAGTCCCCTTGGCTCCAGATGGTCTTTGGGGGCCAACAAAACCTCTTGTTATGTCCAGTGAGTCCCACACTGTGGGATAGCTGAGAGGTCATTGGAGGTCACGCCCCCTTACTCCATCACTCTGCAAACACACCTCCAGGCGCACTACTGGTTAGGGGATGAAGTCCCCATGCCTCCTGGGGATGCTTGGGGGCCAGACACCCCTCATTTTACCTCAAGTAAGTCCCACACAGCGGGATTCCTGAGAGGTGGTCAGAGGCTACGCCCCCTTTTTTCACCACTTTGCAAACAAACCTTCTGGTGCACTACTAATTGGGGAACGAAATTCCCTTGAATGCTGAGGATCCTTGCGGGCCAAAAAATCCCTCCTGTTACCTCCAGTAGGTCCCAAACAGCGGGATTAATGAGAGGTCATCAGAGACCACGCCCGCTTTCTCCGCCAGTCTGCAAACGTGCCTCCTGGCACACTACTAGTTGGGGGATGAAGTATCCTTGGCTGCTGAGAATGAGTGGGGGCCAATAAGCCCTCCTGTTACCTCCAGTAGGTTCCATACAGCGGGATTGCTAAAAGGTCTTCAGAGGCCATGCCCCCTTTCTCCACCACTATGCAAACGCACCTTCTGGTGCACTCCTGGTTGGTGGATGTAGTCTTCTCGGTAGCTGAGGGTTCAGGGGCCAAGAAGCCCTCCTGTTACCTTTAGTAAGTGTGACACAGCGCGATTTGTGAGCGCTGGTCGGAGGCCCCGTCCCCTTTCTCCACCACTCTACAAACGGGACTACTATTAAAAAAACATCACTGAAAAAAACAAAGGTTACAGGAACATTATAGTTAGGAAATAGAATTTAAAAAACTAAGAAATTCACTGAGAAATACTAAAGGTTACAGGGATGTTATAGTTAGACTGACATTTGACTCATACAAAACCAGAGAAATTCAGCAGTTATAGTTAACTGAGCTAACTATAACTTACGCGCCCAATATGCACTGCTTATGACCTCATATCAGTCAGTGACATCCCTCATGACATCACCAATGACACCTCAAATCACATCACTGATGACATCTCAAAACAGACACCCTGCCCCCACTGCTGTTGGGGAGGAGCCAAATAGTGCAATTGTTTTTTGTTGGCCCTGCAGATCTGTGGAGGGTTCACAGCTCTGATTTAAAAAAATTGTGGTCTCCTACATTTTAGTAATAAACCCCCTCCAGGGATGGGGCACAGAATTTGGGGGATGGGGCATGCTGTCCTGATCGCTAAGTCATTAAGAGGCAAAGGGGACTCCATCTCAAGGGATATTTCTTAAAAATTAGGTTAGGGGTCACACATCCCCTCTACGAGCTACAAAGGCCGCTGGGGACCCCATCCCATGGGGCCACATTTGACATTAAAGGGAGGTGACATGCGCCCCCCCCCTCCCCAGGAATCTATAAGGCCCTGGGAACTCCATCCTTGAGGGTTGTTGCCAATTTGAAGGGAGGGGATGTGCAGCCCCCTCCTAAAACATATCCATCATGCCTAGGCAGGAAACACACATTTGCACCCGACAGAGCAGGAGCAGAAAATGAAGCTGCTTCCATCTGGGCAGAAGCAAAGAAACAGCAAGCTCCTGCCAGCACCACAGTGGGCGCTAGTTTGGGAGCCAGATGGGGCTGCTGGCCTTGTGGCTTCCTTCACAGCTCCAACATTTAGGTAAATATGGGTGCCCCCGGTAGGCACCCATACACGATTCTTCTTTTTTTTTTTTAAATGGCCAGCTCCTACCATGGTGGTGGCTGGGGAGCCAGTCAGACTGTTGGGACACTGGTGCTCACCCCATGGCCCCAACATAAAAAATAGGTGTGGATGACCCGGGTGAGCACCAAGGAACCCAATAATCTTTTTAAAATTAAAAAAAGAATAATTAATGGGCTGCAGAAACCACTAATTTATTATTCACTGCTACAGGCAAGGAGAGCCCCACAATGCACTGTAAGGGCTTTTGTTAATATATTTGTATCCTGGTGGTGCCCTTAGAATGGGCCGGGGAACCACCAAGCATTTTTTTTATATTGCGAGGGCAGCACCCCAGCAACATTTAAAAAAATGTAGCAAGTCTACTAGGTCATTAAATCCATTACCTCTGGAGAGCTTATCATATTCTTTTAAGCACTCTGCAATTAACCTGTATGTTCTTCAGATGGAGTGCAGGGAACCCTTGTGATGGGTTCTATGGCTGCAATATGTGTCTTGAAATTTTTTAAAAGAAAGATTCAAAACCAAAGTCTTTCTTAAACAATTTTATGATAATCATTATGATTACAGATTGAAATGAGTGAATTTATGTTATATTTATTTAATACAATTATTGCTGACTTTTGCACAATAGACCTGCTTTATGTATGTTAATATGCTGACCCTTTGATAAAGCCAATAGACAATCTTTTTATATTTTGGTGCACTGGCCCTTTGACAAAGTCTATCTTTCTTAAAATGTGCCCTGCTATATTATTTCATCAAGAAGTCAGCTGTGTGCGTCCGCAGAGTTGGGTTCAGGTAAAGGCAATAGACAAAGCCCTGTTCGGGTTGGTAGGGCGCCCACAAGGGGTTGGGCGCACGATGTTAGACATCATACTTTATGTTTAAAAAAACGTATAAAATCACTGAAAAAACAAAGATTAAAGTGACGATATAGTTAAGAATTTTAGTATGTTACTTCACATTAAAAAATCCACTACAACAACCAAGGGTCAGACGTAAGAACATTTAGAATAATGATTTCCAAATAGTGATTTGTTCAGACTCGTTGTTTGGTAATTGCTATTCTTGATGTATAAAACTTTCATTTTCTCTCTCTCTAACATTGGACCGTTTATATATTTGCATGCTTCAATCATTCCCGCCATCAGACTAGGAATCCCCTGTACATTGCAGTGCACAATATAAGAATGACCATAGGCCTGAAACAACATTATCTATTTAGTAGCATATCCACCTCATTTAAAAGAACCCAAACATCAGCCAAAGAGGGGGATGCTTAACCCCTTTGGTGCTCAGCTCGTCATGAGGCACAGTGCTCGTGTGCTCATGACGAGCTGAGCTCGTCATGACCACACCCATTTCTATTATGGTCTAGCACAGTAGGGGAATATCTCAAGCAGCCAAGGTGTTAAGCTTTCCTATTCCCACTAGTTGCCACCATATCTCAGATTTCTAGCACATGTTGTGCATGAGGGAGCCCCCTGGCAGGGCTCTGCTACCCTTCAGTAAACCTGAAACTATTACTATTTTTAACTGCCCTGGGTTTGAAACAAGCCATATCTTTGGCAATGAAGTACTGTGCATTGTTTTTCTGGGAATATTGTATATTTTCTGGGCTAGGGAGATCTTTTTATCTGAACTGTCATCAATAGTCACCATGCTGACAGAGAGAAGACCTCTTTTTTCAAACCCTATTCATCTTATGGAAACAGAAGATTTACACTGATGACCCACATCCACAGCATATTTATTGCCTTTACCCAGTTCATAAGGCATTGGAATGTGATATTTGCAAGATGTTTACAGCTGAAATCCTTAAGGACAGAGAAAGGAGGCTGGTATTATTCCTTATAGATCAAGAAAATGTCCCTCCTACTAAAGGATACCCGCTCTTCAGGGGAAGATTCAGTGAAAAGTGCCCCTCCAAGCACTCCCATGAAGGCAGCACACAAGAGGAGATGTATGCAGTTACCTGTGCAGGATTTATTTGGTACCGCCCTTGCAGCCTCACATTACAAAAAACTGAAAAGAATCACAGAGAAAAACAAAGGGGCAAATGTATGAATTTTAGGAATTGTGATTTCCAAATAGCGATTTTTTGCCATATTGGTTATTGGTAATCACTATTCTTAATGTATGAAACATTCTTTTTTTAATTAGGGACTCCTAGAGTCCTAATGGGTTACATGGCAATTTGCAACCCATTAGGAATGACAGCCATCACAGTGGGTAACCAGTCAAAATATCGAGGTTTTTTTATCGACTAGACATAATATCGAGTCAAAAATATAGAACAGACATAATATCGACTAGACAGAATATAGACTTCCAAAATATCGACTAGAAAATTTTAATATCGAATGGAATGGACATAATATCGAATCAAAAATATAGAATGGACATAATATCGACTAGACATAATATAGACAACAAAAATATCGAATTTTAGGTAAGTTAATATTAATTTTTTTTGTGTAATATAATTCTGTAGCGGGTTGTGGGTTTATGGGGGAATAGTGTGGGAAGTAATTTAATTATAATTAATTAAATATGTTAATTTATTTATTGTTATTTATTTAGAATTAATTGCTAATTAATTATTAATTGGTAATTAATTAAAATATAATTGGTAATTAATTTTAATTGATTAATTGATACATATTTAAATTTTAGTAATTTATTTTCTGTAGCGGGTTGTGGGTTTATAGGGGAATAGGGTGGGAAGTAATTTAATTATAATTAATTAAATATGTTAATTAATTGGTAATTATTTTGAATTATTTGGTAATTAATTTATAATTGATAATTAATTAATTGTTAATTGATAATAAATTTTAATTAATTGTTTAATTGACAATTATGTGAATAATATTTTTTTTTCAGTAGCGGGTTGTGGGTTTATAGGGGAATAGGGTGGGAAGTAATTTATTATAATTATTTAAATATGTTAATGAATTAATTGATTGGTATTTATTTAGAAGAAATAGTCAAATAATTTTTAATTCGTAAATAATTAAAATTTTAATTGATAATTAATTTTTATTAATTGATTAATTGATAATTATGTGAATAATATTATTTTATTTTTAGTAGCGGGTTGTTGGTTTATAGGGGAATAGGGTGGGAAGTAATTTATTATAATTAATTAAACATGATAATTAATTGGTATTTTATTTAAATAAATTGGTGATTAATTTTTAATTGTTAATTAATTCTTAATTGGTAATTAAAATGTAATAATTGATTAATTTATAATTATGTGATTTATATTAATTTTTTTCACTACAGTGGGGATATTAGAAATTACCCCTACGCTATCCAATGCTTTCCCTGCTGTTGCACTCGCTGGAGTTGGAATAGTAATTTTTACCCCTACGCTATCCAACGCCTTCCCTACTGTTTCACTCTTTGGAGTGGGAATAGTAATTTTTACCCCTATGCTATCCAAAGCCTTCCCTACTGTTGCACTCGCTGGAGTGGGAATAGTAATTTTTACCCCTACGCTATCCAACGCTTTCCCTACTGTTGCACTCTCTGGAGTGGGAATAGTAATTTTTACCCCTACGCTATCCAACTCTTTCCCTACTGTTGCACTCTCTGGAGTGGGAATAGTAATTTTTACCCCTACGCCATCCAACGCTTTCCCTACTGTTGCACTCTCTGGAGTTGGAATAGTAAATTTTACCCCTACGCTATCCAACGCTTTCCCTACTGTTGCACTCTTTGGAGTGGGAATAGTAATTTTTACCCCTACCCTATCCAACGCTTTCCCTACTGTTGCAGTTATTGGAGTGGGAATAGTACTTTTTACCCCTATACTTTCCAAAGCCTTCCCTACTGTTGCACTCGCTGGGGTGGGAATAGTAATTTTTACCCCTACGCTATCCAACGCTTTCCCTACTGTTGCACTCTCTGGAGTGGGAATAGTAACTTTTACCACTACGCTATCCAACGCTTTCCCTACTGTTGCACTCTCTAGAGTGGGAATAGTAATTTTTACCCCTACGCCATCCAAAGCTTTCCCTACTGTTGCACTCTCTGGAGTTGGAATAGTGAATTTTACCCCTACGCTATCCAATGCTTTCCCTACTGTTGCACTCGCTGGAGTTGGAATAGTAATTTTTACCCCTACGCTATCAAACTCTTTCCCTACTGTTGCACTCTTTGGAGTGGGAATAGTAATGTTTACCCCTACGCTATCCAACGCTTTCCCTACTGTTGCAGTTATTGGAGTGGGAATAGTACTTTTTACCCCTATGCTATCCAAAGCCTTCCCTACTGTTGCACTCGCTGGAGTGGGAATAGTAATTTTTACCCCTACGCTATCCAACGCTTTCCCTACTGTTGCATTCTCTGGAGTGGGAATAGTAATTTTTACCCCTACGCTATCCAACCCTTACCCTACTGATGCACTTGCTGGAGTGGGAATAGTAATTTTTACCCCTATGCTATCCAACGCTTTCCCTACTGTTGCACTCGCTGGAGGTTGAATAGTAAATTTTATCCCTACGCTATCCAATGCATTCCCTACTGTTGCACTCGCTGGAGTGGGAATAGTAATTTTTAGCCCTACGCTATCCAACGCCTACCCTACTGTTGCACTCGCTGGGGTTGGAATAGTAATTTTTACCCCTACGGTATCCAACGCTTTCCCTACTGTTGCACTCTTTGGAGTAGGAATAGTAATTTTTACCCCTACGCTATCCAACGTTTTCCCTACTGTTGCACTCTTTGGAGTGGGAATAGTAATTTTTATCCCTACGCTATCCAACGCTTTCCCAACTTTTGCTCTCACTGGAGTGGGAATAGTAAATTTAAACCTCTCGCTATCCAACGGAAAAAATATTGTATATGTTTTGTTACTAATATGTATATATAGATATATATATATATATATATATATATATATATATTTAAAAATATATATATATTTTTTTTAAGTTACAATAATTATTTATTAATTTTAATTTTATTTAAGTATTTTAAGTATGTTTTAATTAATTATATTTATTATTATAGTACTTTAAAATTACTTTTATTATATTTAAAAAAATCGATATTTTGACTGTCTATATTTTTTCCTAGCGATATTTTGGAGTCGATATTTTTGTACTTACCTGTTTGTAGATAGGAAGTCGATATTTTGGCATTCTATATTTTTACCTCGATATTTTGGTAAGTCGATATTTTGACTGTCGATATTATGTCAGTGATCCATCACAGTGATGGTGTCCTGCTGAGGTCAAAAGATAACCATGTTGGTGATTGCTTTTAAATAATAATTTTCTTTTTTTAAAGGTAAACCATTTATCTTAAAGAATAAAAAACTATAACCTTTCATTCTTTAAGTAGGCAATGGTTCATAAGACCACTGCCTACTCTTAAAAAATGTTTTGTCAACATTCATAAAGGGAAAAGGGTCCTTTGGGGACTCTTTCCTGTTTGCAAATGGGTTACCACCTCCTTTGAGGTGTCAGTAAAATATTAATGTTTTGCAACCACATTTTGGTTGCAAAACATTAATGCATACCACTACGATTCGGTACTTGGTAGGTATATCTTAAACATGCCCCTTTCAAATACCAAATCGCAAACCCAAATTGCAATTCTGTAGAATCGCAGGTTGGTGTTTGTACATGTAAAAAGCATTTTTGCTATTGCAAATGACCTGATTCTGCAAATCAGGCCATGTGCGACCTCAAAAATGCCTCCAACATCAGGTCCCAAAGGTTAAATGAACGTTATAGTTGAGTGAAAATTTCAGTTAAAACATGCCATTTTAATTTAACAAAACCACTGAGGTTCACCAGTTATAGATACTTTAGGGCCCAAGTAATGCAGGGGGATTCTGGATTTAGGGCCCCCCTTTTTCTCTGCGCTCTCTTGACGGATCACCCCAAAACTTTCCATTGACAAACTAGTCAAAATGTATCACTTTTTGTTTTGTGGAGATTCATCAAACAAGTAACAGTAAAATCAAATCTTCCCCAGGGAAAATGTCTTGTTCCACAAGTGCACTCAATCCACAAACTCAGCACCCACTAAAGTACCACACAGATTGAAATATATCTTTGATTTAATATGTATTTGAGGATTCCTAGCTGCAGGTCTGCATCATGAGCGGCCACTTATAGACGAAGTGTCAATGAGGCCGCATGTATGATGGGTTGGTAACCCAAAGAGGTTAGTATGGGCTTTTCCTGTGCTCTTTGCTTAAAACAATTTAGTTAAAGTTAGGGGACTCTTAACCGTAACCCTGCTGGTGTAAGACATACTGTGTGCGCAGGCCTGCAAGGAATAATATATAGTACGTTCTATTACTTCATTTTTCTTGTCAAAGATGGTGGCCGCATTTGCCATGATGACCAAACACGGCACACTTAAGAGACAGAAAATGTTTTGGGACACCGGTTTCATACCATATAGGGCGCCCATTCCTTCTATATGGACCGTGAGGCAGCCTAAGGTGATCATCAGGTGGGATTAATTATCCAATAGGAGAGTATGTATATTAGCACCAGACACACTGAGACGACTGCTCAATGAGAAACTATATTGGCGTCTACGTAAGTCGTACTCTGGAGGTAAGAATGGGTACTTTGTCTACAGCCCAGAAACTGACCTGTAGCGATATATAGACTTTGGGCCTATTGGGGTGGGGAGCTATATAATTTTCGAAAGATAGGACCAGTTTCTCCTCATAGAAGATATTGGCCAGGTTTTGCTTAATAGGGCCAAAGTTATTAGCAAAATAAAAAAGGCATTTCCTATGACCGCCGCTGGGATATATATATATATATATATATATATATATATATATATAAGCAGAAGACTCCACGAACGCCACTTCCTGATCCACCTAGGACCGGCGAGGCAAAGCAGGAGACGGACCACGTATTTCACAGGTTCTTACTTTTATTGCAGATGGTAAAAACAGGAGGGCAATACGCGTTTCGGGCTTCAAGAGCCCTTGTTCACATGCAAAGAACTAGTGCCATTTTTTTAGTTTTATAATGCTCGAGTGACCACATATATATATATATATATACACACACACACACATATATGGTTATGATTTAAAAAGAAAAAGCATTGAAATTCTCAGGCTATATTTAGGATCCGAATTCCTAATGCGCACAATAGCATGCAACAGATAACTTGCTATACAAATGCAACACTCATGACCTCACCTTAACCCCTTCCATGCTCATGACGGAACGGTTCCGTCATCAGCGTCGGTGCTCCGGTGCTGATGACGGAACATTTCCGTCATGAGTCAATGTGATTTATGACCCTTCAGCACTGCAGCGAAATTCGCGCAGCACTGAAGGGGTTAATGAATGTTACACCAATACAATACTAAAAATCAGAAAGTGAAGAGAATGATGTTATGTGATTAGGATTTGTAGAGCGCATTATCACCTGGGAGAGTATCCTGGTGCTTAGCAGGGTTGGTGTAGTCTTGCATAAGGCGGATGGAAGGACTAATTGAAGATCCAGGTTTTCAGCTTCACGTCACACTCAAAGTTCTTAGTGAAGTTAAGTCTTAGTTCTGCCAGCCACCATGGTCCCACGGTGAGATTTTATTGCTAAAGATCATGACTTCTGTCTTGTCCTTGTTCAGTCTGAGACAGATGGTTCTCATTCAGTTGACGACTTCGGTCATGCAGGCTGTTAACATCTTCTTGGCTTTTGGGATCTTGTCCAAGAGAGGTAGTAGGAACTGAGTGACGTTGGCATAGGAGAGGACATTGACGTCATGGGAGCGGATGATGCTGACCAGTGGTATCATGTATGCATTGAAGGAGGTCAGGCTACGAGAGGATCCCTGATGAACTAGGCCGATGAGGATGCATTTGTCCAAACGAGAAGAGAGCAAGGATGCTGACTGACTGTGTTCTGCCAGTCGATCTAGCAGAGGGCGAGTCCTTGGATTCAAATTGCATTTAGGCGTAGGATGAGGCTACGGTGGGATCCCATATCAAATGCTGCAGAGAGAGGTCCAAGAGGATGAGGGTGGCTGTGTCTCCTTTGTCCTGGATCATGCGAACGTCTGCGGTGGCAATGATGGCTGTTCCTTTGATGTCGTTAGGTTGGAAGCTGGACTGAGTGGCACTGAGGAGTTGGTAGTTACTAAGATCTGAGAGGTGTCTGATGAGGACTTCGGATAGGATATTGGCCGGGGTACGGTAACAGTAAGATCGGTCTGTAGTTTGGAGAGAACTGATGGGTCTACAAAGGCCTTCTTGAGGAGCGAAGGTTATGTGACGTGTTTCTACATGGTGGGGAAGGTGGCTGATGAGATTAAGGCATTAAGGATGAGTGCTGTACTGATCGGATAGTCCTCTGATGAAGGCAGGTCAGACACAGCTCTGAAGTGGAAGGACTCTATGTTGGAGATGGTATCTTTTGTGGTGATGGAGGTCCAAATGGCCATATCTGTTTCTTTGGCCAAGATGAAGAGTCTAGTAGTGGGATCTATCGGGTCTGGTTGAGGGTCGGAGTTGCTGTATACGGAGCTTATCTTACTGCAGCAGAACTGAGAGCTTGCTGCATAGGTCTAGTGAGGTGGTGATGCTGTTGAAGGCAGCCACTGGAGAGTTGAAATCTTTTACAATGGTGAAGATCTCTTTGCTGCTGTTATTGCTAGTGTAGATATGGTCCGCCAGCATGGTGCTTCGGTGCTCCAGATCTGTTGGTGGTAGTGTCTCAGGGCAGAGTTGAAGGTGCTTTGTCTTCGTTGTCATGGCTCATTCTACATTTGTGCTCCACTTGTTTGTAGTGCCTTTTTTCCATCCCAAATGCCTCCATGTCCTTGCTTGAGATTAGGATCTTGTGGCTTTGCTATGTTTGAGGAGTGCCAGGGTATTTGTGCTGCACGTGATCCACTTGTTGAGGGCTTCAGGTAGGTTGCTGCTGTGTTTTGGCTGGCATGCTGTGAGTGTGGAAGTCCAGTCTTTCTCTGGGATGTCGTTCCAGTTTTGGCGGGCTGGTCTGGTGGTGGTGGGTTTGTGTGTGACAGAAATGCTGAACTTGACGAGGATGTGGTCTGTCCAGGGGACTGGTGTGGGCTTGCTAACTGAGATGCTGTCAAGGGTGGTGAAGACAGAGCCCAGGAGTTGTTCCGCAGAGTGTGTGGGCTCTTTCACATGTTGGGTGAGGCTGAGGTTCCCTAGGTATTCCAAAGTGCGGTCATGTACGGGTCTGCACATTCTTGTAGGTGAAAGTTAAGGTCTTCGAGGAGGATGAAGGTGCTGGAGTCGAGGATGCAGAGCGCACCAAAGTCTATAGAGTTGGTGCGTGGTCCTGGTGGTCTGTAGATGCTGTCTGTACTGCCTGGTGATCTTGTAGCCGGGGATATGGGGGAAGTGGCGATGTTGCCGTCTGTGCTGGGTTCAGCCAGGTTTCAGCAAGGAACGGTAGCCTGGTGTGTGGTTGTGCAGCAGGTCCCAGATCCTTTGTGGCATATTCGGTGTGAGGTGAGTAAAGAGACCAATAGCAAGCTTCTGTATAACCACATACAAATATTCTAGGTTCAATAAGGAAGTAACCACAATTCATACCATACAGAGGATGAGCACTCAATATTGAAAAAATATATAATTTTGTTTATTTTAATTTCAAATGTATTTTTTTAGTTCATTTGATTAGATTTTTTACAAAAAGACAACATCATCAATGGAAAAATACATGGTGTAAAGTGATAGTATAACAAGATTATTTAATCAAATTAAAGCAATCAAACTCAATTCCTAATCCTTGACCGATTAGATGGGGGTTGGCAGGGGATGAAAACTTGATAGGGGCAAGCGGTAGATGAAAACTACACGCGTTTCGACTCTACTGCCTTCATCAGGAAACCGTCTATTGCAAAAAAAAAGATATAAAACATAGGACAACACAGTGGTTACATACTAACAATATATATACACCTAGAATATTCATTATTCATGAATAACTTTAACCAAACAGTTTAATAAAGAATGATTATAATAACAGCAAACAACAGCAAGTTTTAGTAAGAAACATTTAATTATTCTTGTAATGAAATTCATTATTCCAAAAACATTTCATAATTATAGTGATGAATTTACTTATTCAATCTTATTAGATCATTTGTACTATTGATAAACAGGCAATTTTTAAAGGAAGCAAAATAGGGGATTTCTACATACAACATTTTACTTCGACAAAACATGTTACACAAAAAATGGTAAAATAAGGGAAGAATTAGAGCGCAAATTGATAAAGACAAAAAATAAGACGTAGAAGATAAGAAATGGGGGCCCAAATTTTTTACTAGAAAAAATAATATAGGGACCGATGTCTGTTTTAAATTAAATGCTCAGCATTAAATATATGTCTAACAATATCCTCGTAAAGCCTATTAAATGGGCAACACTTACTCAGATTGTTGAAAACTTGAACGGCGATCGAATATGAGTGTCCGTTGCCCTACTAGGTACCGAATGCTAAATAATACAAGACATAAATGTGCGATAGGTTACTCTAAGCTGATAGGGGCTTAACTATATAATACTTGAAAATGTTGATAATATCTCATACACTCACTTCATACGGAGGAATCTCTCATTCCTACTAGTGGCTCTAAATCATGGCAAGGAACACAGTCCATTATAAATGGGGGGGGCGACTCGATGCTTTAGAGCTGTATATAAGACAGAATAAACAATAATGTTCTCTATTAGTTTATGGTTTTTGGGCAATACCTATAGACAATGATGTACTTTCTGGAGCTGTATATAAAACACACAATATTTTAGTGACCTTTTTGTTAATTTAGGTATATGGGGTGTGAGGAGCATGGATGATAGGGTAGTACGCTGTCAGGTTGGTGGGAGGTGAGTGTGTGAGAGGCTGGGTTCTGTTGCTGTTGGTGCAAGTGTGGTGGTCAGTGAGTGTTGTAGGAAGTGAACTAACGGGTGGCACACAATGCCTCTTCAGTGGTGTGTAGTGTGACGCAGCAGCAGCAGCAGCAGCAGCAGCAGAGCAAGCGGTGGGTGGGGCTGAGAGCCCAGAGGGTTGCAATGCAGTTTCTGTGTGTGGGTCGCAGCTAGGGTCCGTGGTGCAGGGCATGGCTATGTCATGTACAGATGCAGATGGGTGTGCTCTCAATGTGTTCACATGGCACCCGCCAATAAGTAGGTCCTGGGAGGAGAGAGGGAAAGAGAAAGGAGATCAGGGGGTGATTGGTAGAGCTGGGAGAGGGCACAGGAAGAGAAAGAGCTGGGACAGCACAGAAGGCAGGAAACGGGTAAGAAGCAGACAGCAGCAGAGGGGGGAAGAGCTGGTGAAGACCGCAAGAAGAAGTGTGGGGGGAGAACACAGAGCAAGAAAGGATCCAAAAGTTACATAAACAGCAGCAAAAAGCAACAGTGGAACAGAGAGAAAGCAGAAAAAGTGGCAACAATTACAAAATTGCAGAAATTAGCAGAAAAAGAGTTAACAGGTAAAAAATAGAAGCTGTCAGAATAAGAATGTTAGACCAGGCATCCATGGCGTGGTTCTTCCCTCCTGTTTTTCTGACTTTGTTTTTGCATTGTGTTTGGGCTGTTCGGGTCTACCCCAGGAGTGGCATATATTTATTAAAAAGGAATATTTGGCCCTGGCAAATGGTTTACATTGCCAGGTCGACACAGCAGTTTAAAACTGAACACGCAGGTTGCTATGGCAGGCCTGAGACAAGTCTAAAAGGCTTCTTAACCCCGTCCATGCTCATGACGGAACGGTTCCATCATGAGCGTCGGTTGGCCTGTGCTCATGACGAAACCGTTCCGTCATGAGCCCGTTGGCTCATTAGAACGCTCAGCACAGCGCGAGAATTCGAGCCGCGCTGAAGCGGGTAAGTGGGTGGCACAATGAGTGCTGCATGACCACTAGTAGCCTTTAATTTATAGGCCCTGGCACTTTCAGTAACACTTTACTAGGGACTTGGGAGTAAATAAATAGGCCAATTGGATGTAAGCGAATTCTACCATATTTTAAGAAGCGAGCCTAAGCCCTTTAGCACTGGTTATCAGTGGTAAGGTAAACAGAATCCAAGCTTCACACATGCCTGTAAGTAAAGCCTGACTTCTCTGCACAAGCTACCACAGGGTTGATCGCAGGCTAATTTGGGGTCTGCTTGTGACTTTACCGTGACTAGAATTGTGGTTGCTGTGAAGAGTACAACTGGAAAATGGCAGAAACGAGCAGATAAAGAGTGAGATGAACAACAGAAGGTAGCAGTAATGAGTTAGAGTGGGAAAACAGGCAGCAAAGAGCACAGATCAGATAAGCAGAAGCAGTGGCAAAACCAAGAAAGACAGAGTTAAAGGCGAAGACAAACCTAACAAAGAGAGGCAGCAAGGAGAGCGAGAAAATAGAGAGAGCGACACAGGAGGAGAAGAAAGGTGGGATCCTCAAGCACAAGAGCAGGTTCATTATGGACCTTTAATCAAGGTAGCTATGGTTTACCAATCACTGCACATCTTACAAAATACAGTACTGTGCTCATCAGTATTACAACAAACAGTGATAGTGGAACAAATGCTGCCATAATATCATACCACGCTACTTAGAGGTGACAAAATAGCTTCCGCCAAGAAGGTCTCTGCTATTCACAATGATAAATAATGGATATTGGAGCACTTATGTTGCTGTCTAGTTAGGTTTGAAATCAAGTAGTCCACAAGAACGGGGGTGTGGTCTGGCTGTGTGGCAAGATGATATTTACAACAAGGGGTGGTGAGGGACAGAGTCTCTGAATTAAGCAGAATACTCTCACCCAGTCAAGAGATCTGGGCTAGATCCAACACCGTTTTTTAGCTCATTGCACCATCCCAGTTTCAGAACCTGGCTGTATGCAAATTAGTCTGTCCCTGGCCCAGTGCATCATGGGAACAGGGCAGACCAGACTACAAAAGCCAATTCTTACACTGGGAAGGAAACAAGCTTCCGGGGACCGGTTTCTGGCATTACATCCGTCTTCGGCCCGGCTTGCTTGAATCCTGATGGTGCAATGAGCAAGGGACTCATGTCTGAGTATACCCTTCCACGCTTAGGGTGGACAAAAATATTTACAACAAGGGGTGGTGAGGGACAGAGTCTCTGAATTAAGCAGAATACTCTCACCCAGTCAAGAGATCTGGGCTAGATCCGACACCGTTTTTTAGCTCATTGCACCATCCCAGTTTCAGAACCTGGCTGTATGCAAATTAGTCTGTCCCTGGCCCAGTGCATCATGGGAACAGGGCAGACCAGACTACAAAAGCCAATTCTTACACTGGGAAGGAAACAAGCTTCCGGGGACCAGTTTCTGGCAATACAGCCGTCTTCGGCCCGGCTTGCTTGAATCCTGATGGTGCAATGAGCAAGGGACTCATGTCTGAGTATACCCTTCCACGCTTAGGGTGGACAAAAATATTTACAACAAGGGGTGGTGAGGGACAGAGTCTCTGAATTAAGCAGAATACTCTCACCCAGTCAAGAGATCTGGGCTAGATCCAACACCGTTTTTTAGCTCATTGCACCATCCCAGTTCCAGAACCTGGCTGTATGCAAATTAGTCTGTCCCTGGCCCAGTGCATCATGGGAACAGGGCAGACCAGACTACAAAAGCCAATTCTTACACTGGGAAGGAAACAAGCTTCCGGGGACCGGTTTCTGGCATTACAGCCGTCTTCGGCCCGGCTTGCTTGAATCCTGATGGTGCAATGAGCAAGGGACTCATGTCTGAGTATACCCTTCCACGCTTAGGGTGGACAAAAATATTTACAACAAGGGGTGGTGAGGGACAGAGTCTCTGAATTAAGCAGAATACTCTCACCCAGTCAAGAGATCTGGGCTAGATCCAACACCGTTTTTTAGCTCATTGCACCATCCCAGTTTCAGAACCTGGCTGTATGCAAATTAGTCTGTCCCTGGCCCAGTGCATCATGGGAACAGGGCAGACCAGACTACAAAAGCCAATTCTTACACTGGGAAGGAAACAAGCTTCCGGGGACCAGTTTCTGGCAATACAGCCGTCTTCGGCCCGGCTTGCTTGAATCCTGATGGTGCAATGAGCAAGGGACTCATGTCTGAGTATACCCTTCCACGCTTAGGGTGGACAAAAATATTTACAACAAGGGGTGGTGAGGGACAGAGTCTCTGAATTAAGCAGAATACTCTCACCCAGTCAAGAGATCTGGGCTAGATCCAACACCGTTTTTTAGCTCATTGCACCATCCCAGTTCCAGAACCTGGCTGTATGCAAATTAGTCTGTCCCTGGCCCAGTGCATCATGGGAACAGGGCAGACCAGACTACAAAAGCCAATTCTTACACTGGGAAGGAAACAAGCTTCCGGGGACCGGTTTCTGGCATTACAGCCGTCTTCGGCCCGGCTTGCTTGAATCCTGATGGTGCAATGAGCAAGGGACTCATGTCTGAGTATACCCTTCCACGCTTAGGGTGGACAAAAATATTTACAACAAGGGGTGGTGAGGGACAGAGTCTCTGAATTAAGCAGAATACTCTCACCCAGTCAAGAGATCTGGGCTAGATCCAACACCGTTTTTTAGCTCATTGCACCCTTTTGTAGTCTGGTCTGCCCTGTTCCCATGATGCACTGGGCCAGGGACAGACTAATTTGCATACAGCCAGGTTCTGAAACTGGGATGGTGCAATGAGCTAAAAAACGGTGTTGGATCTAGCCCTGATCTCTTGACTGGGTGAGAGTACTCTGCTTAATTCAGAGACTCTGTCCATCACCACCCCTTGTTGTAAATTATTTTGTCCACCCTAAGCGTGGAAGGGTATACTCAGATGTGAGTCCCTTGCTCATTGCATCATCAGGATTCAAGCAAGCCGGGCCGAAGACGCCTGAAATGGCAGAAACCGGTCCCCGGAAGCTTGTTTCCTTCCCAGTGTAAGAATTGGCTTTTGTAGTCTGGTCTGCCCTGTTCCCATGATGCACTGGGCCAGGGACAGACTAATTTGCATACAGCCAGGTTCTGAAACTGGGATGGTGCAATGAGCTAAAAAACGGTGTTGGATCTAGCCCTGATCTCTTGACTGGGTGAGAGTACTCTGCTTAATTCAGAGACTCTGTCCATCACCACCCCTTGTTGTAAATTATTTTGTCCACCCTAAGCGTGGAAGGGTATACTCAGATGTGAGTCCCTTGCTCATTGCACCATCAGGATTCAAGCAAGCCGGGCCGAAGACGCCTGAAATGGCAGAAACCGGTCCCCGGAAGCTTGTTTCCTTCCCAGTGTAAGAATTGGCTTTTGTAGTCTGGTCTGCCCTGTTCCCATGATGCACTGGGCCAGGGACAGACTAATTTGCATACAGCCAGGTTCTGAAACTGGGATGGTGCAATGAGCTAAAAAACGGTGTTGGATCTAGCCCTGATCTCTTGACTGGGTGAGAGTACTCTGCTTAATTCAGAGACTCTGTCCATCACCACCCCTTGTTGTAAATTATTTTGTCCACCCTAAGCGTGGAAGGGTATACTCAGATGTGAGTCCCTTGCTCATTGCACCATCAGGATTCAAGCAAGCCGGGCCGAAGACGCCTGAAATGGCAGAAACCGGTCCCCGGAAGCTTGTTTCCTTCCCAGTGTAAGAATTGGCTTTTGTAGTCTGGTCTGCCCTGTTCCCATGATGCACTGGGCCAGGGACAGACTAATTTGCATACAGCCAGGTTCTGAAACTGGGATGGTGCAATGAGCTAAAAAACGGTGTTGGATCTAGCCCTGATCTCTTGACTGGGTGAGAGTACTCTGCTTAATTCAGAGACTCTGTCCATCACCACCCCTTGTTGTAAATTATTTTGTCCACCCTAAGCGTGGAAGGGTATACTCAGATGTGAGTCCCTTGCTCATTGCACCATCAGGATTCAAGCAAGCCGGGCCGAAGACGCCTGAAATGGCAGAAACCGGTCCCCGGAAGCTTGTTTCCTTCCCAGTGTAAGAATTGGCTTTTGTAGTCTGGTCTGCCCTGTTCCCATGATGCACTGGGCCAGGGACAGACTAATTTGCATACAGCCAGGTTCTGAAACTGGGATGGTGCAATGAGCTAAAAAACGGTGTTGGATCTAGCCCTGATCTCTTGACTGGGTGAGAGTACTCTGCTTAATTCAGAGACTCTGTCCATCACCACCCCTTGTTGTAAATTATTTTGTCCACTCTAAGCGTGGAAGGGTATACTCAGATGTGAGTCCCTTGCTCATTGCACCATCAGGATTCAAGCAAGCCGGGCCGAAGACGCCTGAAATGGCAGAAACCGGTCCCCGGAAGCTTGTTTCCTTCCCAGTGTAAGAATTGGCTTTTGTAGTCTGGTCTGCCCTGTTCCCATGATGCACTGGGCCAGGGACAGACTAATTTGCATACAGCCAGGTTCTGAAACTGGGATGGTGCAATGAGCTAAAAAACGGTGTTGGATCTAGCCCTGATCTCTTGACTGGGTGAGAGTACTCTGCTTAATTCAGAGACTCTGTCCATCACCACCCCTTGTTGTAAATTATTTTGTCCACCCTAAGCGTGGAAGGGTATACTCAGATGTGAGTCCCTTGCTCATTGCACCATCAGGATTCAAGCAAGCCGGGCCGAAGACGCCTGAAATGGCAGAAACCGGTCCCCGGAAGCTTGTTTCCTTCCCAGTGTAAGAATTGGCTTTTGTAGTCTGGTCTGCCCTGTTCCCATGATGCACTGGGCCAGGGACAGACTAATTTGCATACAGCCAGGTTCTGAAACTGGGATGGTGCAATGAGCTAAAAAACGGTGTTGGATCTAGCCCTGATCTCTTGACTGGGTGAGAGTACTCTGCTTAATTCAGAGACTCTGTCCATCACCACCCCTTGTTGTAAATTATTTTGTCCACCCTAAGCGTGGAAGGGTATACTCAGATGTGAGTCCCTTGCTCATTGCACCATCAGGATTCAAGCAAGCCGGGCCGAAGACGCCTGAAATGGCAGAAACCGGTCCCCGGAAGCTTGTTTCCTTCCCAGTGTAAGAATTGGCTTTTGTAGTCTGGTCTGCCCTGTTCCCATGATGCACTGGGCCAGGGACAGACTAATTTGCATACAGCCAGGTTCTGAAACTGGGATGGTGCAATGAGCTAAAAAACGGTGTTGGATCTAGCCCTGATCTCTTGACTGGGTGAGAGTACTCTGCTTAATTCAGAGACTCTGTCCATCACCACCCCTTGTTGTAAATTATTTTGTCCACCCTAAGCGTGGAAGGGTATACTCAGATGTGAGTCCCTTGCTCATTGCACCATCAGGATTCAAGCAAGCCGGGCCGAAGACGCCTGAAATGGCAGAAACCGGTCCCCGGAAGCTTGTTTCCTTCCCAGTGTAAGAATTGGCTTTTGTAGTCTGGTCTGCCCTTTTCCCATGATGCACTGGGCCAGGGACAGACTAATTTGCATACAGCCAGGTTCTGAAACTGGGATGGTGCAATGAGCTAAAAAACGGTGTTGGATCTAGCCCTGATCTCTTGACTGGGTGAGAGTACTCTGCTTAATTCAGAGACTCTGTCCATCACCACCCCTTGTTGTAAATTATTTTGTCCACCCTAAGCGTGGAAGGGTATACTCAGATGTGAGTCCCTTGCTCATTGCACCATCAGGATTCAAGCAAGCCGGGCCGAAGACGCCTGAAATGGCAGAAACCGGTCCCCGGAAGCTTGTTTCCTTCCCAGTGTAAGAATTGGCTTTTGTAGTCTGGTCTGCCCTGTTCCCATGATGCACTGGGCCAGGGACAGACTAATTTGCATACAGCCAGGTTCTGAAACTGGGATGGTGCAATGAGCTAAAAAACGGTGTTGGATCTAGCCCTGATCTCTTGACTGGGTGAGAGTACTCTGCTTAATTCAGAGACTCTGTCCATCACCACCCCTTGTTGTAAATTATTTTGTCCACCCTAAGCGTGGAAGGGTATACTCAGATGTGAGTCCCTTGCTCATTGCACCATCAGGATTCAAGCAAGCCGGGCCGAAGACGCCTGAAATGGCAGAAACCGGTCCCCGGAAGCTTGTTTCCTTCCCAGTGTAAGAATTGGCTTTTGTAGTCTGGTCTGCCCTGTTCCCATGATGCACTGGGCCAGGGACAGACTAATTTGCATACAGCCAGGTTCTGAAACTGGGATGGTGCAATGAGCTAAAAAACGGTGTTGGATCTAGCCCTGATCTCTTGACTGGGTGAGAGTACTCTGCTTAATTCAGAGACTCTGTCCATCACCACCCCTTGTTGTAAATTATTTTGTCCACCCTAAGCGTGGAAGGGTATACTCAGATGTGAGTCCCTTGCTCATTGCACCATCAGGATTCAAGCAAGCCGGGCCGAAGACGCCTGAAATGGCAGAAACCGGTCCCCGGAAGCTTGTTTCCTTCCCAGTGTAAGAATTGGCTTTTGTAGTCTGGTCTGCCCTGTTCCCATGATGCACTGGGCCAGGGACAGACTAATTTGCATACAGCCAGGTTCTGAAACTGGGATGGTGCAATGAGCTAAAAAACGGTGTTGGATCTAGCCCTGATCTCTTGACTGGGTGAGAGTACTCTGCTTAATTCAGAGACTCTGTCCATCACCACCCCTTGTTGTAAATTATTTTGTCCACCCTAAGCGTGGAAGGGTATACTCAGATGTGAGTCCCTTGCTCATTGCACCATCAGGATTCAAGCAAGCCGGGCCGAAGACGCCTGAAATGGCAGAAACCGGTCCCCGGAAGCTTGTTTCCTTCCCAGTGTAAGAATTGGCTTTTGTAGTCTGGTCTGCCCTGTTCCCATGATGCACTGGGCCAGGGACAGACTAATTTGCATACAGCCAGGTTCTGAAACTGGGATGGTGCAATGAGCTAAAAACGGTGTTGGATCTAGCCCTGATCTCTTGACTGGGTGAGAGTACTCTGCTTAATTCAGAGACTCTGTCCATCACCACCCCTTGTTGTAAATTATTTTGTCCACCCTAAGCGTGGAAGGGTATACTCAGATGTGAGTCCCTTGCTCATTGCACCATCAGGATTCAAGCAAGCCGGGCCGAAGACGCCTGAAATGGCAGAAACCGGTCCCCGGAAGCTTGTTTCCTTCCCAGTGTAAGAATTGGCTTTTGTAGTCTGGTCTGCCCTGTTCCCATGATGCACTGGGCCAGGGACAGACTAATTTGCATACAGCCAGGTTCTGAAACTGGGATGGTGCAATGAGCTAAAAAACGGTGTTGGATCTAGCCCTGATCTCTTGACTGGGTGAGAGTACTCTGCTTAATTCAGAGACTCTGTCCATCACCACCCCTTGTTGTAAATTATTTTGTCCACCCTAAGCGTGGAAGGGTATACTCAGATGTGAGTCCCTTGCTCATTGCACCATCAGGATTCAAGCAAGCCGGGCCGAAGACGCCTGAAATGGCAGAAACCGGTCCCCGGAAGCTTGTTTCCTTCCCAGTGTAAGAATTGGCTTTTGTAGTCTGGTCTGCCCTGTTCCCATGATGCACTGGGCCAGGGACAGACTAATTTGCATACAGCCAGGTTCTGAAACTGGGATGGTGCAATGAGCTAAAAAACGGTGTTGGATCTAGCCCTGATCTCTTGACTGGGTGAGAGTACTCTGCTTAATTCAGAGACTCTGTCCATCACCACCCCTTGTTGTAAATTATTGTGTGGCAAGATGGGCGCTTGCTGAGCGAGCTCTGCCAGCCGAGTAATTAATCCTCACAAAATTCGTACACATGAGGGTCATCACGATGGATTGAGTGCCTCTGTGGTTCGCCTAGAGCATACCGCTTCCAACAAGCCCATTGAGTGGACAGCTGGTAACTTCTGTGGTGCTCGGGAGGCCTTGGAAGCTGCACGGCCTGCTTGCTGTGGCTGGGGATTGTGTGCAACGTGCCGGGTGGCGGATGGCGTATAGCCCGGCCTCCTGCCAGCTTGAGTCCTGCTGTGGGGGTGCAAAGCTGCAGCAGTCCACCTCGCTATTGAAGCGATGCCTGGCGGGTAGCGCATTTGCAATATCAACGTGGCTGTACCGGCACCGGAGATTGCTGAGGCCCAGTGGGGCGGCGAGAGGGCCCAGATATCGTGTAGACAATACGGGGGCGCAGCAACCATTGGCTGGGGTCGATCGGACCCATCAGACACTCACCGCTGGGGCGTCCCTGGGTCTGAGGTGCCCCTGTGTGCATTTGACCTGCCTGACTGCTGCTCTCCCTTTCTGCCCGACAATCCGCCCAGCTCCAGGCAGCCCTGCAGCACCACACCCAGGATGCCGCGGCCCAAGTTAAAAAACACCCGACTTGGGAATAGAGGCGGACTTCTGGGGGCTGGGCCCGCTCTGGTGGCAATAATACTCATGAACTCTATGGTGAGCGCCGTGGATTGATGCCTGAGCCTCGGAGCCTTTTTGGAAAATGCAGCTGTGTGAATTGCCTCAAGATTAGGCGGCCGCCATATTGACTTCAGGCAACGGCGGGGCAGTGCTTGCGACAACACCATGGTGGACTAAGGGACTGGAGGCTCTCCCTGGGTAAGGAGAGCGGGGTAGGTGCGCCAGTCATCTACTCTGTTCGGGCTGCCCCTTACATCAGATAGCAACAACAACCAACATTGGTGAGGGGAGGCCAGATCTAGCTACCTCGTGCCCTGAAGACCTGATGCATTGGGCAAAGCACTGGGACAATTGCCTGGCAAGACCAGAGTCTGGGAGCCAGTGAAGTGCGCTTGGAGAGTGTGGGGCGGCGCAGTTGAGTGGCCACGACCCGAGAGAGACAGTGTGCATTATTTCAGAGGTGCATCTGCCCGTGGCCCATAATAATGCTGGTCTATAATTCAGGCACCGCAGCCCACTGCGTGTGTTGGAGAGTGCACCCGCGGGCTCTGACAAGGGTCTTGGTACTGCGAGTCCGGACAGTGCTAAAGGTATATCGTCATGCAAAAGGGTTGCGGTTGCGCAGGTTTTTCATTATGGGAAAGCAGAACACAAAACAACCTAAGTTAACCTTCGAAAATAGAAGAGCCACTAGAACCACGGAACAGCACCAGGGTGAGAGTTCGGGAAGCCGACCAGAATCGCAAGTAGAAGATCACGGGGAAAACTTGCGTACACTGATGCTGGCAATGCGTTCTAGCCTCCGCACAATCGACACCAAGTTTGACGCCCTTACGTTTCAACTGGATGCCATTAAAAAACAGGTGGGAACACACAAAATGAGGCTAGACGCATTGGACAAGAGTAACTCGGACTTCCACAAGTTCCAAGTGGAAACTAAAAAACAGCTCTTGCACATGGACAAAATACTGGGCCAATCCAAAAATTAGGATTTGGAGGCCGTTCCTGTCGGAACAACCTACGAATCACGGGAATTCCAGAGACATCGGCCATATCAAAATTGGGGCGCTATGTGGCTGACCTGCTCCACGAACTGTTTGATCCTAACCTATCCAGGGTGTTTGTGGTCGAGCGCGCTCACCGCACCCTCTGTCCAAAACCACAGGTGGGGGCAACGCCTCGACCTCTCCTGGCTCGCATCCTGAACTATCAGGACCAGAACCTCATTCTACGGTTGGCCAGGTAAATGTGGACCATCACACACAATGGAAATACCTCTTCTTTAACCTGGACTTTACACCTGCTGTACAGGCAGCACACAGAGAATTCCTGCCTGATAAACGGATTCTGCTCCAGGCCAAAATCCTCTACTCACTGTTATATCCAGCTAAACTTAAGGTGTCCTATGAAGGCTCCGCTCATTTTTTTACAGACGCAAAATCTGCACTGAAATTTGCTAAGCACCTTGGGGGAAAGGAGAAGCGGGTGCAGGGTCCGGGTGCCAAGGAGTCAGCTGGAAACAGGCTAAGTGACAATGACTGATTTGTGCATGGTTAACTTCCTTTATTCTTCACTGATGTCTACTTCTGTACATTCTTTGTATGGCATACACTCACAATTGATGTTACGTTCATACATTTGGTTTACACAATGTTGGCGGCGGACTGTTCGTGGAACTGCAAAATGTGTGATTTTACAAGGTTTTTTGACCCTCTGCTTTATTCTTGGCCACCCTGTTTCATGTAGGGGAGTATGCCGGCGACAAAACGCCCCTCAGGGATATTTCCCACTGGTTGGTTTGTCCTCCTCAGAGCACAAGACAGAGTAGTACATGTTAAAGGGGGAGGGTACTTCACAACCTGATTGGGGGGATGGAGTGGGTGGTGGGAGGGGGGGAATGTTACTGTTTTTTTGTTAGCCAGCTTAATATCTTACTGTCTAGAATACCCTGCTTTGGTATTGTGGTATACATCTCTTACATATTCATTGTATATGATAGGTTGGTTTCATATTCAACGCATTTTCGTATGGCATTTCATTGCTTCTAGTCTGGCGAAAGTGCATGGTACCCTGTCTGTCGGATCTCATTGGACCGCAATGGGCTTGCTATGACGAGTCTCAACTTTTTAACCTGGATCATCCGGGGATTAAATTATCATAGGAAGGTGCGCCTGGTTCACTCTTATCAAATTAGACACCACATTGACATATGCCTGTTGCAGGAAACGCACTTGAACACCTCACCATCCACTAGATTACAACATAGATGCTGGGGGCATGTCTTTTCATCTATCAATTCTAGTTATTCCCGAGGGGTGGCGGTGCTGGTCAGGAGGGAACTGGACTGGAAAGAAATCAAATCCCACATAGACACAGAGGGTAGGTACATTATACTACTGGGCGTCCTGGGCGGGACCCGGGTAGTTATAGTGGCAGTATATGGCCCCAACGTTGACAACCCACCGTTTTTCCAGGAGGTTTGGGCCAGAGTGCGAGCGATGGAGTGTGATACCATAATCTGGGGGAGATTTCAATGTGATCTCAGATGACACTCTGGACAGGAAAGGTCAGTCCTGTTTCTTCCACCCCAATGCACGTGTGGCACTAAATGCCGTTATCTCCGGAAGGCACCTGTATATCAGAGTTTCATAAGGCCTGGTCCAGGCTAGATTTCTGGTTGGTGTCAAGAGATGTGGCGACCTGGACGATTGCAGTTTCACATTTCTCCAGGTTACTATCGGACCATGCGCCAAGCCTACTGCGACTGGAGTTACCAGCCGCCCATCCAGAATATTCAGCTGGCGGCTCCCCCCACATGCTTTGCTAGATGAAGCATTTAAGGAGGAGAAGACATAATGGACTACTTTGCTCACAACGAGGGCTCGGTCTCCACGCAGGCCTCCCTATGGGAGGCCTTTAAAGTGGTCATCAGAGGGCAGTGTATTCACGACAAGCAGGGGCCTGAAAGCCATACAGAACACCCTTGAATCATTAGAGAAACAGAATAAGGTGCTGGAAGCACAGTTTTACACTACAGATGATCCCAAATTGGTAGCACAGTTGAAGGAGAAACTGCTAGAATTTGAAGAGGAGGCCCAGCGCGAAGTCAATTTATTAGGCAAATACTCACAAGCCAGGAGATATAGTGAGGGGGGACAAACCTGGGAGAACCCTGGCGAACATGCTTCGAGCCCCACGCACAACAGCATATGTCTCGGTGGTCAATGGTGACCCCCCTTAAGTCATTAGAGGACCACAAGTGATCCTAAAACAATTTACCACATTTTACGCTACACTATACACATCTACACATGGCCATATGCAAGAAAATGTACAGCCATTCCTAGACTCACTGGAGCTGCTCTGGCTGGGATGTGAGACAGGGAATATACTAGGTGTTCCTTTTGAGGTGGAAGACGTAATAAAGGTGATTAGAAGCCTTCCATTGGATACAGTCCTGGGATCGGAAGGGTTAACTACAGCTTTTTATAAAATGTATGCTGAAGAGCTGGCACCACACCTAATAGCACTGTACGAAGAGGCCAAGACCACAGGAATTTTACCGCCCTCCATGCGTGAGGCCATTATTATCATCCTGCTTAAACCAGGGAAACCCGGGGACGAACGGGATTCTTACCGGCCGCTATCATTGATTAACATGGACATCAACATTTTGGCTAAGCTGGTGGGCAATCGGCTGCAACCCCTCCTCCCGCTAATTGCCTGTCCAGGTCAGTCAGGTTTCATCCCTGGGCGGGCCACCTCCCATAATCTCTGCACCTTTTTCTCTGTAGTGCATTACCTCTACCCAGACTCAAAAGCCATTGTGATTTTCTTGGACGCCACAAAAGCGTTTGACACGCTTGACTGGACATATCTATTTGCTGTCTTGGAGAGAATGGGATTCAGCCCCCTTTTTCTCAGTCTTATTCGATTGCTATATACACGACAATCATCCAGAGTGAGAGTCAATGGAATGATTTCGGAACCATTCACCATTTCGCGGGCACGCGACAGGGCTGCCCGCTGTCTCCCCTGCTTTTCGCGATTGCGATGGAGCCACTGGCAGCTCATTATTAGACAACACCATACAGCCAGAGGTCTGGGATTTAGTTCTAGGAGCTTCCTAATTTCACTATATGCTGACGTCACTCTTTACTTATGCGACCCGGAAACGAAAGCCACTCCTGCACTCTGGGAATTGATAACATTTGGAGGCATATCTGGAGTGTCTATAAACTGGACGAAATCCACGATTTTTCCCCTGACCGATGCCACCACGCCCTTTCCATTGGATTACCCCCTCAAATGGGCAGACGGCACGGTCAAATATCTCGGCATCTGGCTCAGTAGGAGCATGCAGGAGATTTGGGAAATTAACTACAGGCGCATAGTAACGTGGCTGGACGACAAGATCACAGCATGGGAAAACCTCCCTCTCTCCCTTGCGGGTAGAATAGCCATTGCTAAAATGGTAGTGCTGCAGAAATTGCTATACTACTTTGTTAACGTCCTGATTCCTCTCACCAAGCCTTTTTTAGTACCATTCGCTCCTTACTGATTTCCATGGTATGGGCGGGTAGGCAAGCAGGGGTCTCCTGGGAATTGTTGACACTACCACTGTCCCAAGGCGGGTTGGGGGCTCGAGATATCCAGCTATATGCTTTCAGTGCACAGGCACAATTCCTGCATTTTTGGGTCCACCCAATCCCTTTTCAGCCACACACTGCCATAGAGATGGATGTCGCTGCTCCAGTCCCCCTCCATGTGGCAATATATCAGAATTATAAAAGACCACGTGGAGACATTGTCACTGTGGAAACATTGAGATGGGGGTGGGACAAACAACGGGAAAGAGCGAATCTAAAACTTTTATACGCCCCTTCCATTCCTTTGGCACACAATCCAATGCCACCCATTATGGGTGAAGGTTCAAATCGGGCGTTGGCACTGAAGTTGGGGATACAAACTTTTGCAGATCTCTACCAAGGAGAGGAGTTTAGTGCTGCCCCACTTCCGACGAGGGGCACATAGTCCCCTTCTCTGACTTATTTTTTCATCACAAACTTAGGGCCTCGTGCAGAGCACTCCACGACACCTTCCCCAACCCACCCCCCACGTTGCTAGCCCATGAGAATGTGTTAAAAATGGAATCCACTTGCAGACTCATTACTAGGATCTATAACATGCAAAATTCTGCCGCAATATTGACGCCGAAAGCTTTTCAAGCATGTAATGCAGAATTGCACACTCTGTTAACAGAGGAACAGTGGGCATTCTGTTGAACTCAACAAACGGCCTTGTCCCCCAACTACAGGCTTCGAGTGATTCGCTTTAAGTTTTTACACAGATTTTACACGACTCCTAGGCAGATTCACCGTATGGGGTTCAGGGCGGACAAACGAGTGTTGGAGGTGTGGACTGGCCCCAGCCACCTTCTTACACATGGCATGGGACTGTTCTGGGCTAGATAACTGCTGGACAACAATGTTTACCACCACCCATGACATCATTGACACACCAGGCAACCCAGATCCCATAAAGGGACTGTTAGGATATGTTAAGGATACACCAAAGGGGACCCGTAAACGACATGCTTTACTGTTATTGTTGGCCAAAAGGAGGGATGCTATGTATTGGGGGAGAAGGAGCAGCCCCGCCGTGAAAGATTGGATTCAGGGCGTGACCTTTAGTCATACACAACTGAACACATTCTGGCAATTAATGCCAATGGCATCAAGGCCAAAAGACATCGGGGGTCCTTTCTTGGAGTGGAGGGAACGGGCCCCTCAGAGCAACTAACTCACTAGTGGGCACGCCTATGACAGCCAGGGTGTAAACTAGATAAATCTCACATTACATAATGGAGATCAAGCACCAAGTCTGGGTAACACATATGCAGAGAGTCCCTGCTGGAATTATGTTACGAGACGGCGTGGCTGCAATTATAAAGTCATATCATCCATTCATTAGATATGCAATGTATAACATGCTTTGTCTTATCAAGATGCCAGGTATGCTGGGGTATTTGTTGTTCGTCTTTTTGGATTGGCAATCCGTATATAATTAGCGTACTGATTATATGTGCTGTGACTGTAAGCAGCTGGCTTTGTTGGTAATGTTGTTTGTTCCATCAATGGACAAAAAAACAATAAAGAAAAAAAAATTTAAAAAGTAGTCCACAAGAATAAAGTCCTTTCTAGATTATTTTTTTTGTGTGTTAATGGGCGAGCGGCATATAGTTCCTCGGGAAAACAGGCAATACCTGTCCATCAAACAGTCAACACATTTGTCGTCCTACTGATTTTTTTAAAGCTGTAGTCAAATGGAATCACAATGGCATTACACTGAAATATTCTTCATGATGGTCTACATTACATTGTTATCCTATTTATGTTGGCTACACTTATGCTGTTCAACCATTAACATTCAAACCAGCCACAGTGGGCTGCTAAGTATATAAAAAATAAAACAGGAAGTAGAGCATCTAATCGTGTCATGCAACATGGTGACCAAATAAGTGTCACAGATTATAATACAGTGCTCAATAAGCTCCAAAATAGATGGAAAAGACCTCTGAGGCACACCTCATGTTGATGAATTTTAAGACCATGCTCTGGAGTTAGAATTTAAGGATCCTAGTTTTGACAGATTTATCACAATAAATATAGCATGTTACATCGCATGCTATTACATCGAGTTCCTTTACAATGCGGTTGTTACAACGACCGCGTTGTTAGAACGTATATCTTTATAACGCAAGTCATTAGATCGACTTGCTGTAGGGAGCGCGCTGGACTTAGGAATACTATAATTTACTATTCCAACTCCAGCCTGCGCAACAGTAGAGATGGTGTAGGAATAGTAAATTACACTATTCCTTAGGTTAGGGCGCCCCCTACAGCAAGTCGATCTAATGACTTGTGTTGTAAAGGCATTGCGTTCTAACAACGTGGTCGTTGTAACAACTGCATTGTAAAGGAACTGCGATGTAATGACTGCGTTGTAAACGCTGTCTCCCATCACAATAGTTAAAATTCCGAAAAGCAAGAGAGAATTCAATGTGAGTGTGTTACATGCAGTGTAAAAAAGAATGTTATTACAGCTAAAATAGGAGGAATGAGCAAAAGGTGAGTATGCTCCTCTAGAGTTGAACCAAGCCAGGGCTTCTCCGGACACTCCTAGGTCGGCGAGACGGTTCATCAGAATTTTATGATGTACCGTGTCAAAAGCAGCACTCAGATCGAGAAGGATCACTGCCACTGACCCCCCCGATCCAAGATCCGCCTCGCCTCCTCTGTCACAGCCAGTAGGGCAGTCTCTGTCCCATGTTTGGGGCGAAAGCCCGTCTGGGAAGCATCGAGGAGATGATTTCCCTCGAGGAACTTCGTCAGGATGGTATTAATGTGCTTCTCCAAGATCTTAGTTGCCCATGGGAGCAGAGAGATCGGGCGGTAGTTACTGGGGTTTGCTGGGTCAAGGGCAGGTTTTTTCAGCAAGGCCCGTACCATTGCATGCTTCCATGCAACAGGTACCATCCCACTCAGAATGGAGGAGTTCAACAACTCCATGAGAGTAGGGAGAATGGTTTGGCTGGCCAACACCAGCGGGCCCGGAGGAGCGGGGTCACATGGAGAGCCAGATTTTATTTGTTGTGCTAGAGACTCCAGTGTTTCCAAATTCAACAAAGGGAAGGAATCTAGCTTATCTTGAGGAGGAATTACTATATCTAGTGCCGAATCAGAGCATTGGGTGGGTGGTTCAGTGACAGAGTCTGGAATGGAGAGGTAAATTTTATTAACTTTCTGAAAGAAAAAATCAACCAACTCGTTGCATCTAGAGAGAGTTACTATTGTCTGCCACAAGCGGGAGGGGTTTTGTCAGAGAGTTGACTATCCGATATATTTCTTTCGGCTTAGATTTAGCCAATGTAATTTTATCATTATAAAAGGCTGCTTATGAGGTTTTTATGGCGATTTTATAATTCCTAATAGCGTCCCTGTAAGTGGCTTTATCAGCGGGGTCATAGAATGTGCGCCATTTCCTCTCTAGTCTTTTACAGGAGCGCTTTTTATCCCTAAGTTCTTCTGTGTACCATGGTGCTGATTTACTCTGTCTCTTTGACCCAGATAAGAACGGAGGAAGAATCAAATCTAGAGAGGTAGTGATCCAGTTATAGTATTTGTTATTATTTAGCGATGGGTCATGGGAGAGTAGTGGTCTAGTGGTACTAAGGACCTTCGTCCAATTATCTTTAGAGAGTTTGGACCAATTTCGGGTTTTCCGAGATGTAAAGATGGATGGTGGAGGTTTGCTAGTGGTCCAAGTAAAGGCTATCAAAAAGTGGTCCAACCATGGTAGGCGACTGATAGTACCCACTTTAAGTTGATCGCAATTGCTAAAGATCAGGTCTAAGAGATGGCCTCTTTCATGCGTTGGAGAGGGAACTAGTTGCTCCAATTGTTTGGCGGCTAAACTCGACATCAAATCTAAGGCCATGGGGTCCGACAAACTATCAAAATGAACATTAAAATCTCCAAGTAAGGTAAAATTTGAGGGAGAAGTAACCAAATCGGAGGCCACCGACAAGAGAGAAGTATTAAATTGTCTGATGGTTCCGGGGGGGACGATAACTGAGAATACCAGTAAAACTGATGTTGGGGGAGAACTCGATCACGAAAGGAAGACTCTTGCAGTCCTCAATCTCCTCCGTCAGGCAGCGGCAAACATAGCTATCTTTATAAATGATCGCAAGCCCACCGCCTTTGCCCTGCGATCGATCTGACTGCACTATCTGGTAACCAGGAATTATGGCCTGCACCAGATCCGGCTGAGAATCTTGACTCAGCCAAGTTTCGGTCAAAAAGATCACGTCCGGTGTATGTTCGTCTAACAACAAGGAGATTTCTAAACAATGCTTAGGAAGAGACCTACAATTAAGCAGAAACATGGAGTAGGCCTTTGCCTCAGACCTGGTGGTCGTAGTAGTAATTAGCTCCAATTTACAGTGCGGGCAGCGGCGAGAAATCTCCAGTGGATGTATGGTATGGCCGCACCTAGGTGACATAGGTGGGCGGAACTGATGTAGGAGGCTCGAGCTATATGACCTATCTTCCACAAAAAAACCAGGGGGTGTGGCCCCTGGACTCGGTCGGGCGCAGACGGGCTTGCCTTTGGCGTGCCTTCGGCGCGCCGCCGGTGCGCCCGCTGCGCGGACATTTAGTGGCAGCCATATATAGAGGGAAGAGGGGGGCGGGAGTCTAAGAAACAACTAGACCGTCACCACCAGACAAGACGGAAAATGGCGGCCGTGTGAATCCCTGAACAGCTCCTAGTCGGCTGCAGGGTTCGCGGTGGCAGTGCGGGAGGGACTGAGCGCAACGTGGGGTGAGCAGCACTCAATTTTAAAATATCACACAAAGTATAAAAATTAGTAATCAATTTCTACAACACAATTTTTAAAACACAGTGCTATACTCCTGACTTTTCCCGGCTGTGCCTCAGGAAAATAAACTGGCAATCTAGCTGACGCGCGAGGGTTTTAGCACGATTAAGTAGCATCAGCGTGTCTGGAGGGTGGCGTCTAAGAAACAACTAGACCGTCACCACCAAACAGGACGGAAAATGGCGGCCGCGTGAATCCCTGAACAGCTCCTAGTCGGCTGCAGGGTTCGCGGTGGCAGTGCGGGAGGGACTGAGAGCAACGTGGGGTGAGCAGCACTCAATTTTAAAATATCACACAAAGTATAAAAATTTGTAATCAATTTCTACAACACAATTTTTAAAACACAGTGCTATACTCCTGACTTTTCCCGGCTGTGCCTCAGGAAAATAAACTGGCACTGACCTCAGCAAGAAGGGTCAGCGAATTACAGGCTCTTTCCATACAAAATCCCTTCATGCAGTTTAAGGAAGACAGAGTGGTTTTAAGAACTAATCCTCGGTTTATTCCTAAGGTCCCGTCGGACTTCCATTTAAATGAGCCTGTAGTCCTCCGATCATTCTTCCCAAATCCCAGCACTGCAGCTGAAAGAACACTGCACTCTTTGGACCTGAAGAGGTGTCTTAAGTTTTACCTTGATAAGACAAAACAGTTCAGGAAAACTAATCAGCTATTCATCGCTTTTAGCAGACCAAGGAAAGGCATGCCGCTTTCCAAACAAAGTATTTCAAGATGGATATCTTCGGCAATTGCCTTTTGCCACGACAGAGCCGGACGGCCAATGCACTCTAAAGTAAGAGCTCATTCTACAAGAGCTATGTCCACCTCGGCTGCACTGTTCGCTGGAGTGCCAATACTGGACATTTGCAGAGCGGCGACATGGAAGTCGTCGCATACCTTCACCAGGCACTACTGCCTGGATACGGAACTGATGCAGGATGCAGCAGTGGGCCAGGCTGTGCTTCGCCATCTATTCCAATGAGGTGAGCCTTCCTCCTTCCCACCATCCTTCGCTGGTATGCACATTTATTTACTTATTTCTTGTTACTTATTGATGGCTCATAGTCGCATGATATGTATTATCTACAGACTGGTATATGCTGTTCAATCAGAAATGTGCATAATGTATTGCTTGCTACTCTGATTCAGGCATGTGAATCTATGAAAGACACCCATAATACTGGATAAGAAATGCATTACTTACCTGTAACTGCAGTTATCCAGTATTGGTGTCTTTCATAGATTCACATGCAACCTTCCCGCCTCCCCTGGAAGGACTCACTTATCTCTCTAACAGTATTACGCCTACCTAGCTTGGTGCGTACGAAAATCTGAGAGACTGAGGCTCCTGACAGGAAGGTTCTAGAGGGAGGTGATAGCTGATTGGCTGCCTTCTGGAGTTTGGTCCTTTTTACAAAAGGACATAGATAGGCTACTAAGGCGAGGCCCTTAGGCCTATTTTTCTCTACATATGTCTATAGGACATTACTTTTCTATGTACCGGAGACTCCCGTCTCGACGACGGGGAATGATTCAGGCATGTGAATCTATGAAAGACACCAATACTGGATAACTGCAGTTACAGGTAAGTAACGCATTTCTTATGCTTCCAGTTTGATGGCAAACACTTCTTTGATAAATGTAGGCCAGCGAGTTTTGCTGTCTCGTGTACATTTTTTCAATCAGTTAGTACATTCTGGGATTTGGTTTTTTAAGACTAAAGCCAGGCGAACGTTGTGATTTAATAGAACGTATTGTTCCTGACTCCAGCTTCCTCTGAGCTATACACACAGGCCATATCTACTTTTGCACGTCACGCCATTTTTAGGCGTACCATGTGCACAACAAAAAAACAAAGGACCAGCATCTTGCTTAACTTTCAATTGGTATTGAGATGAATACTGTTGAAGGGCTTTTTTCATCCGCCTATGGATGAGATGTTTCAATTGAGGTCATCCAATGCACAACATATGGTTGCAAAAAGTAAAGGTCATGGAAGACAACTTCCAGGCTTTGACTGGCCAGCTTAAATTTTCCTAAATTATGTCCATGGGCCCTACTCTCTCTAAATCAAATGTCCAGACAAAGACTAGTCGGAAGGCAAAACATCACAGAACCTGGGTCAGTGCTGTTAGGAAGGATTTAGGCGATTAGGCATATTTTCCTCACATATTGCAATGATAGCATTGTTTGCCTGACAATAAAACTGACCAGTCAGGACACATACTTGTTCACTGATGCAGCAGACAGCATGGGTTTTGGGACCATACTTTGTATGGGCAGGGGTAGCCCAGGATTTGCATGCCTCTGACCTGGTTAAGAATGGGGACTATTTTTAGACCTTTTTCCTATTCTGGTGGCTTTGCATATTGAAAAAAACACTTTTGGGTTCAGGTGGGTTGTCCTTCGGTCTGGCAGTATGTCGGTAGTAGATATAATCCAAAACTAACAACAAATAAAATGCAAGGTAATTGTTGGTTGCTCATGCAAGTCATGCTTCATTAATAACGTATTTAGTACCAGATACTTACCTGCGGTCCTCAGTAATGCTGCTGCCGCTTTGTCTTGTTTCATGATTCGTGTTTTCTGGAGCCCTCACCCTGAAGCTGTTGAAATGGCTCTGTCCTTCAAAAACCTTTGGAGTATTAATGCACAGTACTTTTGAAACTCATCGCACAGGTGTGTTTATGAGGGATTAATAGGTTGTTACAAATTGTTATTGGTGACCAACAGGAGCACACAATGAGCTGAGCTAAAAGCTTTATTTTCCCTTATGTATGCAAGAAGCTACATTTCAGCACTCAATTTTTCACAAAAGTGGCTGGGGGATTTGATTTTTTCCTCAAAGAGTAAAAGTAGTCACAGAGCGGCTGAAAGGGGTTAAACATAAATCGGATTGGTGTTCTGTCTTGCCAGTGATAAACATACAAGGTGAAAGTATTTTCACTTTACATGTGTGACGCTATGGACTGGATGAATACTATTGGTGGATCTCGTTGGTAAACTTAGCTCAAAGACATAACTTGTTTTCCTTTTCTAAATGCGAGACAATCCATTCACATCTTCAAAAGAAAGAACAGTATTCCAATCAAGGAATATCGTTGCAAACTATGGTTTTAATTTACACTTCAGTGTACCTTAGTTACTTCCTATTCTAGTCGTACTTTGGATTTCGAGAGGTTTCTCAAAGTGCCCAGACTGCCTTCTAAGATATCGGCACATTTTGATCGAAAGGTTTAGAGACAAGGAAATCTAACAAACAATCAATATTACAACATTACAAATTAAAAAGCTTGTTTCAATCAGTGCTTAATTTGTAAAAAATTAAGTGCCGGGGCTCAAACTTGACCTCAGACAAACTCGGCCGGGGTCATGGAACGTTGGGGTGCTAAATGCAAAGACTGCGACTCTTGCTTCTACCTCAAGCCTCTTTAATACACCACCAGACACTCCCAGCCTCTATATCTCACTCGTGCAGGTTACTTTTCTTTCTTAGTTTCTCTCTCTTTGTCATTGTTTTTCCATTTTCCTCTTCTTCGTTCTTTCCCCCCTTTGCGTTTTTCCACTTGAGGACCTGGTTCAAAGATTGTTGAGATAAAATACATGCTGGTCCCCTAAAATCAGTGCTGGTGGTTGTGGGCTTCACTGGGCAACCCTCACCTCCGATTAAGCACTGACAACACAGTCTGTTGCCTCTGGGTCACAAACTGGGGAACCACTGTGAGGGAGGAACCAATGGGATGAGTTCCGGCCTCAGCATCCCACCTCTGCCCTTTACGGAAGGAGAGCGGTTGGAACATGCCACGTTCCAAACCCAGCTTCTGCACATGGTAGAAATAGGGCTTTCCAGGGCTACAAATTAAAACAGTTCACAGGGCCTGCTTGCTTTGAAGATTCCCACGCTAATATAATCTACTAGGAATGTTTGTAAATAGTATTTTCTAGGTTTTTATATGGGTTTTATATTGCATGATGCAAACATACAAGATCTAATTGTCACTGCACGTTTTATTTTTCTTAAAATTAAATGAATATATAGAACCTGCTCTGTCTCCAAAGCTATAAAAAACAGCCTCCATTACGCAACTACTTCTTTTTAAAAAAAGCTGTAATGCATTTTTATTTTGTCATTGTTTTGGGATCGAAACATAGAAGAACTAAAATAATCTGTTTAAATATCTTTCCCTCTTGGAAAATGGTACAAATGGCTTTGCGTCTCTTATGATGTTCCCTTTAGGAAACCACACAGTACATTGGTATTCTTAGTTTGCTATTTATTAATAAGGGATATATAATTTCAACAGGTGAGTATGCATATACATTTTTATAACATGGATTAGAATTAAACATTCCCCTAAAATGCCGCTACTCAGACAAACTGCCGGTGTAAATGTGAAAAGGCAAATGATAGGAAAGTGCCCAGACTCCCTCCTGCACCTGCTCACAATCATTCCGTTTTTTTTAAATCAGTAAACACACACACGTGCATACACACACACTTACCTTTTGAAAATTGTATAGAACCATGTTGCCTTGTCCGACTGCCTGACTTACAAGCCTTTGCTTTCCAAATATGGATGTCTTCAAGCAAGCAGCAAGGGTCTCAGGCCGATAATGCTCTCTGTCTCAAACACGACGACGAGGGCAGAATAAGGCCAGACGTTTTTATTTCTAGGCAGCGAGGAGTGCGCACTTTTAACTTGCTGAGTTAAAATTTTAACATTTTTAAATGCTGATTGTTGAGTGCCTTTGCAGAAAACTTCATCCTGGGCAGATCCAGCTTGCCTCGCCCCAGCTCAGCTACGGGAGCCTGGTGGCAGGCTTCCAAAAAAAATATCAAATCTGCGTCAGCAAAATTGACTAAACAGGACGGTCTGCGTAACAAGCAGCTGTGCTAACCTAAAGAAGATGCAGTATCATCATGCCTGGACCAGGGTGGGCTAGCCTGTTAACCCCTTGGCTGCGCTGCAAATTCTGCCGTGCTGCTGGGGAATTAATGAGTGGGCGTGTTTCAGAGAGCCCCTGGCCATCCTCTGCACACGCCCACTGTGACGTCGGGCGGCCGGGGGCCGTCTACCGCACTCAACGAGTTAAAATATACCAGGCAGCCATCCTGAAGGACAGGTACATTCATTTTTTTATTATTATCGGGCCAGCCACCCAATGAAGGAAAACTTTACAGCTCCAGCCCTGTGAAATAAGAGCCGGGGCTGAGCACCGTAAAGCACCGGCGCAGATTAAGCACTGATTTCAATAACATCCCTGGTGCTTTCTTATGAAGTAAACCCAGTGGCAGTTAAAGCTGGACACCTTTGTGGTTCTTAGAAAGAAACAGCTTTTTTTTGGTGGGGTGTCAAACGTAAGAAAATATAATGATAAGTAGTGAGTGGTAGCATGTTCTATGGTTGGATCAACCGCCACTTTTAGCGATGGAGAGAGCTTAGAAGAACGTTGCAGAAATTGACCCTTTATAGATTAGGAAACAGTGGCTAAATTCCCCTTACATGTTGAGTATTATATAAAGAAAGGATTATCTACCCCAAAAAAACATTTCTTCCTGTCGATTCTACTAGACGAGACACTAAAAAAGCATCTATGACATGTGGCTTGCTCTCCCTTGCTCCAGCCAACCTCTTGCATATAATGATGGCCTACCATGAAATGTCCAGATTTAATAATACTTACCCCTGTAGTTCTGATTATATAAGCTTCAGAAAGAGAACATCTGGCATGTCCTTCGTTGTATTTGAATCTTAGCTTTTCCACACCAAGACTTGTTCATCATTTCAACCCAACAAATGATATGATTATACATGCAACAACACAAACGTGGACCACAGTTTTTTGGTTGGGAGAAACTATTGAAAGTTTCTTAACTTTATTGACACGCAGGTAGCGTTAGCTTATGGTTAATTCGAGTACTCGGCGATATGGTGAAATCTAATCGCTGACACCCACCCTCAATACAAAACTGAGTAACACCAGGAATACAATACTCTCAGTAGTACATCGACATCCATGGCTCACTCTTCTCAAGTGGGGCTGCTGCCCTCTTGGAAATCTTGAGTTGTTGCACCCGTGAGACACAGAGAGGTTAAAAGCTAAGGATACCAACTGTCCTTTGAAGGATAAGTGTGTCACTGTTTCTTTCTACTCAGACAATCACATGGCCCGAGGACATACAGTTTGCAGCCTTATTTCCATTTTTGGGGCGTATTGTGCTTCTTGTGTTAAAAAAGCCCAGTAACTCAGCTTCTGACACTGAAAAACAGAAACATTAGATAATACATCTTGCTCTCAAAGCTGGGTGGGTGGTTTCCAATGCATCCTTGCGCGGGGAAAGGCGGAGAGCAGAAAATGTGAGCCTTCTTAAAGAGTCTCCACCCCAAATTTCGTGGAGGCACCCAGGTGTGACTTGTGCTACAGCGGTCGAAGTGCATTAGAAAAAGTAAGGGAACTGAGATGCTGTGTGCAATGGGGGCGGGGCGCGTGGGAGCGGGGTCTGGGGCTTGGCTATAAAGCAAAATATTCTGTCCCTTTTTCAATTTTTCATCTTCAGGTACGTACATATAAAATATACAAGTTTAAATGTAAAATAAATGGAAGTTACGTTAATCAGTGGGAAATACGCTATCACACTTCTCATCCCAGCTGGTAACTCCTTTCCAATACCACTAAAAGCATTTGCAATATAATTGGCCTCGCATTACTGATAGTTTAAGGTATTAGCGTTGCAAATAATAATGTAACGCCAATAGCTCATACTTTCAGTAATGTGAGACCTAGTGCATTGCAAATGCTTGTGTAGTGAGCCAGAAACTAGCACTGTATGTCTCAGTGCCCACAAGCTACTCCTAGAGGTACCTAGTGAGCAAGGCACCAGCATTGTAGGTCTCAGTGCAGTACCGCAAGCTACTCCTAGAGGTACCTAGTGAGCAAGGAACCAGCACTGCATGTCTCGGTGTAGTACCGCAAACTGCTCCTAGAGGTCCCTAGTGAACAAGGCACCAGCACTACATGTCTAGGTGCAGTACCACAAACTGCTCCTAGAGGGCCCTAGTAAGCAAGGCACCAACACTGCGCGTCTCTGTGCAGTACCGCAAGCTGCTCCTAGAGGTCCCTAGTGAGCAAGGCATCAGCACTGCATGTCTCTGTGCAGTACCGAAAGCTGCTTTTAGAGGTCCCTAGTAAGCAAGGCACCAGCACTGTGGACCTCTTTTGGTCATATATGGTACTGCACCCTGCAGAAGATATTAAAAATCCACCCTACCCATGAACCATTGCAAGCAAGACAGTACTACGAGTACATTCAAATAGCTATGTCCATATATACAATTAGGAGCTTGGAAATGTGACAAAAGAATTATTACATTCATTTTGGATTCGGTTGTACTCGGTGTGGAGCTGATGAAGGGAAATGTATAGATGGTCTCATATAAATGTGAGATGTTCTAGTGAGCAAAGTAACCACTGCCAGCTTAGCTTAGGGCCAAGTGAGTGTCTTGCCTGAAGCCTCTTAAGAAAATAGTGCCTTGAGGCTGTAATTAAAACCTAGGGAGTAACAACACATGTAACAGGGGGTGTCCTCATGGGAGGTTACAAGAAGAGATAAGGCAGTACTACGGAGGGACTACTAAGCCTATTGACCAATAAAAAGCCACCATTTACAAAGGACAGGGACAGAAGCTAATTAAAAAGATGGGCGGAAAGAGGGCTGAGCTTTATGCCCCCATCCTGAATACAGCATGTCTTGAAGAGATATTGCAAGCGCTGCCTAGGCGAGACCTAAAAAAAAAAAAAAATGTCTCATTGGACAGTGACGAGTGATTTCATTAATTAAAGCCAATACAGGCTTTGGATATCCTTTACATTTGCTGATTGACTCATTGTACACATTTACATTTTTTTTAGGCAAGCAGGTACCCTGCCAAGAAGGGCTGTTTACCTGTATGTTCACCTTCCACAGCATAGGAGACTCCCTGCCTTACACCTCATCTGAAGCATTTCAACTCTCGTAATTAACCGTTCCAGGGGGGTGATCTTTTCCCAGAAAGTAAGGGAAACCATTTTCCTTAAATTAAAAACGTATGGGCAGGTCGTGCTCCTCCGATCCCTTCTACTTCGACCACTGCTTGTGTCCTGTTACTAGGGGCAGACTTCCGTGCGGTGGCCACAGAGGATATGCTTTGCTTTCGTCAGGGGTAATAACCGCTACATAAATTCAATTTAAACCTGCGTTCACCAACTAATGGGAAACACTAAGAGACTGTCCACTCTTGTCAAACCTGCATCAGAAGTAGACAGACAGCAGGCAACCTGATCAACTAAGCTTTATTTTTCAAAAATAAACGTATTTTATCTACGCAGCATCTTTAGTGGAACGAGGTGAGTTGCAGCTCTGTAAACTCTTCACACGCGATCGCAGAATATCATTCTTGTATTTTACTTTAAAGTAAAAAAAAATCCAATTGGCACTCCACGGCTTGTTAATCGGTGCTTCTGACTCCTTTTTACTACCTTTCCAGCTTAACGTCGGACTACAGAGGGGGGAACAAGTATTAATGCTTTAGAGGGGTCACAAGCCCTCTTGTGGAGCAACGAGCAAGATACTGCACGGAACTGGATACAGAAAATTCACTGGCCTGGGTGCTCTAAAGAGCAGACGAGGTGCAGAGAGCGAGCGCTCTGTCACCTCAGTCGACTGTGCTCGCCTCGCCTGCACCCAATGGTTACATGGAGGCAGACGCAGCTCTGCCCCCCAGCGTCCTCTGCCTCCGCCAGTGTCGAACACAGCCTCGTGTGAACCGTCACCCTGCTCAGGACACGCGGCGAGGGCGGGGAAAAGGCTCCGTCTACAGGCGCTGTCTGGAGGGCGCGTGCCGCGGGCGTCGAATATAGAAGACCCCCCCTTCCCTTCGTAGAATAAAAACGCTTGCTTCCCAACCAGCTCAGCGGTCTCGGAACGAGAAGCTTATTCTACATTTCAAGACTGTGAAGTTTTGGGCGCCATACAGAGCGAAGGTTGGCCGGTACTTGGCGACACACAGCCCTCCAGCCAGTAAATGACTGGTGCTGACCCCGGCGCCGAAGTACAGCCCCATGGAGCCAACACCTCCTCCAGACAGGCACAGGCCCCGCCCCGCGGGAGGAGATTTGGAAGGCCAGCTACCGCCTCACAGCCCTGACAAGGCCCTGTGTTCCGCCCACCGCCGTTAGTAAACAATAGCGGCGTGACAAGCCCCGCCCGCGCCGCGCGCCGCCGCCGGGGCAGCACGTGCTTGGCGTCCGCTGTTGTAGTGTGCATGCTGCGCGCGCCGGAGGAGGAAGTGCACGGAAAGGCAGACAAAAACACCTGTCCCCGGGGGACGCGAAGGAAGGCACCTTAAAGGGACGGCTGCCCAGAGCCTTCACAAGAGGGGCAACAAAATAAAGTACACGTAGAGCACTACCACTACGCTAGTCGTTTCTGAGTTGTCACGAAAGCACCCAGGCACACCTGCCTATGGAGATGCGGTGGGCTGTATGAGTGTTTTAACGCCGGGGCATGAGTTGGCTGAAAATGGAGACAGGTTAAGGCATGACCCACGAATTAGGGTCACGTAGAGCAGTGTGGGCATATACGCGCCCGCCCTCCTGAAAAAAACATCCTATCTCTAAACCAATCTAAGCTTGACGGTTGCTGAGGTACTCTGGGAAGCTCCAAAACCAAATGTTTGTATATCCCAACCCGTTCGCGACCTTACTGGAGATGCTATCACTGCTCGGCTGCATTGTAACAGCTGCAAGAGGTGTCATTCCTCTTGTACAGCTCCTGGACTATTCTGCATTGGAGCTGGCTGAGAGCAGGGGTGCTTCGACATCGTTGCACGGACTAGACAGGGGAACGACCAATTCCTAGCCAAGATTCAGAGCGCTCTAGGGCAGAGATGACGGATTTACAATTTAGTTTCAAGACATTCAAGCTATTCCACAGATGGTTCAGGGACCCATTACTTTATACCGTATTTCTTTTTACCTTGTGAACAAAAAAAGGTGTATCAAAGACAAGTCTGTGATTTTCGTTGAGCATTTACCATCGCACGTGGCATTAAACACTTGCGCCAGTGGCTGTATAAAATGCATTTTTAAACATTTTAGAACAACTGAGCACACGCGATGTGATTTTAAATAAAGGGCGGATGACAGAATGAGCAAGTGACATGCGATTCCAATAGTGTGATGAGGGTATAGTCACCATAGATAGTGGTCAACATATCTTCGAGAGTTCTCAGAACAAATAACGTCCCAGGCAACAAACGCCGTGTGTGCACTGCTTTGCGCAGAAACACCCGTCAGTCACTACATGCGAGAGAACACACGAGACGTTCTTCAGAACCGAGGAACAGGGGAGCTGGTACGACTGGCGCCGGCACCGCTGCCCTGCTGTTGTTTTTGATCAGTGAGGGCTGCAGGAGGGCATGCGGGTCCCGTCAGTGCTGCCTGACAGGCATGGTCTCTGGCTCCACGGCTCTGGCAGGAGTCCATGTACAGTGCGCACGCCCCCTTTACCTCCCCTTCACCCCGACTCCGGTTACAGGGCACGCCCCCACCCTTTAACACGTTCGTACATCCTCCCCTGAAGAACCAAGACGGCGTCCATAGTCCCCGGATAGGCTCACGTTAAACCCAGAAATCTCAGCCGCCGCTCGTGTCCCCGTTTTCAAAAAGTTTGCTCTGTGGCTGGGAATGAGGTCAGCGCCAGAGCCTCTCATTGCACGCGGTGATTATTATTGCATCGGCTGCGAGCCAATCGCGGCGGCAGAGGGCGGGGCTCAGCGCGGAGAAGCGTTGGATACAGCGACTGATTGGTTAGCACCCGCCTGGGGAAGGGATAAAGCGACGCGAGGCATGCAGCCGGAGCGCTTCAAGCAGCTGTAGAGGCAGGATATATGTCAGACCGAAAGATAGAGGCGAGCACAACCTCAACAGCTCACCATCCTGTGCATGCAAGGAGCTCACACGTGAGGAGCTGCCTACTCAGGCACAGCAAACTCCCCCACTAAATATACCAATAAACGAATCCTGCCCTAGTGGAATTGATTTTTTTCTTCTTTTTTGACTTCACATTACAAATCGCTCAGGCACAGAGACTGTCCAGGCCTGGGCTGCAGGGATCTCTGCACAAACTGTCTACTTACTTGGGTTTTTCGAGGAGGGCGCGGGAGCCTGCAACTGCCACCGATGCATCATCAGACGCCGGTCCACGCTTCTGCCTCCCGGTAACCTGAAACGACCGATAGTGAAGTGACTGTAACCGGGCGAGCCCCTGCACCCTCCGCTTGTTGACTGCACCCTTGTGCTCTGCCCGGCTCGCAATCCTGACATCGCTCTCACCATGGTGCAGCAGAGCACCGCCGCTGCCGAGAGCACCGAGGCGCTGCTGGCTGGGGACTCGTCCGACTCCGGCACCGGGATGATCGAGCTGGGGGTGGCGCAATCTCCGACCCCGGGCTCCACCGCCTCGGCCGGGGGTAAAGCTGACGATCCGGCGTGGTGCAAGACCCCCAGCGGGCACATCAAGCGGCCCATGAACGCCTTCATGGTCTGGTCGCAGATCGAGAGGCGCAAGATCATGGAGCAATCCCCGGACATGCACAACGCCGAGATCTCCAAGCGGCTGGGCAAGCGCTGGAAGCAGCTCAAGGACGCCGACAAGATCCCCTTCATCCGCGAGGCGGAGCGGCTGCGTCTCAAGCACATGGCCGACTACCCTGACTACAAGTACCGTCCCCGGAAGAAGGTCAAGGCAGCCAACCCCGCCGCCAAGCCGGGGGAGAAGCTGTGCAGTGCCGGCGGGAGTAACAGCCTGAAGCCTGCCGTGAAGAAGAGCAGCAGCAGTGGCTCTTCCAAGAGCGCCGGCAAGCCCCACCACGCCAAGCCGGGCAGGTCGTACCCCGAGCCGCTGTGCCTGGATCACCATTCCCTGTACAAGTCTCGCACCTCCTCCTGCTCCTCCACCTCCTCCAGCGGCAGCGGAGGCTCCACCGGCCGCCTGCCGGACAAGAAGCCGCCGCAGCCCAAGCGGCTCTACGTCTTCGGCAGCGGGCTCACCTCGTCCTCGCCCATGGCGGTGCCGGCCGGCCCTTGCAGCCCCACCGACCCCGGCGACCCCCTCAGCCTCTACGACGAGTACCCGCCGCCGCTGCACGACGAGGACGGCGGATCCGCCTCGCCGGGTTCGCCGCACAGCTACACCAGCAGCGGCGGCGACGGCAGCCTGCGCGCCCCGTCCCCGGCGCCCTCCACCTCCTTCTCCACCGCCTCCTGCTCGTCGTCCGCCTCCTCGCACTACTCGTCGTCCTCGTCCGACGAGGAGCTGGAGGACGAGCTGCTGGAGCTGAACCCGAGCCCGGGCTTCGAGAGCATGTGCCTGGGCTCCTCGGCGCTCGACCGGGACCTGGACTTTAGCCTGGAGGCGGGCGCCGGCTCGCACTTCGAGTTCCCCGACTACTGCACGCCCGAGGTGAGCGAGATGATCTCCGGGGACTGGCTGGAGTCCAGCATCTCCAACCTGGTGTTCACCTACTGAGGGGCCGGCGGGACAGGGCACAGCCGCGCGCACACCACAGCCAGGAACCCACCCGGGGACAGGGGGCGACACTACACCCCCGCACGACCCACCTTTGTGTTTCCAAAGGGACTTCGCTCTGCCTTCGACAGCGGGAATGGCGAGAAGAGCCAGCCGCCCGCCCTGCACCCCTGCCGGCTCCCTGACACGGGCTGGAGAGGGGGCGAGGGCGGCACTTTGCGGGCAGGTGTCTGGGGCCCACCAGAAAAGAAGCAGTGCTACGTTTTCTTTAGTACTTGCGTTTTTAATAGACAATGTTTCCTTGAAGGAGTCCAGACCAAAACTTGGGAGAGTTCTAATGGCAGGGACTGCCCCGTGGAAGAAGGGAGCTGGGTCCACTCTCCCGAGAATGACTGCTCCTCCCAGAGCAGGGGCCAGAGGGCGTAGGAGGACTGGCAGTCGCCCCTCTAAAACTGGAAACTAGGCAGGGAAATACAAAGTAATAATAAAGACTGAGATGGATTTGCACGTTAACCGAGAAGGCAGCGCGTATGTTTTTTCTTGCTCCACCTCTTCTTGTATCAATGACTTTTCTGGACACTAAGAAACAAACTTTGCAAAGGAGACTGTTTTTTCCAGTTCGCCAATTTAACGTATTTATGTGGTACAGGAAAGGGGGCGCGATTCTTTTTCACACCTTTTCTTTCCCTGATTCTGAATCGCGCCGGATGATTTCGCTGGTGGGTTGTTTATTCTTAGCATGTTATCCTGTCTGTCTTTCGAAGATTTTTTCCTGTCGAGACTGTTGAACAGTTTAAAAATAGTGTTAGGGTAATACGCAGATAGATGGCGCTATGTTTGATTCCTACAGACACAAATCACCAGCTTTTTTTCCGCTCTTAACTCTTTAAAGGATTCAAACGCAACTCAAATCTGTGCTGGACTTTAAAAAGGAAATCAGGACCAAATGTTACTCAGAGTATGTATGTGCTATTCCTTGGTAGGTGTAATCAAAAATACTTGTTTTTTTGCCACACCGATTTCCATCCTCGTGTAATTTTTTCCTTCTCGTTAATGTACTCAAATGCCATGTTATGTGGACATATTTATATACTGGCCAAACATTTGACTGTTTTTTAAAGAAATTTTGTTTGGTAGTCTCGTTGTATAAAACCCGCACCCCATTTATGTCTCCTTCGCGGAAGGGCTAGAGTTTTATCTTTTAATTTTTTATATTTAAATGTAGACTTTTGACACTTTTAAAAAAGAGAAGAGATGAAAACGTTTGATTATTTTCTCAGTGTATTTTTGTAAAAAAACAAACATAAAACAGATCTATAAAGGGGTGTTAAATCGGTGTAAATTGCTGTTTTGGATTTCCTGATTCTGGGGACTTAGAGACGGCCGGGGTCTGGTATGTCACAAATCGCCTGGCGTCTCTTTCCATGTTTACAACACTTGATCTGCAGGCTCTTTAAAGTGACAAGATCCCTTCCCGGCGGTGCCCACTGCTCGCCTTTACACATACAGCAGTATCCATGCACTGTAGCTGGACATTTTTCACAACACAACCTCTGAAAGTGACTTAAATACGTCGTTTTAAACGCTTTAAAAGCAGCTGGCGCATCCACACAGCACAAGGGATCCTGTAGCTTTAAACTTCAAAACCCACATCTTTTTTGCACTTTTTTACATACACACAACAAACAAGAAGACGTGCCGTTTAAACCACTGGATCTATCTTAATGCCGATTTGAGTTTGCGACACTATGTACTGCGTTTTCATTCCTGTATTTGACTATTTAATCCTTTTCTACTTGTCGCTGAAAAATATAAATTGTTTTTAGTCTTTTATGGCATGACGATAGCATATGTATTCAGGTTATAGCTGTTGTGTTTTAAGATTGAAAAACAAGAAAGTGAAAACATCTTTGTACATTTAAGTCTGTATTATAATAAGCAAAAAAGAAGATTGTGTGTTTATGTATGTTAATATAACATGACAGGCACTGCTAGGACACCTGCCTGTGAAGGCAGATCTGCTTATGGTATTCTTTTTTTACTTTTTTATATAAATCATCCATCCTGTGCAATATGCTGTGTAGAATATTAGTGTCTTACCACACCACAAAACCATTGGGAGGGGGCCATGCCAGCTTATGTCAAGTTCACTGCCTGTCAGATTAATGCTTTCTGTAAATAAACCATTTTTCCGAGAAGGAAATAAAATCAGCTGGAACTGAACCCTATAAAGCGACTGGTTTGATGCTTTGTGTATATTGTCTCTGCCCCTCCCACATATGTGTCCGCGAGTAGCTGCATTCTTAATTGCGAGCTCCCCCGCCGTGTTGATCAGGGTGCAGCCCTGCACTCAGACATGCATGCGTTGTGTCTGCTGAGGAGACTGGCAGGCGATGATGTAATGGGTGTGAGGGTGGCTGTGCGCGCGCGTGCCGTATGCGGTATGCTCTCGAGGAATTTTCCAGTACAGTATGAGGGACCTTAGCAAACTCTTCACGGAGACTGCAACACCGCGAGGCTGCAAGAGGGCACCAGAGGTGCGCAGACTGAGTCTGAATGTTGCAGGACAGACTAGATGGGGGTTGCTGGGGGCGTCAGCGTGGTCTGACCTTGCAGATGTAGCAGTGTCGCTATTTCTAGCCACGCTTGTCCTCCTTGAAGGAAAATGAAGAGGGCATTGAGGTTTGATACCCTGTAAAAGTATAACCTGGTCTTGCACCTGGGCCTCTGTTGTGAAATGCCCAGGTGCACACCTGCGGAGAAGGAGGGTGCTTGGGTGGTGGTGGGGTTCGGCGCCTCAGGCGTTTTGGTAGACGTGCATGTGTATCGATATTGTTCCTAGAAGTCTCCGCAGGTCAGTGGTTTATAGCAGTAGTTAAAAAAAACAAAACACCACCAACATCCGAGCTAACCATTAATTTTGGTTACCTCGGATGTGCGTTTTTTCCAGATTGGGTTTCAACCTCTTGTGACGGCCACATTATAGGGCGAGGTGTCCATTATGTTAATCACTTCCTTCACCTAGAGGTGCTGTCTGGTGTGGTACGCATATTCTACGTGCTGACTGGGTGAATTCGGGCAAGTCTTTGTGTGTGGGGGGCGTGAAATCAAATACACCACATGTAACCTAGCAGCATGCGGGAACCACAATGAGACGGAGGTGGCAGGGGAATGAATGAATGATCGCCGTAGTATACCAGCCCATTGAGAAATACACCGTGCTCCATTTCAGGCATGCTCAGAGGACGTTGCTTTCAAAGAACAAGGGGCAGAGGGTCGACCGGCCCTGTGCCAGCACACCGTTGAACTGCACTTGAGGCTGGCTGTCAAGTGGTGACATGGGCAGATGAGACATGGTGAAGCTAGGTCCTAGCCGGACACGCTCAACCTCTCGTCTTTCTATTGTCGATAAAAGGAGTATCAGTAAGACAAAACAGAGGAATGTCCTGGTTTGACAGGTGCCCCTGAAAAGATGAAAAGGCTTTTTTGAGGTATCATTTAGTTTGGTATAGTAACACTCCAGATCTTCTGAAAGACCATTAAGACTGGGTCGAAATGGCCACTCTAGTGCTAGCATTTCTGATGTACCACCTTGGGGGTAGAAATGTCCGTGTATGCTAATGCTCCTCTACCTGATGTGAATGAAGACGGTACTTTGGAGAACAGATTAGAATCAAAGCAACCAACCACAATCCTGCAACATGACCCCGAACTACACCCCAGTCATGTACATGTTGGCGCAGCTGTGTCTTGGCGCCATTAAATACCATAACATCCTTCGCTGTGCTCCAAATGAACGTTACCCATGGCACCCAAAACAAACCACTGAAGTGGGAGCAGTAGGCCTTCTCTGCAAAGCCTACTGTTTTCTTTGGTGAAAGGGTCTGAATATTTGCGCCCGCCCTCCCAGAGACACTGTAAACACAGAGGCGTGTTTACTCTGCTTGTCTGAATCAATTCCATTCACACGAGGGAATGTGTCAGATAGCACTAGGTCAATAAACACGCGGAGCCAGGCCTGCATGGCCGGGTTGCTTTAGATAACCCAGTGACACGAAAGAAGCCGAGTATGTTTTAGTTATCCCTGTTGGCCTGTGGGGGAAGAGGCAATACTCCCATGCCCGCCTGTAAGTAACCTGCCTCATGTTGTTTGTTAATTGCTTCATGTTAAGTGAAGGTGCAGTTCATCACACTATTGAGGAAAATTTCATACCAATGCCCCACCCCCACAGGAGTCAGGAGATGGTGTCACTCCCCCCCCCCCCCACCCCCACACACACTCTGCAGACCATACTGGTGTCTTTTTTTTTTGCGTTTTACGCACACGAATGACCTGCTGTACACTCAAAGTCAAGGACTAAAGCTGAACTCGCATTTGGCGTGCAGGCCGCACCCACTTCTGCTGGAGCACGTGGATTTGAGATGCTTCTTAAATCATGCAATAGCTTCCGGGCCCACAATGGGCGCAGCCAGAGGGTAGAGGGTATCAGGGCAAAGAGTGTTGGAACCAGCAACAATTCAGCGGCCTAGAGATTTCAGGCACCTACTGCACCTCACCTGTTTTTTTTATTTAAATAATCAATGCAGGTGAACGAGGCTCCATTTTCTGTGCATGCATTAGAGCCCATGGAATCCTCCTAAGTCACTGAATAAATACATATTTAGATATGGTTGGGACAGTTTTGGCAATAGAGTGCTTTGCACACAATCCAATATTATATAGGCATGTAAAAATGGTAACCCTAGGAAGGTGGGAGCTCGCCATCACGACTACATGCTAATGTTACTCCACGTGAGCGGATTGGGGCCAATCAGACCAGCTCAAGGGTATCTTCACGCCCTGTTCTTCCGTCGAAAGCCTTCAAACCAAGCGGACCTCTGTCAGGGTGGTTTCAAAAACAGCACCAACGCGGGCTCTCCCATTTCACAGCCAGTTATCAGTGCATGGCGATGAGGTAATCTGGTTATTTCTGTACTGATAAGGCACTAAACGCACACACCGCTTCTCTTAGTCTGCACATGACCTGGCAGCCTTTCTGTGCCTCGCATTTAGCGCTACGTTTTAACGAGTAATTATTGACCAAAACCCAATCACAGCAGAGAGATATGAAAATGCCAGCAAACCGCTGGCAGGTCTGTCGATGCGTGCTGTGTGGTTGCTTCAGTGACTGAACATAGTTTATTGCCTAATGCTCCTCCACCAAGGCATTGCTTCATTTTCGAGAAACAGAAGGCACTGTGGCTTATTGGCACGTCAGGCTACCTCAGACCTCTATCACATTAACACAGCACAAATTGCTGCAATGACATCATTCACTTTTTCACACAGCCGGGTAAAGTGAGAGTCTTAAAAAAAAAAAAAAAGAAAAGGACCCCTTGGGTGCTGAAACTCAATCACTTGCATTTTTCCTGTCTTGGGTAATTTTACACAATGTCAAAAGGCGTCTGCGAGAACGTTTTAGCTATGAAAATTACCAGTACAAATAAACAGTAACTGGTTTGAAATAGAGTACACATTCCGGAAATACTACCACAAGTAATAGCACACACGCCAACGCCTCTCGTTTTCAGAGCAGGCCCTGCAAATCTCATTCAACATCTTTCACGCCACAGTAATTTGGGCCAGCATAGGCCTCCCCCACCTTGCCATATGAAAGGCGTGTATTTCGGTTCAGACAGGTATCCATATACAAGCATGTGCTGGTAAATTCTTCTAGGGGTCGCGACTTAATTCTCTAGTGTCTGAACAGAGGTCTTAAAGGAAGTATACCACGTATGCAGTGACGTAATCATTCTAACCCATAATGACTTCATTGCAGGGCCGTTTTAGCGCTGGTGGCTCCCGAGACAATCTCCCCCCCCCCCCCCCCCCCCCACTATGACTACCTTCTCCACTAATTCCCTACCGCCCTGGAACATTGCCCATCATCTCTCCATAGTCCGGGTTGGATTGGGATAAAAAATCGTCCGAGTCTCACCAAAAAACAGTGGGCCACATTTGCGCATTGCCTTTCCACAAGACACTGCTTCAGTGAAGTTTTATGAAAAGAAAGGGCGTGGGGGCATGTTTTATTAATGTCACTTAGATGAAAAAAATGCACAGATTAGTTCACACTGCTGAGCCACACAAGAATGCAAGTGAGACCACTTCTGCTCAGGCCCTACTCAATCAGCATACCATAATGGGTCTGCCCAGCGAGAGAATGGGAGTGATCCCTCCGCCCATTTGCCTCTAGAAAGGCCACTCAGGCACCCCCTGGGCCGCTGGAGGCATCCTAACAGCACAGACTCAGAACTCAGCTACCGGCCCTTCAGCCATTTCATGAGTGCCCGCCTTACCAATCCGACCCTGTCCAAAGCCCCTCTATCACAGACATTTTATTTGTTTTATAGCTCTACTCATACCAAGGTATGGTGTCACAGAACTTTACATCACACGCACATTAACATATTAGACAGAGACAATGACTCATACGTGTGTGTCAGTCTATAGGAAATGTTACATAGAAAACGAGGATTACAAGGTGTAGGCATCACGTCATCTATACTTGTAAGCAGTGTATTTTAAAAGTGTTTGGTCTGGAGTAGTACAAACCCAGGATTTAAAACATACATTTACTAAGAAGAATATATTTCCATCAAAACTAACCCATTTAAGCAACATTAGGATAATATACCATGCAGTTTGCATGCAGCACTTTGGTGACACGTCATATGTCACCGTGTTATATTAGGATTGTAGATATGAACTGCAAGTACCAAAATGATCTCTGTGATAAAAGCAGTAAACCACTGAGCTAGCCACATAAAATAGAATTCTGTGATTTGTATGGTACACGTCATTTGCAGCAGGCATTTTACCCCTCTGTGCTACTTTCTGATGAGTCAAAACTGGCATTAGACACAACTCTGCTCTCTCTCCTGCAGGAATATTAATCACCAGTTATCTTGCCATTTTTTATTGTTACCTGAAAACTACTGGACACACAAGGAACTCTGCAGCATGGGGATTCAAACCCATAGGGTAATTCTAAACACAGCGCCCCCACCCCCAATGCCAGGTGTTGCTGCACCGGTCGCATTGCCCGAAAGCAAGCCCTGACTCGCTGTAGTGCTTAGTTTGTAAAAGAATAAGTGTGAGGCCCAATGTTTTTTTCCAGCAGCCCCTGGCCAACGCTGTCAAATGTCGAGAGGCCGAATATCAAGGCTGGCTAATCAAGATTCCACCTCCTGATTCTTTTTTTTCTCACACCCCTACACTTTCAGCTGCTTCATCTCACTCTTGCAACTTCTTTTTCCTCCTTTTTTCCTTTGACACTGTTTTTTATCTTTCTCTTCCTCCTCCTTTCCTTCTTTTCTACCTTTCTCTCATTTGTTCGGGGTCAAAGACTGATGATGAAAAAATGAGATCTGGTCCCCAAAAATCAGTGCATATGAGGCCCACCTACAACCAACGGCTCAAATGAAGCACTTCCTAGTTATAGGGAAGGAACTTTGGCGAAAATTTCACCTATCCAGAATAGTCTTGGCAGAGATCTTGCTGCTAGTGACATCTTCTCTTCATTGACTACAACACATCTGCTCCCTTTTTTCCTCCCGGAAATCATATGTCCAATAAAACCTTACTGTATGAATGGAGCATGTAAACCAGCAATGTCAGTCCCAAGAACAGAATATGAATTATTGCCCAGAGCGGCAGCGTTTGTACATGATTGATTCTACTTCAGGACTCAAGCCCAGGAGCAAAGAAGAGGATGGTGGCATGGGGGAAGAATAATTCCATTGAAAGCTTGATGATGGACCACCGGTTAGGATCCTGAGTCTTTGCCTTTGTAAGTAAACAATTTGTTCAGTAGACATCGAAGATTCTTCATTTTGACTTTGTGGGGTTTCTCAGTCATTACCTGGCATTTTGAAAGGGTGATATGTTAAACTTTCAGTAGGGCCCTATGCCCAGTCAGGAAGATGTTGGAACTGTTTAAAGCATATGGGCTTTTATTGCCGAAGTACAGTCTAGTTCTTGATTTGACAATTTCTTATGGCTTATAGAGTGGCAGTTTATGTTATTAAATGTGGAGGCAAGAGCTTCTCGCCAGGCCTCAAGACTGAAGTTCGTACTGGAAGAACAAAGAAGTATTAAGCTTCACCAGAGCCAAACATTCTGCAACCCTTTCTCCGTCTTCCCTTTTCACCATGACAAACCAGGGGTAGATTTCTGGCAGGAACTAGAGAAGCAATTTATATTAACAAAAGCCCCTTACAGATGTATAAAAGTGCAGACCAAAAAAGTAAACTAGCATTCAAAAATAAGCAAGGCATTTGCCTATCAATGGACCAGCCTCCGATTAACGGGTGTATGTAATGCTTAAATGTTGGCATTTTGGTGCTACATTCATACACTTTTTTTAATGCAACTAAACGGAAACAGGGACTTGAGAGAAAACGAACCTAAAGATAGGTGCTAAAGAGAAAGTGTAAGGTCCCTCTCGGTAAGTATGCGAGGAGGCCTTGGAAGATGTTACATGTATTATTAGCAAAAGTTGACTCTACTACTTTCTAAAATCCTTGTTTCAGAGTGCCTACTTCAGAACAAGGGGACGCTTATTAGAAAGGTTTAGCTAATGTGCAGCGTACAACAAAGGATAACAAAAATGAAAACCCATTTAAAATGTGTGCAGGCGAGCAATGATGCTAAGGATTTATTAGGCTTTAAAGCTGGTACAAAAACGAAATGGGAACTAAGAACAATAGTTACTTACCTGTAAACAGGTGGTTCTCCAGTATTGGTGTCTTTCATAGATTCACATGCCTGAATCATTCCCCGTCGTCGGAGTAGGAGTCCCACGGTATATAAAAAAGCAATAATATGCCATAAAATATATAGCAAATATCAGAAATACAAAACCATGAAGTAAGTAGCACCAGCTACAGTAGAAAAAACTTCCACACTCGTGACCATCTTAGTCATTATGTGTTAGTCCAAACTGCAGCCAATCAGGCGACAGCACCCACCAGAATGTTCTCCCCAGAGGCTCAGGCTCTCAGATTTTCTCGCACAGGAGTGAAACCCCATGATGTCCGAGTGAGTCTCTGGGGGGAGGCGGGCGGGTTGCATGTGAATCTATGAAAGACACCAATACTGGAGAACCACCTGTTTACAGGTAAGTAACTATTGTTCTTCTCCAGTATTAGGGGTGTCTTTCATAGATTCACATGCCTCAATCAGAATAGTAAGCAATACTCACAATGCAATGCTCATAGACGTTAGAGTGGCATATCTATATATATATATATATATATATATATATATCTATCGTATACATATAAAACAAATCCATCAACATATGACAAAACGTCTAAAGAGCATAAAAGAGGAGGTGGAAACAGAGGCTCACCTTATTTGAAAAGATTACGCAGCACTGCTCTTCCAACCGAAGCATCTACATCGTCTGCTGAATCTAGACAGTAATGTCTAGTAAAGGTGTGCCTGCTAGACCACGTAGCAGCTCTGCAGATCTGTCGAAGCGGTACACCAGCAAAAAGGGCAGTGGAAGAGCTAACCGCCCTTGTAGAATGCGCTCTTGGCAAGGCCTGTAAGGGCCTACCGGCTTGTTGATGACAAAGTCCAATTGTAGAGGAGACCCATCTAGCAATGGTCTGTTTTGAAACTGCACAGCCCTGGCACTGCCGTCCATAAGCCACGAACAGCTGGTCCGTCTTACGGATAGTAGATGTTCTTGAGAGGTAAAATTTTAGGCATCTCCTAATATCCAGTGAATGCAGTGCTCGTTCAGCTGGAGACTGCGGGGCTGGAAAGAAAGTCTTGAGGACAACCGGCTCATTTAAATGAAAATCCAAAGGCACTTTAGGCATGTACGTTGGATTAGTCCGTAGTACTACTGAGTCAGTGGTAAATTGGATGAAAGGAGATTTAGATGTGAAAGCCTGAATATCGCTAACCCTTCTAGCAGATGTTAAAGCTAGTAACAGCGACACTTTCCATGTCACAAATTTCAGGTCCACCTTATGGATCTGCTCGAACGGGTGACGCATGAGCTGAGTTAGCACGACATTCAGATGCCATGTAGGTGGAGGTTTCCGCACAGGCGGAAACATACGAAACAATCCCTTGAAAAATTGTTGTATAATTCGTACAGAATACAAAGAATTAGATCCATCCTGACGATATCTGGAAATGGCAGCCAGGAAGATTTTAAGAGTAGAATGTGCCAAACCCAGTCTGGCCAAGTGCAAAAAGAATGGTAGAATTTGCTCTGGCTTTGCGTGAATGGGATGAAGACCATTAGGCTGGCACCATGCACAGAAACGCTTCCACTTAAGTCTGTATGTTTTGATCGTAGAAGGAGCCCTGGCCTTCGCCAGCACCTCCTGGCAATCCTGTGGAATGTTTAAGTGTGCAAATTCCATGTGCTGAGGAGCCAAGCCGACAATTTCAGAGAGTTCGGGTCCGGATGATATACCTTGCCCTTGTGGGTAGAGAGAAGATTCGGAATGCGAGGAAGTTGGATCGGGTCGCATTCCGAAAGAAGGAGCAGTTCGGTGAACAAGTATTGTCTGGGCCATCGCGGAGCAATCAGGATCACCCGGCATGGTTGCTTCTTCATCTTCTTGAGGACTTTCGGGATCAATGGTATCGGTGGAAAAGCGTAAGCGAATATTTGATACCAACTCATTGAAAGGGCATCCCCGCATGAGTCCTTGTGGGGAACCCAGCTTGCAAAGCATGGGCATTTCCGGTTCTGATGCGTCGCAAACAAGTCCAGATCCGGATGCCCCCGTGTCTGAAAGATGTGGTCTATAGATGGTTGATGTAGTTCCCACTCGTGGGTGCAACCTGCGGATCTGCTGAGAGAGTCCGCCAACACATTCGCGACTCCCGGGACATGGACAGCTGACAGATGTATATCGTGAGGCAGAGCCCAATTCCAAATCTCTTGTGCCCGGTGTGACAGCCGGGCTGATCTCGTGCCCCCCTGCTTGTTTAGATAATGCATGCAGGTGGTGTTGTCCGTCCGGATCAAGACTGTAGCTCCTTGTAGGGTCGCCTGAAAGGATTTCAGGGCTAGAAAGATGGCGTGCAATTCGAGCCTGTTTATGTGCCATTTCATTTGGATCTTGTCCCATTTGCCGCTGACCGTCATGCCCTGGAGGTGTGCGCCCCATCCTGTCATTGACGCGTCTGTTGTTACTATGAACCTGGGCACTTCCGTGAGGAAAGAGCATCCCACTTGTATGTTGCATCCGTGGCTCCACCATTGAATCGCTGCTCGCATTCGTGGTGTTATGTTTATGATATCCTCGAAGGACCCTGACACCTGAATCCACTGGTGACTGAGCTCTTCCTGCAGGGGCCTCATCCGAAGGCGACAATTGGGGGTGAGAAGTATGCAGGAAGAAATCATTCCCATGAAAGACTTGAACATGCGCACTGAAACGCAGCTTTTTACCAACAGCGCAGCGGCCAGCCGTTGTATCTTTTCCTGTCTCTCCCTTGAGATAAATACTTGGGCGAGCTTGGTGTCTAATGTCGCTCCCAAGAAAGTTTTTCTCCTTGATGGCGTTAGGCGTGATTTCTGGAAGTTCACTGTGAAACCCAGGTCTTGCATCAGTGACAGAGCCTTTTGAATGTGAGTTCTTGTCGTGTCGAAAGAACTGGCCTTGATAAGGCAATCGTCTAAATACGGATATATCTGTATTGACTGCAATCGAAGGTGAGCTGCCACCGGGGCCAGCATCTTTGTGAACACTCTGGGGGCTGAGCGCAGTCCAAAGGGAAGACCTTTGAACTGGAAGTCCCTGCCAGCCACTCTGAACCTGAGAAACTTCCGATGCCTGGAAAAAATCGGAACATGGAAGTATGCGTCTTGAAGGTCGAGTGTTGCCATAAACTCTCCCGCCGAAAGAAAATGGAGGATTTCCTGCAGTGTTAACATCCTGAATGACAGTTTTTTGAGAAATTTGTTGAGGGCACGCAGGTCGAGGATGGGTCGCCATTCCCCCGACTTCTTGCGAATAAGGAAAAATCTTGAGTAAAAACCTTTCCCTTTTTGATGATGAGGAACCCTTTCTATTGCTCCTTTCTGAATCATGATATTGATCTGGGCAAACAGCTCCTTGAGATGTGCTGGAGGAGGTCCTCTTGGGGGAGAATTTGGAGGAGTTTTTACGAATTCCAAAATGTGACCTCTGGCCACCACATCTAAAACCCATTTGTCCGTTGTAATCTTGGACCAATTTAAGTAATTTTGGGATATTTTTCCTCCAATTTGGTGCGGGTTGGGGCAAAGTGGCGGCAGGATGCGTCTCTCACTTTTTACTGTCTCTTCCACGATAATTGGTTTTTCCTCTAGACTGAGAAAAATTTCCCCTTCTTTGTCCGTAAGTCTGCTGACGATATAGCTGGTATCTTTGGTTTCCCTGGGTGGAAGTATAGGAGCGCTGTTGGTTATAATTTCCTCTATTAGAGAAATTCCCTCTTCCTCTTGTGCCACGAAAGGAAGACTTCCTGTATTGCAGTGTGCCCAGCGAACGTGCTGTATCCGTATCCTTCTTGATGGCTTCCAGCGCATCGTCTACATGTTTTCCAAATAAATGCTCTCCATCATAAGCCATATCTAAAATTTTTGTTTGGACTTCCTGTCTAAAAGATGTTGCTTTCAACCATCCTTGTCTCCTGAGAACAGCTGCACCTGCTAGCTGGCGAAACCCTGTTGCAGCAACGTCCACTGCTGCATCAATCATTTCAGATGAGACACACTCTCCTTCTTGAAGGATTTTCTTTGCTTCTGCTCGATCTGGGTCAGGAAGTTTGTCCACGTACGGCAAGATGTCCGACCACATCTGCCTCTCGTATCTCCCTAATATGGCCAGAGAGTTTGCGACTTTAATAGTCGTAGCTGCAATTGTGGAAACTTTTTTCCTGATTGAATCAAGACGTTTCCCGTCCTTATCTGGCGGCACAGAAACCAGTGCTGATGGATTAGAAGATCTCTTTTGCGCTGCCTGCGCTACCACAGAGTCTGCTTTCGCTTGCCCAATGAGGCATGCTGGAGCTGAATTAGGCGCCCTATATTTTTTATCCACTCGAGGGAGCGCTGCTGGTAAAGAGTTAGGCTTGGACATAATCTTCAGTCCTTCCTTCCATATGAACTCAATGATTGGAATGGTCCAACTCTGTTTCTGTTGCGAAGACTTGAAGTCATATAGGAAGCATTCATCTTGTTTCGACTCCATAGGTATTAGGAACCTCTTTGTTGCCCTATCCATGATCTTGTGGAATGAGGCAATGTCCACAGGAGGTGACTCAGATGTCGTAGGTTCTGCCGGAGAGGGTGTGTTTGCATTGTAATCCTCATACTCCGACGATTCTGACTTATTATCCAATTCTCCTTCCTCCTGTTCCTCAGTATCAGAGTACTGATCATCCTCTGTTTGAGGAGCTATGACTTCAGACATAGGCAATGCTGTACGTCCTTGTTCCAGTGGCTCAGACCCAACTGGCTGTGTCCGCTTTGAAAGCGGCGTTGTTGTCGTAGGTCTTGGCGTAGACATCCGAGAATCACCTGACTCGGAAGGCGGAAAACGCCTATAGTAGTCGGTGAGCATGAATTGTAAGTTGCAAAATAATTCCTCAGGCATCAGCATGCCGGAAGCAGGCCTCTTCTCTTGTGGCAAAGGCTCTGTTTCTTGGATATCTTCTTCCGTATCACCATCCTGAATCTTAATCCGGAGGTCAGACGGACTTCTGGCCACTCCAAAAGTTTCATCCTCATAAGAACCCTCATCGTCAGAGTCCAAAAGTTTCTCTGGCACTATGTGCGCAGAAGGGAGGACCTCACTATCAGCTCGTTTCTTTAACAACGTTGCCGTAGTTGCAGGTGAGGGTAACGGTATTCCAGACGGGTGCGCTGACCAGACTTGTAACGCAGTGCAGCTTGACAATGGTGGCGTCGACGGATGACCCTCCGTCATCGACGAATCTGTCTCTTGATGCGGAACCTTTTTCTTCGTCGACAGAACCGTCGTCGACGGTTGATCCAGTTTCGTCGTCGACGAGTGTTTGGATGATATCTTCGTCGACGGTAACTTCGTCGACGGTGTCGTCGACGGTAACTTCGTCGACGGTGTCGTCGACGGTAACTTCGTCGACGGTAGGTGTCGTCGACGGTAGGTGTCGTCGACGGTAACTTCGTCGACGGTGTCGTCGACGGTAACTTCGTCGACGGTGTCGCCGACGGTAACTTCGTCGACGGTAGGTGTCGTCGACGGTAGGTGTCGTCGACGGTAACTTCGTCGACGGTGTCGTCGACGGTAACTTCGTCGACGGTGTCGCCGACGGTAACGTCGTCGACGTCGATTTAACCGTCGACAAGGATTTCATCGTCGACGGCACCATTTTCATCGTCGACGGGGAACCGCCCGTCGACACTATAATATTAGATGTGGAACTCGTCGACGGTACCTTAGCCGTCGTCGACGGGACGATCTTCGACGACGAGATAGGCCTTATCTGCACATGAACCAGCGTAGGAGAAGACGCTGAAGACATCACTAGAGCTGGCTGAGGAGATGAGAAAGTCATAGTGCAGGTGGTAGACGTAGCCACAGGAGAGGAAACACACTCCTTAGTTGACGTTGACATTGTCAAAGGTGGCGGTTGAGGAGGCATAGACTGCGAAGATTTCCTGGGAACAGCAGATTTCCCAGACTTTTTAGAAGACGCACTATCCATCTTCACAGATGGAGGAAGATTCTTTGAAACACTGGGTCCAGAAGAATCCAGAGAAGGCTGGGCCTGTTTTGCCACTTTCACCTTGGGAGATGTTACTTCAACTCCAGCCTTCCTTTTACTGGAAATATGGGAAGAACCAGAGGCAATGCTTCCTACCTCAGACAAAGGGTCGTCCTTGTCTTTTAGTCTGTTTAGCCACAACAGCAGTCTTCCTTCTCTGTCCCTAATGGTCTTAGGGGGAAAGGTCCGGCAGATCTTGCACTCCTTTGCCTTGTGGTCAGGATAAAGGCAATATAAACATTTCTTGTGGGGATCTTCTTTGAATAATCTAAGTTTTCCGCAAGAATCACAGGACCTAAACAGAGACTTAGAAGTAGACATTATAAAGTCCTGAAGAAATAGAGGTCTTGAAGAAAAAACTGAGCAGAGCTCAGGAAGACTCCCTTCACACGACGTGCGGTAGAAAATCTGAGAGCCTGAGCCTCTGGGGAGAACATTCTGGTGGGTGCTGTCGCCTGATTGGCTGCAGTTTGGACTAACACATAATGACTAAGATGGTCACGAGTGTGGAAGTTTTTTCTACTGTAGCTGTTGCTACTTACTTCCTGGTTTTGTATTTCTGATATTTGCTATATATTTTATGGCATATTATTGCTTTTTTATATACCGTGGGACTCCTACTCCGACGACGGGGAATGATTCAGGCATGTGAATCTATGAAAGACACCCCTAATACTGGAGAATTAATATTCAATAACAGCACACATTAAGGCACATATATAGATTTGAATTTTCGTAATATATAAGCAACTGTTAAGGCATAGAGCTCACATACTCGGGTACTATAAAGATTTGGAATTAGGCAATGAGAGTTATTAGTAATAGCCAAATCTACGTAAGATTTCTCCAAAGGTTGAGTCTAATCATCTCATCCATCACTATACACAAGGTTCATGGAGGAGAACCGTCAGGCTAATATTTGGTTCAGTGTTCTGTTTCCTATTGGTCCTGAACCGCTTGCCACGGTGTGCATCCCAGTTGCCTCCTGGCTCATATTTTAGTTCTTTTGCACACTCGTCTTTTTGGTGGTCCTCAGAAATTAGCAGATGCTCCTTACATTTGTATGAGTTCTACACGTGCCCTCACAGGTCACTGATATGCCGCTTTACCCTCTGGGGTCTCCATGGCACCTCAACAGGTTCTGGGGAAAGGACATTGAAGTGGTCAGGAAGGACCAGTGAATGTTCTGCAACTAACTTGTGACGCCCACTACATCAAGGTATTTTTTTATCTTGTTGCCTGTTTCTAGAAAAAAAGTTGTGGGTTTCTTTTTTGTCGATCAGTCTTCATTAACATATCACAATTCGAGCCACCTTAACCAACGCACACAATAGCGGCCACATATATCGGCAACTACAAACAACCAACAAGTTCGTAAATAGAGCAAGTTTATCAGGGGTAAACATAGTTATTCTTGCAAAAGGTAAACATATATGAAAAAAATAAGTTTGAACAATGAAAGTAAACTTTCTGACGGTCACAGGTGTATTTTCTTGAAAGTCTAGCAAGTAGATTCTGGGTTGCTACATGCGTGAAATGAATAGTTACATTTGTCATTTCCTCATCTGAAAAAACTGGTAATGTACAACTGGCCTTCTGCAACTAAATAATAGCTACATGCAACAAAACATATTAGCCAGAACATTACATGCTCCCAACATTAAACAGATGTGTCTGTATTTAGATATTAAGTAGGCTCCAACAGCACTTATCAATAAGAAACAGCACCCATAAACATACAACGCAGTAACTGTCAACGGCATACACATGTACACTCATAATCTCCACCTCTCTCTCTCCGTGGCAAGTAAAATCCTCTGTCTGGCTAGGGTCAGCCAGCATTGGCATGCAAAAAGTGGCAAACCAACCGAGGTCACACCACTGCATCTGATTTTGGGGTGGAAAGCAGGCAGCACTTCAGGGCTCGTCTCTCAGCTCAGTGGCTGATGTCAGGCTGTTTGGTCTCTAGCTTTATTCCCGTTTCATCCTCTGACACATCTGGCTCTTTCAAATCCACAGCACGCCCTCACACCATCACCCAATCCCCCAATAACCCTTAATGGCAGGTATGTATCTCCAGTTTATCTGGCTTCTTGGCCTCACCCAAACACGGCAGACACCTTAGCTCAAATCTCAAGTCGGAGTGTCACTGGTTGATATGGCTCATGCACAGCTCTGACAGGACAATATTTACCTAATTTGTTAGTGTAGCTGTTACACTCATGAGTACCCTCTATTCCAAGGCCACCCTCAACCAGGGAATATGATGCAACAATCATTTCTATTTCAGAGTCTCAGAAAAATGGAGGTACAAACATTTTCACCTTTCAAGAAAAAGTGCAGAATCATTCTCAGCCTTTGTTGTAGAAATGCTCCTCTCAAAACACCCTTTTCGTAATGTATGTGGTACTTCTGGTATCCTCAGTACAGCTGTTATGAGCCTTGGTGAGACACCACTGTCTTCAAACGTCTTGCTCAGAGGGAGGTTGAAGGGAAAGACATCTGCTGTATGTTTCTCCTCTCCTGATAAAGCAGGGCTCTGCTCACATAATTCTCTAGTTCACCACATTGGTACAGTTCCCCAACTATAGGACAGCGCTCCTGGGTTTCAGTCCAGATCTCCTACTCATCATTGTGGGGGCCAGTGCCACTTGTTACTTCCACCTCTGCTGCTTTCTTGACCCTTCCTTCAACCCCTCCTGCTCATTGATATGAGCTCATGAGTTCACAAACTGGCTCACTTCCAACCCTCACTCAGCGCCTTGTGGGCACTGTGTATCTGCTGCTCCTTTCACTGTCAATCCATGGGTGGCATACATGCCCTGTGTGCCATTAACTGCTACTGATGCAATTTCTTTCTCCTGTTCATAGATTTTCCCCTTCCACCTTAGTCTACAACACAGCCTTTCCTTGGTCTACTGGGGTACCACACCAAAGGATGTCATTCGTGGCTCCCAGCACAACTGTACCACCACTGGCACGGTCTCATTAAAAAGACAGATAAGAGTCATGGATTGTAAATGTTCAATTCAATTCAATTCAATTCAATACTTTATTTTGGTCAATTTAGACCATAAAAGTACATAAAATAAAAGTTACACTACATTGATGTCAATATCGGAGCAATTTTACAAGTTTGACAGTAATAAACCAAATAAACTAAGTGGGGTCAGAGTTTCCACCAATTCATCATCAACTTGCAGATAAAAACAATTAATTACAAATCCAATAAATATAAGTTTAAAAATCGTAATTTTTTTAAAAAAAAGGGGTTGTTCTTAAAAAATCAGACATTCCACCACAGATCACAATATTACTGTAGGTCAAAACACTAACAATTGATTGTCCACAGGTTTACCGAAGTTAAAAACAAATCATCATTTAAATTTGAGTTAGATAGGCTAGTTGTACCTGTTAATTGCTAGAGTCATGTGCAACCGCTTTTACAATTTCAAACTATTTTTAGCTCTAAAATACATTACATTACAGAGAAATCTTGATACACAAAAAACCACCAATCGTGAGGTATCAGATCGTAGGATCCGCTCTGCCTGGCTACAATGTCTTAATTTTAGAATGTTACATAAAGGTTTAATCCATCTTTTCCTTGGATATTCATGGGAAGCACCCCTTACATCGGATACATCGCATCGCGCTGACATTGCAACGCGGCAATTACATCGTGCCCGTCATTACCTCGCATGTCATCAGGACGCATGCAAGTGCATCGCATTACCTAATACATCGTTAGCGATGACATCGAATTGTCTGGGAAGCGAGCATAAACATGACAGTGTTTACATGCAATATATCGTTAGAAACAATGTTTATTTAAGGTGCTTATGACAGTGTTTACATGTTATTTTAAAAAACAATGTTTATTTGTTTATTTAAGCATCATTAAAAAACAATGTTTATTTAAGGTGCTTATGACAGTGTTTACATGTAATTTTAAAAAACAGTGTTTATTTGTTTATTTAAGCATCATTAAAAAACAATGTTTATTTAAGGTGCTTATTTGAAATATTTATGCATACAAGCGTGTTAATTAAGCCCCACTAGCAGCCATTGTCAAAGCCATGGGACCCGGAGTCACTGCTCCTGCTGCACCGTTGAAAGCTGATCCACTAAAACCAGGCATCCTACAAACGTTACATCTAATGCTCCACAAATAATCCTTACAAATGCTCCAGTTAGGTACGTTTATTTCAAGGAATGTTATATTTCTTTGCATAGTAAACATTCATTACGTCATGCAGAGCTAAAAGTAGTCACAATAAGTCACTAACCAATGAATTGTATTTGTTAAAGCACCTGCACTCCAACGCACAATCCGCCACCCGGAGATTATGGAAAGAGGAATAATAGGCTGCATGTTAGGCGCACAGCATATACTTCACTGAGAATGATTAGGGTAATACAGTGAAATAGAATTTTAATTATTTCCTTAATAACGCCAAGGCCAAACAACTGCAAATTGACGGTAATTCACATGCTGAAAAAACACTACACACTACATATTGCAAGTAGTGCAGGTTATTAAAAAAAGGGGTGCACAATGTACGAAAAAATGACTGGATAGTGAATATTTTGGACCTTCTCACACATGACCTCTGCTCTCAGCACTTAGCAAAGCACATTGGCAAGAGGATCTTATCTCACAATACCCTGTGTTCCCATGGTACTCTGTATATGACTGGAATGCCACTATTTTATTAAAAATGGGAAGCATAAACAGAAACAAGCAACGCGGTGCATATTTGGAAATATGTTTATTTCAATAAGCAAAACATCAACGTCAGTCACTGCAACAACATGTGGTCTAACGGAAACATAGACTGACTTTGGTGCTGACAGACACGGTTCGCGCCTGCAATCCTCCACTCAGACCAAGATTATATACTTATTTTTTTTAATATACTTATTTTTTACAAGAAAATTTGATGGGAAGTTTATTTATCACGCACATTCCTGGTCATTTTTTGAAGCTGCGGTTTGGGTCAAGGTGTGCTACATCCCCTCATATCAATATATCTGGTGGGTGCATGGATGGATGGGTGGATGGATGGGTGGGTGGCTGGATGGATGGATGGGTGGATGGATGGGTGGGTGGCTGGATGGATGGGTGGGATGGGTGGATCGATGGATGGATGGGTGGGTGCCTGGATGGATGGATGGATGCATGGGTTGGTGGTGGTGGATGGATGGATGGGTGGGTGGGTGGGTGGGTGGGTGGGGTGGGTGGATGGATGGATGGGTGGATGGATGGATGGTGGTGGATTGGGTGGATGGATGGATGGATGGGTGGGTGGGTGGATGGATGGATGGGTGGGTGGATGGGATGGATGGATGGATGGATGTGTGGTTTGGTGGTGACATTGGTGGGTGGATGGATGGGTCGGTGGATGGATGGGTGGGTGGGTGGGTGGATGGATGGATGGGTGGGTGGGTGGATGGGATGGATGGATGGATGGATGGATGTATGGGTTGGTGGTGACATGGGTGGGTGGATGGATGGGTCGGTGGATGGATGGATGGGTGGATGGATGGATGGGTGGGTGGGTGGGTGGATGGGTGGGTGGGATGGGTGGATGGATGGGTGGGTGGATGGTGGTGAATTGGGTGGATGGATGGGTGGGTGGGTGGATGGGTGGGTGGATGGGTGGGTGGATGGATGATGGTGAATTGGGTGGATGGATGGATGGGTGGGTGGATGGATGGATGGGTGGGTGGGTGGGTGGATGGATGGATGGGTGGATGGATGGATGGGTGGGTGGATGGGTGGATGTATGGGTGGGATGGGTGGATGGATGGATGGGTGGGTGCCTGGATGGATGGATGGATGCATGGGTTGGTGGTGGATGGATGGATGGATGGATGGATGGGTGGGTGGGTGGGTGGGATGGGTGGATGGATGGATGGGTGGATGGATGGATGGTGGTGGATTGGGTGGATGGATGGATGGGTGGGTGGGTGGGTGGTCGGTCTAGGAAAGTGAGCATGCTTATGGTGGTATGGTTTTTCATCCTTTGACTTTTGATATTACATTTTTAGCAAGACTTTTTTTTGTGAGGACAAGATTTAAGGAGCAGGCCATACTTCTTGGTTTTCGGGAACCTCTCCCTGCCGATCTTCTTTAGCAGGACAAAGCACTGACTCTAGCCACCTAAATAGACATCATTCTGTGTTTCAAACCAGTGCTCACCTGGCTGCTGGATGGCAGACATATTGGCTAATTAGCGCAATTCTGAGCTGGAGGTGCTGTAATAGCTTTGAAGATGCCAGAAGCTTGCAACACTATGGGTTACCTGGTCAGATATTCCAGTGATAAGCATCACAGAGTCTTATACAAAGTACCTGTAGGCAGGGGGGCTAGAAGAAGGGGTGCTGCATCACCCCAGGCCTGGAGGTAGAGCGCAGCGAAAATGAAGGAAAAAACCAATGGCGCCTTTCAATCAGTTATCGTTTCATGTAGTATTAACTGTTTGTTCCAATAGTTTTAGAGAGCGGCTGCCCCTGGCCAGCACCCTAGTCAGAAAATTGTTCCCGCACCACTGCCTCTAGGACTGGCCATGCCTTGGGCGAGTAGTCTTCGAGCCCTCGTGACCAGAGGGGCTGGGACTTAATGTGATTTTAAGTATCTCTTATCAATTGCTACTTCGCAATGAGGCAGTGTGTAGGTTGAAACAGCTCACCGCTAGAGGCAAGCAGCACTTGTCTGCCTTGAACCTTCCATGGACACTCAGCAATAATGTCTTCCTTGAAGCAGGGTCTAAGGACCCAGAATATTAAAAATGATGCTGCTGTCATGTTTGATTAGACACTCTTCAGTGCAGTTTGCTAGCCCTAAAAATAATCGCTGAAGATCTGTCGTAAAATGCATCAGAGTAACTCTGCTGCATGAAATTACACAAAGAATCCAGTCTGGGTTTTTATAAATAATATAGGATAAAAAGTTACAATCGGAATGTGATGAAAGTAGTTATAAATAAAAGGTAATTGCTTCTACCTATTGTCTATCACAACAATTAAGACACTGCTTTGATACCCTGCTGGAGAAGGCCGCGGTAATAGAACTTTATTTAATAAATGAATGGCAGAAGAACCTCACTGCGTTTGTAGTGCTGTAAGGTTGGCATTTTTTTGAATTTACTACTACTGCATTTAAAGTGAAATTGCGGTTAAAATGTTGTGGTCAGTCTTAAAAAGCATTTAGGCGCAGGTGGCTTCTTTGATTGGGGAATTGAGTAGCTAAATATGGGGACTTGATAAAACGCGGCTAAAGGCTTTTAATTAATACCTACGTGCTACTTTTGAAAAATGTAAATGCCAGAGCCCGAGTTATTTCTGAGTATTTTACCATGAATGACACAATCCCCTATCTGCCAGCATGGCCAGCTACTAACCATCACGTATTACAAATTCGACGTTTTGGATCATTCCATGTCACCTTAAGCTGTAGGGATGGCCTAGTTTATTTTTTTAAGTATATTGAACACTTTGTTGATAAGCTACGTTGAATAAAAGCCTGGCAGCCATGTTGTGGACTATCATAAGTAAGTGCCAGTCTTTAGAAATAAGTGCCGGTGACCTGTCTTTTTGTGTTGCTTTAAGGTGCATGTGCGTGGGATGCACACTGACATAGGACAGCAAATGACAAAGCACCCTAAGGGTTTGGTTACTTGAATTGCAAATGTTCCAATTCATTTCCAAGAATAAGTAACAGAGAAGCGTGCAGGCGAGAGCACGTTGTGTTCCGTGGATCAAGAGGCAGCCGCTCATCAGACCTGCCTGCTGCAACCTACGAGAATAGCAGTACGATTGGAAGGAGAAAGGTAACTCTTGCACTCTTCAAGTACTGGCAACTGGCCGAATGTTTTTTTTAACTGTAGGCTAACACATCGCGTTGTCATGTCGCGCGATGTTAAATCGCCGATGTGACACGCGATCCAATGAAATTGCCTCATTTGCGGGGCAAATGCTTGCGACGAAAGAATGGCCGGTGTAACGGCCGATGCGATGTCGTGGCCGCGATGTAAAGTGCCGCGATGCGATTGCGCGCGATGGTTCGTCATACAACCGATATTCATATGCAGGGCAGAACAATAAAATGTGCATATCATTTTCCTTGACTTGAGACACATTTTTACAAAAAGTACACTTATCAAAGTCTTTATCATTTGCATTACTGCCCCATTTGGATTTTTTATCATTAGTTTGCAGAACCGCGTATCTAAATTTCAGATATAGTGATTTCGCTACCGGTGGGTTTACCTCATCTAACAATAATTCAAATTGGGGGATATCTTTAAAAAGAAGAAAAGATGTAATTAAAGGTCCTAAACTAGTATCCTGTAGCAGAGTAATGCTTAAGTAAATCTAGAATGAGGATGTTACTGTCTTTCTACATGCCCTAGTCAATTCCTAGGGGTTGTCCCAATAGTTTGATAATCCTATTTTTTTTTAACCAGGTAGCGATATGTTTAAACCATGGGATACCTTTTAGAAGTCCAAAGGGCATTATCTCCTGTAGCCCCTTTTTATAGTGGACAAGCTCATCCGTAGTCCAAATTCTTACCCAGAATAAGAGGGGGCGTAATGCAGCAAGGTTATCAGTGCGCTTTAAGTCAATGTAAAAAAAAACCTGGAAGCATTGGAGTTCTATTTGGTAATGACAGTAGCTTACGAACAAATTTATTTCTCCAACTTCGAAGCTAGACTTACAATGCGGACCCCAAATTTCTGCACCATACAGGGCTGCTGACTGAGCCTTGAATTTAAAAACCTCTATGGTGGGAGAAACCGCCTTGGATGAACTCCCACTGTGTTTCTTTATGATGGGAGTACAGTTTTGGAGCAGAACTAATCTGTTTTTTCCCAATTGTGGTTTCCAGGATAATTTGGAGTCCAGTGTAATTACTAAATAGTTGAAGCTGCTCACATGCTCTAGTCTTTCACCTTGTAACTCTAGTTTCTTTTTAAAAGCTTTACTTGGATTGATGGACATATATTTTGTCTTAGTAGGGTTGATCTCAAGTCCCTTACTGTTACAGTAGAGATGGAAGGAATTTAGCAAATTTTGGAGGCCACTGGGGGTTTGTGAAATTAGAATGGTATCGTCTGCGAAGAGTAGTGCAGGTATCACTTCCCCCCCTAACTTGGGTGAATCATTATTAGATCCCTCGAGGAAAGAGGGAATATCATTTACATATAAAGCAAACAAGGTTGGTGCCAACACGCAACCTTGTCGTACTCCACGCTTCACAGGAATTTCTCTTGTAAGTTCTCCCCTTGGTCCCCACCTCACTTTTGCATAATTACCTTCATGCAATCTAATTATCTGGACTAACAGTTCGATTGGTAGCCCTAAATTCCTCAAATGGCCCCAAAGGCTGGTCCGGGGGACTAAATCGAACGCAGCTCTTAAGTCCAACAAATGCTACATACCTTGTCTTAACGTTATATATTTCCAGCAGAGACATAAAAATCTGAAGACTTGATTGACGGTACTGATCTTCTTTCTAAACCCTGCTTGGAATTTTATTAGCAGATCAACCTGTTCAATCCAGGACAACAAACAAGACAATATGTGCCTGGCAAATACTTTCTGTGGAATGTCTATCAGACTGATTGGGCGATAGTTCGCCGGATCAAGTCTGTTTCCCTTTTTAAAAACTGTAACTATCTCTGCCCCCTTCCATGTATTTGGTATCGAGTCAAAGTTTGCAATCGTGTTACAAAGTACATTTATATAAGGAGCCCAGATGGTCAAATCATGTTTTAGAAGATCACCGGGAATTTTGTCCGGTCCTGGTGCTTTACCAGATTTTACTGTTTCTAAAATTTGATGCGTTTCCTTTAATGTTAAATGTAAATTGGCTGCCTTTGCTGTTTCAATCATATCCTCCGTCATTACAAATCTGTCTCCATTGGATTCAGTATAAAGTGCGGAGAAATGATTTAACAAGGTATCCTCGTCTAAAAAGAGATCTCTCTGGGCTCTACCTGACCTGCTACCTTTGGATATCAAGTCCCAGAATCAAGCCTGGTCCTTAGCCTTAGCAGCACGTATTAGGTCTGCCAATATCTCCTCATCCCAAGCTCTCTTTGCGGCTTCTAGTGTCTGGTTGTAAGTGCGCCTTTTTTCCCTCGTGTTTACTATATCATTTCCCTGGGTGGCTTTGATTAACTCATACTTCGCAGTTCGACAGTCCTTACTATACCATGGTTTACCGTGGCTAGCCCTTTCAGATGTTCCTGGCTTCCTTTCTTTAGGTATTTTACTTAGTACGGGGCCTAAAACATCTACCAGTCTACCATGGAGGTCAGTTATCTTGATTGGATCTGTGTAACTCTCTATATAAGGAGATAGAGTGTCTGCGAAGATTGAGTAAATACTAGACATCGCTTTTTTGTCCCCTAGGATATTTGGCCACTTTACAGCGCGATCATTCCTCTTCAACATGATTTCATCATCTAGACTACCAGTATCAGCGTTACCAGAGAGTACTGTGGAAAAAAATTCTGACGAGACCCTCAACTTAAAGGTAAGTGATCACTCTCTGTTCTGGCTTCTATTTTGAGGTCACTCAAGTGGCACCAGCAACCTAATGTCACCAGAATATAATCTATATAACTTCGTGAGTTACCTCTATAAAACATATGGGCTTTAGGTCTATCAGATGGAAGTCACCCATTGCATGCTCTAAGGCAGAGGTCTTCAAACTTTTTGATGCCGAGACCTCCTTGTAAAACCTTTTTAGGCGTAAGGACCCCCCTTCCAACAAAAGTTTCAAGAAACTGGTACTCCTCATCATCAACAACTATCGACAACCATAAATGCGCCTGTTAGACCTCATCACATCCATCCATCCATCATTCATCCACCCACACTTTCACACATCTACCCTTTCATCCTTCCATCCATACATCCATCCTTCATCCATCCACCCTTTCATCCTTCCATCCATACATCCATCCTTTACCCATCCACCCTTCCATCTATCCATCCACCCATCATTCATCCACCTTTTCACACATCCACCCATCATTCATACACCCACCTTTTCACACATCCATCCATCATTCATCCATGCAACCTTTATCCATCCATCCTTCATCTGTCCACCCTTTAATCCTTTCATCCATACATCCACCCACCCTTTCATCCTTCCATCCATACATCCATCCTTCATCCATACACCCTTTCATCCATCCATCCATTCGCCCATCATTCATCCACCCATTCATCCATCCATCCACTCATCCTTCATCCGTCCACCCTTTCATCCTTCATCCGTCCACCCTTTCATCCTTCCATCCTTCCATCCATACATCCATCCACCCTTTCATCCTTCCATCCATACATCCATCCTTCATCCATCCATTCACCCATCATTCATCCACCCTTTCATCCATCCATCCATCCACTCATCCTTCATCCATCCACCCTTTCATCCTTCCATCCATACATCCATCCTTCATCCGTCCACCCTTTCATCCTTCCATCCATACATCCATCCACCCTTTCATCCTTCCATACATCCATCCTTCATCCATCCACCCTTTCATCCATACATCCATCCTTCATCCACCCACCCTTTCATCCATACATCCATCCACGCTTCATTCACCCCCCACCTTTTCACACATCCATCCATGCATCATTCATCCATGCAACCTTTTATCCATCCATGCATCATTCATCCATGCAACCTTTTATCCATCCATACGCCCATCCTTCATCCATCCACCCTTTATCGTTCCATCCATCCATCCTTCATCCGTCCACCCATTTCCACCTGAGCATTTCCATTCTGCCCTTCCTCAGAGCTCTCCCTTACCTTGAATGTGAGGATGTTAAGAAAAAGCCCCAAAAAAGCTTTAAACCTCCAGCTTGTGAAGAGATTGAGATATTTTTCACTTTCCCTGAGTATAAACTAGTGTAAAGAAGGAATTATCCGCGAATTGCAACAGGCAAAAGAAAACATTGGTGCATTTAAATGTACGATGCACGTTAAAATTACAACTATTATTGTTCAAGTAGCTCCAAGTCTAAGATGAGACGCCTGAGCCTACCCTTGCTGCCCTCCGAGTGTCAGATCCATGGCATCAGAGGGTCCTTCTTCCTGTTCTTAAAAGCAGCGCCCATCCCCCAGTCTGGAGAGTAGAGTGACTTCCCTGGCTGTCAGCACTCGGCCCTCCTGACGTGTTCATGGCTCTCTTGTTATGCATAGGTGTGTCTGCGTGAATGTGGCTGGCATCTTGTGTGGGTTGCCTTCTCGAGTTTCTTCTCAAGCCAGAAGAATTTAACATCCCTGCTGTTGAACTGAGGATGAGCCTTCATTTACAGGATGGGGGAAATAGATGTAGCTTAAATTGATCCTTAAACGAAATGTGGGGGCAAAAATGATGAGGAGAGGAGAAGGCAGCAGGGGGAGGGGGGAGAGAGGAGGGGGCCTGAGCCTGTTTCCCTTGTGGGAAAAACTAAGCCTCAGTAACCAGTTTACAAAAGGAATGTAAACATGCAAATGTGCTTTAAAGGCCTGTGAAAAACTCAGGGGTGCCGGGCTGTGCTGGAGATAAGAGTGCAGACACAGCCCAGCGGAGCCCACAGCAGCTCCAGTTGACACACTACAGGGGAGGAGGGGGGCTGAATCCCTTGGCCTGGGCAGAAGTGTGACCAGGATTGCGCGACCCCCTTTCCATCACTCCACGGCCTCCCTGGGGGTCACGCCCCACACTTTGAAGACCCCTGCTCTAAGGTTATGTGCCAATGGTAGTCCTAAGAGTTGGGTCACAGCTACTGTGCACTTAACCTCCTTTTCGCTAGCCAATACTGGGATATTATATGCTTGATCTTGGGTCGCCATCAGTTCACCAAATCCCAGTACAGGCTCAAAATTACAATTGAAGTCGCCGCCTATTATTATGTTTGGGGCATGCCCTAGAGAATCAAGGACAAGATCCAACTGACTAATCACCGGTGACTCGCAGTGTGCCGGGCAAGGTCTATTATATATATTGAAAAGATATGTGGTTCTACCATCCTTTGCTATTAGTTTTAGGCCCAGTATGTCTTTAGAAATGGTGTCTAGAGGAACAATAAGGATTTCCATAGAAACTCGAATCCAAATCACCAGTCCTCCAGAAGGTCTACCCTTTACTGAGGGAGTCGCCCCCGCCCAGTATGTTTTATAGCCAACCCTATGGGGACTATCTGAAAGCCAGGTCTCTTGTAAGAGTATAACATCATAAGACTCTATAAATACGTGCCAAATAGGGTCCAGCAGATTCCTATTTAACCCTGCGATGTTCCAAGAGACAATATGCAAGTCTAATGTATTGCTATGATCTTTAAGATGAAGTGGTTCGTTTCCCGACATTCTAATGCTTAGATTAAAGTCAGGGACAGTTGGTGGTTGGGAGGGAAGAGATTGAATATAAGCCCCCCGATATTCATCAGGATTTTTCACTATTACCATGGGAGCCTCCTCGGCCATAAGATCTATTTGCTCACTTAATTGACCAGCCATCCCCATCTTTTGTCTCAGTATGGAGCCCCCATATCTACACTTATCCCCTCCACTACTTGTTAGCAGCACTGGCTTATGGTGTGTTGGCATTAAATGGCAATCCTGCTCCTCAAGAGTGGATAGAACCTCATAACAGTTATTCAGCTTTACCATGGGGTTAAAACTAGTTGCGTAGCCACTCTCCCTAGGTCTATAAAAATATCCCAGTGATAATGTACTGATACTTGTATGTCCCCGATTAGTCATATCTTTAATTTCTAGAATTGCTCTGGTTATGTATGGCCGCCTAAAGTTTACCACGACACAGTCCCCGCTGATATTCTTCCTGGATTCGCCCACCCAGCCTACCCTGCGTACCATCAAAATGTCGGCTTCTCTCATCGGATTAAATTGCTTGAATTTTGCTAGCCAGTTAGTCACTTTATTTTTCAGGCTTGACCAATTCTCCTTCTGGTTTCTCCTAAGCACCGGTACCCCTGCAAAAAATTAGCGTATATGGGCATGATGCTGGCGGGAGGCTGAGAACTTCTTCATTCGGGATTAAGTCAGTGTTTTTTGGACTGTATAGAGGTAATTCATCATTCTTCCCCCTACCACTTACTTCATTGGTGCGTGCGCTACCTTCTGATGCCTGACAGGCTACTATATTGTCCCCAGGTTTAGTCGCAGTTGATGCTACTCTAATTGCGGGCAAGGGCTTGCTTTTAGAACTAGGGCTGCTCCCACCCTGATTTCGACGGATAATTATCTCTGGTTCAAGGGGAATAGGCCTGTGTTCTAGGCGTGTGCTAATTGTTTGAGGAATTCCTTGCTCCCTGAGTCTATCCCCCTTAGCAATACTGCTTGAACTCCACTGCCCTATGGTGTTTTGAAAAAGAGCCAGCTTCTCTTCCAGTGGTCTTAGGGCCTCACCAATATGTGATACTAGATCAATTCTAATGCCCTCTCTGGCAGATTCTATGGATCTCTTTAGAATAGACTCCAAGTCCCTTTTATAATCAATAGAAGCAGAATAACATTCATTATTGAAGGGCTCAGTCTGAGTAGACATATTTTTCCCAGGAGCTCGGTTTATTTCTATTCTATTTGCTACTTTCCCTCTTGGCACTACAATCCCCGCATCCCTAGTCCTTGGTTTCCTGGGGACTGGTATTTTCTTTTTTGTATTTTTTGTATCCATTTTTTTCCCAGTGCCTGGTTTTTATTTCTTAATCTAGTCTCCATTGGTGAGCTTATTCTATCATTTGGTTCAATGGAGATTGATAAATCTGTACAATCCCGGGAAGGATCATCCTCTTTCTCTGCGTTCGGGGCTGTTTGTGGTGATATCAGCAGAGTCGCTGAGAGCCGTGTTGAGTTATTCTGTGTGTAAATAGGGTCTAAGGACAGTCTTCTTTCAGCAATTTCGATCTCATGATTTATAAGAGATTCTGCCCTAAGGAAGACGGCATCTAAGGCGTCCACAGGTCCCTTACGCTTGCTCATTGTTCTTCCCTAGATTGCTAATTATGTATGATACGCACAATTAAAATGCCAGAAAAATTAAGACCCAAAAAGATATAACAAAAGTACAATGATAAAAGAGGTTACAGCTAAGCCTAGGGGTTAGATCTTACCAAGTGTCCAAATGTCCAGCCCCTATCAGTAGCCAAATGTCAGAGGGGTAGCCCAGTCCAGTCTATGTCAGGCTATGATGGGCGCGGATGGGCCCGCCCTTGGCCCGGGCTTTGCCCGGGCAGCGCCCGCACGCGTCCCGCGCTGCGGTAGCCCCCTTGCATCTTTAAGCACCTCCTTGTGCACGTGACCCAGTGTGGAGCTAGCGCGCGGGACACTGGGAAGTGTAGTCCCCACACACCAGCAACAACAATGGTGGCTCTCGGCGGCACTCTCGGTTTTGGCTCGAGCGCGGCGGCCCCCTCAGGTCTCCAGGCTCTCCTCCAGTGACAGACAGCAGGTAAGATTTGTGGCGCAAATGGGCAGAGTTGCAGCAGGATAGGTGAAGGGCTCCCTTGTAAATTTGTAAATGTAAATGTATAGCAGCACCCAAGGCTTCGCCCATCTGTCCTTTCCTCATTTGAAAAAAAAAACTGGGAACGTACTACTGATCTTTGTTTGCGACCTTTTGCCACTAATTAATAGCTACATACAACAAAATACATGTGACATACATCGAACACTAAACATAACTAACATGTTTAGATATTAATTAGCATCCAACTGCACTTATCAATAAGAAACAACACCCATAAATATATAACAAAGTAACTGCCGTATTACCCTACACACCACAGTACACCATATAGTCGACCATCCTTATCGTCAACAGCATTGGCTAAGGAGAAACACATACACATATGCTTTGTGTACAAAAACTATCTCCACCTCTCTCTCTCCCTCCCTACATCATATCAGGGCCGGCCCTAGGCATGTGCAAAGTGTGCACCTGCACAGGGCCGCCAAACCCCAGGGGCCGCCACGACGAGGATCGGATCGGAAGGATCAATGATACATCGTGGCACTGGCAGCCCCCTGGCAGGATTTGGCGGCTTCCGGCTCCGACCCCGGCTTCCAATACTAAGTTCCGACAGTCACAGTTCCAAGCCCTGACACAGTGAGTCACCCCCCCCTCCTCCTCCCTTTAACTTCCCTGGCCTCTGGCTCCGAGTCCGCACCGACCGTGTTCCTGATTGGGCAGCAGGGGCGCCGGGGTGTTTCAAATCATCATGACTGTCACCCGGCTGGCTGGCACAGACGCCGGAAGCCAGGATAGAGTGATCTGCGGCAGCGCGCAGACTCAACCTAACCTGCTGCTTGACTTCCCCGCGTGCGTAACTAACTTGTGGGACTGGTGGCGTATGACTCTACCTGCACAGCCCAGCCCTTTGGTGGTCGTCGACGTCGGAGTCGGACAAAAGCTGAGCGGCCCCTGAGCTCAGACTGAGAATAAAGTGAAGAAGTGTGAACGCACCTGCTGGGTAAGGGCAGAATAGATCCATTCTCTCAGATGATTGATAATGATATTTCTGCACACTGTTTGTGGCACTGACTGACTATCGCGACGCGTCATGGCAAGCAAGCGAGTCATATTATGAAGATAGGTAGCCGGGCGTGAGTGTAGCTGTTAATGCTTGAGGTCGGAGGGGCGAGACTATCGCGACGCGTCATGGCAAGCAAGCGAGTCATATTATGAAGATAGGTAGCCGGGCGTGAGTGTAGCTGTTAATGCCGGAGGTCGGAGGGGCGAATTTACTGCAGCAGGGAATTTTGCCGCATCGAGGTAGGCCGCCCGCTGTCTGTCTTCCAGTGGCAGCGCTGGCCAATGATTTCCTTTAGGCCCCTCTCCGCCTGTGCCTGCAGGGCCTATAATAAAGGTGGAGTCGGGGGCTGTACTATTTTGCATTAAATTAAACGGAAGTATATGGCTGGCTCCCAGCCAGCGGAAGGCCTAATCATTGCCGAGTATTACATTTCGGAATCACTGACACTTTCTTCGAGGGGGGCCCGCCGCATATTCAATTTGCCGGTGCCGCATCCATCGACTCGTAGGCCGCTGTCTGTCTTCCAGTCAGCGGGCGCGGCCTCCCATGTAAACTGGTGGTGGTGATTGATTTCTTTAGGCCCCCTGCTCCGCCTGTGCCAATAAAGGTGGAGAGAAAGGGTATTTCTGCACTATTAAGCGGCAGACAGTTGAAATATGGCTCCAAGTCCCAGCGACTCCTGGGGGCCCCTAGAGCTCGGGGGCAGAGAGCGACCGGGCCAACCCGAGCGCTTTCAGTTTCACACAGCCAGGCGCGGGCCCCGGTGGAGCGCGGAGAGCACCTATGGTTACTCCAGGGGAAGGAACTCGCTGCTATCTCTCTCTCTAGCAGTCCTGCTGTCCGTTACTGGGACTCACCCAGCTCTGCCAGAGCACCTCACTGCTCAGCTGGGGCGTCCCGTAGACACATGTGAGATACATAGAGAGGGAGGGAGGTTAAAGGTATATGGAGAAGTAGAACTAGAGTCAGGTTAAGAGAGAGGGTGAAGTGAAGTAAGGAAATAAGGAAATCCCATAGAGTATTTTTTAAATTTAATTGTCACCAACTGCCGGAGAGTGCTAGGGTTAAGGCTAGATTGGGCACCCCAGGCATGCACACCAAGGGGCAGATTTTTTTTATCGCAATGCAGCACAGCAACAAAAGTTACTGACCTGCACAAGGGTGAGATTAAAGCAGCACAGAGCCATATATATTAGATATGGCCTGCTGCTGCTCACTACTCGCTCGTCACATTACTTGTCCTGAACTGCGTCCCCAGGGCAGCAGTGGGCGTGGCAAACACAGGGAGGTCAAAATTACTATTCTAACTCCACGTTTTTCATTTGCCTGCATATCCTACAGTCAGTTTTTGCATACATTGTTATGTATCATTTTAGGACCCTAGTGTAATTTTCACGATTAATGCCCTTTGCCCTTATATAGGTATAGATCTCCATATCCTTATATAGGCATAGAAATCATAACCAATGACCGATTATTTCTCTGTGGGGGGTTGTGGGGGTCCGGTGCCCCTGTCATGGCCCTGGCACTGCAGCTGTCTGTGCGCCCAGTCCCTCATGTCGTGTGTCACAATGCCCTCCTCCTCCTAAATTGTATCGTTCTGAGACGAATTCGGAAGGGTAGGAGCAGCCGCAGGTACTGGTCAATCATCTAACGACTTTTCTGGACGTATTATTAAAACACCTTCCTGAGCTCCGCCCCGTCCGGACCCCCTCTTCCGGGGCCCCCACCTACGCTCCCTGCACAGGGCCACCATGAGCCTAGAGATATGATATGATCATATCATATATTGGAAATGAGACCTCAAGTGGATCTCCAAAGAGGAGGATTTCTTACCACAGTAAAATGATTACAAGAAACTCACGAAAAGAATGTGATTTACATAAAAGGAAACTTGAAATGTTAAGAAGAGATCTAGGAATTCCATTGCTAAAGGTGTAATGCAAGGTAATACAGATGCTAAACCTGAGTTGTCCAAAATACGGCCCTTAAGCCAACATTTGGGTAAGTTATGCACTATATGTGGCCTGTGAAGTCATAAGCATATGTTTGTATTTTTTTGTGCTGTGAGCTCTGTACACTGAATCAGGCACACGCTGTGCCTTGTCTGGGACACTGTTCACATCTTGGAGAGGAGATATTTATTTATTTATTTGAGGTTTATTTAGCGCTGGCTAGACCCGGAGGTATCAGAGCGCTTTACATAAGGAAACAGCAGGTTACAAGTTACAAAAATATTCACGTTAGTTACAGAATGAAAACATATTCAAAACAGGAGTTTTTATCGAAAAAAGAAAATCAAGATCATAAAGGGCCAGGGAGAGCTGGGAGTCCACAGGAAAGAGTAAGCAGCGGAGATAGAGATGAGATATATGTCCAAAGTTCGGCTGGGTAGGTGACGGCCAAAGCGGGGTGCCAGAGCCAGTCTCCCCTCTAGCTGAGCGGAGCAGCTCCACCGGGAATCGGTCATACAGTTCGGATTCCGCCGGATAAGAGAAAGGATCAGGGTGGGACCGAAAGTCTTGAATCCAGAGACGTGCGAGTGGAGATAGCAAGGGTGGCAAGATAGGAAAAGGAGTGTCGTTTGTCAGCCATCTTGAAGTCAGGCAAAACGCGTTCGTAGTTGCTTAGGAATTATTATTGGCTCTGACTTCAGTGTAGCCCCGCCTCAGGCGCCATATTAAGGTCAGGCACAGCCTCTAAATCTTCAGCCTAGTTTAGGGTCAAAACATCTCCAGTCCCGAGGTAAACACATTTAGTGGGGGGTCGGGCTCGACATGCCCAGTAAAGATTCCAGCTATTGTCAGTGTTATGGGCATGGTGAAACCGTTTTGTGGACCCGAATCTGCCATGTTGAAGTCAGGCAGAATTAAAAGAGGGCCTCCCACTACCTAGTTGCTGCTTCACAGGCCTCCCATGTCCTTCAGCTCCCTCCTGCATGTGATTTGAGGTTGGTATTTGAGGCAGGGGCCAATGCCTACCTCAAGTGGGTCAGAAGCCTCTTGTTAAGTGTGTCAAGAGCCTCTCATAAGCACCGTAGTCTCTCGTTAGCATCGGATCCGAATCAGACGCTACGCCTCTGCTTTCAGTGCTGAGCCACCTGGCGGTAAGTGGAGTCGCGAGTGTTGACGGTGGATGCACACTCTGTAAGAATATCAGTTATAGCTATCTCTGTGCAAGTACATTCGTAACAACCATTAATATAGCAAAGAATGCAGCATTCTGTGGCATTCAATGCAAAGTATTTCCATTTAACATAAGCCATTTTGTCACCCGTAGAACATACAAATATTGAGTTAAACCCTGCAAGGATTCAAACTTATGAATAGGTTACATGGAGCAGTTTGACGCAGGTACATTATTTGTTAAGTTACATTGCATCCTGATACTTGCAGGTAGCGCAATGATTTCCAACAAAATAATTAACCTAATGAGCTATGTCACATAAAAAACAAATATGTGATCTACGCATTACACACTATGCTCTGCAGCAAGCACCTTATCTCTCTGTGTTACTTCATGATGCTTCAAGTCTGTAACCAGAAATGGAACACTTATCTTCAGCTCAAGTGAATTAGTTAAGTTACCACAATTATATCCTGAAACTTGCTGGATCCACAAAGAATTCTTAAGCAGGTATATTAACCACAGGATTTTTAGTGGACCAGATCCCTCTGGTGCTCAGCATCAGTAAAAAAACAAAGGGGTATGTTTAAAGAGATCCAGATCAGGTTCTGTTTTTCAGTTCTTCTCAAGCATAAAAATCCAGAATCTGTTACCAAAAATAAATAGAATTGCAGAATAACAGACTTAGGATTGGGGCATGGCAGACATAGTGGAGGACCATATGGAGGAGGAGACCGATCAGGAGGGAAATGAGGGAAGTATGAGGAACAGGACCAGCAGGTATTGGGACCGCCTGAAGGACCACGACAAAGAGGAAAAGGAACTGCCCCAGGAAAACCAACAGGAACCGGATGCCATGGACCAGGAGGACCAAAAACTGAACCAGGAAAACTAAGGACAGGAGAATCAGGGAAAGAACAGGGGGGTAACAGGACCATGACCAAGGAGATTATAAAGATAGGGCGCCAGGAGTATAGAGATGACCAGGACCAGAAGGTCCATGACCTGGAGGTGGACCAATATCGGATGGACCAGGACCAGGAAGACCATGGTCAGGAGCACCACGGTCAAGAGGTCCAGTAGGCCCAAAAAGGATCAGAGGTAAGAGGACCAGGATGACTGGTACAGGAGCAGCAGGGGGAGGACCAGGAGGATAAAGAGTACAGGAGGACCGGGAGGATAACAAGTAGAAGTAGATATGAAGGCGGAGGAAGACCAAAAGGATGACGATCAAGAACAGAGGAATGAACAGCAATAGGAGGAGGGCTATTGCCAGAAGGATCAGGATGCAGTGGCTACAAGGTCCAGGAGGACAAAGAGCAGTAGTATCAGACCAGGAGGACCATGTACATTATGGACTGGAGGTCTAGGACTAGTAGCTTAATAACAAGAAGAACCAGGACAGGACCAATGGCCAATAAAGGATTATGAGTGGGAATTAGAGGAATACTAAGAGATGAAGGAGGAGGGAGTGGAGGATATCCGGACTGAGGAGGAGGAGGTCTGGGAGCCGAAGGACTACCAGGAGGGCGATGATGAGGAAGGAAAAGTAGGAAGATTATGAGGAGGAGGGGAGGGCGAGGATGTTAAAATATAAAATGTAAATAATGTGCGAATTCTCTGGGTTGGGTGGTGTAAACTGTGTAAGTGTAAGCTGTAAATATCATGGTCAGTTTTCGTTATAACAGTTGTTGTCAGCCAGAATTGGCATGTAATTGAACTAGCGCCTAGTGAAAGAAAGAATGTTACATAATATCATACCACAAAGTGAGAAACCATGATTAGAAACCAGGCATTTTCGTTTCAATGTCAACAGCTTAACCACAACCGTGCCTTTCTAAGGAATTGCACTCTATTAGCTCTTCTTTAATATGCACATTTATGCAACATTTTTTCAGAAGTATTATTTTTAGTTCTTTTCATATAAATTATACAAGTTATGTTTGTTTAGTTAAGTGTTAGGGTATTTGTATTAATATTACTTATATATTATTTATTGTTGTGTTTTCTGACCTATTTCAGTGTCACTTTTTGTGGTGTCACTTTCCCTGATGTCCTTAGTATGAAATGTTATGTGACATCACTTCTAGGAAGTAGCAAGAACATTTAAATACCCCCGCTTCAACCATACTTCTAATCACACGAGGACATGAAGTTAGCAAACTCGACCCTCCTTAGGGGAGTTACCTTAACCCTGTGATCATCCATTCATCCATCCCCCCATCCAGCCACTCATTCATATGTGCATCTATCCTTTCAAACATCCATTCATCAATATATCTATGTATCCATATAACCATCCTTTCACCCTTCCCCATCTGTCCATGCTTCATCCTTTCATTCATTCACCCTTTAATCTATCAATACTTTAACTATTGCGTCCTTCCTTTCACCCTTTCACCTATTTATTATTTCACACTTCCTTGCTGCCTTTCACCTTTTCTTCCTTTCTTCGTTCTATCTACCCATCTTTTGTCTTTCATACCTACAATTCTTTCATGCTTTATTTTTCTATCTGCCCCTCCCTCTCTTTCTTTTTCCCCTATTTCTATTGCATCATTACTCGTCTGTGGCCTTTGCTGTGCATTTCAGCTAATTTATCACACCCAACTGAAATATTATTGTCTAACAGTATTATTTGTGAGCACTTTCGCTGCAGACCTTCAGACGGAAGAAGTCCATGAAAAATGTACTAATGTTTAGTGGGTCATCATAACCTGGGATTAGTGACCACCTAAGCTTAAGTTGCATCCAGCTGGAGATTCCCTACGCCACTGCATCACCTCCTTCGGTGAAACCACTCTCTGTGGTTTTTCCAAGTCCAGCAGCAGGTGAAAAAATTGTAAGGTGGCATAGAAATGTTGTACAGCCCGTCACTAACCAAATCAGATTATAGAAGGCAATCTTTTCTAATTCACCAACTATATAAGTGAACCTAAGGGAAAGACCAGAAGGAGACATTGACATTAGGTATCTGTTGGAAAGGGGGGAGGGACCCCGCTCTCCCACCTTTTTGCAAACATGAAAAGAGTCTGTTGCTCAGCCAGACTAACACTTTTCATGTCCAGGGCAGGCAGCCAGGTGCTGTACATACCCTAAATGCACAGGCACCTGGCAGCCTGAGCTGATCTTTGGTGGGCTGAATGTTTCACAGGAGATCCTCCCCTCATGACGAGGGGTATGTCACAGATAGAATCGGGCCTGGGGGCTTCAGTTTTAAGCTCTGAAGTGCCCTGGGCTACTGTTAATCAGGGATTGAGAAGCTAGACATAGGGAAACAAGAAGGCCTTGCTCCAGCTCAGTGAGACAGTGATCAAGGTTTTTTCTAAGTTGTTTAGGTTTGAATGGTGTAAGAAATAATCCTGCTTTAGATATGGGATTTGGGGGCTGGAGCGCTGCTTCACACTCTGGACACTCTTCAGTAGGTTAAACGTTCTGAAAGGAGTTAGGAAATAACACTGGCAAGTGTAGTGCAGTGGCATGGAAGCTCACATTAGAGGTAAAACTGGAACTACTAGAGATCTTTGGAGTGACGACCTAACTCATATCTCTGGCGCTAGGTTGGTTAGTGGCAAACAAGGAAATTGTCACAAGAAGGAAATAAACATTCTAACCACAGAATGGGACGTGGCTGAGAGAAATGGGTCATTATCTGCTCAATCAAAAGAAAATCTACAAAAAAGAGAGTTCTGAAACAAATTGATGAAAATACGGAAGCCATGGAATATGGAATTGTTCAAAAAACAATAAAAATCACATTTTTAAAGAAACACATTTCAGTGGAGGCAGTTCTTATGCTCCTCTTGAGTGTTATATAAAACAACATTCTTTAGATCTAAGGATTTACAGCTACGAGTCGGTGCTTCTTGTATTGATGGTTGATTAGACATAACGAAGAGAAACATTTAGTGCCAAAAATAGTAATCATTCTCCAAGATACACTGTCCAGAGGCCACAAAAAGAACTCCACAAAGAAAGTACCTGTCCAAACGATCTTCACTGTTGTTGATAGCTGTAGAAGTTGACATCCATGAGAAATATGCTTCAAAGTAGGTGATAGAAGTTAATACAGCAGCACTCAAACCAGCAACAGCCCTCACAATGCAGTACAAAATCTGAGGTAGGACTTCAAGACAAGGTGTTTAGGCTTTTCCACCGCACACGTTCATGTATGGAAAAATCCAAAGTGGTGGATAGATTGCACAGACCAATTTTCTGAAATTATGCCTTTGATACTGTTCTGTTATTGTAGATTCTGAGCCTCATGAGAGGAAGATCATATGCTTGTGAATCAGAAATTTTTGCTCTAGCTCTTTCCAAATATCATCAGGATTATCCAATCACAGGAGGGTGCAATGTTTTTTTTATACAAGTGAAGCCTTGCATAAATTCGAATCAGTTAACTACCTGTGGCTAGCAGAGTTTTCTGCTTTTCCTGTGTAGACATCCTGGCATAGATTTTTACAGAGAATTGGCAATACTTAGACCCCGATTTAGACTGGCAGAAAAGGTACTCCATTACCACCCTTTCTCCTGTATCCTGTACTGAAGGTTCGCATTGCCTCATTTAGAGTTGGGCAGACTTCTGTATGTAGAACCAGCTTTTTGGAGACCCCTCCCCCACTAGGAGAGTCAAAGCCATCGGTACAGGGGACACCTAGAATCTACGGGTTCTTCTCCCTTAAATCATACATTACCAAAGAGACCAGGACAGCCAGCCGTGGAGGGAAGTTATTTATTAGCTGCAGCTAAGGACAGGGTCCCAGAATGGTATAAAGACAATTCTACGGAGACTGCTGCTTTACTCCGCAGCCTACACATATTTATAGCGCTAGCCACGCCCATTTGCACAGTACAAGTTCCTTATTCAGATAAGTTCCTCATCTGACAAGTTCTTCGTCAGTGTTGTGTGGTGCAATCGTGGCCAGGGGACATCTGTCTCTGATTGCACAATGTACGCAGCCCCGTGCTTCCTTGCCCAACTGGTGTGGTCATGGGGCACAGCCTCGTGCTTCCTCTATCAGTTGGTGTGGTCACAGTGCACAGCCTCGTGCTTCCTCTATCAGTTGGTGTGGTCACAGGGCACAGCCTCGTGCTTCCTCTATCAGTTGGTGTGGTCACAGGGCAGCTGGTCGTGACAGGCTGAGTTACCAACAATGGAAAGGATGTGGCTGAGTCTCTGGCACAACCGGGGGGTGAGGCACACAGGCAGCTTCTCGGAATCGGCTTGACCACAAGGAGCAGGGAGGGTTGGGCAAGTTTCAACAGGGACGTGGAAAGCAATTCTTCATCAGGTTGCCGAGAGCATGGCAACACAAAATGGAGTCATGTGGGTCATTTTAAAATACAGTTCAACAGTCCCTCCTTTTGTCATGCAGAGGCAACAATCAATTGTCGTCTAGGTCAATGTCCATCATTTCCTGGACCTCTCTCTTGATCATCATCATGGCATTGTGATGGCGTAATTTAATTTGCTTGGGTGTCATAGAAGTTGCACAGAGCCCACATAGCGCGGGCATGCATTGAACACAGAGGCAGCAAGAGAACAATGCGGCTGCAATGATGGCAATGAAGATCATTATCTTCCATCCCCACTGAGATACCATGCTCCAAAACCAGCCAGTTAGGGACCATGAACCCTCATCCTGATGGATGTCGGAAGCTATTTTATGCAGTCTCTGTATTGCTTGATAGACTGTTGGTGCATTATCAGGGATGTAGATGCAACAGCTTGTCCTGATCAATGTACAGACTCCCCCACGGTCTGCCAGTATGATGTCATGCGCCATTCTGTTCTGTAAAGTCATGAGGCAGTCTGCTTGAAGTTCCGCCGTGATGTTACTGAGGGCACAATATCTTTTTGGGCGGGGTACTCCCCAAACATTTGCTAGCCGACCAAACACTATTTCGTACGGGGATAGTCCGGTGCGAGAATGTGCTGTGGCTCTCGTTGATAGGAGGGCAAGGGGCAGGGCATCCGGCCAAGACAGTCCTGTGTCAGCCTGGATTTTTGCCATCTTCAATTTCAGTGTTCCATTGTGGCGTTCAACCAAACCCGCTGCCTGGGGGTGATTGGCGGCATGGAATTTCTGTCTGTTCCCCATCCCTACACATACTTTCTTCATTATTTCCCCTGCAAAGTGGCTTCCGTTGTCGCTCCAGATAATTCTGGGCATTCCAAATCTGGGAAAGAATTCCTTCAACAGTATTTTGGCAGTGCTTATGGCAGTTTTGTCCTTAAGGTGGTAGGCCTCAATCCACTTACTAAAGGCACACACAACTACCAGGACATAGCGGAGATTGTTGCATCTTTCCATCTGTATGTAATCTATTTGGAGCACTTCGAAGGGGTAAGATGGGGGTGCAAAATTCCCAGCAGGCGTTGGTGTGCCTTTTCCCGGGTTATGCATCAAACAAATCATACAATTCCTGACTAATCTCTCAGCATATTTTGGGATGTGTTTGTTTTGCCATACTGGAGCTAGCAATTTGCAAATACCTTTTGCACTAATGTGAGCCGGGCCATGAGCCATAGTGACCACTGGCAAAACATAGGCATCAGGTAACAACCATCGCTGTTGTTCAGACAGATCCGTCCAACAACCACTCTCATTTAATAGGCCTGTTTGCTCTTCCAAGAGAGCCTTTTCCTCTCTAGTTGCCTCTGCCTGTATTTCCTTCACATTTTCAATAGTATCCTTGTGCATCCCCTTCTCCTGTACCCAGTTTGAGGGGCCCGCTACATACATACGGGTAGAGACATTTTTAGCTGTTTCCTTTGCAGTCTGGTCGGCGAGTGCATTACCCCTTCCTATGTCATCGGTCACTTTCTTGTGAGCGCTACATTTGACCACAGCTATCTTTGAAGGAAGAGTCAATGCTTTTAACAACCTGCTGACCAGATGACCATGCTGTATTTTAGTACCGCGAGAAGTAAAAAGTCCCCTCTCAGCCCAAAGGCGCCCAAAATTATGGGCCACGCCAAAGGCGTACTGGCTGTCAGTGTAGATGTTGACGGCCATCCCCGTACTCAGTTCACACACTCTTATCAGTGCTACTAACTCAGCGGCCTGTGCTGATTGGTAAGGTAGTCTCTCACTCTCCACTACTGTCTGTAACATGGTGATAGCATAGGCAGCAGTTGTTCTACCATCAGGAAGTTTGAAGCAAGAACCATCCACATACAGGGTACCATCAGGGTCAGTGAGGGGTATGTCAGTCAAATCCACACAGCCTTTAGTCTCTTCCTCCATCCGGAGGACACAATCATGTGGATCAGAATTAGTGTCACTATCAACAAAGGGTAACAATGTGGCTGGATTCAGCGTAGTGTAGCGGCGAATGGTGATATGACTGGCTAAGAGAGTCAATTCATATCCGGACAAACGTGCACTAGTGAGATGTTGAGTGTTTGTCCTATTTAATAAAGTGTCAACTGCGTGAGGAACCATAACTGTAAGTGCAGTATCCAGGACCAGGCCAGCAGATTGGCGAATGGCTATGGCAGCTGCAGCTGCTGCTCTCAAGCAACTGGGTAGTGCACGGGCCACGGGGTCTAGTCCTGGCAGAAAAATATGCACAGGGGCGTTGTCTGTCACCAAAATCAGTGACAATGCACAACCATTATGCTCGTGTACAAAAAGAGTGAAGGGCTTCTGATAACTAGGGGTGCCTAGCACCGGGGCCGAACACAAGGGTGTTTTCAGTTCTTCAAATGCATGCTGGCACTCGTTTGTCCAAGGGAGTGGGTGGGGAACATCTTTAAGTGTGAGGCTCAATAAAGGTTTAATGAGTAAAGAAAAATTGGGTATCCAATGGCGGCAGTAGGAGGTGATACCAATAAAAGCACGGACCTCTTTCTGCGTTTTTGGTGGGGGCATTTTATAGATTGTTTGTATTTGCTCAGGGGTGAGGCGGTGTCCCTCCTTCGACAGGAGATGACCTAAGTAGGTCAACTCATGTCGACAATATTGGAGTTTGGAGAGGGAAACTTTGTGATTGAACTGTGCTAGATGCAGGAGCAATTTCATTGTAGATTCTTTACATAATGCCTCGGTGTCTGCCGCTATAAGCAAATCATCAACGTACTGGAGTAATGCGGTACCTTGGGGTAGGGTCAGAGAATAAGGGATATAATCACGGACCACTGACCAAGCATTCGCTAATAGCCCTACACTGGGGGAAGGTGTCAGATGACTGTCAACAAGAAATGGGTTGGTTGCAACGGGAGTTGAAGGCCTATTAGGTTGGACAGGTACGGGACCAGTGGAAGGTGCAACAAGGAGAAGGGAAGGGTGGACTTGCATTGGCACAGTGGCCTGAATAGTCGGGGCGTTGGGAACAAGTGGCTGAGGAATCGGACAAACCAGGGCAGGGGCAGCAACTAGCGCAGTAGCGGGAGTCAATTGTGCAGGATCAAGGGCTGGATACATGGCGGGGGTATAGGGTGGAGGGGTGCTCAACATAGAGGAAATGAGAGGGTCATCCTCCCGGGCCTTTTCGGGAACCTTCTTATTAATGTAACATCCATCTATCTGCATTCGATGTAATCTGTCATGTATTACTATATCCTCTTCTATTCTCTTATTATTGTGATTCTGGGCTTTCTGAATCACACTCATACGTATTATTTAAGCTTTGTTCTTTTTGAGTTTGATTTCTCTCTGTTTGGACTCCTTGCGCCAAACTCGAAAGAAATCAAACATCGCAGGTCTAGCTTTCCTTTGAAACAACTTCTCCTCTAAATTATCTAGCACAGGAGGTTCAAAACTACCGTACATTGGCCATTGTAACTCAGCATTACCTTTGGTATACTTGTGCCAAAGTGAGCAAAACATAATTGGGCCAACACCATGTTTAGCATAAACTTCATGTTTAGGGGTCCCCAAAGGAGGAATCGGACAAGATTCCTCCAATGCGGAGTCCTGTGTACAATAACAACAACACCATTTCCGAAACGTACTAAATCCAGGCATCTCTAGACGCGTATCCTGGTTCCAAACATCAAAGGGTGAAATCTAACGTTTACAGCATATAACTGTACTTACCCTTTGGTTTTTGGCTTTTGCAAAAGTTGAACAATACCCAAAACAAAGATACAAATCACCAAAGAAGTGGGCCACTCCCACTCTTATCTGACCATTAATCTTTCATCACACGGCAGGTGTCACAAAAGGTCCAGATCTCCCAAAACTAGGAACCAGAACTGGGGCATCAGTCGGGGCCGCAGTCGGGTAGTCCACTGGAGGGAGGAATCATGCAATCGGAGTCCTTGGGCCCACAAAAACTAATTTCAGCCAATGTAGTGGCGCGCCTCCGTTAGAGTTCGATCACGGACTCCTCAAGACCACCAGGCTCGATGACGACCACCGAAGACGCCCCACGTGGGACACCAAATTGTAGAACCGGCTTTTTGGAGACCCCTCCCCCACTAGGAGAGTCAAAGCCAGTGGTGCAGGGGACACCTAGAATCTACGGGTTCTTCTCGCTTAAATCATACATTACCAAAGAGACCAGGACAACCAGCCGTGGAGGGAAGTAAGTTATTTATTAGCTCGAGCTAAGGACAGGGTCGCAGAATGGTACAAAGACAATTCTACGGAGACTGCTGCTTTACTCCGCAGCCTACACATATTTATAGCGCTAGCCACACCCATTTGCACAGTACGTTATTCAGATAAGTTCCTCATCTGACAAGTTCTTCGTCAGTCTTGTGTGGTGCAATCGTGGCCAGGGGATATCTGTCTCTGATTGCACAATGTACGCAACCCCGTTCTTCCTTGCCCAACTGGTGTGGTCATGGGGCACAGCCTCGGGCTTCCTCTATCAGTTGGTGTGGTCACAGTGCACAGCCTCGTGCTTCCTCTATCAGTTGGTGTGGTCACAGGGCACAGCCTCGTGCTTCCTCTATCAGTTGGTGTGGTCACAGGGCAGCTGGTCGTGACAGGCTGAGTTACCAGCAATGGACAGGATGTGGCTGAGTCTCTGGCACAACCGGGGGGTGAGGCACACAGGCAGCTTCTCGGAATCGGCTCGACCACAAGGAGCAGGGAGGGTTGGGCAAGTTTCAACAGGGACGTGGAAAGCAATTCTTCATCAGGTTGCCGAGAGCATGGCAACACAAAATGGAGTCATGTGGGTCATTTTAAAATACAGTTCAACAAGTATGTCAGCAGGGGGAACTACTCTGTCTCTGCAGCCTACATACACCTCCAAGGGTCATCAGAAGTTTAGCAATTTGTCCACTCGCCCTGTTTAGAGTGGGTGAACAAATAGCAAGCTTTTACTTCCACTTACCGTGATCCAAAAATGTGACAGGAAGTGAAAGTAAAAACACATCAATGACTCCTCTCCCAAGCCACTGGAGAAAACTCCCTTGGCATGGGGGGGAGGGGTATTGCTTTTTTATTTTCCAAAAGAAAATTCCGCTTTGAAATTGAAATAGTGCCATTTGGCTTTGTCATGTTGACAGAGCTGTTCGGCACACTTTTAATTTAATGCATTGACAGGAATTACTGTGACAGCAGTTCCTGCCAATGTAAGAGATGTCAGCTGCGGCAGCAGACATCTATAAATCTGTAGTGCAGTTACTCCGGCAGGGCCTCAGTAAAATGTTCTACCACCTTGATGGAGTAAGCGCAATCTAAATCAGCCCCAAATTATGAGTGTGTAGTTTTCTCATGTTATGTTCCATTTCACCTACCAACTAGCTGCTCAGCCAGTGTGAGTGTTCCGTGTAGAATGTTAGTGTGATTGACATGAGTGGAATGCTTGGGTGTCTGGTGTGAGTGTTGTCAGTTGGAAGATGGGTTAAGCAGCTAGGAGGCTGCTCCTGCTGGGTCTTTCTTTAACTTCTACCTATGAACTTAATAAACTACCAGAAACTCAACTCGGCTACGTCTACTATATCTCCTGAACACGTGGGGCCAGCCCACTACATTTTGGCAACGATCTTTACGGGATTTATCCTCGGTCAACGTGCCAACCAAGAGGAGTTAAGCTAAAGATGTTGGGCCTACGAAGTGAGGAATTTGTACCAAGTAACAAGAAAAATCAAGACAAAGAAACTGCTCAAGCACGCCTCACAGCCCTACCAGTGTCCACTACACCGGACAGCCCCAGCCCAGGCGTGCTATGCTCTGATGCTTCTTCTTTCATCTCCTGGATATGTGTTATTAAGGCAGCCTACATCTTGTTGTGCATTTATTTTATTACATCAAACGTCTACAGTTCCTTAAGAAGCAAGGTAACCTGTTGCTGCCTAAGTTGCTGTCTAAGTTACTGCCTCCAGTACGTGTAAAGTTCTTCTGTTTCAAATTAGATGGTATTTCTGGAAGTTTATCATCTACTTCTGCGTTCAACGTCATTGTCTGATCTGAAGGAAGCCTACAACTTCATGTTGCCGGGAGTATATTAATCAAATCTTTACAGGTGTCTATGCGAGGCCTACTCATCTACGTTGGCTATTGCGGGACATTTTGTGTGTATACATTTTAATTAATTTGCTGTGGGGAGGCCCTTTGACTTTTGACTGTTCAACCACTGTTTTGTGATTTAAAAATGAGGCGCGTATTGCTGCCTATGCGCGGTCTTACCTCCTCTACGTCTGTATACGGGCCTGCCATTGTTATCTTCAAGTCTCACTTCACCTTTGTGCGTACGCACACGCTGTGAGCCACCCTGTGCTGGCATGCTCAGCGTGCCGTCATCTTTGGGTTGGAGGCACCGGATTTTCAACATTGTATGTGTGCACGGTGATCTGCAGTTCTTCCAGTACTTTGCCAACCATGTTTTAAATAAGGTTTCTCCAATGTTGAAGGTGACCGGTAACGCAGAGGGGCGGAGAACGTCTTCAGTTTATGGCTTTTTGCTTGTTCCATGGTAGTTAATGGTGATCAGCGTGAAGCCACAGGTACTAATATCGCAATTACTATTTTCATTTAACACATTAGCTGTCTTCTATTGTTTTTAACACTCAGAGGACACTGGGCTTTCGTGTTCAAATGTCGCTACAAGCATCTTAGGTGGTCATCTTCTCTGCAGCTTGGTTCTTCTCTTTTGCAAGTGTCATCTGCCATGTTTTTCTTTCAAAGTGTTTTTGGTTTTCTAGAAATGCCTGTCCCTCATTATTGCGGTGATAGGCACACCAGTGTCATTCTAGTAATATTGACTTTACTGTGCAAATCTTTGTGTTCTCATCATTGTTCAAAGGAAAAACAAAGTGTGTTTTTTTATGACGTTTTATGTACATTGCTATTTTGGGGTCACTCACCCTCAGCACTGTATTACTTTTAAGGTTTTTGCATTTTTTCTTATCAGGTACTGCATCCCTGCCTAAGGGATGGGAGTGGGTCTTAGTCCCATGTCTCTTATTCATGCATGTTCTCTTTTCAGATGTCGTATCCCTGCCGATGGGATGGGAGTGGGTCTTAGTCCCATGTCTCTTCTTTACGCATGTTCTCTTTTCAGATGTTGTATCCCTGTCTAAGGGATGGGAGTGGGTCTTAGTCCCATGTCTCTTCTTCACGTTATTGTCACTGATTTGGGGGTGCATACCCTAGTTACGTTAGGTATGGGTGTTAGTCCCATATGACACTAGCTGTTACACTCCATGTTGTTGGACATATCTTGTTTTACGTCATCCCTTACACTGGGTTTGATGTAAATCCTTACTGTTGGATGTCTGTTTTGGGTGTTAGTCCCACTTACACTTTTTAACGTCATGTTGTAGTGTTTGTGTGTCAGTCGCCCTGCGCGTCTCTTTGTTATGTCCAGTGTGTAAGCCGCCTTGCGCATCACCATGTTGTGTTTAGTGTGTAAGCAACCCGCACCTCACGTTCTAATGTTGTGTGTAAGTCGCCCCACGCCTTACCCTGTGCTTTTATGTCGTCAGGTTGTGTGTGTAAGTCACCTTGTGCTTCACGTCGTTAGGTGTGCGTTTATCACACTGTGCTGCACCTGTTTTGTGCTGCACATGTTCTTGGGTGCCAGTCCCATGTAACATCATTCTTTACACTGGTTAGCTCATGGGTTAGTCCCATCTTAGCATGTCCCTTACACAAGGGGTGGCATTTTGGCCACAGTCTCCTTAGTTGAGGAGTACTTCTTTGCGTGTTGTCCATCGCTTGTATGGAGTCTTGGGGTACATTTTCCCTTTACTCTTTTCACGTGTGTCTTGCTCACTTGTTGTATATGAGCTCTTCTTACGCTATATACTTTTTCTTTGTTCACTATTAAAGGAGGCAGATGGTGTTAGTATGTGTTTCTATTCTTTCATCCTTCTTCCCTCCTTTATTTATCTGTTTTCCCTCTCGTGATGTGGTTTTTCCATTTATCCTAGGGTTTATGGACTGTTTTCATCATTTGTACATTGATGTGTATAGTTATTTCAGTTTGAATGTGGTTCTATTTATTTTTCAATATAAAAGGGATAGGATATGTAGTATTCTCATGTTTTGCTGTTATGTTCCTTTTCAACTTCCAACTAGCTGCTCAGGCAGTGTGAGTGTTCCATGTAGAATGTTAGTGTGATTGACATGAGGGAATGTTTGGGTGCCTGGTGTGAGTGTTGTCAGTTGGAGGATGGGTTAAGCAGCTAAGAGGCTGCTCCTGGTGGGGCTTGCTGTAACTCCTATCTATTAACTTAATAAACTACCAGAAACTCAACTTGGCTACGTCTACTATGTCTCCTGAACACATGGGGCCAGCCCACTACAAAGTGCCAGATGGTGATATACATAGTTTTGCTATTCTTCTAAATTCTTACATAAAAACACTAATTTTTTAGGAAGGAGCACACTGACATTGGTTACTCGGGCACTGCACCATTTGTTTGCTAATGTCACTGAACTACTTGCCTATTCTGCAGTCACAGAATTGCAGTTCAACCTATCCATTAAGGAGAATTAACGACTACTGTTAAATAATTACATTATACTCAGTTTTTGTGCGTTCTATAGGCTGGGCCCATCAGCCCCAGCATTCATATGTATGAAATCTGCTACCTGAGCTGTGAAGGGATTGGAGAACATGGCAATGCCGTTTTCAAAAGGACCAAGGTCAGTGCACACCCTAAAGAACCCTAGGTCTGGTGCAGCCCCTTATTCTGGCTTGGCTTTCCAGAATTACTTTTCTCATCAATTGCCAGGTTTGGTATGCTTATGCAGATCTGAATAACAGGGGCGCCAAACCAGGAGAAGGGTAGATGATGGAGGACACAAGTTACTTCGTTAAATATGATGTGGTGGGTGGTGGCTATCATGTTCATAGTCCAATACTAGTCTATACTAGCGGGTGTTGGCTCCCATCACGGAAGATAGCCCAGCCATTTCGCACAGCAGAAGACAAAAAGACTAGCATGCCTTCTTCTCAAATTTATTTCTCTATTTACACATGTTTCCCATACAATAACTTGCTATATTAGGTGCTTTGTATTAAAAAAGGGACTGGTTTCTTTAGAGTGAAAAAGTCACTATGATGAGTAAACATGTTACCCATACTTTGGTTTACCAGAGCTGCTATAGTTTCACATATTTACATGTATTTCAGTATTCTCCCATGTCAGATTAAGAGCACACAAAGACCTGAAGACTGCAGTTATATTTTGGTCTACACTCTGCCAGTCATTGCAGATTCATCTGAGTAGTACTTTCTGCTCTTAAAGATGCACTTGGTTTATTAGAGAGGTTTATTAGAGAGGCTAGTGGGTCACATGTACATTTAATGAAACACAGAGTGAGTGAGATACGAGTAACTTATTTGTCATATGCTTTAGTATAGAAAAGAAATAAATATTTTGCTGGGCAGCACTATGATCTTCACTCCACGCACACTATGATTTGACACTGATAGCCAGGCAGCGGATGCACATAAAAATATACAGTGAGGTCCATAATTGTAGAACCGGCTTTTTGGAGACCCCTCCCTATTAGGAGAGTCAAAGCCAGCGGTGCAGGGGACACCTAGAATCTACGGGTTCTTCTTGCTTGAATCATACATTACCAGAGACCGGGACAACCAGCCGTGGAGGGAAGTAAGTTATTTATTAGCTCGAGCTAAGGACAGGGTCCCAGAATGGTACAAATACAATTCTACGGAAACTGCTGCTTTACTCCGCAGCGCGCACATATGTATAGCGCTAGCCACACCCATTTGCACAATACAAAGTTCTTCATTTTGACAAGTTCCTCATCAGACAAGTTCTTTGTCAGTCTTATGTGGCGCAATCGTGGCCAGGGGACATCTGTCTCTGATTGCACAATGTACACAGCCTTGTGCTTCCTTGCCCAATTGGTGTGGTCATGGGGCACAGCCTCGTGCTTCCTCTATCAGTTGGTGTGGTCACAGGGCACAGCCTTGTGCTTCCTTGATCAGTTGGTGTGGTCACGGGGCACAGGAGTTGCTTGTGACAGGCTGAGTTACCAACAATGGACAGGATGTGGCTGAGTCTCTGGCACAACTGAGGCGCACAGGCAGCTTCTCGGAATCGGCTCGGCCACAAGGAGTGGGGAGGGTGGTGCAAGTTTCAACAGGGACGTGGAAAGCAATTCTTCACCAGGTTGCCGTGAGCATGGCAACACAAAATGGAGTCATGTGGGTCATTTTAAAATACAGTTCAACAGTCCCTCCTTTTGCCATACAGAGGCAACAAACAATCGTCGTCTAGGTCAATGTCCATCATTTCCTGGACCTCTCTCTCAATCATCATCATGGCATTGTGATGGTGTAATTTCATTTGTTTGGGTGTCAAAGAGGTGGCACAGAGCCCACATAGTGCGGGCATGCATTGAACACAGAGGCAGCAAGAGAACAATGCGGCTGCAATGATGGCAATGAAAATCATTATCTTTCATGCCCACTGTGATACCATGCTCCAAAACCAGCCGGTTAGGGACCATGAACCCTCATCCTGATGGATGTCGGAAGCAATTTTATGCAGTCTCTGTATTGCTTGATAGACTGTTGGCGCATTATCAGGTATGTATATACAGCAGCTTGTTCTGATCAATGTGCAGACTCCCCCACGGTCCGCCAGTATTATGTCAAGCGCCATTCTGTTCTGTAAAGTCATGAGGCGGTCTGCTTGAAGTTCCGCCGTGATGTTACTGAGGGCACCGGCAGTTGCGTTGATGGTGGCCTCTACCACGCTTGTGAGATGTTGCAGACTGCGACTATTGACCATAGGGCCCCAAAAGGGGAGGAACCCCTTAGCAAAGTCCCCAAACTCTTGCCAGCTGTGTCTTCAGCGTCAATCACACCTCTCTTCTGGATGTGGTGTGTTGCATCGGCGGTATAGGTGGGGGGGAGCAACCAAGCAATGTAATAGGTGCCGGCCCAGGACTTGGGCAGCCAGGTGTAGGCCTTGCTCCCACACACAAAGTACGTATTCAGTGAGGACACCAGAGCTGGGAGAGTCGAACCATTGAGCTGGAGCGTGTAGGCGCAGTCACTTTGCCCCACCCATACTGTTCCATTGCTTTTCATGCAGTATTTTCCAGGATGTGGGTAGACAGGGAGATCCCTGAGACGTGGCAGTCTTTTCTTTCCCCCACCATTGTAGATGTTCGATGGATAAAAAGAACCATGATTGTTCTCATATTCATTCTTTTCTGCTGAATCTTTATCCATGCTTGGCCACTCCGCAGCCATGATGTGGCGGAATGCTTGTCTGCTACTGATCTTCCCCAGGGATCGTGTGGATGTGTCACCTCAATAGAATGTGTCAAAGAATACAGTGTACCAGCCGTAGGCTGAACCAGCTCGAGAAAGAGGAGCAGGAATCAGGGACATCCCAGTGCTTGCAGTATGGGGCAGCAACCCACATACCCAACAGTTTGTTGTGTTCACCACAAGCTGGTGCTGGTGAAACATGTGAATAAAAGTGTTGTTGAAGAAACCTGTCCTTCTGTTTTTCTCATGGGTGGGTAATAACACATTTTGATGAGGTGATTCTGTAGAGGTAGGAGACTCAGCTGCTGCAAGGGCAGCGTGTATTACCCATCCGAGGCAGGCCAGTACCAGTGAAATAGTCATGAGTACAAGTAGACAAATCGAGTACCGGCCACGTATTGTCTTTATGTACTCTTGTTTTTTCATTTATTTGCTCTTCAAGCTTTCAGCGTTCATTTTGGTCACCGTCTGCTTCACTTGGTCTTCCCTAGTTGCTACCTGTGATTGGTGGTTGCTTCACCGGTCAGTAATTCCAGCAGTCCTATTGGCACGCTCCAGTCCGCTGTACCGGCTCCGGTCAAATGCGCCGGTGTATCACAGCCCTACAGCCATTTGTCGGACCATGTCAAGCAGAGGGCAGAGACCTTTGTCTCTTTAGTCCTTTTTTCTGGATCGGAGGTTGTACCGGGTGGACCTGGGCGTTGTTTGATCAGGAAACAAAGGCTCTGGCTGTTGAATGTCCCGCAACCTCAGATGCGGAGGAACGGCAGATTGCAGGATGTCGTCGTCCTCTCGTTCAGATGAAGCCCAGGCAAGGTTGGCGTCACTGAAGAGTACAAAGCGCTGGACTTTCTCACATTCGTCGTCTCCCAGGCCTTCCTTAACCCACCGGTCGTATGGTAGTGGTAGAGGCACCTTCTTGCAGTGCACTCCATGAACCCAGTTTTTTCTTCCTGCCACCTTCACTGCAGACCTGGTAGCCAGCAACACTTGCTGGGGCAGCTTCCACCTCAGCTCCAAGTTCTTTGTTCTCTGGAAATTGCGGATGCAGACCCAGTCGCCTGGCTGGATGGTGTGACCAGGGCCCTCGGGTTTGGGTGGCAGGATATCTTGTACCTGACGATGAATGAGACGTAGGTTAGTGGTCAATTCATGTAAATAATCAATAAAACAACGGGTATTCAATATTAGAATATTACTTTGGGCGGGGTACTCCCCAAACATTTGCTGGCCGACCAAACACTATTTCGTACGGAGATAGTCCGGTACGAGAATATGTCGTGGCTCTAGTTGACAGGAGGGAAAGGGGCAGGGCGTCCGGCCAAGATAGTCCTGTGTCAGCCTGGATTTTTGCCATCTTCAATTTCAGTGTTCCATTGTGGCGCTCAACCAAACCCGCTGACTGGGGGTGATTGGCGGCATGGAATTTTTGTCTGATCCCCATCCCTACACACACTTTCTTCATTATTTCTCCTGTAAAGTGGCTTCCGTTGTCGCTCCAGATAATTCTGGGCATCCCAAATCTGGGGAAAAATTCCTTCAACAGTATTTTGGCAGTGCTTATTGCAGTGTTGTCCTTAAGGGGGTAGGCCTCGATCCACTTACTAAAGGCACACACAACTACCAGGACATATCGGAGATTGTTGCATCTTTCAATCTGTATGTAATCTATTTGGAGCACTTCGAAGGGGTAAGATGGGGTTGCAAAATTCCCAGCAGGTGTTGGTGTGCCTTTTCCCGGGTTATGCATCAAACAAATCATGCAATTCCTGACTAACCTCTCAGGACATTTTGGGATGTGTTTGTTTTGCCATACCGGAGCTAGCAATTTGCAAATACCTTTTGCACTAATGTGAGCTGGGCCATAAGCCATAGTGACCACTGGCAAAACATAGGCATCGGGTAACAACCATCTCTCTGGTTCAGACAGATCCGTCTAAGAGCCATTCTCATTTAATAGGCCCGTTTGCTCTTCTCAGAGAGCCATTTCCCCTCTAGTCGCCTCTGCCTGTATTTCCTTCACATTCTCAATAATATCCTCATGCATACCTTTCTCCGGTACCCAGTTTGAGGGACCAGGTACATACATACGGGAAGAGACATCTCTAGCTGTTTCCTTTGCAGTCTGGTCAGCAAATGCATTACCCCTTCCTATGTCATCAGTCACTTTCTTGTGGGCGCTACATTTGACCACAGCTATCTTTGAAGGAAGAGTCAATGCTTCTAACAGCCTGCTGACCAGATGACCGGTATTTTAGTACCGTAAAAAATAAAAAATCCCCTCTCAGCCCAAAGTCCCCCAAAATTATGGGCCACGCCAAAGGCGTACTGGCTGTCAGTGTAGATGTTGACGGCCATCCCCGTACTCAGTTCACATGCTCTTATCAGTGCTACCAACTCGGTGGCCTGTGCTGATTGGTAAGGTATTCTCTCACTTTCCACTACTGTCTGTAACATGGTGATAGCATAGGCAGCAGTTGTGCTACCATCAGGACAGGACGTTTGAAGCAAGAACCATCCACATACTGGGTACCATCAGGGTCAGTGAGGGGTGTGTCAGTCAAATCCACCCGGCCTTTAGTCTCTTCCTCCGTCCGGAGGACACAATCATGCGGATCAGAATTAGTGTCACCATCAACAAAGGGTAACAATGTGGCTGGATTTAGTGTAGTGCAGCGGCGGATGGTGATATGACTGGCTAAGAGAGTCAATTCATATCCGTACAAACATGCACTAGTAAGATGTTGAGTTTTTGTCCTATTTAATAAAGTGTCAACTGCGTGAGGAACCATAACTGTAAGGGTGTAGAACTGCAGAAAAATATGCACAGGGGCGTTGTCTGTCACCAAAACACTGTGTTAGCACTGATAATGCGCAACCATTATGCTCGTGTACAAAAAGAGTGAAGGGCTACAGATAACTAGGGGTGCCTAGCACCGGGGCCGAACACAAGGCTGTTTTCAGTTCTTCAAATGCATGCTGGCACTCATTTGTCCAAGGGAGTGGGTGGGGAACATCTTTAAGTGTGAGGGTCAATAAAGGTTTAATGAGTAAAGAAAAATTGGGCATCCACTGGCGGCAGTAGGAGGTGATACCAATAAAAGCACAGACCTCTTTCTGCATTTTTGGTGTGGGCATTTTACTGATTGTATTCGTTCAGGGGTGAGGCGTCGTCCCTCCTTCGACAGGAAGGATATGACCTAAGTAGGTCACCTCATGTCGACAATATTGGAGTTTGGAGCGGGAAACTTTATGATTGAACTGTGCTAGATGCAGGAGCAATTTCATTGTAGCTTCATTACAGAATTCCTCGGTGTCTGCCGTTATAAGCAAATCATCAACGTACTGGAGTAATGCGGTACCGTGGGGTAGGGACAGGGAATCAAGTTGGCCCTTGAGGACCTGACTATAAATGGAAGGGCTCTCTGTTTATCCTTGTGGAGCTCACAGGACCGGAAACTTCGTCCTGCTAATGAGAATCCGCAAAGATCCCTACTCTGTTCATCGACCGGTATACTAAAAAAGGCATTTTTTAAGTCGATGACAGAGAAAAAACACGCAGACGGGGGAACCATAGTAAGTAGGGCAGTGATATCTGGGACCACAGGAAACTGGGGAACTACGATTTTGTTTATCTCACGCAAATCAATGACAAAATGATAAACGGGGGGCTTGTAAGGATCAGTGCGTTTTAGGACAGGCAAAATTGGGCTATTGCACACATTTCCTCTTGTCTCTTCAACCACACCCTTGTCGAAAAGTTCAGAAATGATCTGGAGTAATGCCCTTTCCCCTTCTTTGGGTATTTTGTATCGGGGAAGTCAGGGAGGGCGAGCATTTTCCTTCAGGGTAACAGAAAAGGGGGGTATGGGCAAAAGGCCGACATCAGTATCACCTTGGGCCCAAAGAGCAGGAGGGACATTCTGAAGTTCCTGGGGAATTGGATCCGAGGAGGCTAAATATACTGAAGGTGTGGTAGGGGGACCCATAGTGATGTAAACCCCATCAGGAGAACAGTATATGGTGGCATGTAATCTTTTCAACAGATCAAAACCCAACAAATGTTCGCCACATGTGGAAGTCAAAACCAAAGGGGAATCAACTGTGTAGGGTCCTAGCATTAGTACCAGAAAATCCCACATAAATGTTATTTGCGCCAGACAAGAAGGCCCCAGGGACTTTAGACCTAGCAATAGAACTTTTGGTTGCACCAGTGTCGACCAAAAATTTCTCTGTAGAGCCCAGTGTTGTAACATGGACATACGGTCCCTTCTGGTCAACAGGAATAGGCATGGGTCCCTTCTCTTGTCTTTGGCAAACCTAGTAGGACTGGAACCCCGTCCCTTCTTCAGGCTCATAATCCTCAGTAAAATAATTGCGGTCTTCATAATTAGCGGTATCAAATCTATTCTCTTGCATAAGTGGGCGCCTGTCCTGTTCTAGGCCCGCCTCGCCCTCGTCCTCTCTGGGGACATTGGCCTGTGAAGCGGTCAGCAGGGGCAGAGTTGTTCTGAGCCAACAAGGGACACTCATCGCGCCAATGACCCTCCTGGCGACAATAAGCGCACTGATTGGGTCCCAGCGTCGGGCGAGGAGTCACGGGGCAGGTCTCTGAGCTATTCATTAAAACTTAGGGGCACCTCTGTTTTGGGTCGGGGTCGGGTATGCTTGTTGGAGTAAGACCTTTGTCTTTAAGTCTTTAGTCTTTTTATCCGTTCTATCTCGCTCTTCATTCTCCCTATTCTCATAGTACTGGGTCATTGTCAAAATGCCAGACGGGGTGGAGATGGGCCATGCACTTTCTGACATTTTAAGCTTAGTCCCAAGCTCTGGTAACAGATTGGACACAAATTTATCCACAAACAGTCGCTGTCCCCCTTCTGAAGTCATGTCCTGTCCACTATAGTCGGTGAATGTGCTTTCGAATCGTGTGAAAAAGTCAGAGACACTTTCATCTTTGTTTTGCCTGCAAGCAGCTAATTTGTCCCAATTAATACGGTGAGGTGTCAACATCTTTTTCATGGCGGTAAGTATCTGAACCGGAAGGGCTACGATCATGGGATCAGGTTTCTCACCACCAGTTCGAGCCCTGTCAGCTTCCTCAAGTTCTTTCCACGTATGGCCAAATTCTGCCTGATTATTATGGCGTATTTTAACCCCTTCCATGCTCATGACGAGCTCAGCTCGTCATGGCATATACCTCTCAGGTGCTCATGACGAGCTGAGCTCGTCATGACCACACCCGTTTTCATTGCTGTCCAGCACAGCAGGGGAAACTCTCAAGCAGCGATGAGGTTAGACCATACTTCAGTCGGTACTACCTGTCCCATTAACATATCTATATCTGCTAAAGTCATCACGCAAGATTGGAGTGTCTGAGTTAATTCCTTGTAATAACCTGCTGGATTTTTACGCAGGTCAGGCAATTGGCTTTTAAGTTGGAGGACGTAAGACTTTTTCCAAGGGACATGGACCCACATTTGTCTAAAACCTGCCAGTGTGTCAGGGTTGCCATCTATGCCAACAACGCGGTCTCTCCAAACAGGCTGTACCTCCCTGATTGGAAACCCCCTATTTAACGTAACACCAGATAAGGAAAACCCTTCAAAAAATCTCCTAATTCTTGTCCTGCAGTATCTTCCTTACTGAAGACACCTCTAACAATTCTCGTCTTGTGGTAATCTGCCGCAGCTGTATAGGTAGGAGGCAACAGGAACGAGACAAAACATGTGCCCGAGAAATCAGGGGGCAACCATGTGTATGCTCTGTCGTGACAGACAAAATAGGTACCCTTAGCTGCTAGAAACGATGGGGAAGTCTGGGACGCAAAGACATATGTCTCAGAGCCGATACTCTTCCCTAACTGAGCTCTCGGATTCTTGCCGTTACCTTGCAGATAAAGATGACCCTGATGGGGTACGATCCAAATCGGAGAGGATCTTTTCGCTCGCTGGTTCTCACTCAGACTAACTCCATATCCAGTCATGTTCCATCCAACATACGCTAGTGTCTCATCTCTCGGGATTGTCTCATAGGAACTAACTCCTCTAATCATATCGGCTATACCCTTAACTAGAGCACTATTCTTTGGATTGTCCTTCGCAGAACGTAGGGGGTAGACTTCACGGGCGTAGATAAAAATCGTTCTGTATGCCCACACAGAACCATTGTAGCTGAATGGAAGGACTAGGTAAGGAATACCTTTATCAGTAGTATGAGGCATAAGACCACACACCCAACAGTTAGTCGTGTTCACTACTAGTTGGTGTTGGTGCAGAAGCTGAACAAAGGAGTTATTAACGAATTCCAATCTTCTAATGGATTCATGTTCAGGCAGAGGATGAAAAGAATGCGAAGAAACAGTAGAAGAAGGTATGGGTTGTGTAGTGGGTGCAAACGTCACTTGAAAAGAGAATATAATATATCCCATTAAAAACATCATCAAGCTAAGTAACATAAAGAGACATAATATTAAAAAACATTTTCTACTCATAATTCGACACATTTTGCTCTTAAAACTTGTTTCCTTAACAGGTCTCTCCATCTTGAAAAACTCCATCCTCTAACCGTGCCGTTCGCGGCGGTTGGGTGTTCCGTGCTAAGGAATGCGTCTGTCAGTCCAGGGAACGCCCTAGGACCAACCAGAACCTCGACCTTGTGTCTACGGCTTGCACTCCCAAGTCTTTACACCGCGACCCTACAGCTGAACCCGGATGGCGGTTCAAAAAACAAAGATCGGTCAAAACAGTTTCTCAGATGGGAGAGCTGAATTTCAAAAATAGCAAAAAGGAAAATGTTTAATTTATTTGTCCCATGACTCTTGGTCGCAAATTATAACGGCCTTTATCAGGCAATGTCTGGTCGTGGAATAACAGTTCGGGCTCAGCAGTGTCCAGTCGAACTGACGGTGGCACAGCTTCTTGCAGAAGATCGTCGCTTTCACGCTCAGAACTTGTCCCAATTAACCGAGCATCGCTAAAAGGCAGAAAACGAGGCACAGTGTCATTTTCTGAATCAGGAATTCCCTCATGGACCCACCAGTCGTACGGCAGAGGCAAAGGAACCCTCTTACAGTGTACGCCGTGGACCCAGTTCTTCTTTCCTTGCACTCGCACCGCAGATCGCGTAGATAACAGCACCAAGTAGGGACCAATCCAGCGAGGCTGATCGTTCTTTGTCCGCTGAAAATTCTTGATCAATACCCAGGTGCCGGGATCGATGGCATGTCCTGGATCTTCAGAAGCCTGAGGCAGTGTATCATGAACCTGTTGGTGTAAGACACGCAATTTAGCCGTCAAATCATATAGATAGTCAAGCAATACAGGGTGTTCAATCTCGCTGAATTTCGTCGGCCTCGGCACTCCCCATATGTTTGCCGGGCGACCAAAAATTATTTCATAGGGACTAAGTCCCACTCGAGAATGTACAGTCATCCTAGTTGACAAAAGTGCTAATGGCAACGTGTCTGGCCATTTAAGACCAGAGCTCGCCTGTATCTTGGCAAGTTTTAACTTGAGAGTGCCATTATAGCACTCTACTAGACCAGATGATTGTGGGTGATTTGCAGCGTGGAACTTTTTATCTTATTCCTAAACCATCACACACTCTCTTCATCACTTGACCCACAAATTCACTCCCATTGTCACTCCAGACCATTCTCGGCAAACCGTATCTAGGGAAAAACTCCTTAACAAGGGCTTTAGCTGTGGACAAGGCAGTATTATCTTTTAGGGGATATGCTTCTACCCATCTCGAAAAGGCACAAACAACCACGAGTACGTATTTCAGGTTGTTGCATCTCTCCGTGTGAATGAAATCTAATTGCAGAACCTCAAACGGATACGTCGGAGGCGCAAAATGACCAGCTGGAGTTGGAGTTCCCTTACCAGTATTGTACATCAGACAGACCATACAATTCTTGACCACATTCTCTGCACACTTAGGAATTCCAGCATTTTGCCATACCGGAGCCAACAACTTACAAATCCCTTTCACACTGATATGGGCCATTCCATGTGCCTTCATAACCACTGCAAGCACGTACGCATTGGGTAACAACCATCGCTGAAGCTCTGACAACTCAACCCAACAACCATTCGCATCCAATTTTCCCGTACTCTCTCTCCATACACTCAACTCTCTCTCTGTAGCTTCAGCTTGGATAGACTTCACACTTTCTATCGTATCCTCACACATTCCAACATCACCAATCCATCTTGCAGGGCCTGAAACATACATTCGACTGATCACATCCCTCGCCACATCTTTCGCAACTTCGTCGGCAAACGCATTTCCGCGACCAACGTCATCGGTAACCTTCTTGTGTGCACTGCATTTCACAATCGCAACTTGCAACGGCAAGGTAAGTGACTCAAGAAGCTCATTCACCAACTGACCATTCTGAATCTTCGTCCCATGAGACGTGAGGAACCCACGTTCCTTCCACAATCGTCCAAAACTATGAGCCACACCAAACGCATACTGGCTGTCGGTATATATGGTCACTCTCTTTCCTTTTGATAACACACACGCTCTCGTAAGTGCAATCAACTCTGCTGCTTGAGCTGAATTATGGGGGATACGTGCAGCTTCAACAATCGTATGCAAAGTCGTAACAGCATATGCCGCAGTCGTATCCCCATTTGGAAGCTTGAAGCATGAACCATCCACCCATAAGGTACCATCACACTTCACAAAAGGAGTGTCTCTAAGATCTACTCTCCCTTTCGTTTCCTCTTCTGTCCTGAGAAAACAGTCATGCTGTTCAGAACCGTCTCTACTGAAATCAGCAACAACGTAGCTGGATTCAACGTATTGCATCTCTTTATGTGCACATGACTCGCTAAAAGTGTCGACTCGTAACCTGACAATCGAGCACTAGTTAAGTGCTGTGTCTTAGTCCTGTTTAACAAAGTATCCACTGCATGTGGAACCATCACAATCAACGCATTATTCATCACCAAACCAGCAGACTGTCGAATGGAAGCAGCTGCCGCCGCTGTGGCTCTCAAACAACTCGGCAACGCTCTAGCTACCGGATCCAAAGTCGACGAGAAATACGCGCATGGACGTTGCTTGTCCCCAAAAGATTGTGTCAACACCGACAACGCACATCCCTCTCTCTCGTGGACATACAACGTAAAAGGCTTGCTATAGTCTGGAGTACCCAACACAGGAGCCGAACACAATGCATCACGCAATTCGGAAAAACTCTTCTGACAATCATCAGACCACAGGAGGGGATTCGGTGTATCTTTACAGGTCAATGCCACCAGAGGTTTGGCCAGCAGAGAGAAATTCGGTATCCATTGTCTGCAATATGATGTGATACCCAAGAAAGCACACACTTCTCTCTGCGTAAATGGCACACTCATTCTTGCAATCGCTTGAATTCGTTCTGGGGTCAACCTTCTTCCCTCCTTTGACAAGAGATGACCTAAGTAGGTCACTTCTTGTCGACAATACTGTAATTTCGAAAGAGACACCTTGTGATGGAAGTCAGACAAATGACGCAACAACTACAAGATAGCTTCCTTACAGATCTCCTCAGTATCGGCAGCGACTAACAAATCGTCGACGTACTGGACAAGAGCAGCACCATCAGGTAAAACAATCGTATCACGCTGTGTTTTCAAAGCTTGACTATATATTGACGGACTTTCACAATAGCCTTGGGGAGCGCGCTTGAACCGGAAACTTCGACCTCCTAAAGAGAAGCCAAAGATATCCCTACTCTCCTCGGCAATCGGGATGCTGAAGAAAGCATTCTTCAAATCAATCACCGAGAACCAAGTGGCCGAAGATGGAATCATGGTCAATAAGGCAGTAATATCTGGAACAACAGGAAATTGTGGCACTACTATCTTATTAACCTCTCTAAGATCGATCACAAACCTGTAAACGGGTGGCTGAGAAGAGTCAGTGCGTTTCAAGACAGGCAAAACGGGACTATTGCACACATTGCCTCTTGATTCCTCAATCACATCTTTCTCAATTAAATCATGGATAATCGCTAGCAACGCTCTTTCACCATCACTAGAGATCCTATATTAGGGAATGCGTGGCATTTTAACGTTTGCTTTCAGCGTCACAACATATGGCAGTATCTCCAAAAGACCCACATCATTAAGACCCGTAGCCCATATAGTATCAGGAAGAGAAGACAATTCTGTCGGAAGTTGATCCTTCGATAAATACATCGGAGAGACCACTTTCTTACCCAATGTAAGTTGCACTCCCGAAGGAGAACAATACAATGTCGCATACAATCTTTTCAACAGATCCAATCCTAACAAGTTCTCACCACAACCTGTCGTCAGAATAAGGGGTGCTTCGAATTCACGAGGTCCAACAGAAAGAGATAAAGGACTAAAAATCGGGTTTCTAACTGGGGCGCCAAAAAATCTACTGAAACATTCGTTAAGCCAGACAAAGGCGCGCCAGGGAGTCTAGAGTGCATAATAGAACTCTTCGCAGCACCAGTATCCAACAGAAAAGGCTCTGACACACCTGATGTAATCACTTCAACATAGGGTCCACTCTGATCTACTGGAACTGAAACAACTCCCTCTCTTTGTCCATGGCTGACCTAGCAATCATTACCATCCACATTCTCACCTTCGACATAGTAGTCGTCAGCATAGTATTGAGTCGTCCTACCAGACGCATTATTCTACTGATCAAAACAATTCATTGAATTTTGTGGAGGAAAGGAACGCGCGTTCTGGGGGAACCCTCCACGTCCCCTACCTTTAGACGCTTATGGAACACCCCGACCTCTTGCGCCAGAAACACCATTCATACGCTGTAACAAAACAGGGCAACTATGTTTAAAATGACCCTCTTCTTTGCAATATGCACATTGATTAGGGCCTACAGGAAAACGCTATTGAGAAGGCTCAACCCTTTGCGAGTTCCGCTGAAACTGCTGAGGTTGCTGATAATCACGCTGGTTATTACGAGGCGGGTATGCTTGCTGTAAAAGAACCTTCGTCTTCAAATCTTTAGTCTTCTTGTCTGCTCTATCCTTCTCATCCTTATCCCTATTTTCGTAGTATTGTGCAGTAGCCAATATCTGTGCTGACGAGGAAACAGCCAAAGAACTCTCTGAATCCTTTAACTTGGTACATAGCTCGGGAAGTAAATTATGCACAAACTTATCAACAAACAACCGTTGACCACCCTCGGTACTCATGTCTTGACCACTATGGTCAGTAAACGTTTCTTCAAACCTAGTGAAGAAATCAGATACACTTTCATCTTCCTTCTGCTTACACGCAGACAATTTGTCCCAATTTACTCGCATAGCAGGCATTAATGTTTTCATGTAGGCAATGATCCTACCAGGAAGTTATGCGACTACAGGCTCAGGTTTAGCACCACCAACTTGTCGGCCATCCGCAGCACTAATGTTAACCCATGTATCACCTAACTCCGGCGCATGATCAGTATGACGAATCAAACCCCATAAAGGCTGCGGGACCACATTACCAAACAACATGTCTATAGCCGCTAGATTCATAACGCATGAGTCTGCGGTCTGTGATAATTCCGTATAATATCCTGCAGGATTTTTACGGGGGTCAGGCAAAGTCTGCTTAAGAGCCAGGACTTCGGCAGGTTTCCACGGAACATGTACCCAAACACGTTGAAAATGAGCCGGCACGGCATTAATGTTATTAACGGCATCAGCCTGAACAGCGTCCTTCCATACAGGAGGAACTTCTTTCATGGGATACTGTCTCACCTTCCTCCTAACAGAAGGGTCAGGCTCAAACAACAGCCGAGAAGGAGACTCGCTCCTGAACGAAAGCAGTGTCGCTACCGCTCTTTCAACGTGGAGACCCACAATCGTGCCTTTCGCAAATTCGGATTGTACACGGAACAACTCAGGCGGAGTCTGTTCCAGATCACCATCTTCCCATTCCTCACGAAGGAAAGTGCACATCTTATCGAAGACATATCTCTGCTTCGGTGCTTCCCATTGACGGAAGACATCCATAACAGACTCTACATCATATCTTAAAGGACGAGTGACCCATTTACGTGCTAAATGATCCAATACTTCCCTCTCTTGGGAATCAGGCAGTTGGCTACGCAACTGCTTACGCTCTGAAACGGGGGTCGTACTAAATGACCCAAAGAAAGGAGACAAAAGACTAGAAACAGTATCCGTCATTCTCTGTCGAACAGAAGGAGAAGTTGACAGCACAGGAGATAAAGCGGACTGAGAAAGAGCTAATGTAGGAGCAGTAGCAGAAGAGGCAGCGAGAACAGGCGGGTGAGTCGTAGGAATTAAAGATGGAGCAGGTAGCAAAGTCGGCGGCCTTTGAGAAGGCTGCACCAGAGGAGTACGAGCCAACTGAAAAGGAGCTGGCGGCTGTGCAATAGCAAGAGGCAAAGCAACCGGAGGTTGCGCAACTAAAGGTTGCGGAGGTGCTGTAGCATTCTGAGCATAAGGGGGTGGCGAATTCAACAAATGTGACATCAAAGGATCTTTCACAAGATCCTTCATCGCATCTTGCTGAAGAGGTGGCAGAACTGGATAGCATTTATCAATCGCCATTTTACGTTGCCTGTGCAACTGCTCACTCGCTTGTTCTTCTTCATTATCTTTATACTGCATAGCAGCTTGCATTATCGAGATACCCTTTTCTCTTTTATTTCTCTTCGCTAATTTAATTTCTTTCTGTTTGGCTTCCTTTCGCCATAGGCGGAAAGAGTCAAACATCGCCGGCCGGGCTTTCTTCTTAAAAAGTCTAACCTCTAGATGATTTAAAACTTCTGTGTCAAAACTACCATATTGGGGCCATTTGAGGACACCATTCTTCCTAGTGTACCAAATCCATACTTCATTATACGTGAGCGGGCCCACGCCATGTTTCACATAGAGCTCATAGGTTGGAGTTCCAATAGGAGGAACCGGACACGAGTCTTCCAATCGGGAATCCCTATTACAACCACAACAAATTATCCTTCCAAGTCTGCTAAGACCAGGCATCTTCGCTCTCTAGCCTAGCTTCAAACTTCAAGGGAGTATCGAATACGATAGTCTCGTGAATACACAAGTCACTCGGCTTTGGAGCTTGCAAGTTCCAAATCAAAGATCCCAAGGGATACCCAAAAACTAAGGACTGGGAGACGCTCCACTCATACTTAACTGAAGTATCGATGACGTCGCCAGAAGATCCGTCTATCGTCTCGCTCTACAAATCATCAAAGGCTCCACCAAGACAGGGCGACAGTCAGGGCAGCAGTCCTTTGTAGCCGTCGGAAAGCGGGAAACCTCGTAGCAAAGACTTTCGGACCACGATGACATACAGGGGTCAATGAAGTGACAGGCCTTCCTCCAGAATTTCCACACGAAGCTCCTCACGATCTTCAGGCTTGGACCGGTACCGCTGAAGTCGCCCCACGTGGGCGCCAAATGAAGAACCGGGTTATTTAAGACCTGGCGGCGCCAGGGGAAACGCCCTATGTCTCCGAGTTCACCTGTCTTGGCATACAGAGACACGGAATCTTCTTGGTGACGTCAAAGATCGAATTTATTGGCTGCAACCAGAAACAGAGGTCCACGAAGTACAATGGCTCTATATTCGCAGGAGACTGCTCAATTTTACAAAGCAAGCCATCCTTTTTATGCCAAAAATCACATTCCAGACAAATACTTTACATTTACAAACTGCCCAATCACATGCCTCCAGATCAGCGGTATCGCATGACGGTAAAACCCACTTTTCAGTTGTCCAGCCCATAATCGATCATTGGTCAAACCCAACATTCTTCATCAGACAGGTCGATCGAACCCATCATAAAAACGGGCACATCCCCATCGTAAACAGGCCATAAAGAAAGGAGCAGGGACAGGTGTGAGTAAGATAAGACATGGTTGTGTGCAATAAAAGGTTTATGAAGTCCTGTGCCTTGATCATCAGTCTTGATCAGCTACTGGGAAAGGAATTGGCCTAACAAGTTTGGCTTCAGGCAAGAGGGTCGCTCGCTCGGGTCATTCAGAAGTCAGCTAAAGTGTACGTGTGCTAAAGACTCGTTCGGCCGTAGTCATCGGCCTATGTGAGGGCAACCACAAAATGGCTGCCGTACATAAAATGGAACCCAAGGGTTCAGAACGAATCCCTAAATACGTAGTGAATCCATCGGTGTAACGTGACGAAAACACTCATGCTTGTCGTGCTAACTGGTTACGGTTTGCTAATACCAAATTCGTAACAAAACCATAACCTTCATGAAACGGGTTCAGGATTCACGGAACCTCAGATTCTACAAAATCCTCCCACATTTGGATCAGTATGTCACACATTTCACAAAAAATGTCAATCTGTTGGATGTGTGTCCACTGATCCATTGTCATCCATATATCCTGAGCGGTGTACATAGTGTTATTTTCCATCCAACTACGTGCTTGTTGACCCTTAGCGAGTTGTTCCTGTGTGTTACCTATCAGTCTGCGCAAAGTGCGTCATCTCGGAGTGGGTGGTCTTTGCGGAGTTACATGAGGGATATAATCACGGACCACTGACCAAGCATTCGCTAATAGCCCTGCACTGGGGGAAGGTGTCGGATGACTGTCAACAAGAAATGGATTGGTTGCAACGGGAGTTGAAGGCATGTTAGGTTGGAGAGGTACAGGACCAGTGGAAGGTGCAACAAGGGGAAGGGTGGACTTGCATTGGTACAGTGGCCTGAACAGTTGGGGCGTTGGGAACAAGTGGCTAAGGAATCGGACAAAACAGGGCATGGGCAGGGGCAACAACTGGAGCAGTAGCGGGAGTCAATTGTGCGGGATCAAGGGCCGGATACATGGCGGGGGTATAAGGTGGAGGGGTGCTCAACCTGGAAGACATGAGAGGGTCATCCTTCTTGTTCCGGGCCTTTTCGGGAACCTTCTTTGTAATGTAACATCCATCTGTCTGCATGCGATGTAATCTATCATGTATTATTATACCCTCTTCTATTCTCAGATTATCATCATCCTGGGCTTTCTGAATCACACTCACATGCATTACTTTAGCTTCACTCTTTTTGAGTTTGATCTCTTTCTGTTTGGATTCCTTGCGCCAAACCTGACAGGAATCAAACATCGCAGGTCTAGCTTTTCTTTGAAACAACTTCTCCTCTAAATTATCTAGTACAGGAGGTTCAAAACTACCATATATTGGCCATTGTAACTCAGCATTACCCTGTGCATACTTATGCCAAAGTGAGCAAAACATAATCGGGCCAACACCATGTTTAGCATACACTTCCTGATTAGGGGTCCCCAAAGAAGGAATCGGATAAGATTCCTCCAATGCGGAGTCCTGTGTACAATAACAACAACACCATTTCCGAAACTTACTAAATGCAGGCATCTCTAGTCGTGTATCCTGGTTCCAAACATCAAAGGGTAAAATCTAATGTTTACAGCATACAACTGTACTTACCCTTTGGCTTCGGCTTTTGCAAAAGTCGAACAATACCCAAAACCAAAATACAATTCACCAAAGAAGTGGGCCACTCCCACTCTTACCTGACCATTAATCTTCCATCACACGGCAGGTGTCACAAAGGTCCCGATCTCCCAAAACTAGGAACCAGAACTGGGGCGTCAGTCGGGCCGCAGTCTGGTAGCCCACTGGAGGGAGGAATCACGCAATCGGAGATCTTGGGCCCACAAAGATAATTTTCAGGCAATGTAGTGGCGCGCCTCCCTTAGAATTCGATCACGGACTCCTCACGACCACCAGGCTCGATGACGACCACCGAAGACGCCCAACGTTGGGCGCCAAATTGTAGAACTGGCTTTTTGGAGACCCCTCCCCACTAGGAGAGTCAAAGCCAGCGGTGCAGGGGACACCTAGAATCTACGGGTTCTTCTTGCGTGAATCATACATTACCAAAGAGACCAGGACAACCAGCCGTGGAGGGAAGTAAGTTAATTATTAGCTCGAGTTAAGGACAGGGTCACAGAATGCTACAAAGACAATTCTACGGAGACTGCTGCTTTACTCCGCAGCGCACACATATTTATATTTATAGCACTAGCCACGCCCATTTGCACAATACAAAGTTCCTCAATTTGACAAGTTCCTCATCAGACAAGTTCTTTGTCAGTCTTATGTGGCGCAATCGTGGCCAGGGGACATCTGTCTCTGATTGCACAATGTACACAGCCTCGTGCTTCCAGTTGGTGTGGTCACGGGCCACAGGAGTTGCTCGTGACGGGCTGAAAGGCAGCTTCTCGGAATCGGCTCGACCACAAGGAGCGGGGAGGGTTGTGCAAGTTTCAACAGGGACGTGGAAAGCAATTCTTCACCAGGTTGCCGAGAGCATGGCAACACAAAATGGAGTCATGTGGGTCATTTTAAAATACAGTTCAACGTGTTGTTCTTTTACATCTTACAGTAGCAACTGCCACTCCTTCGCTTACATTAGTTACTATATGTCCTAGGCCTTAAGTGCATTAAATCTAGTCTGGCTGAGCTCTAAAAATGCAGAAAAAAATTGTATAGTGACAGATTTCTACAAAGAGCCATTCTGACGGTCTCCACCTTTAGAATTATATGCAACAGCAAGGCCCACATTGTATACAGAGGCAGCAAGTGAAGATAATACCGGCTGCTCCAGCAACTATCATCAGCAGTTTCCATCCCCAGGTGGTCAGTAGCCCCAGAACCACCCTGAAAGGGACCAGGACCCATTCTCAGTATGCATTTCCGCTGCAATGCGATGTAGCTTCTGGATGGCCAGGTGGACCGTGGGGGCGGAGTCTGGAATGTAAACACAGCAGGAACTGCCGATCACTGGACATGCTCCTCCCCGATCAGCCAAGATGACGTCAAGAACCATCCGGTTCTGGAGCGTAACGAGTCTCGTAGCCTGAAGCTCTACGGTGAGATTGGTCATAATATCAGTGGTGATATTAATGACATTTTCCACTATCTTAGACAAGCGTCGTATTTCCCTACTATTAAAAATCAGCCCCCAGAAAGGGACCAATCCCTTAGTGAAGTCGGTGAACTGTTGCAAAGAGGTGTCAGTCTGATCAACTTCCGTCATATCAAGCTGCCTGCGCAGCCTATGGGGGGCAGGTTTCGCACTATAGAGCTGGTGTGTCTCATGATAGTCTGATGGTGCTATGTACACCGGGGGGTACAGGAAGGACAGGTAACATTGTCCTGCCCATCCTCTCGGCAGCCAGGTGTAAGCGTTTTCCCCACAAACGAAGTACACATTCGGAGGTGTTAACAGTGGGGGGCTACTAAAAATCTTCATTCTATAAGTATAATTGCAAATGCTATGTCCAACCTGTACATGTCCCATACCCTGATTACAGAAATCGGAGGTAGTATTTAGAATGGGGATAGGCATAGTACGTTCACTAGTGACATTTCTGGCAACAACGTGCTGGAAATACTGAGAATCATTGAAACTAGTAAAGTCATAGAGCTCGTCCTGTAGCCACGTACTGTTTCCACTAGCAGTTTACAAATTCATACAAGCATCAGGGTCCAAGGATCCCTCCCCTCCATTACCAGTCGGGTCGAACCCTTGGTGAGTTTCAATGTATGCTAAGATCATATCATAGTCTTTTTCAGTGTAATGCTTGGGGTGTTCAACATAGTGATTGTACATGGCAGAGAACATTTGGAACCAGGCTTCACAGCTTCCTAAGTAGGACAAAGGTAGGGAAAGGAACAGGTCATGTTTATGCATCACTGAGGGTAAGAGGCCACAAACCCAGCAATCCGTTATATTAGTAGTGCTGTGGGTCTGGTGGAGCATTTCGACAAATACATTCTTGGCATAAGTCTGACGGTGTCTCTGTTTATGCGGTGCTAGGGGGTACATCAGATGCTCGGGCGGAGCAACAGTAGAAGGTAGCATAGTTTGCATAGGGTACTTATATTCTAGATATATAAAAACACTCATGAAGATGGCTAATATTACAGCTATAACCAATACAAAGGCTATTTTCACACGCATAGTCCAAGTAGAAAACATTGGCTCATAAAACGGCAAATAACGTGGTGCAAGAGGACGTTCTTCTTCGAGTACAAGACGACCAAAAGGGTACATTCCTAACTAAAAGTCCAAAACTAAACTCGGGCTCAGCAGCTGTCCCGCCAGAGGGTTCTTCTCCCTGTGTCCGTCAGAGTCTCACAGGCAGACTCTCCTCATCCACACAAGAAAATAATAAACCGAGTGTCTTTTCCAAAGGATCCGATGTACAACCAGGCCTTTTCACAAGTCAGTCTTTCTTCCTGAACAGAGCACAGTAACAGAGTTCCAGCTCTCAACGAGTTCAGTCCAGTGTCTCGCTCAGTACCTCAGACGTGGGGTCTAACAAACCCTCTCTATTCAAGTCTTTCTCTATCTCCTGTCAGTGGTGTCTGAGGTACCGCGATGTTTTCTTGGCCGGAGGTTGTATCGCACATGGCCTCCTTGGTCAGAAAACAGCAGAGAAGGTACTTGTCCTTCATTCAAACCTTTGCTTGTTGAACTACTAACAGGATTAAGGGCACTTCCGTATGAAACTGGGGCCGGTTCGCCCGATCCTCTCCCTCCCTCCTCTTGCCTTTGCTCTGTTTCACAGGCGTCAGAGAAGGGAACAAATGCAATGGCTCTCTCTGTTTCTTGACTCAAGATTTCGCCAGATTGTAGTTGATCATGGGGAAGCAGAAGTTTCTTCAGGTGTGAGACGTGGATCCAATGCTTTCTCCCGTCCACCTTCACCGCCGTCCGCGTTGCGTCTGGTGTGGCTCAGACCACCTTGGAGCCAAGCTGGTGTCTCTCTCATACTTCTTCGGTGTCCGGGGCCCTCTGGCGGAGGATGCTGCGTAGATGCTACCTGCTGATGAATAGAACGGAGGTCTTTAGTCAACGTATATAGGTAATCAATCAACATAGGGTATTCAACATCAGAAAAAGATCGTGGCCTAGGCACCCCCCATATGTTGGCTGGCCGTCCGAAGACGATCTCATAAGGAGAGAGACCAGAACGAGAATGGGGCGTTACTCTCAGTGACATGAGGGCTAAGGGTAGGGTGTCAGGCCACTTCAAACCACTACTCTCTTGGATCTTAGCCATCTTTAACTTTAAAATCCCATTATACTTCTCCACCAGTCCTGCTGACTGAGGATGTCGAGCTGCATGGAATTTTTGCCGTATTTGTAAGCCATCGCAAATGTGTTTAAATAGGGCCCGTGGAAGTGTCCCCCATTGTCCGACCAAATCAAACGGGGCAAACCAAATCTGGGTAAAAACTCCTTAATAAGGGCCTTCGCAGTAGCCAAGGCTGTGTTCTCCTTAGTCGGATAGGCCTCAACCCATTTACTAAAGGCACATACCACTACGAGGACATATTTCAAGTTGTTGACGCGCTCCATGTGAATATAATCCATCTGAAGCACTTCAAATGGTAAGGTTGGGGGTGCAAAACTGCCACTCAAAACGCTTTCTGCCTTACCTGGGTTATGTTGTAGACAAACCATACAGTATTGAACCAGACGGACAGCCGTTCTTTGTAGGTTAGGATTATTCCATACTGGGTCCAACAAGGCACAAATCCCTTTTGCTCCTACATGGGCTGGGCCATGGGCCATGGTGACAACGGCTTGCACCAGAGCATTGGGCAACAGCCATCTTTGTTTATCTGTCAAATCAACCCAACAGTTATTTTCACCCAGTCTCCATAGGACTTCCCTCTCCAATCTCTCCAATTCCGCTGGGGTAGCTTCCTTCTGTAATTCCTTCACACTTTCTATGGTATTGTCAAATAGATCAGACTCCTCCACCCATCTAGCAGAGGACGTTACAAACATATTGGACATCATGGACTGTGCTGTCTGCTTGGCAATCTGATCTGCAAAGGCGTTCCCCTCCCTTACTTCGTCAACCACAGCCTTATGGGCACCACATTTTATTATGGCTAGCTTTTTAGGCAAAATGAGGGCATCCAACAATCGTAACACCAGGGGGCCATTCTGTATTTTCTGACCATGTGAAGTGAGGAAACCAAGTTCCCTCCACAGCCGCCCAAAGCTATGGGCCACGCCGAAGGCGTACTGGCTATCCGTATAGATATTGACCTCTAGTCCTTCACTTAGTTCACAGGCTCGTAATAATGCCACTAGTTCAGCAGCTTGGGATGACCTATAGGGAACTCGAGATGTCTCTACTACTGTCTTCAGTGTGGTAATTGCATATGCAGCTGTTGTTGTGCCATCTGTTAATTTGAAACAAGACCCATCCACATACAATTCCCCTTGGGGGTCAGATAGAGGAATGTCTGTGAGGTCAATCCTTCCCTTCGTTTCTTCTTCAGTCCGAAACAGGCAATCATGGATATCATTTACTTTTTCTTTTTCATTCAAAGGGAGTGGTAGCAATGTGTCAGGATTTAATGTGGCACATCGCGTAATCGTAATATGCGGAGCAAATAGGGTCAATTCGTATCCAGTGAGGCGCGCACTTGTAAGATGCTGGATCTTAGTTCTGTTTAGCAATACATCCACAGCATGTGGCACCATCACTGTTAAGCTAGAATTTAAAACGAGCCCTTCTGATTGTCGGATGGCCACCGCGACAGCTGCTGTGGCCCTCAGACAACTGGGAAGTGCCCTGGCCACATTATCAATGTGGCCGACAAGTAAGCGCAAGGTCTCTGCTTACCGCCAAATGTCTGCGTTAACACTGAAAGCGAACAACCGTCGACCTCATGCACGTAAAGTACAAAAGGTTTACAATAGTCAGGAGTACCCGAGAGGGGTGTAGAGCAAAGAGCAGATTTCAAAGAGTCAAAAGAGAGCGGACACTCGTCAGTCCAAGGAAGGGGTTCATGCACATCTTTAGTGGTTAATTGCAACAAAGGTTTAGCAAGAAGAGAAAAATTAGGTATCCATTGGCGGCAGTAAGAAGTGATGCCAAGAAAAGCACGAACATCACGCTGAGTACAAGAAACAGACATGTTAGAGATAGTAGTAATACGTTCAGGAGTTAAACGTTAGGTATCCATTGGCGGCAGTAAGAAGTGATGCCAAGGAAAGCACGAACATCACGCTGAGTACAAGGGACAGACATGTTAGAGATAGTAGTAATACATTCAGGAGTTAAACGTCTACCCTCCTTCAACAGTAGATGACCTAGGTAGGTTACCTCCTGCCGACAATATTGAAATTTAGACAAGGACACCTTATTCCCTTTTGCTGCCAAATGGTGTAACAATTTCACTGTGGCATCCTTACAGCCGTTTTCAGTGTCGGACGCAATCAACAAGTCATCCACGTACTGCAAGAGCACGTTGCCGTCTGGCAAGATTAGATCATCCAACAGAGCTTTAAGGGCTTGACTATAGATGCTCGGACTCTCCGTATAGCCTTGGGGAGCACAACAGAATCTAAAGCTTCGGCCAGATAACGAGAATCCGAAGATCTGCCTGCTATCAGGATGGATAGGGATGCTGAAGAAGGCGTTCTTCAGATCAATGACTGAAAAGTATTGTGCAGTAGGCGGGATCATGGTAAGTATAGTGGTAATGTCAGTCACCACCGGGTACTGTGGTATTACTATCTTATTAACCTGCCGCAAATCAATCACAAAGCGATATGCATCACCTTGCCCCTGGGATCCTGACTCTGGAGATTTTTTTTAAAATCGGGAGAATCGGACTGTTAAAAATATTGGCAGCTGTCTCCTCGGCCACCCCTTTACCAATTAAGTCTTGAATGATCGAGAGCAAGGCCCGTTCACCCGTTGGCGAGATTTTGTATTGGGGTGTACGAGGTAATTTCGCACCTTTTTTTCAACGTGATATGGACGGGCGGGATGTCTAGTTTCCCGACATCCGCATCCCCTGTTGCCCACAGCGTGGCTGGGACTGTATCAAATTCAGACGGGAGGCGTTCATTTTTAGCAAAACATTGTTTCATGTTGCCAATAAGAGGCTGTATAGTCAGAGAAACACCATCCGGAGAGCAATACATTTTTGCATTCAATTTCTTTAGCATGTCCAAACCTAATAAATTCTCCCCACAATGGGAAGTCAACAGAAATGGTGTGTCAATAGTGGCAGGATCGATTGTGAAGGGTAGAGGTTTGGAGATGGGGCTCACTACTGGGACTCCCGAAAATCCCACAGATACAATATTTTCCCCGGACAGAGCCGCCCCTGAAACCAACGATCGAGCAACTGAACTGTTCATTGCTCCTGTGTCAATTAAAAAATTCTCAGAAGTCCCCATTAACCCTCCCTTCACATAGGGTCCTTGCTGATTAACTGGGATCAACACCTGGCCTCTACTCTGTCCCTGGCTATCCTATGGGTGATCGTACCCGTCCTGCTCACAAAACACATAATCTTCGTTATAATATTGTCTACTCTGAGGGTTGTCAAAATGTTTTCTTTCAGACTTGCCTTGAACCGCCTCTTCCCTACGCATATCACTGCGGTCTGGACCACTCCTCCCCCGACCTCGCACTGCTCCGTTCTGGGCGAGTAGTAGCGGACACTGAGCTTTCCAGTGTCCTTCCTGTTTACAGTAAGCACATTGATTTATCCCTAACGGTTGGCTCGTGGCAGCGCCTGCGCCTCTGCCTGCTCCTCGGCTTGCCCCCTCCCCTCTGGACACTGGCCCTCAAGCTCCTCTCCCCCCACCTTGTCCTCGAACGACTTGTTGCAACAATACTCGAGTCTTAAGGTCCTTAGCCTTTTTCTCCAGTCTATCCTTACTTTCATTCTCCCTATGCTCATAATATTGTGCCATGCTTAGTATCATGGAGGGGGTAGATGTTGTCCAAGTACTCTCAGCTGCCTGTAATCGCGTAGAAATTTTGGGTGCCAAATTAGTTACAAACCTATTCACAAACAACCAGACTCCCCCTTCCGTCGCCAAATCCTGACAACTAAAGTCGATGAAAACTCCCTCAAATCGAGTGAAAAAGTCGGAAACACTTTCGTCCTTCTGTCTACAGGCGGTCAATTTATCCCAGTCAACTTTTCGCGGGGGAATCAGGGTATGCATGTAAGCTATAATTTTAGCCGGCAGAGTTGTAATTTCATTCCTAGGCTTATCACCGGGTTTACGGTCCCGGTCCCAATCTTTCAATTCATTCCAAGTTCCTCCTAGCTCAGCGGCATGATCAGTGTCATGTACTTGCCACCATATATCGACCGGTACCAATAATCCAAAATACAACTCAACATCTGCTAATGTCATTACAGCCGAGGCTGCGGACTCGGTCAACTCTTTGTAGTAAGCAGTAGGATTCTTACGGGGGTCAGGCAATTGTGACTTAAGGGCAAGAACCTCGCTTCTTTTCCACGGAGTGTACACCCATTGTTCCTGAAAACGAGCATCTACCCCAGCTCTTGTGACTAGGTTAGTGTTATCGCGTAGTTCAGGGATTGCGGGATGAAAAATTGGGTGTACTTCTCTCATGGGATGTTGGGAAGTCCAATTGGGACTTTTTACAAACATTCTACCGCGATATTTCACTAATGTGCTAACATTCTTATACACCTCCTCTGGGTCCATGTTAAATCTATGGGCCCAATCTCGGATATTGTACAAAACCTGGGGCGCCATCCCATCGTGGAAGCATAGCTCCCAGGCCTCGATAAGATAACAAGCCATTTGATATAATGCATGTTGTTGCATTACTGGCTCAAGATCTTTTATGGTGCTCCACAGATCGGCCACCGTGTAAATATCATTCCGCATCCACTTAGCAGCTTGGTCCACCACAGCTTCTTTCTCTCCATATTCTACGGATCCCCTGGTAAATAATCGTCTAGCTTTCATACCACCAGATGCTTCTAATAGTGTACGCTCTCTTTCTATGGGTGTTGTGGTGGCTGATTGAGAGGTCCAAATGGGGCTCGGTGCTGCTAAAACCACTCGGGGAGCCGCCATGGGCGGCTGTAAGCCAGGGAGGAGAGTAGCCATGTCTCTCGATGAGGTAGCGGAGGCACCATGGGTACCTAAGGGAGCGAGAGACATGTCCGCTGCAGGGGCGGAGGCCGGAAGAGCTGCGGCTGGCTGAAGAGGCAAAGCGGGGTATACGCGCTGGGGCGCATACGGGGGCGGGGGTCTCGCATTCAACAAGTCCTCTATTTCATCTTCTGTCTCATTTCGAGTCACATAACTTCCGTCTACCTGCAACCTAAACTGTCGATCCGCATATTCAATATTCTGTTTGGTCTTATTTTTATCATGTGCTATAGCTTTCTGAGTTACAGTCTGCCCTTGCTGTATCTTTATTAATTTCTCGGACCATATGCGTCTCCGCTTCGCCTCTTTTTGCCATTTGTTAAGGGTGTCAAACATAGACTGCCTGCTCCGTTTAGCGAACAGACGTTCTTGCAAATACTGAATCTTTTTCTCATCAAATGACCCTGTCTTTGGTCACTGAAGTTCTACGTTATCTTTGGTATATTTATTCCATAACGTATTGAATAAGAGGGGCCCTATACCATGCTTACAGTACATATCATGGCTAGGGGTTCCCTCCGGAGGGGCTGGTTGGCTTTCATCCAGCCTTGTGCTCTCTCTGCCCGCACATCCAAAGCATAGCTTACTGAAGCAGGGCATTGTGCTTGCTGCTAGGCCAATAGCTGAAAAGGAAAAATATTATTCACAACGCTTTCATACACATGGCCATGTTTCGTACTGAATCCACTCTCACAACCTTGTACGCACAGAACAACCACAATTCGTACAATAACACAGAACACCACAACAAACGTTATTTCCAAACAAAAATGATGGAGCCCGTCGACTCCCACCTATGGAGAACTTTTTTCCAAATTTCAAATAGATCCAAAGAAAGTCAAACAACCTTGTCCTTAGGCTGCCCAGAGATGGCCACACAGGCTCCTCAGAACCACAGATCACTCTACGGACTATCTAACGACATTCATGGTTCACCTCCCTAACTATTCCAGCTAAACCCACTTTTTCAAGCGCCGCTCCGGATCTATCAGGGTGCTACCCAATCTCAGTCGTCGGCGTTCCCGAGAGCAACCCGGCCAGGTGTGACTCATCTATTAGTCACCCCAAGGCGTCCGTCCCTATCTCTGGTCGTTTTCAAATTCAAACCAGGAGCGTCTGCCCGTGCAGTCTCCTCACTGCCCCGTCAGACCCCCTTTCAAAGTTCTCCGTGACCAAAAGCCACCAAATCCAAATTCAAAAATCCAAAGGATATCCAACATAAAACAAGACAAAAACACTCACCTGGTGCACTCAGGTCTGATTGGGCGTTCTTCACTGCCAATTCCTGTGGACCAACGCGGTCCGTTCTCGGGTTACACCCGAAGGACTCCGGCGTGGGGTCACTAGCAGCTGAGCTCTCCTGATCGGGTCGATCTTTCCTCCCCCTGTCAAGATCGCCCTTTCCAATGTCCCGTTTTCCTGATTACAGGGGGACGACCCCAACGCGGAGTCCCGGCGGAGTCGCCAACTGAAGTACCGAAAATACAATTACTTCCCCTGTAGAGCTATACTTACTAATAGCCCATGTACCAATTACCAATAACCAGTCAGTTGGCAGTGTAGAAGCTCCAATCGTTTATTACAACAAACAATCTCTGCCAGAGGAGCTCCTTGCGACCTAACCCCACGAGGTCCGCCAAGAAGACTGCTGGCACATTGTCAATGCATCACATATATACTGTTGCAGTTTGAAACCGTTACCTAAGATGGAAAAATACAGGATGGTACAGGTTGGTGCAAAGGAAAGACAATATATGGAACACAAAGCCCCTCAGATAGAACTCAGCTCGTTATAGCAAGGTCAGAAGGGTGACTCCCTTCTGCTAACTCCGACAGAGAGTCCTAACAGCGTTCCTTTGGAATGTGCCTGCCCAACCTACCCCCACCTATAACCTTGACAGGCCTAACGGCCAGAGACAGCAGTTTGCTACAGTTGTACTATTTCACAGGGGAATGAATCCCCGGCATGGAGACGGAGAGAGTCGTGTTAATGCTAAACAGTGAAGGCAGAGCCGAAATACAAAATGGCACTGGTCATGTCAAACTACGTTCAAGCATTTGCTAAAGTAGCGTGCCATAAGAGTATGTGTGAGTCCTGCAACTATTTCTTGTGTAAGTAAACTAGAAGTCAAACGTATGTTTGCAATATAGCTACACCACACTAATGAATAATGCTAACTACATATTATACTAGGCCCAGATCGAATTCTGGTTCCTCAATTGGTACAGCAACCTGACACTTGTCACTCGCTACACCAAACCTACATTGCCTCACATAATATTCCATAGCCCTGCTCATACCTGTACACCAGAACAAATGTCTTATTCTCCTTTTTATGGCCCGCATACCTAGGTGTCCCTCATCAGCCAAAATCACAACTTTTGATCTCATGGTATCAGGTACTACCAAATTCTCACCACAACGAAGTAGACCATGTGCCACAGATAGTTCTGGACCAATTTGCCAAAAAGCATTCACATCCTTATCTGCAATCTTAGATTTGGGCCAACCCATGCACAGATGACCACTTTTAAAATCAGATATTGCTCAATGGCCCTAGCACTCTCTCCTGTTCCTTTATTGCTCCCTTGGTTACAAATGAGAGCTCACTGACAACCTTTCTTCGTCATCTTCCTCTTCCTCTCCTCTCGTTCCTGTTGACTCAATGGCAATCCGGAAAGACAATCAGCCATTACAGTCTTGATTTCTGAAATGTACTCTATGAGATAAAATTCCTGCCATCTAAATTGCCATTTAGCAATTCTGGGTGTAGATTTGCATGCCCCTTAGTAGTAAAAAGGTCAACCAGGGGTTTGTGATCCACCTGAAACACAAACTTGGCACTTTATAAGTAATGCCGACAATGATTTATATCGAAACCAACACGCTAACGCCTGACATTCCACTGCTATATAAGAAAACTAGCAAAAAAGACAAACAGTTCAACCATTATGACATTACTATTATTATACTCCTTTCTACACTACCTACACTATCGAGAGTATAGCTGGAGACTAGGCTTAGGCCAGGTCACTCCCCACAAAACCCTTTCTCTGGCCGGAGGGAGACTTACTAGAAGCATAAGACAAGCCTAAACTAGCCATCTAAAAATGCTAATTAAAAAGCCAAACAAATAAAAATGTTTAATTTGTTTTAAATCAAAAAGGACAAATTAAAGTCTAGGAGGCTCTTTGAATATTCCCCATGTTCAGAGAGTCAGAGGGATCCAAGATGGAACCTGCTTCGCAATGATTCCGCAAGGGCCAAGCAAAGACCAAGAGACAAACATGGTTGTTTCCAAAAGCCATCAGCAGAAGCTGATGGTGTGATTGCCAACGGTGTATCCTTAGAACCAGAGCCAAATTCCAGGAATTCATGAAGCATTCGTGCTTGCTGGAGATAACTCATTCTGAAGCAAAGGACATCTCATAGGACAGCACTGAAGATGAGCCATCAATGGACAGGAATATATTTGAATGTTCATAGATTTAACCAGTTGAATAGCAAGAAATAGATCCAGTGCGCACTCGAAAGAGCACAATAGACAGCCGAACACTGGCTGCATGCAGTGTAACCACAAAGGTCGAAAAGACAAAGACCAGTTGTTGTTTAGTTTCTGTAATATGTACTGCATCATGCGTTCATGACATAGCAGGGCGTGTGGTAAGTCCATCGCCATTTGGCCTCGATGTGTAGCATCCATTGCAGAGAAGCAAAAATTGAATCAAATCTGCAATGACCAGGAATAACACCATCACTAAAAGTACTGGACATCAAAGAGTGTAGAAAAGATGGAATAAATCCGAATATAGTCTAGAAGGTGCTAACAAAGTCAGACCCAATCATTTAAAAAACAAAAGTGCACTACACCTGTGGTATTTGAAGCACAAGTTCACCAAAATGCTGAGGCAGGTTTGTGCGCAGGAGATATTGTACATTAGAAGAGGACCTTGCAACTTGGAGATAAATCGTTTCTTGAGCAGATGTAAAAGCAACGTCCTTTTGAAGCAATATGGCTTTCAGTCTCCTTAACATCAATAATAACATAAAAAATTTGAATAGATGGCCATACTGTAACTTATCTAATGCGTTGGAGGGAATAGCACATTGTTGCAGCACGTAATGACCCTGGAAACCATCACCACATATGGCCTGCCGGTTTCATCCCACAACAACCTTGGTTGTTCAGGATCAAGTATCTTCAATTAGAAAGTAACCTGAAAACTGTCCAAATTAGAGAAACGGGACAACCTTCAGATAACACGATTGGTTGGCCATGGAAGCATTGTACACCTCATGAAATGTCACCTCTTTACAAAGCAGTGAATGTCCGAAAGATGTTTCATATTTGTTTTTGCTAATGCATACCTCAGTTTCTCTACACAGACACTTGTAATCGAAGGCAATATCCATGTTTCATGAACAAAACTCTCCCCTAATGCCTCAAGTCTGCCTACTTGAAAATGTTTCAGACATGGTGTGAATGGAAATGTTGATATGGGCAAGGTAATATACCCATGAATGAGCCATATAGTATGTATGTGGCATCTATTTTCACCATCAGTCTCTGTGTGCGTGTTAAATTGAATGGCAAAAGCAGTTCTATTGCGTTCAGGTATTCCATGGCACATGGTTTGCTTCAGTGACAGCTGACGGGCTTGGAAAGTGGTGGGGTGAAAGAAAATGCCTTTGATCCCAGTTACTGAGTGAAGTGAATGCGCCCCATGTCCTCGAAAGGGATTCAGTGGGACTCTCTTCTAGTAAAAAAATCTGAGACAATCATTGCATTTTATTGCATCAATTGCACACAAATTAGTCCAAAACCCAGGTGTTCTGAAGGGATACTAATAGAAGCTGCTGTTGGACAGGCAGGTCAGTAAACTAATAGGGACTGCCAAGCCAAAGTCAAATCAGAGGGCTAACTTTGTCCTATGTGCAAAAACACAAGCTAAGCCATCACAATAACCAAGAAATAAAAAACACAAATAAATGGCGTGTAAAGCATGATAAATAGGGAAATATGTAGTGCTTTTAGGTATCGCTGAGCCAACGCGCATGCGTTGCTCTGCGAGAGTTAAGTAAGGGCTCTCAAAAAATGCTCCCAAAGTCTGCAGGCGGATCGGACACAGTGCATGTGCGCTGGGCGTGTGCACCATTTGTCCGCCTGCAGTCTTTGGGGGGACTTTTGCGGCCGCTTTGATGTTCTCAGTGAGCCACGCGGCCACTGAGAACATCAAAGCGGCCACGAAAGGGCTCACCATTTGCCACCCTCTCCCCTATCCCACTTCCTGCTTGTTCTCTTTGTTCCGCTCTATAACTTTCCTTCTCCTTCGCCATACTCTTCTGTCTTCCCATCTTTCTACGCCCGTTTCTTTCTCCCTCAGATATAACACCCAGATTCCCTATCAACCGGGTAATTTTGTTTCGTTAACTTTCTCCCCCGCCCCCCTTCGTTTCTGCCACATATATCGCTTTCTACCAGCCACTGGCCCTTCCTTTTCTTCTCTTCCTTTCAGGTCTCTCCTCTGTTGCACGTGGCTCTGCATTTCACCACAGAAAGCTGTGATACTTGCAGTCTGACTGCAGTGCAGACGAGGAAACATAATTTTTTCATTTAAAACAAAAAACAATACTGTTTCGCTATGTTTTGAGTATGCCCACCTGCCGACCGTTGTCACGAACAGAAGCGCCTCTTGCTGGGCCACACCTCGTTTTCATTCATTTTCACGATCTTAGAGAACCCATCAGAGGCGTCATGAAGCACAATAACACTGCGCTAATGGCTGCATTGTGTGCAAAACGGAAGTGATCAGGTTCCTGCCTCGAAAGATTTGTTGCACGCTCATCTCTTCATTGTACAGACTATCAAAGCACAAAAAGCAACTGCAGGCAATATACAAATATATCCCAGGCAGTACTTATTGGAGGCTATTGACTCTCTAATTATTAGCACAATGCACAGGTCTAGTTTCTCTGGCAAACTGTTGCCCCATCTCTTTCCCTTCACGCCTCTTGTTTTGTTCCTTCTCTCTCCCTCCACTTTCCCCTTTCTCTCACTCCTCCACGGCACATTCTTCCCCTCTGTCAGCATCCCTTCTCTGATCCCTGCCACCTCCCTCGGCTCCATCTCTCTGCAGTGTTATTCATTTGTGACCGCTTTCCATGTGGATAAGGCTTGGCACAAACAACAGATGTCTTTTCCTCAGCAGGTCAGAGGACATGTGTGTCCATATGTGTAATGAGGTGGACGTGCGCGAGCAGCACAAGCTATGAAGTGACTGGAACTTCCGCGGCAGCAGCTAGGGGGAACAGCGAGCTCCTCTGTCACCCTGGTGCGCACACGAGCAGTCCAGTTTCAGCACTTTTGCCCGGGCTGCTTTTGAACCCCAGTCCAGCCCAAAGGGCCAATAAGCGCGTATTCCCTCTACAGCTTTATGCCTCACTTCCAGACCCGACACATGGAATCCTACATTAGTGGTGTTTCCCCTTATGACATTACATGTTACAGTAAATCATGGGCACAGAGCATCCTGGCCATTAAGACCTTTTTATTTGTTTAGCTTTCAAGCTGTGGTTTATTTTTCTGAGTTTCTTTAAGTGTTGTGTTGTGTTTGCCTTGTCAAAGCACCAGGACGCCCCTTTGCTGGGGCAGCTGTGCGCGTTATAAGTAAAAATAACATAACATAACATAATATAACATAATATCCTGAAAAACACTGCATACTGCGGATATGGCATCAGGCATGTTCGATGTAGTGTTAATTGGTGGTTGCTGTTGGTTCAATCGGGTGGAAATGAAATATCTAGTCTTCAGAGGATACCTAGTTCACGAGTGTGTATACCCTGGCCTAGAACGCTGTCCTTTACTTCTTTGTACAAGGTTGCAAGGTTCTTCATTTAACTGGCCAAATGTACGATCTATCTATCTATCTATCTATCTATCTATCTATCTATCTATCTATCTATCTATCTATCTATCTATCTATCTATTGAATCTATCTATCTTTTGAATCGATCTATCTATCTATTGAATCTATCTATCTATCTATTGAATCCATCTATCTATCTATTGAATCTATCTATTGAATCAATCTATCTAATCTATCTATTGAATCTATCTATCTAATCTATCTATTGAATCTATCTAATCTATCTACCTATCTATCTGATCTATCTTTTAAGTGTACTATTAGTCTTGGGCAAATAACACACACAAACACACACAACCAAATACACAAACACACACAACCACACACACACACAACCACACACACACACAAAACCACACCCACACACCCACACACACACACACACAACCACAACCACACACACAAACACAACCACACACACAACCATACACACAACCACACTATCAGTGCACACTTTCACCAGGCACAGACACCATCAGTCATCAGTGCACGCTTTCACCGGGCATAAACACCACCAACCGTCAGTGTACGCTTTCACCGGGCACAAACACCACCAGCCATCACTGCATGCTTCCACCAGGCATAAACACCACCAGCCGGCAGTGCACACTTCCACCAGGCACACCCACCACCAGCCGTCAGTGCACACTTCCGCCAGGCACACACACCACCAGCTGGCAATGCACACTTCCACCAGGCACACACACCACCAGCCACCAGTGCACAATTTCTACAGGCACACACACCACCAGCCATCAGTGCACACATAAATTGTTAACGCATCCACAATTAACTATTGTAGCAATCGCAGTTTGGCGCACTTTACTTTTAAACATATTCATCTAAAGCGCAGCGTGATTGTCAAGTGAGTCTAAAGACTCACTTGACAATCACGTCTAGGAAAATTACTAACATAAAGCCCATAGAGGCACTATATTTTTCAGTCTCTGACTCCACCACAGCCATCTTTTCAGGAATCCTGGTTTACAACCCCCCTAACACCCCACAGTCTGCCATCTCTGAACTATTGGCAGTTACCGTAAACCTGTCTCTTAAACATCCTCACTTTACGGTACTAGGAGACTTCAACCATCATGTTGATGTAAGTAGCTGCAACCGCGCCACTTATCTCCTAGACTCCATGCAAAATATAAACATGACTCAAGGGGTAAGGGGTCCTACTCATGTGGCAGGACACACCCTAGACCTTATTTTTTCCAACTGCCCGAAGCTAAAAATCCTCCCTTCCACACCCCTGACATGGTCTGATCATTATTTGATCCCATTCGAGGTATCTCTAACTCAAATTGTCAAAAAAGAATCTGCCATCAGAACACAAGGCAGAACATGGCACAAAATGTCCTGCACTGCCCTAGAGCAATCATACAATAACAGCTTAAATTCTTTCCCTGATGATCTCAATGAAGCGGTCCTCCCATTTAATAATGATCTTATGACGGCCATTGAGAAAGTTGCCCCGTTACAGACCCTCACCTCCCGCAGACAAAAACCATCAGCTCCCTGGTTTACCTTGGAACTAAGGGAAAATAGAAGCCGATGCAAAAAGTTGGAGCGACATTGGCGACGGACATATGACCCCGCTGCCAAGCTACTATATAGACAGGCCCTCAAAGAGTTTCATAAACTCAAACGTAACTCTATGAGTGTCTATTTTGTTGAAAGTATTACCAATGCAAAAAAATCTACTAAAGCCCTCTTTAACATAGTTAAAGAATTTACCAATCCCACTGCTCTATCCGCATCAGTCTCCCCTTCCCAAGCATTTAGCGAAGATTTATCAGATTTCTTTGCTAACAAAATTGCTAACATCACGGCAACTATTCTTCAAAACGGAACAGAGATTACTGAAGTCCCTATCACCTCCTGCATGAATACATTTACTATTTTTAAACCACTCACCAAGGAGAATGCACTGAATTTATTTTTGAAATGTAAATCAGGCTCACCACTGGATCCAGCCCCGGCTCTGGTTATGAATGTAATTGCCCCGTTAGCTATTAACCCCCTACTTGAAATTTGGAACTCCTCCTTATTTTCAGGTGTCGTTCCTTCCGCGTGGAAACACGCAATGCTAATTCCCATTAAAAAAAAAAGGTATCGATCCCTCCTGCCTGACCAATTACCGACCAATCTCACTCCTACCCAAGCCAGCCAAAGTGCTTGAGAAGGCGGTACAAGAGCAGCTGTCTAACTATCTTGAGTCAAACTCGCTGCTCCATGACTCTCAGTCAGGATTTCGACCGAACTTTAGCACTGAGTCAGCCCTACTTGAGGTGTCTGAGTCAATCAGGGAGTGCACGGATAGGGGAGAGGAGGCCATGCTGGTTCTCCTCGACCTATCCGCTGCATTCAACACCATCTCCCATGACATACACTACTCACTCGCTTACAAGAGGTAGGTGTCGGCGGAACTCCCCTCGCTTGGGTTAAATCTTTCCTCACGGACAGATTTCAACAGGTGATGCTGGGCTCCTTTCTTTCCACCAAGAAACCATTGATCTGGGGAGTTCCACAAGGATCTGCCCTCAGCCCGCTTTTATTCAATGTGTATCTAAAACCATTGGCAAAAGTGATAGAATCCTAGGGCGTCAGAGTAAATTTTTACGCTGACGACACTCAGTTGGTGTTCTCCTTTAAGGACCATTCTGAAAATTCATTTCACAACTTCCGACACTGCATGGTGCATATCGCCGCATGGATGTCTTCCAATAATTTAAAACTCAATACAGACAAAACGGAAGTCCTTTTCTTAAACCAGAAATCTCCCATTTGCCCTAGTCTTTGGTGGCCGACTGAGCTAAACCCTCCACCGGTACCAGTCCAAGCTGCCCGTAACTTTCCAATTTGATACTGCCCTCTCCTGCAAGACCCAAATTAATAAAGTCACTACATCTTGCTTTGGAAAGCTCCGGATGATAAAAAAAATTCTCCCTTTCCTGCCATTGGACTCACGCAAGACAGTAGTCCACGCCGGAGCTCCGGCGTATCTTGTAAATCAACTACAGACAGTTCAAAATTCAGCGGCCAGGTTGATTTGCAACATCCCCTATCGTCACTCCATCTCACCCCACCTGATCAAACTTCATTGGCTGCCAGTGAGACTCCGCATCCAATTTAAATCTTTAATTCTAGCTTTTAGAGCTCTTAATGATCGTGGCCCTATCTACCTGAGACGAAGAAGGAAGTTCTCACAAGCATCGCGAAACCTCAGATCGAACCATCTCCGCCTTATGATCTGTCCCCGTTTTCGCCTTGTACGAACGGGAGGAAGGGCCTTTACAGTAGCCACCTCCAGACTGTGGAATCACCTGCCCATGGAACTGAGATTCCTGACTTCAGAGCCTCTATTTCGGAAAAAACTCAAGACCTGGCTCTTTTCCCTAATTTAATTTACCCTCTCCCACATGCATCCCCCTGAACCCTCTAAGATACGGTTTCCAGCGCCGGGACACCTCCGTTGGAGGTAGCTGTGCGCTCTACAAACGACTAAATAAATAATAATAATAATAACATGCCACCATTGCTACAAAAATACATACATATTTTTTGGACCTACAATTTATGGACTTTTGTTGCAATTGGTGTTGAAATATTTAGCAATGCCAATAGCTCAAACTTAATTAATGCGAGACCTATTGCATTGCAAATGCTTGTTTAGTACATTAGGGGCCAGGTGTACAACGAATCAGTGTGAATAACGTTGTTGGATGCATCGCAAGAAATACAAAACCATTCTAACGAGCTTAACATTCTCACCTACATTAGAAATATTTTAATTCCACAATGAGATGAGTATTGCATGTAATTCATTGACGAACAGACACTATGTTTTCGAGCACATAGTAATGTTTTTGTGCGTTCCAATGGGGTCCACATCTACAGCTGTCTGCATGGATTGTACTGATCACAGGGTGCAGTTAGGAATCAAACCTTCTCTATCAGAAGAGTGAAACCACGATCAATCCACAAGGGTGAGAGCCTCTGAGTCTGGAGAAATCGTGTGAAGAAGGAGGCTTTCACTAAATCCGTAACTGCATGCAATAAATTCACAGCCACTACAGGAACGAAAGAATGCATATTTCCCAGTCAACACAAAGAAGATACATGCTACCTTGCTCAAAGACAAATACCGCCATCCACAGGCACACAAAGTTTTTGCAAAAAGCATTTCTTAATCTCCTGCACGAGTGCACCAAAACCGGTGCTACACTCATGCTAGCAGATTCCTCATTTCTTTCCTAAATATAAAAAACACAATAAAGCAAGCACAATAACATAAAGGATGTCACTGTGTTCGTGCTACACCCAACAAACTGTACCTTTGAAGTGTGCCGCATGCCTGTCTAAAACACGTGAACTGCATTGAGCTGCTATATAGCGCTGTGTGAAATGGCAGTCAGGAGAGCAGCGCCAGGATTGGATGGAGCAGGCTCGCTAGGCGCTTCTTCAGGCCCTGGAGGCCTGTGCTTGCTCTCCACCCAGCTGTCTAAGAGAGCTTCAAAGTGCGTATGTCAGGCAGGCCATCGCAAGACAGTCGGTCAAACTGACATGCGCACTTTGGAGTGTCTGGCCAGCCACTGCTCCAGTCCTCCATGCTGTCCATCAGCAGCAGAGGAGGACATGCCCACATTTCTATTGGGTGCTGTCTGCGGCATGCATCGATAAAAATAAAATGGCAATGAAATCGGTTCATCGCCATTTTATTTTTCACATGTGCTTTGCGGGGCTGGAAGAAGGCAGGGGGGTGGTGCTCCTCCATCCTTATAATGAAACTGCCCCTGGTTTACTTTTAAAACCCGCAATGTCCACCTCAATTGCATAATTAATCTTGGCTGACTTTGTCCATGCTGTAAAAGAGACATGCCCTTCTTTACAACATCACTTGCAAATAAAACAATGTTGCGCAAAGAATACATTTGAATCAACAAGGTAGTCATGCCGTTGTCCACAACAGCCAGTGCTTTTTCCAAATGAATACTGTCAATTTGTCATAAGCGTTCAGCAGCTTCCTACTGAGAAATTTTCCACAGCTCATTGTAAGTGGTATAAATGAAACGTCTGGAACAAGGTGACCTAGGACCTAATAAGAAATCTTGTAAATCCATGTCTTCATAAAGGAGAGAAAGATGTTCTTTTACTGCAGAAAGAGAGGAATGTTGTAACGATTGCTGTCATAGCTTTCCTACGCTATAGGTCGTAACTACTCCTGAGTGTTGTGTCTGCATATACAGTGGGTTTTGTCTGCTAGCTTTACTACACATAGTTGAGTTTTAAAAACGAGTGTTACAACCATTCGTGTCCATTTGCCATACTAACCGCCCGCCTAAACCTGAAATTGAAGAATTATATGTACTATTCTGCACAATACTATTTAATTGGTCTTCAGTAAAGTTTGCAGTACTGCCAGTTTTCAAAACAAGCAATAAAAGGAAAACTAGATGTGTTCAACTCATTAATTTTAGCCAAACCAAGGCAGGTAGTTTGTTGCACCGTTTTGGTCAGAAACATTTGTTTAGGGATTAGGCTAGCTGTAAATAAAGTGTCAAAACCATGCACTTGCCAGTGTCTTGTTCTCCAAATTGATTGCATATCAATGTGTGTTTTCCAATATTCTTAGCCTTGCACGGGAAAAGAATGAGTCTAAATAGATCGATTTAGTATTGGTCAGCATAATTTTCTTCGCTGGGGGAACGGTAAGCTAATAATAATAAGAAGCTGGGTCTAAAGGATTGTGGCCAGAAAAATATGCAAACCTATGCAAATATGTGTTTGAACAACCCACTGTTGGTGTTGGTAAATGTTCCCATTGTGTGTAATAATAAACTTTTTTGGAGTACTAGTTATATGTAAATAGTGATGGGCATAGTGATGATAACAAAGCATTTCACTTTAATTAAAACAATTCAAGTACAAATCCTCATTTTCGAATACTGTCAAAGATTCCAGTTCAGAAAGCATACGTTTTTACAGTGTCCACATCCCACTCATTGGAGATGGATCCAGGAGTATTAACATCACCCATAGAGACCCGGAAAACGAACTGAATCTGCAGTGTTTCTGTAGGACTAAAAATATCAAACTGGACCTTTCCCCAAACAATTCCATCAGAGACAGGAAAAGCAGAAATGGTCACAAGGGACAGGCTCTTCATACTTAATGTGAATAAGAATGAGGCTTCAATATCTCAGATACCAGTTCTATAGCAGAGCATAATGATTGCAGAGGGATTTCCTGTATGGTAGCGAGAGCATACAGGTAGCTACAAAGGAACCCTTGTGGCCTACTGTGTACAACTGGCTACATGGTGAGGGTTGAGTAGGTTGATTGAAACAAAATGTATCTACAACCAGCAGTAGATGGCAATATTACATTTCTGGTAACTTGAATGCCACTGGTGCTCTGTATGGATGTTGGCAGTTTTCTCATGCACTAAATCCCCAATTTTAGAAATCCAGGCAGAAGTTGCTGGTTGTCCCTTCACATCTTCAGTGGCAGCACGTTTGAAAATTTCATTTGAGCTCTCATCTCGGAAGTCTTGTAGTTCCTGTAAGACGGTGAAACGTTCATTGATGTAAAAAGGCATATCTTCCACCACTCCTCCAGGATTGTTAAAATCTGGAATGTACATATGTACCCTAAATAGGCACTCATATGGAGTCCGACCACCCAGGGATCTTCTAGGCAGATTATTTAAAGCTCTCTGGATTGCATACAAGTGATGGACCCAACAACGACCTGAACCTAATACTCTAGCTGTTAAAGACTGCTTTCAGTCACAGTTTTTCCTTTCCACTATCGAATTTCTCTCAGGATGATGGGGGAGGAATAATGCACAGCATCCAAAGTGCCAATTGAATCTTGATAAATCCTAGAGGCAAACGTGGATCCCTGGTCTGAGTGGAATGCTGTCACTGCATATGTCTTGATAAAAACTTGCAATCCTTAATAACAGTTCGAACATCAACTGATCGTTGTGGCCACACCCATAGGAATCTAGAGAATAAATCATCAGTCAAAATAATAAATTTGAGCACACCATCTGAATTCAGAAGTCTGCTAAACATACATAGGATAGTGGTTTTGATGGGATGAGAAGGTCTGTCGGCAGTGTGCGAGCTGTGGTGGAGCCTTTAATTTGCTGGCAAATGTTATAGCTAAGGACATATTGTTTAGTTTGTCTGTACAGACCATGCCACTACTAGTGCTTCTGGATTAAAGAAACTGTAGCCGCCACACCTGCATAGGCAGATGCTAATCCTTCATGATCAGCTATGAATAATTCTAGACTGCGGTCCTGGTTGGGTATCACTTGATCACCCACCCCAAGAATGTGAGTAAATGGTATATTTTGAGCACTCAGCAGGTAGGAGTATTTTGCAGGAAAATTGTTTGGTAATGAAGTGCTATTGCACGAAGCATTGACAGCAACTATGATGTCTTCAAACACCCTTGTATGTGAACAAGTAATTGCAGCAACAGCAGCAGTCTGAACCACTGATTTGGCCGCTTCATCCACCAATGAATTCCCTACAATTTGTACACCAAAAAGTTGGTGACTCAATGTATCTATTTCAAGAGTATGTGGCAAAAATTGTTTTAGATATTCCACCTACTCTCGGAACAACTTATGATTGTCAGTATTTTCTTTAGAATCTCTGAATCTATTCAAGCAGCAATAATGCAAATATTCAATAAAAGACTAGACACAATAATACGGATCACCGGGTGGTAGGTGTACCAGAAAAAATGGAAGGGCCGAGCATGGACCTATTCTTGGAAGACCTAATCCTAGAGCATCTTCAACCTAAGCGGCTGTCCAAGTTCTTTGTCATCGAGCAAGCTGACCGAGCCCTGGTTCCCCCGCCTCGCCCGGGGGCCCCCCCGAGGACTATCATCGCCCGGATTCTGAACTTCAGGGACCGGGACGCCATCCTGCAGGCGGCCCGCCAACATGAAGACCTATGGCTGGAGAATGCGGTGATCCAGTTCTTCCCTGGTTTCACCCTGAAGGTCCAACAAGAACGTCGCTCGTTAAACGGAGTTAAGAAGGAGCTCCGTACAAGGGGCCTAAAGTACATGATGTTCTTTCCAGCACGCCTTAAGATCCTGGCCAGAGGTAAATCCTTCTTTTTTACATCTCCGGAAGACGCCATGGCGTGGATCGAGGAATCGGAGCACCCCTCACATGGCCCGCGGGGAGAGGGAGGATGGGGAGATACCGAGGCCCGGCCCCCGGCATCGTTGCTGGTTTCAGGGGGAGGCGAACCTCGAGAACGCAGTGCTCCTCGGACCCCGGACAGAGTGGGATCGCGCAGTTTATCAGACTTGGGATGATTCGGTAGGGTGAGGCCCAACGAGAGGAACGTGGCTGGACATCGCACCAAGTGGAGGGATCACTGCCTGGGACTGGAAGCTGCTGGGCGATGGTCGTGTTGGGACATGCCGCAAACCGGTGCTGAGATCGAGGCGCCACTGCCATGGCGGCCATGTGGTAACGTATTGGGGGTGAGGGTGGGGGCATTTGTTGGGGGGAACTGAGTTGTAGGATATGTTCACGTCTGGACTTGCAGCTGTGGAGAGGTGGACTATGCTAATAGACTGGGGCCGGGTAGTACCCTCGGACTGGCTTTTTGGTTGCCACTTGTGCCCCTAAGTTTTTCGTTGCCTGGGCGACAGGTGCTCTGCTTGTTGGGGTATGTCGGGCCCGTTTGGCCTGCGAAGCAGGGTAGCAGGGGGGGGGGATCCGGGAGTTGGGGGGGCGACCACATGTTCATTTACAACAGGAAAGTTGAGTTCCGACAAAGTTCTTTTAGCTCCAGAGATCACGGGTGGTGGGCGGGAGGGTGGCGGGGTGTGGGTACTCCCCATGCAGTCGATATTGCTTTACATCTATGATGCATAAGTCAAAGGCACAGACGGCTCATGTGTTATCCTGGAATGTTAACGGCTTACAGAATAAGATTAAACGTACTATGGTGTTGCAATATCTGCATAGACATGGCCCCGACATAGTCCTGCTCCAAGGAACACATCTAATAGGGAATCATTATAAGGCCCTCAATAGATTTGGTTACACGCTAAGGGCGCACGCCGGCTTTACCACAGGCTCGAGATGTACTGGGATACTGATTAAAAATTCCCTTCCACTGGTGATCAGAAAACATTGGGTGGATCCCCTAGGGCGCTATGCAGCTCTCACTGGACAATGGGAGGGCCTGACCCTTAATATTTGTTCACTCGAGAGTAGGCTACGACAGCAAGCAAGATGGCCGCATAGTCTCCCGGCTCCGCTGACCTCCGTCTCGCGCTCCAAGATCCTGTCACTTATCCTGATTTCCTGCCCCGGATCTGTGTGTGTGAACTAATCCGCACTCCGATGGTGTGGTCCCGGGGTTTTTCTGACATTGTGGAGCTGAGTAACGTCGTGGACCGATTTGTGGCCTAACCCAGTCTGAAAGCCTGGGTCTTGAGTGCTGGCTTAGCCGGGTCTGAGTTGAACAACAGCGGACTGTTGAGGGCGGCAGGGTCCGGTCTCTGGAACTTTCGGAAATTTTTGGATTGCTTTGCTATCATCTGCAGCCTGGTGTTGTGTTGGAGGTGAGGAGACGAGTGACGCACGGTGCGGTGTCGCGGGGGTCCCTGACCAGGAGGCCCGGCACTTGCATCGCTGGCGCACCTGGGTTGGAGTCTCGTCGCGTACTAATGCATACTGACGGTTGGTCCCTCACCGCACAATCCTCCTCCTGCTGATCTCACCCCGGAGAAGGCGCCTCTCCGTGGGTACCATTATGCCTGAGGAAATGTGGAACCAGGCGGAGCAGGCTCAAAGGGGCCCGTCATTGCGGGGGGTGCTGGCGGCCCTAGAGGCACTTCAGGCGACTGTGGCAGCTCAGACCTGCGGCCTGTTGTCGGCGGCAGATGGACTTAAAGGACTGAGACCGGATCCTGTCTCGATGCCCGAGACCCGGCAGCCAGCTTGCCTCTTGATCGACGCCCCAGTGGCGCAATTAGACCCAGTGCTGGAGGCTGTGCCTGCCCCTACAGAAGTGGATCTCCTTGAATGGGCTGTGATCGGTGACTTAACTACTTTTTTGGAATCCCCGGTTTTGCAGCTGTCGGAACATCCAACTGCTGTCCCTATCCTGGAACCTTTTAATTGGTACTGTGCACTGTTTTGGATTGTGTCGAACCCCCTCCCTAGTCGGTATATCAAGATGGCGGATGTGATAAGGCCTGGCTTCGGAGACGGGGAGGGACATCGTCGGTACCAGCTGCTTACTTTGGGTTCTACTGTTCTTCTTCCATCTACTGAACTATGCTCCGACCTTTTTTATGTATCTTTTGACATTTTGATGATGGGGCTTTATTCTTCTGAGGGACTCGGCGAATTCGATCGACGGGGCCAAGGCTGAGACTGTTGTTTGGGTTGTTCACTGTGGTCTTATCGGTAACGGGACTGCTTCATTAGCTTAACGGAGTCCGGGGCAGGGCTGGTGGTTCCCCCCGGGATGTTTTTTCAGTTTGGACTTTTCAGATGTGACAGTTTCGGGGGGACCCCTTTGTTAGGGCGGGGGAGAGGGACCGGGAGCACGTAGAAGATAGCCCTCCTCCATTTCCCCTCTTTGGGTGGGGTTTAATCTCTTTTTGTCTTTCTCTGGGTCTTTCTATATTTCGGGTCTCAGTTCATGGGCGACAGGCATGCTGCTGGGGGGTAGGCCGTAGTCATCTGCAGGGGTGCAGGGTGGGGGGTTGGGGGATGGGTGTTTTGTTTTCGTTTTATTTCTATGGCCTTTTTTCTTCTTATCTTTCTTTGCCCTTTTCTTTTCTTCCTTTCCGGGTCAGTGTAATGCGTTCAATTTTATGGCCATCTCTGCTGTTTCATATGTGCTTCAATTCTCGCGATGTTTCAGTGCTACTGGGCGGGCACTCAGCTGGCGTGAACTGTATTTGTACGCTCGCTTACCATTAATAATATGTTTTCACGCCGCTGACTTACACGAAGATGATTTAACTGTGGACATATGCTATTTCGCCCCCCCCCCCCATTTTTTCGCAACTTGAGATATTGTATGGCACCTGATCCTTCTATCTTATATTATAAAATGGAACCTTTTTATCCTGTTACCAACTTGATATGTTTACAACCAGTACGTATATTGGACGTGGCGAATCTGCTCCCCGGGATGCTGAGTCTGGGTTTTGATTGTTTTATTGTGTTGCAACTGCTTAGCGGCCGGCCCTAGGGGTTGTAGGCCCGTGTTTGTACTTGGTTGAAATGTCAAATAAAGGTTTTCCCCAAAAAAAAAAAATATATTTGTTTACTCTATGTTCTTCCACGATTACATGGTACTATCCTTCCCGATATTGGGAAACTGCTCCTAGATATGCCGGCGGGTATCCTGCTTCTGGGGGGAGACATGAATGAGGTTATGGCGGAGGACATGGATAGGTCATCGGGCTCGGCATCCAGAGGGAGGGTGAGTCACCTCAGAGACTTTGCGCAGGAGATGGGATTGGTAGATCTCTGGAGGGCACACAACCCCCACACTCGTCAGTATACACATATATCTGCGGCGCATAGGTCGGGTTCTAGGCTAGATTACCTATTCACACAGATTGGGGGCACGAACTCCTTTCACGGTGGGAGCCATAAGGCCAGAGGCATCTCGGACCACTCCCCAGTGGAGGTACACCTACTGGGCCCCGGGAGGAAGTGGAGTGCCCCCCCCCCCCTAGGCTGGACACCTTCATGTTCAAAGACCAAGAGTTTTAGACACAGTTCCGTAAACGGGTGGATCAGTAGTTTGCTGATAACGTCGGCTCGGTTCAGTCACACAGCATAGTTTGGGAGGCCTACAAGACAGTAGTGAGGGATTTTGTGCAAGCAGAGGCAGGCAAACGGAGGAAGGAGAAAGCGGCACAGATCGACAGACTAGAAACGCAATATCTGGAATTAGAGGGGGACAGGGAGGAAACTCGGGAGCAACAGCAAGAAAGGCGTCACAGATTACGACTTTTAGAGAAGGAAATACATGATATGTTGGCGGATCAGGCGCGATCACGTGCGTTAGCGACCCAGCGGCGGGTGTATGATCTACGGGACAAGTCCAACAAAATGATAGCCTGGCTGGAGAGGAGGGACAGGGAGCGGAACTGGGTGCCAGGGATTAGACACAGGAGGGACAGCTACCGACCACGAGTGCAGACATAGCGGAAGATTTCGCCTGCTATTATGAAATGGTCTGCAGGTCACACACTCACACTCAGTGGACGGAACGAGACTGTGAGGATTTTCTGGCCCCCTTGCAGATGCCATTTTTGGAGGAGACAGACAGAGATATCCTTGACTCTGACATTACAGTAGCAGAAATAGAACATGCTATGAGCGATTTACAAGTCGGGAAAGCACCGGGGCCCAACGGGTTCCCGGCTGAGGCGTTTCGATGTGTTGCTAGTAAAATAGCGCCCCATATGCTGCGCATGTATACAGAAGCCCAACAGGTGGGACGATTGGCAAAGGACCTTCGCTCAGCTACGATTGTGGTGATCCACAAGTCTGGTAAGCTACAAGACCTATGTAGCTCATACAGACCCATATCACTCCTTAATTTTGAGACGAAAGTCCTGGGCAAGATCCTGGCCACCAGGCTGGGAGCGGTGATACAATCCCTGATCCACCCGGATCAGTCGGGCTTTATGCCACATAGGAACACCCGGCTTAACTTGCGACGCCTATATGGGGAAATACAGATGACATCGGCCCGACGGAACTTCCCGGCGGCCTTGCTATCGCTTGACACTCGTATGGCCTTCGATAGTATAGAATGGCACTATATCAACGTGGTCTTGGCTAAGATGGAGGGTCAGAGTGAATGGATCCTTGTCCAGGGAGTTTCAATTAGAGCGAGGCACGAGGCAGGGCTGCCCGCTCTCTCTGACCCTCTTTGCCTTGGCCCTGGAACCTTTGGCGACCTTGGTGCGGGCGGACCCATTGGTGTGGGGAATAGACCTGGGGGGCGGCTAGGAAGAACGTATTTCATTATACGCCGACAATGTCCTGCTGTATGTCCAACGTCCTGAGGCTTCCATCCGGAGACTGCTGGAGATCCTCCATAGGTTTGGCGCCTTCTCAGGCTACTGGATCAACTGGAGTAAATCCCTGGGTCATGTACTGGCAGGCCCTACGCCGTGCATGATGGATGAGTGCGGTGGACTTGTATGGAAGGAGGTGTTTCGGTATCTGGGGATCTGGATATCGAAGACAGAGGCGGAATATATGCGCCTGAATGAGACGGCCCAATTGGAGCGTCTGCGTGGCGATGTCGTACACTGGAAGACCCTCCCGCTGTCCCTAATGGGCCGTGCGGTCTTATTCAAGATGATGGCCCTCCCTCGTCTGCTCTATGCGCTGCAGAGCGCGCCGTTCATGGTGCCGGAGCAGTTCTTTCGAGCGGTCGAATCAGAACAGCGTTCTCTGTTGTGGAGCGGGGGCTGTCCTAGGATAGCTCTCAAGAAGTTACAGGAAGGGGTGTATGAGGGGGGGCTTGCGGTCTCGGACGTCCGCCTGTATTACTGGGCGTCCCAGCTAGTCAATGTTAATGGCTGGGTGTTCGCACCTGTGGAGGAACCGGCGTATAGGGTGGACTGCATGGTCTTCGGAGACGCGACCTACCTGGCTGCCCTCTACCATAGAGGCAGATGCCGTAGGACTCTCCCGCCTCAGACGAATGCAGTGGTGGAGGTGTGGAAGAAAGCAACGAAATTGCTGGGATGGGGAGCGAAATTGACTGACCAGACCCCCTTATGGGCCGGGAACTTTCTCCCGGTAGTGGCCAAACTGCAAGGCCTTCTCGCATGGAGCCTTATCGGCATAGATAGACTAGGGGACATCTGGGAGAGAGGTAACATGATGGAATTTGCATCCCTACAGACGGAATTCCAGATGGGAACTGGAGAGTTCCTGCATTAACAGCAGCTTAGACATGCCATCCTGGGGCAATTGCAGTCGGGGGACCAGCTACCGGAATATGCCCCGCTTGAGGACCGGCTGTTGATGGACCCAATGATAGATAAAGCAATCTCCCTCACTTACAAAAAACTGATCAACAACCTGGCTGACCCCCTGGGCCCTCTGAGGGAGAAGTGGGAGACAGAATCAGGGCTACTGGAAGACGACGACTGGAGAGAAGCATTGCAAGGCCCAAGGGAGGTGGCGATTTGGGCTCAGTTCAGGCTGGTCCAGCCTCATATATTACATCGCTCTTACACCCCACGCACGACACAGCACTGGATAGGCTATGCAGATTCTAAGTTTTGCCTCAGGGGGTGCGGGGAAGAGGGCATTTTCTTCCACACATTGTGGGATTGCACCAAGATTAGGGCTTACTGGTCCAGGCTGTCTGATATCATGGCGGAGGTAGTGGGGGCAGAAGTACTGCTAGAGGCTCGATGGCATATCCTGGGGTAACGAGTGACATTACATGGCCTAAAGGTGACAAGATTTGGTTGGCACTAGCCAGCATGGTTGTAAAACGAAATATAGCACGGCTCTGGGGAGTGAGGCGATGCCTACGGTGGAAGAGTGGGAAAGGGACCTCGATTGGTGCCAAAGGGCGGAAAGAGTTAATTATAAGAGCAGAGGATGCCCAAAGAAATGGGAGAAAGTGTGGGGGCCATGGAGGCAATACATAGGAGAATCAGTAGTCACCCAGGCAGATTCTGAGTCAGATTAAAAGTTAGAATAGACCCAGAGTCCTGCTCTCTTCCCGTGGGGGGAGGGGTTGGATGGGTGGCACGGGGGGGGGCTAGACCGGGTATGGGAGGGGGTGGCACTTCAGTACACAGTGATATCCATTCACAGAAATCCCGCCGGTGTGGGACCCACACATTCATGGTCAGGGGTGGGAGGGATACAGGAGGTTTGATTTTTCATGCGGGCCGAGATGATGACATGTAATATAAATGATGATGTCTTTTATGTATCAATGTACTACTACTGACCACCACTGTGTGATCTAACTGGAGCATGTTTTATAATAAAAAGATTTTTTTTAAAATAATACGAATCACATGAAATAAGTGTAGTGAATTCAGGATCCATATTTTCTTGTGCCAGAATTAAAGTTTTGAGTTCAGCCAGCTGAGCTATACAATCCCCCTAAGGATTGTGTATTTTAAAAAAAATTTTGTTGATGGAATTCTCAATTTTTCATGAAACCTCGAACAACAGCGCAAGCCGCTGAGTATCGTTATTTGGTACTGATAGTGGGTTGAGATGAACGGTCAGTACAGATTATGTAATCATACTGCAGGCAAAACATCGCTGGGCACAGGGTGTTCTTCATACTGGAGAAATTCTTGCATTTGCAAGGTTGGGTCAAAAATATAGTCAACATCAGAAGCTGTTCAGAAAAAGACCCATTGTATCAATTTTGGATTTCATGCTTTACGGTTCGGCACACTTGCTTTGGTGACAGCCTGTAAGGCTGGGACGGGGGTAACCACAATTATGCGTTTCCCCATAGCCAGTGATCGTTCCTTTAGAACAGCTGTGTGAAGTGCAGTCAGTTTTTTTCCTGTCAATGCAAAACACAAGTCAGCATTTGAATATAAATGCAATATGCATTCGGTACAGTCATCCTCATTGAAGATGATATATGTATATCCAGTGGATCCCGTAATAATGCGGATCACAAAGTTGTGTTTGCACGAGTGTGCAAGTATGTCACTTTGCAATGTTCTCATTATGTCAGTATGTTCTGTAGTCCAGTGACAGAATGAATTCAATTGTGTAATGGTTTGGACCCATTGTGCATACTCTGGAATGTATGTTCTACTGAAGTTGAGAAAGCCTAAAAGTGGTTGTAGCTAACAAACTTACGGAGCAGTCCGTCAAATATACTTTTATTGATTCGTTAAAAAATCGTAAAAGGATGGCAAACCATCATAAAACACAATACATTAAATGAGCATTTTTTTAAAATATGAGAAAGAAAAAAAAGGCCTCAGGGTTGTGACCACATTTAAAAAGCTGACGAGTAATTCAATACATTTTAAAAGATGCCAGCCAGTAGATTATTTTTTAACTGCGTGGCTTAACTCAATTTTTCCAATTCCTTTGCTGCTATCTTTCAGTTTTATGGCAGGAGAGGGGAATCAAAAGCCCTCCATGGCACCTGATGACTGCAGCTCTGCAAGTTCGTATTTGTTAATTCCTAAAAAACTCCCAAAGAATGGATTTACGGGTTTTCAGTAATTCCATTCAGAAAGGGCATGTGCATAGTAAGTGTAATAGTGACTCCTCCCCTTGACAACAGAGGCGACATTCCTTAGATGGCCATGTAAATTTCCATTTTGGGGTGAAATCCTTTGAGGGGAATGATCCCATACATAGCAACATCAGGTAATGCTTTTTATGGTAGGAGAGGTGTTCAGTCAGATACTGTTGCAGCTTTATCCTCTGGTAGGCCTGTATCACAGCCCAAGTGTGATTTTTTTTGCGAAGTTCATTTTATCGGTTAACAAAGAGGTCAGCTTGATTGCAGTGTTCACGACGCTTTTGAGACCAGAATACGTTACTGGTGTTAACCAAGCCTCCTCTAGCTGTAATGCTAACAAGGATTCCTGTAGGATTGTCGTGGTCAAATGTAGCTAGTCTTGCTTGATTTTCAATCTCAACCCAACAGCGGTGGGCTAGGGTGTTGTCTTCTAACTCCCTCATCCTCCAATAATACTTTACTAGGGCGCCTTGTCTGGCCATGATCTGATTTTGTAGTCCAAATTCTAAACGGATTTGTTCCTGTGAAGTATGTAGCGGTATTGAAAACAGTCTTTTGAAGAATGTCGATTGTGCTGTATTTAATATAGTAGCATCTTTAGTATTCAGGATTTCTGAGCCATACGAGATAGAAGGTAGGAATTTTGCGGAGATCACTTTTAGCAGATGACCGGTAGAGCAACCTATAAGCTTTTTCTTCAGGATTTTAAAGGCAAATAACAGTTGTTTTGCTTTTGTGCGTCCTTGTTCCACGTGTAGCTTAAGCCTAGATATTTATAGGAAGTAACACGGGCCAGTGGTTGTTTGCCCAATTTCCAGGAAAAGGAATGCCTATTCAATGTTTTATTATGTTTGGAAAAACACATGACTTTTGTCTTTTGATGATTGATCGTAAGATGGTTTAAAGTAATATAGGCTCCTAGTCCTGTGATCAATTTCTGCAGGCCAACTGGTGTTTGTGATATCAGTACAATGTCAACTGCATATTTGAGGCACGGTGTGGGTGTTTTGCCCAATTTTGGGGGGTCAGCTGGGATAGACTGGAGGTCTACAAAGCAGGCATACAAAGGCCTTCATTTTGCAAAAGCTTGATTGGCTAAAAGAGTAACCGCAGAGATGTTCGTAAGGGTGCCCATCCCAGCCCGAAATCCAGTTTGCGTGGGAGGTATTAGGTTTGTTTGACTGACCCAAGCGCCTAGCTCTACCAGGAGATTAGATGCGTACATTTTTGCCTCCACATCTATCAGCGCAATCAGCCTGTAGTAGGAGGGGTCTGAACCGGAACCTGACTTATAGATTGGATTAAGGATGCTTCTTCTCCAGGACTTGGGGATCAGACTATTAACTGTAACTTTGTAGAAAAGAGGAGTCAGGACTTGAGACCAGAATGGAGAGTCATGCCGAAACAGAGCATTTGGTAGTCCGTTCGGACCTGGAGCCCGTTTTTTAGATTTTTTATAATTTTCAGAGTTTAGATTTCTGGAAACAGCACAAAATCATCGGGGCATTCATGGTTCATGGTATCGTGGACTTTACCTCGACCTCCAGCCTCCTTCCCTGTTGGTAATCCGCAATTTGGGGCCGATTGGGGTGTAGTTCCATTGTATAGGAGTTCGATATGAGCTCTCCATGTGGCCTCCAATATGTCCGAATTATGATGTCGGTTCCGGCCATTGATTAGTTGGTTGATTTGTTCCCAAAAGAGCTTGGAGCCCCCTAATTTACAAGCATAAAGGAGTTTGGCCCAAATTTGTTCTTGATGTTCTTTTTTGGTACATTTTATATCCTTTTTTACCTTTTGTCTTGTTTTTGCAATTAAAAGCAGGAGCTCCTGGTGGCATTCTGGACCCTGAGATCGTAGTTGTCTGAGGTATTTATTTAGTTGTAGTTTTTGTTTCCTCAGGCTATTATTGAACCAGGCTGTCCCTGTTATGTGTTCTGCTTTATGACGTTTTTTTTTTTTTAGAGAATTTCTTATTAATTTCATAGATGGAAGACTCCCAAGCTTCTATGGTTAATGTTACAGAGTTGGGTCTTTCCAAAAGGAGCATACTCCTCTCTGTGAGAGAGATTATCTGGGAGAACTGAAACGATTAATGGGCTTTCGGAAATGGAGCCTTTTTGGGACTGACCTATTGGGAGACGTCTGGAAGGGAGGTAAAATGTTAGACTTTGACACCTTGCGGGAGGGGTTCCAGATGGAGGTGTGGGGGAGTACCTCCACTACCAACAGCTATGTCATGCGCTTCATTGCCACCTGAAAGAGGGGTCCCCGATACCGGAGTATTTGCCACTCGAGGACCATCTCCTCCTAGACACCATCATTGACAAAGCAATATCCCTCACATGTAGGAAACTTGTGAACAACTCCCCAGACTGTATGGGCTCACTGCGAGAGGCCTGGGAATCGGACGTAGGCCTACTGGAGGACAACGACTGGGCTGAAGCTCTACAGAGCCCCCGAAAAGTAGCAATAGGGCACGATTTAGGCTTATTAATCTCCGTATTCTCTATAGATCCTACACCTCCGGAATGGTTCAAGTCTGAATGGGTAAATGTGTGACTGATGAGTGTGTACGGGGATGTGGCAAGAAGGGGTCTTTCTTTCACATATTATGGTCTTGCCCCAGGATTCAAACATACTGGGAAGGTATCACCCGAGTGATGAAAACGGTGGTGGGTGAGAGTGTCCCGCTAGAACCGAGTTGGCACATTCTGGCAGTAACGGGTGAAATGACATGGCCACAATGGGCCAAGACCTGGCTGGCCTTAGCAGGAGGGGCGCCTAAGAGGAACATCGCACAGGCATGGGGGCACTGGCAGCCCCCACACTGAATGCTTGGAAGAACCTTTGAGGAAGTCTACAAAATAATTTTTGACTTCCTAAAGCAATGAATGCAATTAAATCTCTGCTTTCAGGCACTATATTTTGGCATAAAAAGCCACTGGGAAAATCCAAAGTGGTTTTGCATTTATTTCCACCCTATGTTGTTCATTAGGGCTGCACTATATTCCTTCTGAATTGCACAGGTACATGTGTGACTGTTTAAACGTCTGCAGTCTAAGACTAGGTTATATGAATGATCTGGTTTTGCTACTGAAAAACATAGGCGTATTAATTGGAGAGATACAGGGCATAATTATGCCTCAATATTGTAGTTATGTCAGAATTTCTCTAAATGGGTGTTTAGCTTCATGTTTATTAGGTTATTGTGGTTGCACTTGTGGGCTGGACCTTATGGGTATTATGTGATAAGGCAAGTTCTTATTCCAATGTACATAATTGTGGTATAATGCCGGGGTTAGAGCAATGGCCCATTCTGCTGCATATGCTTGTTTGACAACGTTAGGAACAAGAACAGAGAAAGTAGGTATGATAAGGTCTTCCCTTGTGGGACTTTTCTAACAAACTCAGGAGACCAATTAATTTCAGCCAAAAGAATATCATATGTATTTGTAAAATTGTCCTAGAATATTACTTTAATAGTATACAGTATGTCACCTTCTATTTGGATGCCCAAATCATACAATCTGTCAGGAGGGCTGACCCGCTGATTTGGTGTCTCAACTTGAATAACTTCATTAGTTGCTGTTGCAGCGAGAAACTCATGATGATTGTGGTGACCTATCGTGACCTCTGCTATGCTGTCTAGCAGTGTCAGTGCCCACATCTTGTAATGAAGAAGCATTCTCAATATGTGTGGCATGTTTGGTGGAAATACCTGCCACTTTCTTCTTTCTGAATTTGTTTAAGTTGTGGACGTTTCTCTTCCTTTTTTATGATGATGTCAGATGAGTGTTGCGAGTCCTTTCTCAGTTTCACATACTCTTCTTACCTGCGCTCTGGTCGTCCCCTTCTCTCTGGACGTTTTTCTGTTGAGTCCGGAAAGAAACGAGAATGACATGTATCAGTATACTGATACCTAACAGGCTCTTTGAGTGTATCATGTCTGCGTAAGGTGTAGAGCTTTTCAGTAGACTCCGGTTGTGAAAATCCACCCAGTGTTTTTGGTCTATCTTTATTTTTCTGTTTATCCCAGCGTTTTGTTTAGAACTCTCAGGTGCCTGTTTGGCCTATTCTTTTTCATAATTGCCCTTAAGCTGTGGCTTATTAGGTCCGGCTACCAAATTATCATAGCCTATAGATGTATAGGTTTCAACAAAAACTTTCAGCAATTCATGCTCTTGGTCTGCAACCAGAATGTACATGAGGCCTTGGCGTACCGCCAGCACTGCTGCCTCCCCTTAAATATTACTTAATATAATTGAGGAAACTTTGGTAAATTTGCTAATTAATATCATCCCCAAATCTAGGGCAGAGGCTGCCACATACTCATTTTGGATGTGTTTTAGCACTTTAGGAAAAACAGCATTTGATGGTGTATCATGTGTGATGGTATATATCGTAGCAAAGAATGTGCCCCAAGTAGCACAATCTTCCAATGGGGGAACCATAGCAAGTGGTAGGAACATTATGAGATTTCTATATTTGCCTTGGAGTCCCATAAAGTGAAACACTGCTTCAAGCTGATAGTTTTTTATGCAATCCAGAACGGGATTTACTCCCGTCAGGCAAGAACTTTACCCATAATTGTGTTAATAAACATTGGATTAATGGCAAATGCAGCTAACTGCAGCTATACAGCTTGAACAGCCCTCACTGGGGTAGCTGTTATTGTTCTCGTTACAAGTTGTGTTAAGCATGTATAAAGTCTAACTAGACCTGTGTACAGAGTACGAAGTTCTGCAACCGTCAATGGCTGCAAATTTGTGTATGGTGTATGGCCAGCTACGACTGGCTAGGTTGCCCACTCATTACTGACCAGACCTAGTCATACATTATTTAGTGGATGTTAACCACCTGCATAATTTTTAATGAATAGAATTCAAAGAGAGGAAAATACTATAGTGGGGTAATCATTTTAAATGTTCAAGCTTGAACAACACACAGACAAAAATAGGAGTCTCATATTAAGCTGAGGAGGATTAAACTCCCTAACACTGTGGATGTCTCCACATGAGATGAAAAAGAGTCCTTGGGTAATCACAAGAACTAGTCATGAGACCTATTAAATAAGTGTCTGACCTAAAACATTGGTAGCCCCATGTTAAACAGTTCCTACAAATTAAGTAGGACTATGTATCTGTACAACATAGACTTTAAAATATGAGAACTCAGTCCACTAGTAGTTGTCAGAGAATGTTGGTCTGGTTCCTAGATAACTCACAGTTCCCCATCTGGACCCTTAACCGTACCAGGGTATCAGATGGTATCAGCAACCTCGAACATGACCACTCTATTATTCCCCAAGGAATCTCTGAAACAGATCTACCTTTTCAAGGCTTACTTTTCCATGTCTAAGATAACACAAGAAAGATATGACTTAGGTAATAAAACAATAGCATTTTGCATAGAAAGAGTGTGCTGCAATTATTAGGCAGTAGAAACTAAGCATTGTAACCAGCATTACAAGAATGGTGAAAAAGATAAACAGGTTAACCATTATTAAATTACTATGATTATACTTCTACCTACACTATCTATACTATTGAGAGCATAGCAGGAGTACCCTCTGCCAGATCTCCTGGGATAGCCCAACCAACCATACCTGAGTGTGATAGATCAGGAAGATGACCTGTGCAGAACAGGCTATCATCCATAGCAGGATAGGGGTTTGAATCCGCAGGACTGCAGCTTAGTCACAGCACGTTCCACCCAGAAAAATCCCAGCCAGAGTGCTCCTCTGTCTAATGTGGCACAGAGTCTGTTTATATAATAAAAGCACTGTTCCAATTGCAATGTGTCAAAGGTGCAATGCTGATGTTATGGTTTGTCTAGGACGGAAGAGCTATCTCCAGTCGGACAATGATATCATGTTTCAGGTACTTAGCTTTGGACAGAGTGTACAAATAACATGATACTGATGCTTGCTAAGAAAAGAACTTGTGTAATGATTTCTCAATACATTATCGTGTAAGAACAAAAGCATGTTCAAAGTCACAAGTAGAAAATCAATGTCAAGCTAAAACATGGAAATAAAACGGAGACAGGGCATGACCCCTGTCATGCTTCACAATAATGTAACTAAAACAAATGCCAATTTCCAGTCATGAGATACCCTATTCTAAGCATAGATCAACAAACCATCTTAAAAACAACAGATTCCTTCTACATCTCTGATCAACATAACCATTAAATGCTGAACACCACAGAACCTTAGGCAAGGCCTAAAGGCATTATCTTATAAAAGAACGCTCCTTCTGGAGTAACAAATGCTGTTGAATGAGGGGATTTCTCATCAAATACAGTCTGGTGATATGCTGATGCCATATCCAAGTAGAAAATGCATGCCCCTTTTATCCTGGTCTTTGTGATGTTTAGCAATGGATGTCAGGTATGTTCCGCAGGATCTAGTCGTTGCTAATAGGGGTCCACCTCCTGACGTTGCCAACACTCTGAAGTGTAAATACAGGGTATTCGAACTATCAAGCGAGGGAAAGGAAAGGGAAGGGGACTGCAGGGAAATGGATCTGAAACAACATAAATGCAATGTTATAAGCAGAGCAGACATAACATGACTACCCTCATATGGTCTCACTAGAATAATCAGTACCTGTCGTGTCTGGTGTTTAAGAGGTCCATCTTATGGACCTCTTAAACACCAGAGCATTCAAGACAGACCTTCTTCCAGGACAAGAACTGTAAACATATGAAAAGTGTAAGTATTCTGAACAACAACCTTTCTGTCTACTAATAATACTCAATATGTACCCAGCATGCTCACATACCAAAATAATAAGACTGTCATCAAGGAAAGCTATCCACGAATATGTACTCATAAATCAAGGGTTCCTCTGGAGCATACTGAATGTCTCAATATCCGTATGCTAAAGTCATCATACAGCAGAGCATTATAACCTGTGCCTCCAATGGAACTTCATAAAGTTTTAAAAAGGAAAACAAATTAAACCAGGAAATTCCTACACAGTCTCGAACTGAGATCCAGAAAACACGGCAGCGTGTGGTGAACTACCACTACGTTCCGCGAAAGGCACACTGGACAAAATGGGAAGATATGAACGTATAGAACACAGTAGCGCGTGGTTGAGTCCTCACCAGCGTGCTCTGCTTTACAAAGTTTTCATGCAACAAGGACGTAGTTGGTGGCTGTACGGTAACGCGTGGTTTGAATTATACCACCGCGTTCCGCATTTAATGATTCCTGGACATGTAAGGCAAACGGTAGCGCGTGGTTACTTTTTCACCACTGCGCTCCGCTGCACAAATACTCCCACAGTGGCCACTTATCAAATAAGCGAACACGCTTGGTCGGAATGACCCCTCCGCGTTTCGCTAGGTACACACCAGAAGGAAACAAGCATTTACAATGCAATGGTTTTGCCTTTGTTAAAGTTGGGCGGCAGGGGCTCGCAGAGGTGTCTCCTGGGGCAGCCGCCCAGGTCCACCATGGTGCGGCTCCGAGCCCCAAGCCTCTGGTGGTGGTGCTGCTGCGCTCGGTAGCCCATTTAACTTACCGGGCACTCTGGCGGGGGCTCCTTGCGACGGCGGAAATATCTTGGGCACTTCTCCGGTCTCCCTCTTCAGCATGGGAGACCGGCAACGTCCTCCCCTTCTCCCGGGGCTCCCTCCAGGCCACGGGAGCCCCGCGTGGGCCGCCATACTTCTTCTCCTGGGCTGCCGTCTTCCTTCTTCCCCCGGGCTCGGAGCCGCACCATGGTGGACCTGGGCGGCTGCCCCAGGAGACACCTCTGCGAGCCCCTGCCGCCCAACTTTAACAAAGGCATAACCCCCCACGCCTGAACCTGGCCTGCAGTGACAGGGCGGGGCAGAGGTGCGACCCATACAGTGGGGCACCCCCCCCCCCTCCAGCCACCATGCATCCTGCAGGTGCAGCTAAATCCGGGCCACTGCTTGGACCGGCCTTCCCTCCGCCCCGTGGGCGGCCAAGGGTGCACACACCACCCTGGCAGCAACACAGCGTGTAACCTGCAGGAGGGCAAACACCCCAGCCTCGAACCGGACACAGCCAGGGGAGACAACAACCACCGCGACTGCTGGCTGCACCCCGTGCCCAGGGTGCACTAATGGAGACTGCGCCTCTGCCAATGCCACCCTCAGCATGCCAAGGTACCCTCCTGCAGACTGCCCCATAGCCACCCTATGCCACCCTCAGCATGCCAGGGTACCCTCCTGCAGACTGCCCTATGCCACCCTCAGCATGCCAAGGTACCCGCCTGCAGACTGCACCTCTGCCAGGTTATGCCACCCTCAGCATGCCAGGGCACCCTACTGCAGACTGCCCATAGCCAGGCTCTGCCACCCTCAGCATGCCAAGGGACCCTCCTTCAGACTGCCCATAGCCAGGCTATGCCACCCTCAGCATGCTAAGGTACCCTCCTGCAGACTATACCACCCTCGGCATTCCTTCCTGCCAGTCCGCACGCCCAGGGTCCTCAACCGATGCCACCCTCCCGGTCCCCCGCAGCATGCCCAGGTTACCCCGTGTGAATGTGTAATGTGTGCCCACCCTCTATATGTACCACCCATCGATGTGAACCAACAGGCCATAGAAGAACGCCACCCACACGCGGAGAGTACTGGGGAACAACGCGGATCACAAAGCGCTTAGAGACCGAAAAACCCAAGACCAGAAACGAGGCGCAACTGGAACTCCTTTCATCGACTCATTAATGGTGAAAGGCTGAGCCCGGCACCGACGCCCGCATCTTTCCACAGCTCGCGCACAAACCAATTTGCAGTTTCCCAAACCCTCCCTCGAGCCCATAATGAAATCTAGTCTCGAGACGGAAAAGACATCTGATGAGATAAAGATTAATGAACAGGAAGCAGACGGTGAGCTGTGAGCATAAGAGAGACCGCAGGGCAGTGGGGCGTTCCTGTCCCTCACTGCCCTCGGGGCTGGGAACTTGGGCAGAACTGACACCCATGGGTTAATGCACGTGCCTCGGAGCAGAGATGATAGGCGCACCCACCCAAGACTAAACTACCCTCCAAGATCTGCTGCCCTGCGGGTTTCTTTAGCGCTGCACTGACACGGCGGCTTCTCGGCGCTAACTGAAACCGACCAACACACGGGCGGGCGCAGGGAGTCACTGTGGGGGTAAAACGGACGTCACTAACAACCTCTGGCCCTAAAAGGAACAGTGAAAAGGGTTGGTTGAGTCAAGGGTACGCTGTGCTGCGGGGTAGGGGCCCTACGGCCACTAAAGGCTTCTTGGCGCTACATGAACCGTCACACAGGTTGGCCATTGTGCAGAATAACATCTGGCGCCGGGTTCGCACACAGCGCCTTCGCTCCCATTACCAGTGCTGTTCGCTTTGTTGTGATGAAAGTGCTGTGTAAATACTGTGTTTAGTGCTGTGCGCACTGAGGGGTGCATTCACGCACGCCCACGTGCATCCGAGGTGTTGCTGCACTTGGTGCTGCGCAAGCCCTGCATCGTCTCTTGCACAGGAGCGCCTCCTTTCACGTGGCGCTACAGCCCCGCCGGCGAGCGGGCAAAGAACGAATGTGCACGGCCCTCGGTAGCTCTCGAAGCACAGGAGCACGAGCTGTATAACAGAATGTTATAGCGCCTAGAGCCACCGGCAGCCGTCTCTTGGCGCTGGGTTGGACACTGGTGTTGCGGTGCAGCTGGCGCCAGACACAGATCTGGTACAAGTTGGTGCATCTGGCCCCCATATAGCGCCCAGCGTCAACGCCAGCCGCCTCTTGGCACTAAATCAGTGTGCTTGGTACCTATATAGCGCCCAGTGCTCCCGACATGCGCCTCTAGGCGCTGGCGCCGTGAAGATATGGAACTGATAAAGTATGATTGGTGCTTGTATAGCGCCCCGTGCCACCCACAGCCACCTCTCGGCGCTGGCAACTGGCTCCGTGGAGATATGGTAGTGTGATGGTAATGTTTGGTGCTTGTATAGCGCCCAGTGCTCCCGACATGCGCCTCTAGGACCTGGCTCCGTGGAGATATGGAACTGATAAGGTATGTTTGGTGCTTGTATAGCGCCTAGAGCCACCCACAGCCACCTCTCGGCGCTGGCCCCGTGGAGATAGGTACTAATAAGGTATGTTTGGTGCTTGTATAGCGCCTAGAGCCACCCACAGCCACCTCTCGGCGCTGGCGCCGTGGAGATAGGTACTAATAAGGTATGTTTGGTGCTTGTATAGCGCCTAGAGCCACCGGCAGCCGCCTCTCGGCGCTGATTGCTTGGAGTGTTGTATTTGGGCGCCGGAGTGTTGCTAACAATAGTGGTGGGCGGACACCAGGGCGGGGCCCCCGCAGGAAGCCCAACCGGAAGTAGAGGCTTGACCTGATGCAAGAGGCCGGCGGGTTACAGCAGAGAGGGCGGCTCTACTACCAGAGGGTGATGCAACCCCAGGGGGAGGGGCCAGGGTGAAACTCACACTCCACCCTCTCACGGGGAGGGGTGCCAGGGTAAAACTAACACACTCCACTCTCTCACGGTGCCAGACTACACCCCCCCGGGGGAGGGGTGCCATGTACACTCCCCCCTCTCACGGTGCCAGACATCACACCCCCGGGGGAGAGAATGAGATGCACTGTACACACCGCCCTTGTATTGTGCCAGACCGCACACCACCCCCTACAACACCCGGGGAGTGAATACCTGTACAGACGCCACCCTCCAGACTACACACCATCTGTGAAGTGATGCAGTGGTGCCAGGGCAAAGGTGCCAGCATACCCAGAGCTCCTTACAACCCCAGGCATGTGAAGTCACCACCATCGAGCACGGAGCCCTCATCATGCAAATAACCGGCCTTGGGAGAATTCTTGGATTGTAAATCAGACTGTATTTTAGCTTGGATGTACTCACTCTACCGTCTCTTTTTTAGTTTTTTTGAGGCGGACTTCATGCTGTGGATCAGTGTGCTCGGCATATTTACGCGTGCCATCCTTCTGTGAACCTGGCTGCTGTTTCCGTTAATCAGATTCGGGGGCGTTCCCGAGAACAGGCTTTCGGCTGACGTCACCAAAAGGGAAAATTTCTCGGGAACGCCCCCGAATCTGGTCCGGGATTGACGGACAGAGCCGTCTCCCAATGGCTAGCCTCCATTTATGGAGCTAGCCAATGGGAGGAGGGGGCGAGTCCCTGTTCCCCACTGCAAAACATTAGATTTTGCTAGCGTATGCGTACTTCGTACGCATTGCCGAGGCAAAACCTAAAAAGGGTTTGAAGAATCCGTGACTGAGAACGGCAGCGCGTGGTCGACATACACACAGCGCTCTGCCCCAGTAACCCGTCCTACCTTCATAGTAGTCGACGACCTCACTGCGCTCCAGCCGGAGAGCCAGGAAGCTCAAGGCACCGCAAAGACTCGGCATGGAGAAAAGCCGACTGCCCGTCAGCAACCCAGGAACAACAATCAGAATTACGCGCGTCAGTCCCAGCGCGACTTTGACTTAAGTACTGCCCCTCTGTTAGGAATCATGGGACTTGTAGTTTATACATTAGGCAGGCGCATATGATCCAAATCCTGACAATGGATGCCTGTCCAACAAAATGTTTGAGTTAGGATCTCAACAGTCTACACACATCTTTAAACTACCATTAGCTTTCCGGGCAAACACAACAAGAGAAAATCATTCAGAACTTTCAATAGGTTCAATGATCAAGTAATATCTTTCCTTGCGTAAATCTGGTCTAATCACTAAGGAACCCTCCTGATCTTTTGTACAACAGGTTTCACACCAGATTTGAGTAGTATTCTGTGCTTAAAACCCTTCAACTTGCCCACCACAACAATTAACACCTTAGAAAATTGTATCTCCCATTCTGATGTCTGCTAAGCCCATACACTCATACATTCCTTCTTAAAGAGTACTTGTTCAGGATTGTTGGTATCCAATATTATGCCAATATTCCTTTGCTCCAACTATCCCAATAGTGACAACCCATATGCCGCCACATATATTGTGGCTAGTGTACTATTACCGTTGAAAGTTACCCCGGCATCAAGTCAAAGTGAAAGGTGAGCCAGAATCAGCCATTACATTCACAGGAACATTTCCAACACTCACAAAACAACACATTTTAAAAAGTTGACGGGGCGCGAATTCCGGCAGGGTGAGGGCGAATTAAGGAGTGGGCGTGTTTCGGACAGCCCCCGGACGTCCTCCGCACACACCCACTGTGACATCGGACAGCTGGGGGCCGTCCGACGCACTCAACTGGTTAAAGTAATTCAACCCTGTTGCAGACATTGTCCTTCTTACACTCAACTTCCAAAGATACCGTATCCATGATCAACACTACGCTCTCACCACTGGAATCAGAAACCTCCTGTACTATGTCGTTATCACTAACTGCACTGACAGGATTAGATCTTTGGCCCTTGCCAGAGTTACATACATTGGCAAACTGTCCGTTCTTTTTACATTCTATACATACTTTGTCAATTGCAGGGCATCATTTTGGTTTTCCAAAATGATTGTTGCTCCCACATCTATAATTTTGCGAGTCTTAGACTTGGAAACTTCTAACTTATTGTTCACTTTGCCCATAATATTAGCCACCATATCATGAGAAGTTGACCCTTGTGAAGAAATACACATCTCTGCTAAGTAAGATGCTGTACTCTCAATTCCAGCTGCTACTTCCATCGCTTTGTCTAGTGTAACAATGTCTACTGAAGTTTCTTATAGTTTGTATGCTCAACAATCTGGTCTCTTATTAATTCTGCCGCAAAATTCTTATATTCACCAGTAGAAGCTAACCCACTTAGAGCACTTACAAAACCTTGAATGGATTCATCAGGTAGTTCATGACACATATAAAACTGGTGTTTTTCAAGGATTACGTTCTTGTGAGGTTTAATTTTAACATCCAACATTTTTATAGCCTATGCATATTCATCTTCAATGTCACCATCACCCATAATCCGTTATCGAGGTAAATGTTTGAGAATCTTTCTGCCTTCGGAACCAAGGCAATGCCTCAACAATGCATACTTCTTTTTCTGCTTGAAAGCATCAGCCTCAATGGTAGCCAAAATAGGCTTCAAAATTCTCTTTGCATTGTTCCCACCAAGTGCCTGAACTACCGGGAGCTGGAAAAAATGGAGGTGGAGGTACATGCTCTGATGCATTGTAAATAGAAATCCAGCTCAAATCCTAAATGTTGAAACACTACTGATGCTCATACACTTCCATAATTTGAACTCAATATCAAAGATAATCTACAAAAATTATAATTACAATTCTGAAGTGGTGAAAGTAGTATTCATGTAATTTGGCAGTTTAGAACATTTATGGAGTGTAGATATGACTATGAAGTTTAAAACATATTCAAAACAATGACAGGCAAGGTGTGCACATCAGCGTAAGTCAATATTCTAGTGTAATGTGCATATCACCGTAAAATTAAAACACATTCAAGATAATGACATGCGCAGGGTGGACATGCTTCACCTGTAATCATGTGTCACTGGTAATCACTGTGTATCAGATAGTAATATGCAAGGTGTGCACATCACAGTAGACTGGAAGAATTGGCACCAACATCGGAGAAATATCCAAATGTTCTGCTTGCCGGAGAACAAAGGTGCAGATTGAATTACAATTCTACCAGTGATGAATACCGCAACCTCCAAGACGGCCATGATTGATGACTAGAACGATAGTTCTTCCCAGAGATGGATGCACCACATACAAGATGGCCATGGTTGCAGTGGTCGGCTGGTGACATTTTAAAGTGGCGGGGCGTAACATTGTCGTACTGCACTGCGGCAAGCGTTTTGGGGGGATTCTACCCCCAAGAAAATTTTGAAAAAAGAGTAGACAAATGGTGCATTTTTAAGCAAATTTGAGGAAGCAGGAAGGTTAAAAAAGCAGTGAGTGCTGGGCCTAATAAACATAGATCATAGAAACTTGCGCAACACTTAAACAAAAGCTACATTTACATCAATATAGGGAACGGCATAACAGAACAAAATCCTTAAAAAAGTTACTTGAGTCCCTCTCGGAAAACCGAGTGGGCCCCTCAGTCTTGTGTCCCGCATCGCCACTGCACCTGTTGTACCATGATAACTATGCAATTGACTACACATTTAATACACCTCGCCAACGTGTATTTCTCCTAAATGTGCCGCACTCCCAGGGATCATGGTTTATTGAGGACAGTAACATCTCCGTTAAAATGTGAGAAACAGGAGTGTCAACTGTTTCAAACCATGCCATTCCCTCTTTTCAACAGTCGTCTCGCTTCCAAGTTTAAAGCACTACCAATCAGCCATCAATTGCACTTTCGTGCAACAGACTACATTTGCGAGCCATGAGCTACCTTTATTCGAAACAGACATGCAGCTCAAGGAGTTACACGCTCGCCGCTGACGCAAGTGGTAAACTGCACGTTCCAAGGTCGAATCCAGGCAGATGTCACTCAGTCTTTCAGGATGTAGAAAGTATGCTACAATTAAATAAGTGTGCAAAACGGCAAAAGTGTTGTGTTAAAATGCTTTATTAACATGCTAGCTGCTGTCTCACAATTACCTTGATAAGAGTAATAATGATAATCTACTACTGCTCCAGGGTTCACTTGCCTAACAGTACATTACCTTAATTCATACCAGATTATAGACCACAGCACATAATTCCAATCTCACACACATATTCTGGTCAAAATGAGTTACGTAAGGAGCATAGAGGGGAAAATACCAACCATCACCTAAAACACAGATACTTAATTAGACCAGTGAAATATTAACACTGCGCTATTTTTGTTCCAGCGTAATATATGCATGTGATAAATGGAAAGCTTATTTCACCAGTATGAGAATTGCACAATGCTTAGAATAGCATAATTGCAGACAGCCTCAAAAGAGAGGTCCGTTGTGTGTGTTCGAGTGTGCCAGAAAGGAAACAGTTTGACATCGGACAATGCTTGAAGGTACCACAGGCTTGGAGTTCACTCACCTCCAGCAAGAGTCAGTCAAGCCTGGGCTGCAGCAGGGCAACCAGAGCCTCCTCCTGCCCATACCCTTACATGGTTCCCAGCCATCCTGCCAAAACAGTGAGTGCCTCCACCCTACGGACCCTGCACTGGCACCCCTGCTCCTCCAGGGTGCTGACCCTGCCAACTGACTAGCCCACAGCCGCACACCAGTCACGGCTCGCAGTACTCGTGGGGGGGGAGGGTCACGGAGAGAGGGGGAAGGGGGTGGGGGGGCCGAGGGAGAATACAATTTAGAAAACAACTTATCAGACCGCCACTGCTCCTGGTCCGCGTTGGCGCTTCTTAAGCCTTCTTTAAACAGGAACATGGACATCAGCACTGGAGTGGCAGCCCCTCAGCCAATCCTGGCGCTGCTGCAGCACCAGGAGCGGGCTTAGGGCACGAGTTACTCCTCGCCCGTCGCACGCCCATTAGGAGACCGAGGGGCTCCTAATGGGCATGCGCGGACATGCGCAAACCAGTTCAAACGTAAGTGCGCATGAGTGGGCACGGGCAAAAAATTTGCCCTCCGTCCCCACTCATGCGCACTTGTGTTGTGCTGCTGCCTGCTGCCCCTGCCATGTCTGATAATGCATGTCAGTCAACATGACGCCAGATCGCCCACCCCTTCAGAGTCTGAAGGGGTGGGCGGTCTGACGTCATGCTGACTGACATCATTGTCAGTTCTCCCTCGGCGTCTGCGGGCTGCTACGGGCTGGGGTAAACATCCTTTACAACGCAACTTTTACCACGCAGTGCCTTTAAGACGCAACTTTTACAACGCAAACTACTACAACGCATTGCACTGGGGGGCGCTCTAGGATAGGGAATAGGTTTAATGTACTATCCAACACCTTCCCTACTATTCACAGGGACTGGAGTTGGAATAGTAAATTAAACTATTCACTATCCAGCACCCAAAAGCACTATGCGTTGTATTGGTATGCGTTGTAAAACTTGCGATGTAAAGGCAGGCGTCGTAAATGTATGCGTTGTAACGTCATACATCCACGGGCGGGGGGGGCTACGCCCCCACGCCCCAATGGACGCACCGTGCCTGCATGGTTGATGTCTAGAAATATTATGGGCGTTAACCTAAGCAGCGCGCTCTATTTGCACAGGCGATGGAAGTAGCACTGCAAGCGCAGAGCATCCAATATGGCAACTGCCTATTACTAGCCCGTCAACAAAGTCGGCACCAATGCCGGAAAACAGAAACTCCACAACAGTTCCCTGGCAATAGAAATCCCCACAAAGCACATAGCCTATTTGAAAAGGGTGCAACTCCCAAGCTGAATTCTCTGGTGACATCATTATGATTTTTTTCCCCGTTAAATCCAATGCTGCTTGGAACGCAGTCAAGAACCAGGCGGCACCAGGGTTACTCTCCTGCCAGTATCGTCACCAATGAAGAGATGCAACTCACCACAGGCTTTGGTAGCAATATTTTTTTTCCTTTTATTAAGCATCTTATAAACACTGGGACGGTTGCAGGATTACTACAACTGTCCCAGCAAGGTATGAAAATATAAATTCAATCTCGCACTCCATATTCTCCTATCCTCTTACATCATCCATTATGCAAATACCATTATGAAATCCCACTAAGAAGGTCCCAACATTAGGGCTAGACAAGGGATTCTATTTGGCTATTACAACTCTGGAGTCCTGTATGTTCATTTCAAAATGATTTCAATATGAAAGTATATAATACCATTTGTGGAGGATGGAGGTGGTCAACTAAACCACAATGCATTATTTTAGTGTGATAAAAGTTAAACTAATAATAAAGTTTAAACTAATTCCCATTCTTGTCTCACAGAGTGACATTAGATGTTCCCTTTGAGTACTCTGAGCTTCTTTTCACCTAAGGTCGGATGGGCAAAGAGGGCAATCGGGCCGACAGGCCGATGCTTGAGTGACAGCTAATGGCTGGTTTTTTTAGGGCCTCTGCCTACTGCCCACAGTACCTTACTGTCCCCCCAGCCCCACTGCCATGCCTATCTGCCCTGGCCATAGTCATATGAGGCCGGAGCAGGTGGGCTAGAGACGCATAGTGCTAAGTTTAGAGGAGGGGTGGGCAGGGGTGCTTGGCCTTGCAGCAGCATTGTTGGGCAGCTACTATTGTGGCTTTAGCACCTTCACATTGGCCCCTGTGGGGCCAGCCCCTGCCCTAGAAGCAGTGTACTACCTCTGCCTCTCCTCCACCAGCTGCTACACTGAGACCGTGGTGAGGGGGGAGGTAGGAGTGTGAAAATGCTAAGAGGCCAGGTGATGTTGTGGCCTTTGCACCATTTCTCCTTGCCCTCCTTCTCCCCTCTCCTCATGTGGCCGGCCCAGAAGCTGCGTCTTTGCCTGATCCCCACCCCACTGGGGTTTCACGCTCAGCCCATGGTGAGTGGGGAAGGAGGTTGTGTGCAGAGGTTTCACTGAGAGGCCAGGTGCTTCTTTGCTCCCGCTGGGCCATTCTCTCCTCAGGCCCCATGGGGGCAGCCTGACCAGAACTAAATCAATGTTTTCATGTGACCAATTCCTCCACCAGGCCTTCGCACATAAGCCATAAGTGGAGGGGGCAGGGGGATGCACGAAGGTTGAGAGGCCCTGCTGGAAGGTCAGGTGTTGTGGCCAACTTCAACTTGGACTGGTCAGCCTAAATCTAATTATTTCATTTACTAGCACATGTCCAGTTTTTCAGAGAGTGACATGCCCTTGCTGGAGAGATCGATGTTTTTTTTAGTCACAGTTTTGACTCATCATAAGTTCGGACATGTGGTTAGTGTGCCTGCTGCAAAGAGCAAGGTGTGGCTTCAAGATTACTAATATATTTTATGTAGATACCTCAGTGAGTTACTTCTTTTGTCATGGACGTCCTTTTGTTACTTGCAGTGCATCAATTATAATCAGGGCCACTGGAATTATGCGTCAGGAAAAGACCAAATGATGTGACTAGAAATCCTAATTATGATGCATAACATGGTTCATGTTGTTATAGCATTGCTTCCTTTTTTCTCATTTTTAAACACTGTAAACCTGTCTGGGCAAATGTTTCACTTTATTAGTATCAGCTTAACAATAAACTACTGCAATTAAACAACTGGCAGCTGAGCAGTCAGCCTTTGCAAAGAGCCTTCCAATGCGCAGGAACGGGTGTTGCCACGTTTTTAGTAACTTTTGAACCAATCGAGTTAGAAACAAGTTTTTGGGGTACAATCTGCATATTATGCAGTGAATGTTGAATCAAATGGCAAATGCATCAAATTCATAACTATGACCAAAATGCAGCAGCCACCGAATCGCATAACTCCAGAGACTCTAGATTTAATCCTGCCACTGCAGCACAGTGATCTAAGAACCAGAATCAAGAAGTTGCATGCAAAGTATAGATTTAGAAACATATATATATTTTTTTTCATCAGTCTTTCTGTGTTCTGAGATTGCTAAAAAAAGGGTTATTTGGATAGTAATAAAGTTTCATTAGTAAAGGCAACCCCAACCACTGTGTGATGTTTAAAGTTGGCTGTGTATCTCCAGAACAAGTACTCTAAACATATGGTGCCAACCAATATAGAATATATCTGACTTTTACACCTTGTAACTCTCATCGTTTTGTGTGATTTCCAATATATTGATTTACACAGTTGAATTATTCAGTCTCTGTGTACAATATATGAGTGTGATGTAAATCCCCCTGACACCCTACACTGGGACAAATAGCTCTACAAAGTAAATTAAATTAAAAAAATGTATATACATGCATGTTGCTTAAGTACAGGGGTTGAACAAAGTCAATAACCGGTCTCCAAATGATAGTTTCGCTTAAACATTTGTGAAGTGATAACAAATTGCACACCTTTAGATCCCTCATTTGCACTGGCATCTAGGTGTCAGGCTCCAGATAGCTCACAACCATGATGAGATGGGAATAAAAGAAGAGGTGATGGCCCTTTGAGTGAGGTCTTTCTGATGGGCCATGCTGGGCATGAAAATAAGAAACCTCTCTCACCCACTGCTGATTACTCCTCTAAACGGAAAGCAGGCATCCTGCGAGCACTGCTGAATGTGCTCCAGCATTAGCAAGTTTTACCAAAACAAAATCAGAATATTTCAGTGGGGCCAGCCCGGATACCAGGTCCAACTCAATAACAGCTGCTGGATCCACGATCCAGCTGGATCCCTCCTCTTTTCCTACACTGTACCCAACTCGGTGGTACTCATTTTGTCAACCTCAGTACTATGAAAGGCTGAGTGTACTGGTCAGAGATTAAATTGGTGACCGTGAGGTCAAACACAGATCCCTGCAGTGGATGCATTAGTCCACTCTGCTCATGCTGCAATGATGTTATTAGAGGAAAGACTTCTCTGAGCATTAAAGTGTAGTTGGTAGCCGACGCAGGTCAAACCAGGAAAGAGCAAAAGCCTTTCTGCACTCACTGCCTGTCACCTGGAGATGAACGTACCTGGCCCACCCATTGCCTCAGTGACCTGCTGAAGACTGGAACCCACATTTTGCCTACTACCCATTGCCTTGACACATCACCAGCAGGCTGCTTTGCACACACTGCCAGCTCATACTTTGTTGCTGAGCTGACTCTCCCCAAGTTTTTCCTCCTTGGAAACCGTACATAGCTCTACCTGCCTAGCCCAAGTTGCCATCTTCACCAGCTAAGCAGGACTGGAAACAGGGAAGAAAGATGTCAACCTTTTCTCCAATATGGCCAGTGCTGAACTGCCATGTACTGTCTGCTAGTTGCACCTGTCTCTAAACCGCAAATGTCAGCTTCTTCTGCTGTTTTTCCTGGATGGAGACATTATGATTTTTACTAGCAAGGCCCCCCTTCCTGCTCTCAAAGACTAGAAAAAAGGTAAGGCTGTTTGAAAGAGTTTGGACGTCATATATTTGAATGACTGGTTTTTAAACCCTAACTTACAAACATTGAGCATGTATTATGGAGCAAACTCCAAATATTCTCTCCTACTTCCAATTTTAAATCACCTTTCCCTCTGAGCGCCTATGCCAGCAATTAGAAAGATTTACTGACTCGGACTACAGTGAAGATAGGCATATTAACCAATAAATGTTTTGTGAAAGATTGTGCTACATGAATGTGGCCCACTTTTTTTAGGTTGCCCGGGCCGATTTTTGGTCCCAATCCTACCCTGGTAATGATGGTGTGGTAATAACACACCTCGTACTGGCGCCGTGCAACATTGCCTAGCCCCACTGCCATGGAATTCCACAGTGTTGACCCAATAATAAGGATTAAAACGCAGTGAGCTGGTCCAAAGAAAAAAAAGAGATTCTCACTATGTTGTTGACGACACTACATTTACATATTCTAAGAATGGAGAACTCGACAATTTAGCACTGCCCACATCCAGATATGAACAGAGTATTGCTGTTTACATTTCTTCATATTGCATACATTAAATATAAAGTTCCTTTAAACATGTGCAACTGGTTTGAATCTCAAAGAAAAACAGACTGCAGGGGCGGCTCTAGGCTCATGGCGGCCTTGGGCAGGGAGCGTAGGTAGGGGGCCCCGGAAGAGGGGGTCCGGGCGGGGCGGAGCGCGGAGGCCAGTAAAGTGGGGGGGTGGGGTCAGGGGGTTTGGAAGTGGAACAGAGCTGCCAAATCCCTGCCAGGGGCCGCCAGGTAAATATGTATCCATCCTCAGAGGATTATTATATTAAGGATATATATTGGTGTGGTGGCCCCTGGGGTTTGGTGGCCCTGTGAAGGTGCACAGCTTGCACATGCATAAGGCCGCCCCTGCAGACTGGACCAAAACTCAACGAAATATCTCATATCTGTCACATTCAATATAAAGATATTGTGCTACAAGCATGGACCTTTTTCCCTGCTTCCAACATGAGCGAATTTTTTTTACCATATTCAACTGTTCGTTTCTCTTAAATAACTAAAATATACTCGTGCTAGTGTTCTTAAAATAAAAACTTTTAACTCATAAAACTCTTCTTGATTTAACACTGTGTCAACATAACACGCTCGGGCTTAGGAGCGTGGGAGCTACCCTGCCCAGTGGCTTTTCTATTTAGTGAAAATTACCTTGGGCTTTAGAACTTTGAAGTTCCCTCGTCGGCAGTATATTCATTGGAGCATCGCGAGGCCCTTCTTTCTTCAGTTCATCACCTTGCTCCCCTCACACCTTCCCCGTCCATTGTTAATCAACTCTCTTCAAATAACTACCATTGCAGGTGCGCAATTCCACTCCTTTTTCTGAATCGCACCTAAAGGTGAGCGCGTGTCCGACTGTGACTCACTCTAAAATGGCGGAAATCGGCTGTGCATATGCGTCACAAGAAACCGCTGCTGCACGTAGAACGTACGAGATGTAATTGGCTGCAGGAGCCTTGCTGTGTTGACCACGCACCGGATGACCCAATATGTCCCTGTGTCATCACGGAGCACGACGGTTACCACGCTTTAAAGCTGCCGGGAACTTCTTTTATTTTGTGCATTTGGGTCAGTCGTTCTACAGATGGTGACAAGTAAGTCTTTTTTATGTGCAATTTTCACGACAAAAGAAGTAAAGAAAATATTTCTCATAGAAGTTTCTTCTATTTCAAGTTTGAGTAGCTCATGCAGTTCAGGTGTTTTTAAGGGCCTTATTGTGCACGCAGTCCTTTGTGTCCACTATCCAGCATACGTTTGGGACTACATGTACCAGGATGAACAAGCATTTACAATGCAATGGTTTCGCCTTTGGAAAAGTTAGAGCTATTGGCATTGTAAATGACAACATTTGTATTTGTGTTGGTTTTGAAAACAGATAAATAAATGGCATGGTCATTTACATTGCCATTAGCTTAATCTCTACAGTCACTCTGCAGTCCCTAGCACTCCATAGCACTCCCTAGTCACTCTGCACTCCCTAGTCACTCTGCACTCCCTAGCCACTCTGCACTCCCTAGCGCTCCCTAGTCACTCTGCACTCCCTAGTCACTCTGCACTCCCTAGTCACTCTGCACTCCCTAGCACTCCCTAGTCACTCTGCACTCCCTAACACTCTGCAGTCCCTAGCACTCCCTAGCACTCTGCAGTCACTCTGCAGTCCCTAGCACTCTGCAGTCACCCTACACTCCCTAGCACTCTGCAGTCACTCTGCACTCCCTAGCACTCTGCACTCCCTAGCACTCTGCACTCCCTAGAAGTCCCTAGCACTCTGCAGTCACTCTGCACTCCCTAACACTCTGCAGTCACTCTGCACTCCCTAACACTCTGCAGTCACTCTGCACTCCCTAGCACTCCCTAGCACTTTGCAGTCACTCTACACTCCCTAGTCACTCTGCAGTCACTCTGCAGTCACTCTACACTCCCTAGTCTCTCTACACTCCCTAGCACTCTGCAGTCACTCTGCACTCCCTAGCACTCCCTAGCACTCTGCAGTCACTCTGCACTCCCTAGCACTCCCTAGCACTCTGCCGTCACTCTGCAGTCCTTAGCACTCCCTAGCACTCTGCACTCCTTAGCACTCCCTAGCACTCTGCAGTCACTCTGCACTCCCTAGCACTCTGCACTCCCTAGCACTCCCTAGCAGTCTGCAGTCACTCTGCAGTCACTCTGCAGTCCTTAGCACTCCCTAGCACTCTGCACTCCTTAGCACTCCCTAGCACTCTGCAGTCACTCTGCACTCCCTAGCACTCTGTAGTCACTCTGCACTCCCTAGCACTCTGCAGTCACTCTGCACTCCCTAGCACTCAGCAGTCACTCTGCACTCCCTCTGGGGAGTATCCCATGTTCCTATTTTTAACATCACACTCACACCCCTACACATACGACACCAATCCACACCTAGACACACATACCTAAACTTCACAAACAGCTTATGAAAAGATAGCCGGTAAAGAGCCCCCATTGAAGGTGCCCGTTGAAGAACAAAGGATGGCAAGGAGGAAATGAAACAGCAGATGCTTGTTGAAAGTCATACTGACCGTGATTGAACGAAACGAGGTTAGGGACGTATAAACAACACTTCGAATGTCGCTGGGCGGTTTCTGGGCACTGTTCATAGTGTAGAAACCTGCATTCCTTTTTGACGGTAGATGATCGTAGCGGTGGCACATCGTTTAACTTCTTCGCTAAAGGTACAAATAAACTTCAACTGCAGCGATTCAACCGCGCTCTCGGTACTGTCACTTAGCAGTTGGGAAAACTTGTTCCACGAAAGGATACCGGAAGGTGGACCGGTGCTTCTCTGTGGCTACTTCTCATCGCTAATAAGAAGTAACGCTTTAGAGGAGCTATTCGGCGGTTATAATGAGGTCCTGGTTGTATCCGTGAGGGATAGGGGTAAAGTGTTTGGGACCGGATGGCAATGTGGGCCGCAGTATAAGAGAAGCAAACGCTTGAACTAAGGCTGAAGGGCTCAGTCTTGGCGGAGGTCGAAGGGGGTAGCAAAATGCTTAGTGCTGTTCTCTTGCACTGTCGTCGCCACCTCCCCGAATTCCCGCAATAGGTAGTCGATGTGTGCGATTCCCCCGAAGGGTAGGCAATGCGGGACCTGAAAGGGGGCAGGAGTATGAAGGTTCAGATGAGAGATCGGGGGCCAAAGGCCCTCCCACGGTGCTCGGGAAGCAAGTACAATCTTCTCGTACCGTACCGAGATGGCCTGTGTGAACAGCATTTGGTGTGACGTTCAGTGTTACCGGCCCCTATACTTGGAGATATGTATGGTGCACACATAGGCCCGGCTGTTGCCGAGAACCCTTTTCCCGCTAGTCTCCGGTGCAGTGTACCCCTCCTACCAGCGGCCCCTGTGGTCTGCCCCTCCCCCCCGGTTTGTCTTTCCAGTCCCCTATGCGCGAATGTACGCATTGTCTAGCCCCTGTACTACTCCGTGTGGACAACCCCACTTACCTGCAACACCCCGTCTTCGCTGCTCCGTCCCCCACCTCACGACAGCGGCGGAAAGTTCAGCGGCACTCCCCCACCTCTCAGCTGAGAGCAGCTACAGACATAACAAGCTGTTGAGCCCGAGCCGACGGCAGTCCCCCGAACCCTATTGGTCAGTTATTACGCTGAAGATTCAGCATGGTAGTTCGGATTGGCCTGGGTGTTAGGTATCTCCATTGGTCAGAATTAATGGTCAATGTTGATAGGTTAGAAGGAGGGCCGGTAATGTAAGCGTGGATTTTTATTGGTGCTATGGGAAAAACAGCCGTCCTTGCCTCGTCGCCATGTGTTTATCGGGATTGCATAACGTCTCCCTCCCACAAGCAAAGGAGAGTGAAAGGGGAGGGGGGGGGGGCGGAACGGACACACGGACAGCGGGAGGGGGCGGGAACGGGCACAGGGCGGGGGGGGCGGGAACGGCGCACGGACAGGGGGGGGAAACGGCGGACAAAATACGTAAATTTAAAAGTGAAAATACATTTATAAACAAAATGCTCACGGACAGGGGGGGGGATGAACAGCATACGGACAGCGGGAGGATCACGTATAAACAAAATGTTCCTTACCTGATCGCCTCGTGGGAACTCGAATCTTGCAGCCAACTCCAACAACAGACACTTTAAAAAGGAACAAAACAGGCCCAATCGAAAAAAAAAATAACACCCACCCACCGCCGTGATGACGAACAGAAGTGGGTGGAGAGGGAAAAAATCTCGGGAACGCCCCCGAATCTGGTCCGGCCTTGACGGACAGATCCGGCACCCAATGGCTAGCCTCCATTTATGGAGCTAGCCAATGAGAGCCGGGGGACGTTCCCGAAGTCCTTATTGTAAACAAAGGATTTCGCCTGCGCCGAAAAGCTGCGCAGAGTGCAGCCTTCGGCAGGCGAAACCCAAAAAGGGGGCAAATGATTGGATGAGTTAGTCACCCCTGAAGCAGAAACTCTGAGAGCCATGCTTTCTACCTTTTGAATCTCTAACAACGATGAGATCGATTATTCTACTGAATTCAGTGGCAATAAGACTATTTTTAATAGGTTGTGGCTTTTATTCAGCAGTTTTTTTACAGTTTGCATTTGGAGCAGCGTAATTTTAGCTCCACCCATACACGTCACAGAAACATAATATACTTATGTGCATTTATCATGTATTATGCTCAGTGTGCCCTAACGTCAATAATGAAAGTGCAGTTTTCAACTGTACTTCTGAAATGCTTCACTGTAGAGTGTTTGAGATTTATAAACATATGCCTATTAATGTTTAGGTTAACAAGGACATTTTAGTTCTCATCTAGTTGCATTTATGTTTCAAGTTGTGCAACATTTATTTGAAATTGTATTACATATGTAACCACACTTTCTTACTTAAGCTACCTTTATACAATTGCATTGATTTTGTGACTAGGCATACATATCTAAATGTAGGGTGCACATTTTGTTTTTCTAAAGTTAGCCCAGTGGTGTAACGAGACTTGAGGGGGGCCCCCTGTAGGGTACGTGGAGGGGCCCCCTCCGGACTCAATCTGGAGCTCTCTGGCTGAAGTGCGCTGCTGAGGGAGCCCCTTGAAGGTTGGGAGCCACCCTGCACCGCGGGGGCCTGTGTTACGCCCCTGAGCTAGCCTGACCTATGGGGCTTCAATGTTTAACCTTCAACGTGAAATTGTTGCTTTCTCTGCATGTTCTCTCCTCTGTAGGTGCAGTCTCAGGGCTTTGTTAGTGAAAGGTATATTGTTTGCAGTAGAGATAGTGAGGTATGGGCGGAAACTTTTGGCAAGAAGGAGACGCCTTAATGAAGTAGAAGACAGACTCCCATGGCTAAAAAGGATGTTGAAGGTCCTCTGGATGTTGCAACTGGAAGGTGGGAGAAATGAAGGATGTACCAATTTCTATCTGAGAAGATGGAATTGTACTGGAGACAATGACGTAGATTTTGTGTGTAAATTGATGTTTAAATTGTTTGGCAGAAGTTGCCCTTTGGACTCTGAGAGGTACAGGCCTCTTTTTATATATCTCTACTCACAACAGTGTATCCGGATCCCAGAAGTGGCTCCTAAAGCCTTCTCAACTCCTTTTGGTGGCGTATACCGCAACAGTGGAAAGGAAAAGATTCCTTTTGTTATTTAACCCTCACACACCCTGTTGGTGTCCTGCTCCATCATCGGATTAACCTAGATTCCTAAAGGTCTGGGTGGGCTCAACTGTATTTCGGGGAGCTCTTAGGAGATGTAGGCCAGGAGGACTTAAAGATAAAAATCCTACTACACCCCCCATGTATCCCTTTATTAATGGGGATGTAATGGATGTTAAAAAGATAATAAAAGCGGGTCTTTTTCGGAGGCTATGGTCCTAAGACCCTAAAAAACTGAAGGCTGTAAAGGATTTTTAAAAAGCTCTTAGTCGTGAACAAGGATACTTTTCCTATTGTGAAATCAGGAGTGACTGAATATTTTGCTTCACTTCTTGAAAGTATAGGTGGGTCACAATTTATATCTGGTTTAGGTAAGGGCAGTAAGAGAATATCTACCAAAGAAGGCGGCTGTCATTGCTATCCTCTTTGTTTTGTGCACCAGTTGGATAGAGGTGGAGGTTAGTGTTCTTCATGGCCAGGCACCAACAGGCTTTGCAACTACAGACGAGGTCTTGGAGTCATTTTTAAGGAAGAGTTATTTCTGTCTGCATTCACGTTCATTTGGTTTTCCCAGCTCTCTGAGGTGCTATTTAGGACATGTTCTTCTGCATCCTCTGCTATTCCTTCTAGGCCCTAAGAATAGATTGGAAGCTCAGATACTTTCATTTGAATCCCCTGCATTGCAGAGTCTACATCCCAGACCTGTCCTTTTGCCTCTGTGACCCTACCTGCAACCCTACAAAGATCCCCATAGAGTAGTTTGATGTCTACTCCCTCTTTACAAATTTTCCCTTGTATGTATATTTGATGATTTTGAGTCAATTTAAGTTAACATGTCTTCTACTTCCTGTTGGCACTGGGGACAGGGGTTGTCTGGTGCAGTGGTACACCAGGCCAAGTGCACTCTTTGTGCAACTTGTGCACTCTTGTCTCTTAAGGGATTTGGTAAATCTGCCCCGTATGCCCCAATGAAGTGTGTGCTGCCACCCTCACCTACTATGCCCTGTGGGTAAGTGGTCCAGCTGGCTGGGGGCTCCATGCTCAGAAATCAGAACGTTCCTCACCTCCTCAGTCAGAGTTGAGCAGATTGCAATATTGCTGGCTCCACAATCACTCTCAGCCCTCTCTTGTTATTGTTATTGTTGTTATTGTTATTTCAGTTTCTATAGCGCCAACTCACCGGCAGGTCTCAAGGCGCTCATGACCAGAGGACAAAAACAACACTTAAATAGATCAAAGAGACAGTACCGTGTACAAATTAATATGGGTCCAAAGCTTCCCTAAATAAAAATGTTTTTAATGATTTCCTAAAACGTAGTAAATTACCTTCTTTCCGGAGGGCCTCGGGTAGCCTGTTCCAAATTTGAGGAACCAGGACTGAAAAAGATCTCCCGCCCTTCGTTGTCAGTTTAAACCTTGGGCAGACTAACAACTGAGCATCAGATGACCTCAGAGTTCGTTCCGGTTTATAAATCAGCAGACGTTCCTTAATATAGGCAGGTGCTTGCCCATAAATTGCCTTGTGAGCAGTGCAAAGGCTTTTAAACTCAGCCCTTTGTCTAATAGAGAGCCGATGTAGGTTCTGAAGCAAAGGAGAAGCATGGGAACTCCTTGGGAGTCTGAAGATGAGTCGTGCAGCATCATTCAGAACAATCTGCAATCTATTGGTCAGATTTTTAGGTAGACCCAAATAGAGAGCATTCCCGTAGTCCAGCCTCGAGATGATTGTGGCCGAAACTACAGTGCGAAGCATGGATGTAGAAAGAAGGGGGACTAATTTGCGCAATTGTCTAATCAGACCAGTACAGGTCCCTACAACCGAAGAGATCTGGCTAATCATTGACAATTCGCTGTCAATTTTAATTCCAAGGCTTTTCACCTTGTCACAGGGTATTGGGGTGGGGCCCAGTTTTTGAGGCCAGTATAGGTCACTCCATGGTGAACTTGTGATCGAAACCACTAACACCTCGGTCTTTTCAGGATTGATTTTCAGTAGATTTGCCGTCATCCAACTGACTACAAATCTAAGAATATCCTGAGCATACTTCTGTGCAGAGACAGTATTGTCTATGCTGAGTAGCAGCTGGGTGTTGTCAGCATAGTTAAAAACATGGCAACCCATGTTTACCAGGGAGTTGATCAGTGGTTGTATATAAAGATTAAAAAATACTGGGGACAGTGCGGAGCCCTGTGGAACTCCGCACGTCAAATTACCCACCTCCGATAGACAATCCCCCAACTGAATTCACTGTGTCCTCCCTGATAGGAAGGATTGAAGCCATTGGAAGGCCTTATCCCGGATACCGAACTTGGCCAACCTGTCCAGGAGTAGGGTGTGGCTGACAGTATCGAACGCCGCTGAAAGATCTAAAAGTATCAGGGCGCTCGGTTTTTTACTGTCAGCCATCCCCCTAAGCTCATCCAGCACCGAGAGCATCACCAACTCGGTGCTATGGTGTGCACAAAATCCCGCCTGACGCTCCTGGAAAAGGTGGTGAGACTCCAGGAACGAGGCCAGTGACTTCAGCACGTGTTGTTCCAGGACTTTGGACAAGAACGGCAATTGGGAAATAGGCCTATAGTTTTTCAAGATGGTAGAATCAGCTCCTGGCTTCTTTATCAATGGCTTCACTCGAGCTTCCTTAAAACTGGCTGGTACCGTCCCTGTTTCCAATGATTTATTCAGGAGGGAGGTAATCTGATCTTCTAGAATAGGGCGTGCCAAACAGAAGACACTAGGGGGGCATGGGTCTGCCGGGGAGCCAGATTTGGTTTTGCTCATGAGTTGTTCAAGACTCATCGGATCTAGTGACGGAAATTGTGAAATAGTGACTTCCGAGGGAGCCTGAGCATCCTGAAATATGTTGGATCCGGGTACCATGCTCTGCCTGATGTCAGAAAGGATGGTATCTACCTTCTCCAGAAAATAGTTTTGAAACATGTTACAACTAATTGTTGTTTCAGTATTTTCAGGTTTTTTGCTCAACTCATTTAAAATTTTGAAAGTTTCTTTCTGGATATTTTCAGCTTGATTTATCCGGGTTTCATAGTAATTGGCTTTAGTAGCCAGAATAAGCTTTTTATAGACATTGAGCAAGTTTTTATATTGAGTTCGATCCCCTTCATCTTTAGTTTTCGGCCAGCTTCTTTCAGCTTGACGGAGTTTCTTTTTATGTTCTCTTAAAGGCGATGTAAACCATGGTGCCCCCTTTCCTGCTTTTTTAATCGGTTGTGACTTCTCTGGTGCAATCTGGTCAATCGCTTTCTTCATGCTACACACCAAGTCTTTATAATCTTGGTCTAAATTGTCATGAAAAACCTTTGGTTTAGCCAATTCGGAGAGACTGTCCGTTAGAGTTTGTAGATCAACTTTCCTCCATGGACGGACTTTCTTCATTATAGGGGGGGGGGTTGTGTCAGCTTTACCTCAATAGGGATGTTGCAATAGATCAGATAATGGTCAGACCATATGCAGGGTGAAATTTCCAGAAGAGTCACCTTAGGATCTAGAGCCCAAAGAAGGTCAAGAATGTGTCCCTTTATATGGGTGGGGGCCTTTACCAGCTGCTTAAAGCCTAATGAAGACATAATTACATCTAGGCATCGGGCTCCTGGTTCCTTATGGGCCTTTTCCCAATGTAGATTAAAATCTCCGGTTACCACTACTTTTTTATATCTTGAACAAATATCCGATATCATGGGTGTAAATAGATCATTAAAAGCTGGGGTAGAGTTTGGTGGACGGTAAACTGAAAGAATCACAGCGCACTGATCGTCCAACATAATTTTTACTCCAAGAATATCAGCCAGGTCCACTGTTTCTGCTAGTATCTTTACTACTGTAAAGGATTTTTTATACAGAATTGCAACACCCCCTCCTCGAGCATTGTGTGCACGATTGTGCCATACTATATCGTAGTCATTCGGAAGAGCCGCTATGATATCTGGTAGTGAATTATCCCCGAGCCAGGTCTCAGTGAGGGTCAAGACATCAATATCCTCATCCTGAAGCAAGGAGAATATCTCCAGACTATGTTTCTGCAGAGACCTTGTATTCAAGGAGGTCAATTTTAGAGAACTTAAGTGCGGTTTAGGTGAAACGATAGGGGATTTGACTATAGACATCTCCGCTAGAGTCATCAATATGGCTGAATCTAGAGAATGACCAGCCCTATCAAGTTGAAGTAGCTCAGATGAGGAATATACACGCCGCTGGACAAGAGTCCTGGCCCCTGCGCCCGTCCGTGCGCGGACGGGCGCAGACGGGCGCAGACGGGCTGGACTCTGGCGTGACTCCGGCGTGCTCACGCTGCGCGCGAACGCTGCGTGTCAGCATGGCCGTCTTAAATAGCTGTCGCTGTGCAGCTAGCGCGCAAACAAAGATGGCGCCGCCAGGCGTCCCGTTTTTCCCACAATATGTCTGCCGCCGGTGAAGAAAGGGATGCAGGGACCCGCTAAAACGCGGTGTACTTTCCACAAATTAAAGTGCAAGTAGTTGGGTTTAGTAGAGTTTTAAAAACAGGGGAAAATTAACATAGGATTAAATCAAATACAAAACAGGTACTTTAAAATTCGTATTTGCCTACCAGCACTAAAGCGCGATCTACATGAGCGCTGCTCGAGTTATTAGGCGTCCTACCTGATCAATGTAATGTTTTTTACCTCAAAAACAGATACAAAGAACTGGACCTCATGTTGATACCACAAACCTGCTCCAGTGGGAATAGTCCAACTTGAACTGCCAAGGTAGGTCCACCTTGAACTAGAACACAAGCAGCCTAGAACCAGTTTTGCCCTTCTTGGAGCACTAGATTCAAACTCTCCCTATGGAACGGAGCCATACAGTTGCAAGTCTTCGAAATGCACTGACCAGCCATTGCAAACATCTCCACAGCACCTATTGGATAGGTGCCAAGTAAGTTGTAGGCTGACATACCAAAGTATCCAAAAAAGGTATGGATGGAATTCCTCAATTAATCTCAGCCACTGTAATTACTCATGTTGCATCCCAGTCCATCGTTATTTTGGGAACAATGCGACCTCATTTTGCAACCAGCCATACACAAATCAGCCTTCACCCTGCTCCAGCGGGAATAGTCCAACTTGAACTGTCTGGACAGACCAGGTCCTCCTTGAACCAGAACACAATCAGCCTAGGACTGGTTTTGCCCTAATTAGGGCTCATCAGTCAGGTATAGTATGGGTCCAGTGACAAAGTGTGCACTGGACCTACGTCTGGCCCCATGGCGGGCCATGACTCTCAACACTGGAGGGGCATGTGGGGGGCAGACAAACCCAGTGCAAAGAGATAATTAAAGAAAACAATTCTTACCCGTGTTTCGCTCTGCGTTTTCTTCTTTCTGGAGGCAGCTCTAAGGCACCTCGGGGAGCCTCAGGCAACCCCCTTCTGCAAATCCTGACACTGCTCTCATGCTGCAGATGAGCAGCAGCATGACAGTAGCTCCAGGATTGGCCAGAGTGGGCTGCCTGAATGCTCCAGCAGGCACAGGGGGCCTGTGCTTGCTCTCCACCCAGCTGTCTGAGACAACTAGGTGGAGAGGTTTACACTGCTCAAGTCAGGCTGGCCGTCACAAGAAAACAAAGTGACTTGCCCTGTCTAAATTGGTGGAGAGAGCACCACTCCCCTGTTGTCAGTCAGCAGCAGCCCCACCCGTAACCCTGCTCGGGCTGGGAGCAATGAAAAATGAAACAGTAATTACCCTTTTATTTTTGCTGCACTGGCAGCAGGAGGGCGACGCACCTCTGCCTGAATAGGGGGGGGGGGGGAGTGGTGCTGCTGGTCTGGGCACACCAGTCCCACTTAGGTGACACACTAAAGTATATAAAAAAGTGATAAATTAAAAACCTGAATTAATCTCAGCCACTGATAATTACTTGGGCCGCATCCCAGCCCCTCGTTATTTTGCTCACCATGCCACCTCAGTTTGGATACGCCATATTCAAATTAGTGTTGAGCCTGCTCCAAATGGGAACAGCCCAGACCGAACTGCCAGGCCTGATCCTCTCTAAACAGGAACACAAGCAACTTAGGACCAGTTTCGCCCTAGTTAGGGCTCATCAGTTAGGTATAGCTTGGTTCCAGTGACACAGTATGCATGGGACCTACGTCCGGGCGTACCTGAACCACATAGGGCAAACACAAAAGTATACAGATCAGTGATAGATAAATGCTTGAATTCATCTCAGTCACGGGTATTACTCTAGACCGCATCCCAGTCCATCGTTATTTTGCCCAACATATCTCCTCAGTGGGAACAGTCCTGCCAGAACTGCCAGGCCATGTCCTTCCTGAACTGAACACAAGCAACCTAGAACTGGTTTCACCCTAGTTAGGTTTCATGAGACAGGTATAGCCTGGTTCCATTGATGGAGTGTGCACAGGCCCAAAGCTATACCCGACTGATGAGCCCTAATGAGGGCGTAACCGGTACTATTTAACTGCAGTGTCATAATATACAATTCAGAAGTCTTAGGAGTTGCAATTCACCATGATGGATTCTGGGCCTGTCTAACGATCAGGAGGAACTGAAAATTTGTTCCAGTTTGCAAGCTGAAAGAGCCCGGCAGTGGGGACAAGAAAACCAAAATAATCTGGAGGGAGAAAAATAGGAAGTGAACCTCACATTTAAACACAAAGATAGAGTGAATAAACCAGATGACGAGCTTGCGAGTGTGAGAAAAATCCACTAACACAAAACATTAGCAGGCAAATAATAGCTGTAATGCCTGGATATCATGCGTAGAAGAGTAATAGGTTATAGGTAAAGCACTTGACTTAATCCCAGCCACTAGTTATTACTTGGACCGTATTCCAATGCATAATTTTGTCACTTATGCCACTTCATATGGAAATTAGATTTCGATCTGTTTCATTAGGAACAGTCGAGTCTGAACTGCCAGGCCTGGTCCCCTCCAGACAGCAAATAGGGCTTATGCTCACTGTGCCAATGAACTCAAGCTGAACCTCACTTGAAAAGCGCAACACGGCTGTGTAACCAGTCTAAGGCTGAGAGGACGATTTAAGGTTAGTGACTGACAACGGACTGGCCTAGTGCAATATGATCAATCATACTGAATATATAACTTGTTTTGATTTCTGAGATCTTGTAAGAAGACTAGAACACATATATGAAGGACAACTTCGTTGGCTATTTCTTCCCTCATTGTCTGAATTTAAGGCCTAATGTAGGATATAATTGACTGCACATGATCAAATATTTTAAAATATATTTTTAATTAAGTTTGAATACGTAAGATCTTACAGCTGAGTGTTGTGGAAAACAGTGTGAGCATCAGCCCATTTCAGTTTTTGCCTTCATTGCGATTTTGGTCTGACATTTTGACATATTTCTTTTGTAATATTATATATCATGCAGTAGAAATTCTCTTCAGTAATGGTTATTTTGCCATATGAAGTTGTTTAGATGTAACCAAAAAATGTGAATAAATATAACTTGAAGAGAGACCTGTTACCACCATGAGGTTTGTCCGCTTTTATCTAGAATATATTTTGTGTTGGGCGATGTCTATCACATGCTGCTTTCACTAGCCATTGCAAACATGAGTAAACACAAAAGCACTGCGGAAATTCAGATGGGAAAACTTATGGCATGAATAATTCAAATCATTTTTGTGAATACTGTAAAACATCGCATTTAATACAGTCACTGTGGAATAATTAATGCAGAGTTATTGAATTAAATATGTACGTGTTTGATTAAGCTTTATTTAAACAGAGAGCGGCTGTAGAGTTCAATGTGCAACATAAAAACACAAATAACTTGCGCATGCCTATTTATCATAGGATTATGAAGCAATCATATTACGTGTTTATAAGGGGCACAGGCCATCAAATGGGGCGGACCACCCCCTCCTCGCGGATCTGACATTTTAGAAGCTATGTGGGTTATTGTAAGGTAGCCACACAGACACCCGTGGAGTCAAGGGGTTTCACAATCTATGCACTCTCTCATAATGTATGTGGACACATTCATGTACAATATTCCTCCTAAACCACCTGTAGACCCTTTCACAGTGAGACATATAGAGGAACTGAAGCACTGGGACCAAACTTTATTTTTTCAGGAACACAATATTTGATCAACTGGTAGAGACTTAATTCATATTCTCATGTCCTGGTTCCTAACTCACAACTTTGTATCTGATGTCAGATGTATGTATAACTGGTCCCAAAATACTGACTGCAATTTGCAGCCAGTATTTTTGAAACTAGTGTTTTATTTTGCAAACCGACCTACGTATTACTAGGTCGGTTTGCTAAAAAATGTTTCGTAGCTGGTCGTAATTTGATCGACCCCATGAATATTAATGAGGTGAGTCGCAAATTGCGAACCATTTGGAATCGTTGCCATCATAGGCATGGAGGTCTGCTGAGGTTGGTAGACAACGAAGTCTATGATTGCTTTTAAATCAAGCAACTTTTTTCTTTTTGAATGGAACTGGTTTTCCCTTAAGGAAAACCGATTGCATTTAAAAAAAAAAAAAAAATTGCTTGAAGCGTTGGCAGTGTACCATGGGGTGACGGTGTTAAAAACTGTATGTTTTGTGACCGGAATTCAGTCGCAAAACATTACTACATACTAGTGCGAATTGTTATTTTGAAGGGATGCCCTAAACATGCCCCTTCTAAATACCACTTCAGTATGTAGTCGCAAACCCAAGTGGAATTCATTAACATGTTACTGAATCACAATTTGGGTTTCATACGTACCAAACTGCCTTTTTGCAGTGCAAATGGCATGATTTTGCAAATTGAGCCATTTGCAGTGCTAAATTTATGCCAGTGGTTTCCCACTGGCACTTAAATGTCAACACTGGTACATGCCCAACAATGGTCTGACACTGAGGGCCCAATTATGATGGCGTTTGGACCGCTACCGACGGCTTATCAGTTTCGGTCTGACCGCTATCTACCGCTGCAGTACGATTGACACATTAAGATGCATCTGGTCAGAGGCAGCAGTCAGAGGGACCGACTGCTGGTTTCCGACGGGCTCCTTGAGCCCGTCGGAAACCAGCAGTCGGTCCCTCTGACTCAAGGAGCCCGTCGGTCAGTCAGAAACTCACCATAATCCCTTAAAGACAGCGTTTCCACCATCAGAATATGATGTCAGTTTCCGATAGCCATTTCATGTCAGCCTTTCCAACATGGAAAGGCTGTCAGAAAGTGACATTGGGGGCCCTGACAGGGTCCCAGTCCCTCCCCGGCCTCCACTACGAGACCTGGGGGGCATCCATGGTGCTTCCCTATACATCCCTGCACCATGTGGAAGACACCATGAGGTGCCTGCCGCACTGGGCAGGGATGTTAGAAAACATACATTTTTCAATGTGAGCTTATGCTGCAGACGTTTTCTGTCCGCCGCACAAGCTCCCATAGGAAAATGCAGTCTTAACCGCTGACCTGAGAGTGGGCGGGTCCCAATCCGCAACACTGTCTGCCTGACATCGTAATAAGGCCCAGAGTGTCTAATTTAAAGATGAGCACAACAGATGTTTATTAACAATTATACTTTAAAAATGACTAATACATGCAGCCCAAGAGAGTTTTACAGCTTTGGCGACCTAGTATAATCTGACTTGAAAACCTTTAAGGGTGTGATGGTTAATTGATTTGTTTTGGCAGCGCTGGCAGGTGGAAGCTCTAGTGGCCTCCTGACAAGGGCCCTGGTACTTTTTTTTATTTCAGATTATGCCCTGGCCATTTGTGACCTCAAAATGGCTTTGTACATCTGGTCCATGATCCTTTCCTCCCAAGCCTCCTCCATGGAATCATAAATGCCAGCCTTTAACATTCAATGTTACTGTTGGAGATATTTTACTACAGTTGTTGAACTTGTTAAGCTTTAGGTTAAAAAATATACATGAAAAAAGTGTAGAGGGTTTTGCAATGTGACTACTGCTCGTGGTTTGACACAAGGGCACTACGGAACTTTACTTCCTATTAATTAAGCAAAGTTTTATTGTCTTACAGATATATCTATCTACATGTCGTTTTATGTGGCATGCTCAGAAGGTAATTTGTTGAAACACAAGATAACTGCCTTTCTTAAGAAAAGTATAGTTATGGATAGACAAGCTGAAGAATCAGCTACCTCTGTCTTTCAAATTGAATTCTGAATGAACTATTGTTTCTGAACAATTTAAAAACATTACTACTAAATTAGGATCTCTTAACTCTTGAGAGATCTTCACTGATAGCTATAATTTAACCCATTTTGCCTGAATTGGACCAATGCTTCTCCGACCAGTGGGCATTATTACTATCCCCTCTCCTTCCTCATTTCCATCCTCGTCTCATAATTCAACAATTGAGGAGGACCCATCAAATGAGGATCTCGTAACTCCTGAAAGCTCTTCATTGCGAACTATAAATTGACCGCTTTTTACCTAAATTGGACGATACTTCTCTGACCAATGGGCATTACCTTCTCATCTCCTTCCTAGTTTCCTTCCTCATCCCATTATTTAGCTAACGTATACCTCGCTGGTACAATCACAAAAGATCTAGTCCTGTAGCCAGTCATTTTAGTGGGGATTTTACTGCTGCACCAGCATATTGTGATTCAGCACTTGGTCAGTAGTAGCGCCATTGCAACAAAATGCCTAATGCTCACTGGCAAAGGCTTACCTAGCAATCTCATTTTAGGGTCCGGATTAATAGTAAGCTTCACCATTACAGAGAGGGTGGCTAAACTCTGTGACTAGTACATCTGAAAAATGGAGCAGTTTCATGTGAGATGTACAAAGTCTGCATGCTCAACGTCATATTTCAGACTCTGATGTGATCGTGAGGGGTCTATTCTTGCTAAACGTTGTGATGTTGTGTAAGCGCTGTGTAGGAATTTATAATGCAGCAACTTATGTCGATGATGGAGAGACACAAGCTTAGTCTGAGTGTAACAGAAGTTCCAAGCCTTATCTGATGTGCACTGCCCAAGATCATGCTCCCAGGCCAATGGTGCTCCACCCATCGGTTTCAGCGCAAAGAAGGAATGGTAAAGTCAAACCGTGAACCATCAGCCAACTCGATCAGATTGGTCAGGGGGCAAAGTCGTCCGGAACCTTCGGGTACGAAGGCAGTTCTTGTATCAAAGGTAACCATAGGTTATTTTTAAGTGGCATGGCATGGGAGTGCAATCTCTCAGCTCCTCAGTATATCTGTAGGCCCGTCCAAGCCCAACTAGTGGTGGCCAGCGTGTTGATGTCTATGGGATCAGAGGTATGCCTGATGGCAGAATGGAGGACAGTGGGACATGGCCCACACAGTCTCATTCAGGCCTGAGGTAGGGGAGTCGTGCATCAGTGCGGTACCAATAAAACACAAAGTGCCACTGTGCCACTAGATAGTAGAGGTGAAAATCCAGTATTCCCAGTCCTCTGCACTTATGTGGGAGCATTAAAGTCTCCCAGCGAATACTGGGGTGGCGGCCCACCCAAACCAATCTGTTTAATAAGCTACGCAAGGTGGTGAAGAAGATGTTATTGTGGGGTATGGGAATATTCAGAAACAGATATAAAAAACACAGGAGCACTACCAATTTGATGATGATGTTGCACATATCACATGCACATGATAGTGACAGCTAAATCTAGCACTCCACCTGTAGGGTCAGTTTGTCAATAGCCGGACAACAGTCTCAGTGGATCACCATCTCTCTCTGCCTGTGAAGAATAATGCCCAGGTACTTGGTGGAGTCATCGCACCACTTTAGAGGGTGGGCCATGACATTGGGTGTTGTGGCATCCATAATGAGAAAAAGTTCAGACCTGTTCAGATTTAGTGAGAGTCACTCGCCTGATTGAAACTGGCAGTGGACGAATACAGAACGCGGAGAACCCCAACTTCAACGCGATTTATACGCTATTGTGGAGTCTCGTTATCAAACTCAAGACATTGGTGATTTTTATGAGAGGAAATTAGAGTTGCGTGGAGGATCTCAACTTCCGGCTGGAAGTGATTGATATTGATGTGCAACTTGTCCGTCCTGATGATGGTCCCAAGGATTGTATAGACCAACGGGGGACCGAAACGTCGACAGCCAAACACTGTTTCGCAAATATAAAAATCATGGTTATGACCTCAAAATAGGTTCATTGATTCTCTAAAGAGAATGTGATGTATGGTCTTTTTACTGGTCCTTATAAAGGAGCGAAAAGTGTTTTCTATACTACTGATAACTAAGTGTTAATATCCGAGTAGTATGTATGTTGCCATATTTCATCTTTTTTAAAAATTGTGAATAAATAACACGACAAATTGTATTTCCTTGCATTCTGTTGATTGAAGATCACTGTTTGGTGACTGAATTGTATCTATTGAAGTATTGTGAAACAAATCCTGTGAGGGCATTGTGTTTTTGTAATTGATAATACCCAGTCCTTACGGGAATATTGGGTGGCTCTGTCTTGTTTATAAAGTTTAGTGAGAGTCCAGGCAGGTTGTCAAGTCTGATAATTTCATGGATAAGGGGGGTACGGTTGTCATCAGGGTCCCGAACAAACAGCAGAATGTCTTCTGCATACATGGAGATAAGTATCGGACAAGTGGGGAACCCGTACTACCCTGTGCAGATGGTGTTCCTGTAATTGGCGAACCAGCGGATCCAGAGCAATGATAAAAAGCAGGGGTGATAGAGGGCATCCTTGACGGGTCCCCCTGGTGATGGGAAAATAGTCTGTCGGGTGACATCCGCCCACATTTTAGCCACTGCGTTGGTGTATAGGAGTTTAAACAGGCTCTGGAAACTATGAGGGAAGCCTAGTTTAGTTAGTGTCACCTGCAGAAGTGGACATTTCACGGAGTCAAACACTATTTTGGTGTCATGCGGCCCAACTGCTGCCGGAATCATTGGGGAGTTATGATGCAATACTACAAAGATGGTTCAAAGGTCAAAGTTTTAATGTGGTGGAGCAGTCTGGGAAGAAGCCCAATCGAACAGTGGATAAGACTTGCTCTAGCAAGGGGGAAAGACGCATCACTATTGTCGTGACCAATATTTTATTGTCCAAGTTCAGGAGAGATAATGGCCTATAAGATGCACCGGAGTGTGGGGTTTTGCTCGGTTTTAGCAGAAAGTGATCACAGCTTCTCTGAGGGTAGGGGGAGCACAGTAGTCTCGAGGGCCTCTGCATTTACCTCCTGGAATTGTGGAGCTACTATATGTTTATAGGCCTTATAAAAACATCCAGTTAGGCCATCCAACCCTGGCACCTTAGAGACATCTAAGCCATCAATTGCTTAAACTATCTCCTCGCTCCTCCAAGGAGCGGCGAGAAACTGCTGCAGGCCAGACATGAGCCATACCATAGCCACCTCCTCCAACTATGATGCTAGGTGTCAGGATTCTCGACCGGGCAAGCAGTATAGAGATTTTTATAGTATGCCAGGAATTCTGGGCTTTGTCGTCTGCTGACATCACTGGTGTGCCATCAGATGTGTGGAGTTCCATGATATAGTTACTGTGTGGGTGTGGCAACAGCAGTCATGCTAATGTATAATCGGGTATCTCGCCCTTACCATATTTGAAAGCCTGGGCATACTTCCAGAGGTAAGTCACCTCGCAGTCAGCCGTGTCACAGAACTCGTCAAGGTGGTGCAACTTCCGTGGAAGGGAATCTGTTCCACTCCACTCCACAGTCTCTTGATCCAGGACTTACAGTGTCCGCTCGGCCCTACGGAGATCACCCCGGATAGGTTTCAGGATACCAGCATCTTTTGATATGCAGACAGCGTGTATGTAAGCCTTGAAGGATTTCCAGAGGACAGTGTGTGTGGAAACGGAGCCAGCATTTAATGCAGAATATTAATTATTGGCATCCATGAGGTCGGAGTGGAAGACTATGTCATGCAGGGCATTTTCGAGGAAGGGTCACTGCCTGCCCAAATTACCAACGCCAGGGTTGGTCAGTAGTTACATTACAGGGGCGTGGCCTGAGAGAGTGTGAGGTAGATAAGGGTTACTTTGGTTCTACTCATGGTTCTTTGATGTCCAAGATTAGGCAGGGACATCCTAAGCAGTCTTTGGCACAGCAGCACCTAAAGAGCGATCAGGGGTGAATTGTCGAGAGAACCACTGCTCTTGCAGAAGGCAATTACATTTGAGTGAGCTGTGAAGATGCAGTCTTGGCCATTGACTTCTACCCGCAGGCAGGCAGGGTAAAGTATACTGTACTCCAGCCCCTGCTTGCGCAAGACGTTCTTGACATCAGTAAATTTGCACCTCGCCTCCTGGACTGCTGGGGTGAAGTCTGGGAATATGGACACAGTGGGGCCTTGGTACTCAAGTGGGCCCTGTTTGAACACTAAATGCAGGGCTGTGTCTCTATCCCTATAGTCCAATAAACGGCCGAGATTGCGGAGGAGCCCAAAATAGACTGAGTGTTATTTCTAGTCCTATACACTCCCCAAATTAACTGTACATAACAGCATAGTGATACATATTATGAGGTACACATCTACACAACTAATGACTGTTTTCCCATCCTGATAAACGCGTATTAAGCACTTTGCACTATTAATTTTTCTCCGGGGGAGGTGCTTGATTACCCTCTGACAGCAGCCTGAAAATCGTCGTTCATTAAGTTATAAGGTTATCACAGGAAAGAACGCATGGAGAGCCGTTGACCTTTGAGAGGAAATTAAAATCTGAAAGCAAATATATGGTGGCAGCAGGAATATTATCTTCCAAAGATGACATGGGTTGTTTAATTTCGTCTACACCCACTAGTAACCACTGTGACGGAGTCCTGATGAAGGCCTATGCCGAAACGCGCGTAGTTTGTCAATAAGCCTCCAGTCTCCTCATATCATTAATCTGATAAATGGTTTTAAAATACTGATTATTTGATTACTGTTATTGTGTAAATGTTTTTGACTATATTAATGAATTGAAAAATAAGGCAATTGTGATTTTTTGGATAATTGGTTTACAGAATGCAAAAAAATATGTGTAACAAGTGAAAGAGAAAAAAAGATAAGTACATTCTGTATTTTAAAAAAAATTGTTAATAATGGGAATATATATTTTTATAATTCAAAAAAATATTATATTCAAAACAATTGAAAAAATAAACTAAGTAAATATATTACCAAGTTGCAAGCTGTTTTTAAAGTAATGTTATCATGATGAATGTCTGGAATTGATGTGCCTGCTTTATGTGAAATCCACCGTGCCCAGGTGTCACTTTTTCCCATAGTAGGCAGGGTAAAGTATACTGTACTCCAGCCCCTGCTTCCACAAGATGTTCTTGGCATCAGTAAATTTGCCCCTGGACTGCTGGGGTGAAGTCTAGGAATATGGACACAGTGGGACCTTGGTACTGAAGTGTGCCCTGTTCGCGCACTAAATGCAGGGCGGTGTCTCTATCCGTATAGTCCAATAAACGGGCAATAATTGGCCATGGAGGGGGCACACCCGGAATGGGCTTTGGGCCTAGAGATCTATGGGCACGTTCCACAACAAAACTGTCAAAGAATGAGTGTTTCAAACACAAGGAGATGATGGACGGAGTGCTGAAACTTTTCAGACACTCACCCCCAGTCACAGATCTGGGTTGAATCCATCATCGTTCTTTAGCTCACTTCGCCTCCCCAGTTTGGACCCAGCCATATGCAAATCAGTCTTGACCCTGTGCCTTATGGGAACAGTCCAGCCCGAACTGCCAGGCCACGTCCTCCCTGGACCGGATACAAGCATCCTGGGACCGGTTTTGGGGTAACACCCCATATCAGCCAGGTTAGCTTGAATCCAGTGGCAAAGTGAGCAACGGACCCATGTCTGTGCATACTCTGCCAGCTGAGGATGAACAAATCAAACATTAGGAGAGGATGGACGGAGTAATGACATTTTTTAGAGTGTTTGTCAAACAGTTCTGTGACTAGATTTTTAACAAAGAGATCAAGGCAGCACATATATGTAGATTATGGCACACCTGTTATGCGGAGGTTATTGGAGCATGACCATGACTTTAGGTCCTCGTTTGTATCCATTGTTTCAGGAGTTGTTCGACCCTCTCCAAGCATTTCATGATGTTAACAGCTACATGTACAAATCAGAGGGAAAAGGAGGTACTTGAGAACAGGTCGTCCTCCTAAAGCAACGTATGAAAAAATGAGCCCAAAATTTGGGTTCGTAGACCTGTCTCGTGTTGTGGCCAGATACAAAATAATATTTGTTGTGGCCAGAAAAAAGAAAAAATATCTTTTTTTGAGTCCCCTCACTCACCGGAGTTTCCTCACGGTGACATGCTTCATCATTGGGGCCATCCCAGTTCTCTATGAAAAGGGGCGTGCTGCGACTTGCGAATTACGTAGGAGCACTGTAATGTGAAGGACTATGTGTGGTGCAAAAAGAAGGGTGTTGTGGGATGGAGTGGGTGAGTAAGTGAATTTAAAAATACCGTGCTAGTGGGCCTCAATGTTTTATTCTGCTCCTAGGTTGGTATATTAAAAATGGGGTTATACTTTAGACCGACCAACTATGAAGGCGGGTTCAGTATATGGTCAACATGTTTCACGCTACCCCTAGCGTTTCTTCAGGACCTTACAGGGACCAGCCCTGTAATTTCCACTCCTAAAATCCTAATTTTAGGTTGTGAATATTAATAAATGAGATCGTGCTGACCGCTGTTCAATATATAAACATGCGAGGTTCAGACATTCATACGTGATAAACTTACTGACGTATGTTTATGTTCACTGGAGAACATATCAGGGTGCTGAATAACACTCCATGGTCTCTGGGAGGGGCGGTGTTGCTTCGGTGGAAGCAATGTTCCTATCTGGCAACACCGTACGGGATTACCTGGCTGCTTCCCTCTCGGCGGTCCGAGAGGGAAGCAGCCAGGTAATCCCGTACGGTGTTGCCAGATAGGAGCATTGCTTCCACCGAAGCAACACCGCCCCTCCCAGAGACCATGGAGTGTTATTCAGCACCCTGATATGTTCTCCAGTGAGCATAAACATACGTCAGTAAGTTTATCACGTATGAATGTCTGAACCTCGCATGTTTATATATTGAACAGCGGTCAGCACGATCTCATTTATTAATATTCACAACCTAAAATTAGGATTTTAGGAGTGGAAATTACAGGGCTGGTCCCTGTAAGGTCCTGAAGAAACGCTAGGGGTAGCGTGAAACATGTTGACCATATCCTGAACCCGCCTTCATAGTTAGTCGGTCTACAGTATAACCCCATTTTTAATATACCAACCTAGGAGCAGAATAAAACATTGAGGCCCACTAGCACGGTATTTTTAAATTCACTTACTCACCCACTCCATCCCACAACACCCTTTTTTTTGCACCACACATAGTCCTTCACATTACAGTGCTCCTACGTAATTCGCAAGTCGCAGCACGCCCCTTTTCGTAGAGAACTGAGATGGCCCCAATGATGAAGCATGTCACCGTGAGGAAACTCCGGTGAGTGAGGGGACTCAAAAAAAGATATTTTTTCTTTTTTCTGGCCACAACAAATATTATTTTGTATCTGGCCACAACACGAGACAGGTCTACGAACTCAAATTTTGGGCTCATTTTTTCATGATGTTAACAGCATCATCTTCCATTTTAGAAATGCAACGTTCGGCACCATACTGCTGGGTAGTGGGCAGTCGATTCGCTTCCCCATTTCATCAAGGTGGCTGGTCAGCGTGTCGAAGCGGCCAGTGATGGACTTGAAACCTGCCCGTAGCTTGACCATTACGGTGGCCATGCCCTCAAAGGGCTTCCACGGTATGCTCTTCTCAGTATTGGACAGGGAACGTTTTTATTGCCATGCGCCCCTCGGGGGCCAAAAGTACGTTTCTTTTTGCGAGGGTCTCCCTTCCCCATTATAGGGATTGTCATTGCAGGGCCCCTGTGGGATTTAAGGAGGAGGAGGCAGTCACAAGTCAGCATGTGACCAGGTCAAGAGTCTCCATTCTTCATCAGGGGTTCACATTATGTTCAGGGCCTCAGTGTGACCATGTGCAGGGTGTAGCACATCCATCCAGGTTCTTGTTCAGGACAGTATGTAGGGGGCAGTTGGGAAGGCGAGTCCCAAGGCTTGTTGGATTTTGCAAGCTGCGCTACAGCAAAGCAATAAACAGAGGGGATGATATTGAGATAAGGGCTCCCGCAGGGCCTCGAGCAAGTCGAGACAGCAGTAGGCCGCAGTCAGCAAGGAGGAGCCTGGAACAACGTGCCGATTAGCGGAGGCTTACCAGAATCAGTGGGGGATATTAGCAGAGGGTGGTGCCAGCGATGGTACAATGGTTTCCTGGGCAATGGCAGCACCAGAAGGGGAGCATGTGCAGCAGCTTAGGCAAGAAACAGCAGACCCATGTCCTCAGCAATCACAGCAGCACCTAAGTCATCGGGGGCACCACTCCAAGTCTCAGGCCTGATGCCCCGCCTCACAGTCTGGCGACTCTCAGAATCGTAGAGCCAGTGCCAGGCGGTGAATATGGCCGGAGGCTCCTCACCTCAGCAGCCGCAGCATTGATAGGCGCTCCACACACAAGTGGGGAAATAGCAGTTAAGACCTGATCCTACATGCCGTCTGCTTTCGTAGCTCAGCCGTGGCAGTCACAGCGGAGGCCACAGTTGAATGTGCAGCCTGTCCCAACTCCGCTCTTCTCAGGGAACTTGTAGGGGATTCGAGAACTGACCCAAATCAGTAGCAGGTGGGTATGGCAACCCTGTCCTCAGGCTCACCTGTGGCCCTGTCACCGTAGGGCCTCTGAGTACTGCATCATGTTGCGGGCCTCCCACTCACAGTCGATCTGCCACCATCCCGGTCACAACTGCATGGGAGGGAGGGTCTATTTCACATGGGGGATTGGTCTTGGTGCATTACATCGCCACTGGGGCTACTGTGAGATGTTGGAGAAACATGCAGTCTATTTTTGGGGATGTCGGACCTTCACGGCTATGCGATCATTTTGGTTTCTGGTGCAGCCACATCCCCAACTTTTTGTTTTATTTATTTAAGAGAACAGGGATAGGGATTTTTCAATTTGCATGCCGTTCACTATTTTTCTGAGACAGCAACAATTCTGGCATTGCACTACCGAAGAGTGGAACCATCACTGTCTTGGCTTGCAGTGCCTCTCTCTCTTGGTTGAAATAGTTTCACAGCCAGACAGGGTGCTGGTAAACTACAGGACTGTCAGGGAGGAAGGACTCTACCTCCACTGCCATGGGAGCTGTTGGCCAATTGGTACTGTGGGCTGGAACTCCTGAATCTGCTCCCTGGGAACCTGAATTATGGCAGAAAATAGATCATTTCTCCCACCGCTGAACTCATGCCAGGAAGCAAGGGTTAACACCAGGAGGCTACAGTGGCACTTTCATTTGGCACTACTCCATGTTCCCACTCAATAAGCCTACGATCATCAGAGTTTTAGCAGAATTGTGTCACCATGATTTATGTCTGCTTAAAAGGGAGTGCAAACACAAAGTCCCTAATTACAATGCTAGTCGGACAAGTGTCCGACCAACATCATGCTGGAAAGGAAAATGACCGACAAGCAGTCTGTGGTTCCATCCCACGAATTTGGATGCGCCAGCCCATGAGGCGGTCGTAAATTTTCCCATTGCAGCTTGTGCAGTGCCCGTAAAAGGGCAGCAGCAGCACAGCCCACACTGGGAAAATGGATGTTTGCACACACGGTGCATGGATGTTTGGGGGACACCACAGGTGCCCCCCAGGCCTCATAGCGGAGGCAGCTGAGGGATGGCCATAGAAAGGCAGACCGAAAGGGACAGCGTAATCCCTATGGCGGTGCCTGAAAAGGCACCGCCCTTATTGTAGAGATTACATTCCAACCGCTAGGCCGACGGGGTCCTTGGCTGGTCCCACCACATGCTGCCTCTGACTGCCACATCATAATGCGGTGGGTGGAACGCAGGGGCAGATGGTGGTCAGATCGCAACTGACAGGCTGTCACTTGCGATCCGACCAACATCGTAATCAGGCCCAACGTTTTTAAGAAAACATAAGAGTGGTTTGTCATTTTGTTCTTTGTTTTTCTTTCCTTCCATACCCTGGCTGACTTACCAATAAAAATGAGATTTGTTATTTACCCACCTATTAGTGACGAAAAGTACCAGTAGTGCTTTTTGGGTACAGTTTGAGAAACCAGTGGAGAATTATATATGCCTCTCCTTTATGTATTCCCTTTTTAATGTCTGAGTCCACCTCTTGCTGTTTATATACGTCCCGCATTTAGGTGGGCCTTGTAAAAGGGAGTTGAGGTGGGAAGCAGATAACCTTTCTTTATCTCTTGGGCAGATTTTTTTAAACCTTATGGTTTACCTTTGGGTACCCTTTGAACTGGATGCATGTGCAATTTTTGTTTGGTTTACAAAAGGGAAGTACACTAAAAACCTGTGACATATTTCTCCTCCAACAAAAAAGGGATGACTGGGTAGTGGGGGATATGACTCCTACTATTAACCGTCTTTCCCCACTCCTACTTTTCCTCCTCCCTCCCTATCCCTCCCTTCTCTTCCTCCTTTTTTGCTCTTTCTGCTTCTTTCAGCAACGAAAACAATGATTGGAGTCCTTAGCAGTCGTGATAGAGAATCCAAATGGAATGCACAGGGCACAAGCTTCTTCTCCTGCCCATTCAGATTCCTCCAATTTCACTTTATGTTCTCCATCTTGGCTTCATCTTGGCCATCCCCTGAGTATGGTGTTAAGCCAATGACTGTTTTCATTTAGATTAGTCTCTCAGAGGAAATAATGTCAGAAAGACGATTTTCAAGAGTTGATGTTTTGCTTCTTTTCCAATCTGATTCTTCGTCTGGATGAGGACCAACCATGTCCCAGTAGGGATTGCTTTTGACAATTTCATAGGGCTACAATTCTGAAGTTTCCCATTAATTCTGCTGTTTGGGGTCCCCTCCAGAGAAAATAGAAAGACCCTGACAAGGTATATGTTCCTAAGTTAATGGATTGTTTTACCCTTTGGCAAAGAGATATAGAAGTCTTTGTCAGATTTGTCAGTCTTTAATTTTGAACCCTCTGCTTGTGAACATAACAGTACAGATCTTGCTTCTCAAGGATGATATATGCTTACCTGGTCAAGTGAATAAAAAGATAGGCACAGCACACAACCACATGATGATTTGATCTTATCTATGTGGGCTGAAATCTGTGGTGTACGCTTTCTAGTCCCATGTCAAAGAATTGCATTGTCCATGGAAATGCTGGCAAGAAAAGAATGTTCCCAGCTTCAGATCAGCATTGAAACACAGGCAAAGTTGGTATCTGATGTCTGATGTCACCTTTGATGGTTTTATAGGAGCGTTCATGTCTGGTCATGCCAGGATGTAAGATGGTACTCAATTGGTAAAAAAAATTACAGGGCGTAACTGGCTAGTCAGGGGTCTGAAAAGACTCAATTTACACTATACTCCCCATTCAAAATGGGCACACATCAATAACTCTTATCCCATTTTGCTTATGGGGAGCTCTGTGTTCGCTGTGAACAATGGTCACAAAAGTGTCATGTCCCATGGAAACTAAAAACCCAAAGTCCCAGGATTAAGAAAAAATGTCAAAAATGATATCGATTCCATGCCCCTGTGGGCAATATTTATTTACAATAATATGAATATAACATTATTACCCTTCGCTCCTCGGCCTTTTTGCCCAAACCCACACCTTACACCCCTAACTTGACTTGAAGGGCTTTGAAGTATGGGAGAACAACGATTATGGGCACCAGATGATGTAGGGTCTTGTAAATTATGATAGAAGCCAAAGACGCTGAACGGCCCGAGCTGCAGAGTTTCCTTTTTATACCGAGTCTCCAAAGAAGAGCCCCAAAACTAGATCACTTTTGGCTGCTATAACGCTAAACCTGCTCAAGGATCTTGTGCCTACATCAGAAGGGACCAGAATTGTCATTGCATACCATAGCCCTCCCTAACACTAATGTATATCTCGACCACAGCCATTATCGTAGTCTTTCCACCACGGCTGATTGATTCAGCACCAGTCATATAAAATATTAAAAACTCTCAGAGGGCCTAATCACATCGCAGCTCCACAACTTCAGCAATAATATTCCCAACTTTGCCGAGAAAAAACCCCAGGGCCACGCTGGATACTGCTAGTAGAAAAGACACCTCCAGCCAGGCGTGTCTCACCTTGTTGCCACCACTACCAAGAATTGTGTAATCCCAGGCCTGTTAGGTAAAACGATGAAGAAAGAACTCAACACATTCAGACAGTGACCAGTTAACAAAATAATACAGCATACTAAGCGAAAGGAAAACGTCTGGTAGACTTTCCCCATTCCAGTTTTTCATTAAACATCGCAGAACCACAACCTCACAAAGAGGCGAACCAACCGCCTGATTCATCAAGCTAAATTGCACTCGCAAAGGGCAAGATTCTCAGAATCTTGCCTTTTGCGAGTGCAACAATTTTTGCATTTGGGATTCATCATCCCAAATGCAAAATTCGCTGTTTAAGAATTCGCACATTTGCGAAGAATTGAATTTAAGGAATCTCTATTTGAGATTCCTTAAATGCAATTCATGAAGCATTTTAAAATTGCGAAAATGCAATTTTGGGTCGCTATTTACCGAGAGGTCAGACCTCTCGGTAAATAGCAAAAACTTAGAAAAATGCTTTTAAAAGCATTTTTCTAAGTTGCATGTTGCACACACACATGTCCTTTGGACATGTGTGTGCGCAACACCTGTTTCAATTTGCATTTAAGGGGTGCTACAGGGTGTCCTTTGGACACCCCTGGCACCCTTTAAATCGCTATCTTATTTGCGATTAGCTAATTGCTACTCGCAAATAAGGAATGTGTAGGAATCGCTATTTATTTAGCAATTCCTACATGAATACCGTTTTGCGAGTCCTTAATAGCGATTCGCTATGATTCACTATTAGGGGCTCGCAAAACGGCCCGTTTGATGAATAAGGCTACAAGTCCTCACAAAGAGGCGTCTACAACCTCCCCAAGAGGCGCAGGCGCACCTAAACAAATGAGCCACTTCGATTGCGTTGTGCCCCTTTCCATCCATTTTCCTGTATTTGCTGTGCTAATCCAAGAATCATTTTTCAGATACTCTCCTCACAGCTGTATGCATATTTTAATAATATTTTTGCTGATCCAAAGATATTTCTACTAATAAATTAAAAATATAGATGAGCGAACCCAGTTCAATAATGAGCTTTTGAATTGTGCTGAGTTGTGCATTTGACATCCCGTCTCATACTCAACCTATAACCTTTTGCTACACGTGGGAAAACAGAATGTTAAAAAATCAAGGACAATTACCATTCAGAATTCATTTGTTTACGTGTAGAATCGTTTGCATTAAGTAGGCTTTGTTGTCAAGGTAGAGAATTATCCGAAGACTAACCGTGTTTTCTTACCGGAGTCATATCGCTTATGTATTACAGTTCATGACTTAAAAGCAAATGGCAGTGTAATGGGTTCGCTAAATACAAAAAGTTCAGTTTTCAAACGGAAACCATTTCACCAGTGATAAGGAATTGTGGAAAAAAGGAACCTACTAAGCATCAAGCACTTAACGGCTTTATGGCCGACTGTGAAACCGGGGAACAAGGTTCGAATCTGTCCGGAGGCTCAAACATCCTGTGATACTGGGCAAATCACTGGGCCAATCACTGGGCCATGTGTATCATTGAAATTCGCATTCGCAAAGGCCGAAATTCGCAGAATTTCGGTCTTTGCGAATGCGAATTCGCAAAATGATATGTATGAAGGAAATCCCGATGCAAAATAAGGAATCGCAAAATTTGCGATTCCTTAAATAAGTTGCGAATTCCTTGAAAAATGCAAATTTTTGCATTTTTCAAAGTGCCATGTGACGCACATACATGCCCATAGGGCATGTATGTGCACCACATGTGCACCTATGCTTATTTCAGGGGTGCAACAGGGTGTCCTTTGGACACCCCTGCACCCTTGAAATTATTCTCAATTTGCGATTAGCAAATTGCAAATTGCAAATTGAGAGAAAATTCCCATTCCTTCCTATGGGCCTCCTGGCCCATAAGAATGAATGGGAAAGTATTCCTTCATTGCAAATTCGCAATTTGCGAATTCGCAGTTAAGGAATATCAAGAAATCTAAAAAAAAATGCGTTTTTCTTGATACATACCATTTTGCGATTCTGAAATAGCGATTTCTTAAAAATCGCTATTACAGAATCGCAAAATGGTTCCTTGATGCATATGGCCCTTGGGGGCACATGCATCAAGCTTTTTACCAGTCGCAAACGGGCCGATTCGCAGAATCGTTCCGTTTGCGAACGTTAAAAAGCCATTTCTGATGCATCAAACCTCAATGCATTCGCAAAATAGGTAATCGCAATTTTTGCGATTACCTATAGTACGAATGCTTCTAGGGAATCGCAATTTGCGATTTGCTATTAGGGAATGCGTAGGAGTCGCAATTTATTTTGCTATTCCTACATGCGTAAGGAATGGCGACTCCTAAATAGCGATTCCTTAAACATCGCAATTAAGGAATCGCAATTCCTTATCTTGATGCATGTACCCCTTAATCTCCCCGTGCCTAAAAATGAAAGTGTCTGCCTGTAATGCAACTGGTGCTCATGTAAAGCGCTCTGATAACTTCTGGTTGAGTGCGCTATATTAAACTGCAAAAGAAACAAAAAAAATGCTTAAAATGTACCTGTCTGCACTATACCTTTGTTAACATGAGTATGAAGAAGTTCACGTCTGCTTTCATCAGACCTTAAGTTAGTGTATTTTTAACGTTTTCCCTGATTTGTAGCCCCATGGTAAATTCCAACACCGCAATCCTGGCACCAACTAGATTTGCTCATTTACTCATCCTCTTCAGAAAATTGATCCGAACACAACTCGTCAAACTGCGGAGACTGGAGCTCACTGAGCCTCCTGGTGTATTGTTGTCACAGATCAGTACAGTACCCGAAGTGCTAGCGCTGACACTAGTTCCGGTGCAAACGCTCCCCAGTGCATGGGTCAAAAGTGAAGGCCAAGCAGACCGCTGGGGCTGTCTCGCTTTCTCTGCTGTTTCCAACATATTGCATTGTATTGTGTTGCAAAATGTATATAGTGCTTACTACCCCATATGAGGCACTGGAGCGCTTGCCTACTGGGTAACACTCTACACTGGGCAAGTTGTGTGGTTGGAAGTGTGTTGTCTTTAGTTTGATCCTATGTGGGAAGTGGTTCCATGTCACGCTTGATGACCACCGATGTACGGTTATCTTGGTACAGGGTGCAGCGCTTAGCAGTGTGATGAATGAAGAAGTGTGAGAGGCGGATAGTTTGTGATTTTCTGTAAGCTGGTAGTTTTAGCTGCTCTGCAGGACCCTTGATGGTATTTCTTATGATAATAGCTCACTTAGCTAGTTTATTCACATGGTTATCCATTCTGAGATGTTTTGTCTAAATTTTAGATTGAGGAAAGAAATGGTGGAGAACTCCACTGCGTTAGCCTTTGTCATTATAAGGTGTAAAAAAGAGGTTGTAGTGTGCAGCTTGTGAGGACCTGCACTGGTGGTCTAGATTAAAGTCCTCCACTGGCCAGCAGCATGTGGCAGAGCTCTTCAGTTATTTCATGCCTGATCAGTTGGTGATTGGTGGTTTAATGCTGTGGACTACTGAGCGAAGGACAGGACCCATAGCAATTTTATTTCATGTGACCGTCAGAATGTCAAGCAGTATAAGGGAATTATTATGCAGCCTATATGAACTACAACTGACTTCTCAACCACTGAGTGTTTTGTATTTGTATTTTAGTGCGGGCCAGAAGGGTTATATATTGCAATTACATTTATAGAGCACTTTGCACTCTTGGCAATGCAAAGTGCTTTACACCGGGCAGCACCCTGCTCCAGAGCCCAAGTTTAATTTGTTTTTCTTTTTTTTCCCTGTGGTTATTGTTGGTTATTGAGATTAATCTTGTGCTCTTAATGACATTATTCCACACCTTTACTACATTTTCTATGTGGTAGATTAAATGAATAGGATTTAGGCAGGATGTTTAGTGGGACCGGGTGCATGTCAATTTGTGCACATGGTAGGGGGTATTAATAGGGGAGCAACAGGAGATTAGTTACTGTTAGGTTGCAGCAGTAGAACTTTATAAAGTGTAGGTTGTGATCTTTGAAATAAGGTGTGGACAATTTACCATAATACAATAATACGAATTAAGGCAAAATCCATGTGATAGAGAATTCAGAGAGAAGAGGCATGCAGAGGAGGAAAGTAAGTAGAGGGTAATTTGAAAGAAAAGGACAGGCAAGATCCATATTCCTGTGAATAAAGTGGAAATTGTTTTTTCAGATTGCATGCAATTCTAGGATGCAAAACAGTAAAAGGAAACTACATTACTTGGATGTGAGACATTGCTGTATTAGGTACTTTTGAGAAGCAATAGAATCAGACAAACATTCTGTCCCCTGAAAGGCTACTGCTTAACGACCGCTTCAGCAAGAGCAGCTGATCAGCTCAAGAGCTGAAATCATAAAGTAATGGATGGCCACATAGATAGGGAAATATCGAGAGATTTAGGTTTTGCTCAAAAGCAGCATGATCATAGGAACGTGAGACGGTATGCAAAGTAAATAATGCAGACATCGAAAAGGAGATTCTGCAAATGCTGGAGTGCTCGAGTTTCAAGATGGGGACATTTCTAAGCCTGGCTTAATTGCTGCTTCAAAAATCACTGAGGTACAGGGATTTTGCACTTCATTGTACCCATATTGTTATGGCTATGACTATTTTATTCTGTTGCTAGGAACCCCTCATTTCTTGAAAGCATTTCATTTACACAACAATATTGACACTTTTTAACCTTTTGGTAACTCTTAGGGCATATTTTGAGTCTGGCGGTCGTTGACCGCCAGACTCCCGGTGGTGTAGCGGTCCTTTGTTTGCCCTATAACGAGGCAGCTTTATGGTCTGCCATGGCTACACCGGCCATGCGAGTGTTGGCGCAGTGCAGAGGGCTATATAATATGCAAGGCTGGGCCGCCACAGTCCACCGAGCATATTATGAGTTTCCCCTCCACCAGCCATTTCATGGCGGCCTCTCCGCCTTGAAAAGGCTGGCAGTGGGGAAACAAAAGGGGCCCAACAGGGCCCCCATTGCGATGCATTCAGAGGGCACAACATGTGCCCTCCTGTTTGCATGTATCCCAAGTTCCAGGGAGGCATGGACTTTATAGTCCATACCGTTCTGGAACTTCTTTTCCCATTATGGTGCCCTGTTTCAGGGAAGAACCGTGGAAATTGCAAAAGAAAAGACAGGAAGAGTCCCCCAGACACAAGTTCAACTCGTAATTTGGCAGGTGATCCCTGCACGGCTTAGGCGGTGCATAGCTGGTGCAGTTCCGGCACAGCACAGCCAAAGTCATAATCAACCCCTCTGTCTCTTGTTCTAGATGCAACGCACACCTCCTAAAGTAGTTCCGTGCATAGTCATGAGTTAGCGTATTTGCTCCACAGTTCCTTGTGTGATTAAGTGTTGCGTGTTAAGTATTACATTTCCTTCCTGCATTTTCTTTACCTATCACTGTTTTGTCCATAATGCACTGACTTTGAATAACAGGTTCTGGTTCTCCTAATGCAGGCACTCGGCAAACTAGGGAATACCAACTACCATGTCTCTGTGTCCAGTCTTTTGCCCACCACATGAGTGCAGCAAAGGCACAGCATTGGTTATGAGTGGTGGGCCTACCTTCTGCCTGCCCCATCACACCCATTTCACTAATGTAACCTCACCATTAATAGTTTCTCTTGAATCCTCCGGCAAAGCTGCTCTCTTCCACCGCCTCTCTTGACCAGGGTACCCCTGTCAGTGCCGTGCTTACACTGTTCTTAACATCCTGCTGCTGCTCTTTGCCACCTCTGGTTCTGGAGCAACCCACTCTCAAGGTTTCTGCTCTCCATAGCACAACTGATTCTTTGTCTGCCATGCGTCTGGCACATGCTGAGCCAGGCTATCTTTTGGTTCCTACTGTCTGTTTTCCTGGCACGACGTTTAGCCTCACATTTGTCATGCATATATAATGTTATGTTATGTTATGTTATGTTAGGTGACACTTATAAAGCGCACTGACACCGGAGGTTTCCTGGCGCTGCTTGACAGAGTAAGTAGGTGAGTGTAAGGTCGGAGGAGGAAGAATTAGCCTAAAGATGGGAAAAGATGAGTTTTGAGCAGTTTCCTGAATTGAAACAGAGTCAGGCTGGACTTGATGGTGAGGGGAAGAGAGTTCCAGTAAGCGGGGGCTAGATGGGCAAAGCGACGGCCGCCGAATTTCTTGGTTTTAATTTTAGGGGCGGCTAGCAATTGAAGATGGGCAGATCGGAGGTGGCGCGTGGGTTGGTGTGGGGTGATAAGTGTGTTCAGGAAAACGGGACTGGTGCAGTGGAGGGCTTTGAACGTGAGACAACCCAGTTTGAAGGCCGCCCTTTGTTCCATCGGCAACCAGTGGAGTCTGTGGAGCATGGGTTTGGCCGATTGCCACTTGGGGATTTTGTAAATGAGGTGGGCCGCCTGGTTCTGTACTACCTGAAGGCGGCGAAACAGAGATTGTGGAAGACCATAGTACAGGGAGTTGGAGAAATCCAATCTGGATAGTACCAGGGAAAGGATGACCTGGACCAGTGCGGCGTGAGGCAGTAAGTGGCTAACTTTGCGAATTTTTCGGAGTTGGTGCATACAGGAGGAGGTCACAGCACTTACTTGGGCTTTGAGGGAGAGCTCGCTATCGATGATCACACCCAAACTTTTTACAGATTTTGCCGGGACTGGGGGAGAACCTAACACCGCAGGGCAAAATTGCGGGCCCCAGTGAGTAGGGCTAAATCCGGGGAGAAGAAGCTCTGTTTTCCCAGGATTTAATTTAAGTTGTTTGTGGTTCATCCACTGTTGGATGTGAATCATGACGGTGTGAAAGTTGCTGACAGCATTCGGGGAGTTGAGTGGAAAGACAATCTGCAAGTCGTCAGCGTAATTGTACACTGTGATGTTCCATGACTGAAGAGAATGGATCAGGGGCCGGAGGTAAAGGTTGAACAGAAGTGGCGAAAGGGAAGAACCTTGGGGGACTCCGCAGGACGTGGGGGTTTTGTCTGCAGTGTATGGGCCAAGGCGGACGGCTTGTGTTCTTCCAGACAGGAAGGGCTCCGTCCATTTAAGGGCAGAGCCCTGGATGCCTGCCTGTTCGACACGGTGGAGCAAGATGTTATGGTCCACCGTGTCGAACGCGGCCGACAAATCCAGCAATACGAGGGCTTGAGGGATCCCCGCATCGGCGTTCCTTCTCAGTGTGTCTAGAACAGCTAAGATGACAGCCTCGGTAGAATGACCCGGTCGAAAACCGGCCTGATTGGGTTCGAGGTGGCAGGAGGTCTCGATGAAATTTGAGAGGCATCGAGTGACATGGGCTTCTATTAGCTTGGAAAAGTAGGGTAAGAGGGAGATGGGACGATAGTTGGAGGATACCAGGGGGTCCGCGCCAGGTTTCCTAAGGAGGGGCAATAGGATAGCCTCCTTAAAGGATCTAGGGACGATACCGCTTCTGAGGGAACCATTCAGCAGGCTTAGGATACAATCGGGTAGATTGAGGCAGATGTTCCGCAAGACCGAGGGAGGCAACAGTCTCTCGGGGAGCCCGATTTAACCCGGGTCGCGAGTTCCGCTCGCATGTTGGAATTGAGAGTGGGGAATTGAGTGAAGGATAGTGAATTGTTGGGGGAGATGTACAGGGGTTGAATCTGGGGGGTAGGGGGTATTGAGTCCTTGATTTTCGTAATTTTTTCAATGAAAAAGAGATTGAGGGTGTCGCAGGTCGCTTGAGTGGGGGTCTGAGCTGGGAGGATTCTGTCGTCTGTGGTCAGTTCGTTCATAATTTTAAAAACCTCCTTGGATTTATTGTCCGCTGACGACAGTCGATGAGAAAAATGCTCCGACTTGTCTAAGGTGATAGCAGTATTATATTCTCTGCGTGCAGCAATATATAGCAGTCTGGCTGGGTCAGAGTAATCAGGTCTCCAAATCCGTTCTTGCTGGCGCACTTTCAGCTTGTGCTGCTTAAGTTTGTCAGAAAACCGCCTATGGGAGTTATTGTGTCTGGTACAAGGAAATTTAGTGAGGGGAGCAAATTGGTCGCTGGCCGACTCGAGCCAGGAACTAATGTCATCTTCCATTGCATCAATGTTGGCAGGGGCGGTGGTGATTGGGCGGCTGTTGGCCAAAGTGGTAAGAAAGCCTTGGGAGTCATATGAACTCCATTTGCGTGATAGGCCATCAGCCATCAAGGGGGCAGAAATCCTGCCAGCGATGGTAATGGTGGTGTCTACAAGGTGATGGTCTGACCAAAGACAAGGGGAAATAGATGGTTGAGATAGAGCTAAATTATAGGTCCATATCTGATCGAGAATGTGGCCTTTAATGTGGGTTGGTGAAGAGACTTGTTGGGACAGGTTAAGACTGTTAAGAGCTTCAAAGAGTTCTGCGGCGTGTGAGCCGGCCTTGGCATCATTAAACCAATAATTAAGATCGCCAAAGAGGGCGAAACTGGAGTGCAGTGTAAGCAGACTGGACAACTGTTCGCTCATGATGGTAGAGAAGGATGGCATAGGTTATGGGGGCCGGTAAAGGAGTAAGAGCGTGAGGGCGCCAGCATCAGTTTTTAGACTAAAGAGCAGGTTGTCAACCTCGGGGAGGATGAGGGAAGACGAGGAGATAACATCAAGGTGCTTTGATATAATGGCCGCTACCCCTCGCCCTGGCCGATCCCCAGGGCGGTCGGCGTGAAGAATGTAATAAAGGGGGGGGGGGCTGCCAGTATGTCAGGGAGGCAGTCTGCGCTCAACCAAGTTTCTGTGAGCAGAAGTATATCAGGTGTATTGGAGGATAACAAGATGTAAATGTCATCTTGATGTTTAACCAAGGAGCGAGTGTTCAAATACATCACCGTGACGGGGGTGACGCTCTTGGCTTGTTTGGGTAGAAGTATGCCGCTTCTGGGAGAATATGGGACTGGCCGTGCGAGACCGGCTGTATTTATGCGGATGATGGTTGCAGGGGATGGCGGGGGATAGGGGTGCTGTAGCTCCCTGAGGGATTTAGCCGAATAGGAGATAGGTTGCTCGGCATGGTTGGCCCCTAGGCCCGGTCTGGCGCGGACGGGCGCAGACGGGCTTACCTTAGGCGCACCTTCGGCACGCATCCGGCGCGCCCGGTGCGCTCGTCCGCTGCGCTTCCGGGGAGGTGGGAACATTTGTACTGGTCAGGGTGGGAGGGCCGAGCAATTGTTCTGCTCGCCCTCTGACTCACCCAAGATGGCGGTGGGAGTGGGATGAGCAGCACCTAATCGGCTGCTGAAGCCTCGAATGGGAGCGTTAGCGTGGGCAGGAGGTAAGGAGTGCCTCGTGAGGGATTGAAGTCTTAAAATCACAACAATCACAAAAAATACAATTTACAAAGTAAAATAGCGCTACAGCGAGTGAGGTTTTAAAAAACAATTATGCACTTAAAAAGACGGCGTCCCCGGCTTTTCGCCTCAGGGACCTTACGCTTGGTCTGTGGTCTGTCAGGTAATGAAAAATGACAGGACGCACGGCGCTTTTGTACTGGTCAGGGTGGGAGGGCCGAGCAATTGTTCTGCTCGCCCTCTGACTCACCCAAGATGGCGGTGGGAGTGGGATGAGCAGCACCTAATTGGCTGCTGAAGCCTCGAATGGGAGCGTTAGCGTGGGCAGGAGGTAAGGAGTGCCTCGTGAGGGATTGAAGTCTCAAAATCACAACAATCACAAAAAATACAATTTACAAAGTAAAATAGCGCTACAGCGAGTGAGGTTTTAAAAAACGATTATGCACCTAAAAAGACGGCGTCCCCGGCTTTCCGCCTCAGGGACCTTACGCTTGGTCTGTGGTCTGTGAGGTAATGAAAAATGACAGGACGCACAGCGCTTTTGTACTGGTCAGAGTGGGAGGGCCGAGCAATTGTTCTGCTCGCCCTCTGACTCACCCAAGATGGCGGTGGGAGTGGGATGAGCAGCACCTAATCGGCTGCTGAAGCCTCGAATGGGAGCGTTAGCGTGGGCAGGAGGTAAGGAGTGCCTCGTGAGGGATTGAAGTCTTAAAATCACAACAATCACAAAAAAGACAATTTACAAAGTAAAATAGCGCTACAGCGAGTGAGGTTTTAAAAAACGATTATGCACTTAAAAAGACGGCGTCCCCGGCTTTCCGCCTCAGGGACCTTACGCTTGGTCTGTGGTCTGTCAGGTAAATCTGTTAATGTTAATAATGTTAATGCTCTAGCTGTTCACTTGAACTCTCTCTTAAATGCTGCTGTAGAATACCAGGGAGTCATCTGACAGACTGCTGCTGCTTTTGGAAGTATACGTTTTAGATGGCTTGTCAGACATTTTTCCTCACATGCTGAGAAAGATATTTGTGTATTCATAGAAAATGTTCTCAATTTAACTTTTGGAGCACCTTCTATGACTTATATCAGACAATCATGACGGAATACTGTTTTCACTCGAACTTGACTGCCAGTTGAGAATCAACATTTTTAAAAGGTAAAATCTTAACCTGTCCGGAGTTTGCGGAGTTCCGAGAAGTGCAAAAAAAACTCTGCCACCCTACACGGAGCTCCGCAAGTGGCAAAGTGCATTAGAAAAATGCAGTTTGCTGTAATTGTCAGTGGCAGGTTTTTGTCCACGCTGTGACATTATCGCGAATGGAACCATGCACAGGGCAAGCAGGCACTGCTTCCTTACTGCACTGAAGTAGATTTTCTACTCAAGTAACAGCTTTCTCAACACAAACGGACGGTTTCTCAGCGCGAGCGGTCGCGAGCACACCAGGCCACTTGCATAGAGAAATCCAAACATCAGCTTTGAGAAATCTCACCGGGAGGTTGATTTCCCTCGCTCCTGCTCGCCAACTTGACTTTGACGAGCACGAATGAGGAAAAATCTTGCCGGTAGGTGGATTTTCCTTACTCGTGCTCTCCAACTTGATGTTAACGAGCGCAAGCGAGGAAAAAAACTCCGGTCCACGAGTATTTGGGAGCTCTGCGAGCTCCTTGTAACATGGAGTATGGAAAACTCCACAAACTCCGTGATCGGAGCGGAGTTCACCAATCAGGCTTAGTAAAAGCACTACATTTAATTTAATACCTATCATTAGTATATCACCAACAAATAATCTATATTGTGACTAGTATCTGCTACCACCCTTTATAATTGTTCCTTCTCCAGTGTTGAATCTTTCATAGATTCATTTGCTTATCCCTGTCGTCATGGTCGGATTCCCACAGTAAGAATAATAATAATAAGCAGTGCTAGACCTAATCATTAAAACCATAGAGAAGCCAAGTGACATTGATAACCCATTCATGTTGTTTTATTAGAACCAAACTTCAACCAATCAGAACCCAGACCCTGAGGCACTCTTCCCCTGCAGAGCCATCACATCTCAGATTTCGAGCATGAGTGTAAAGCAAAAGAATATAAGAGGTATCTTGAGAGGTGAGCCCTCTACTGGAGAACCACAGTGTACTAGTAAGTAATTTGTTTTTCTCCAATATTGAATCTTTCATAGATTCACATGCTTGAATCAAACTAGTAAGAAGTACCTATAGTGAAAAACAACCATGACAATCCAAAGCCTACTATCAAAATTGAACTCACATCTATTAATTCAAACATAAAGCTTTAAAGAACATTGTATAACATAATATGTAGGGTAAAAATAAGGTATCTGTACTTTGATGAAAGAGACAACGGAACACTGCCTGCCCAACTGCGGCATCCGCTTTCCGTGAAGGATACAGACCAAAATGTTTTGTGAAGGTGTGGACATTAGTCCATGTCATCGACCTGCAAATGTCCGGTAGCGAAACTGCAGCAAACAGGGCTGCAGATACTTTTCTTGCAGAATGTGCTTTATTTAACCTATACAGTCATAGGTTCTCCTGCTTTGTATTAGCAAAAAGTGATTGTTGCAGACACCCAACGAGCTATACTGATTCGTGATAAAGATTAAGATCCTTTTTGTGTAGTATTTTCACTTTATGACTGTTTGAAGTGTTGCACAAATACTATACACATTGCCTCTAGGTTAAGCCTGACTGTTCTGGGCCAAGCTACCAGAGGGCTGAGCACAGGTTAATTTAGGGTTGGCTTGTACCTTACCCTGACAAGGATTGTGGTCCCTGCTTGACCAGAGACCACAATCACACCCAGTCAACCAAAAGCCCAATTTCTCACAGGAAGTAGCACTGAACAGCATACTTTTCTTCAGAGATCTGAGCCTTTTCGTCTGTCATCAGCTCCTGACCATGAGTGATATTGTTTGAACCTGATGTTTGCTCCTCATCTGTATCCCCAACATCTGATTGATCTTTTATGTGTCTTCTGGCCCGATGGCTTCATATATATATGTGTATGTGTGTGTGTGCATTGGATTCACCGTGACATTATAGTTAGATGTTGGAATGAAATACAAGCAAACATTTCAAAATCACTGACATTCGCCAGTTATGGTTTAGTGAACTAACTATAACTTGCACTCTTATCATGCACTGATTATGACCCCACATGCTGCATCTCATGACATTTAAGGATATCACTGAGTATATGTAAATAACATTGTTGAAATTACTAAGGAGCTCAACCAATGATTCAGACAGTGTGCTATACGTTTTGTAAACAAGAATTAACAAACCAACCTAAATCAAAGGTTGGATCACTGTAAGTTTGTCTGAAGCTTTTGAAAGATGGAGAAGAACTTAGATTTTTCAGAAATTATGGATTTTTGATAGAATATTTTTGACTTTTTCAGAAATTAAGCAATTTTATAGAATATTTTTGACTTTTTACTTGATTTTTTTTGTCTTTTTACTTGTATTCATTCAAAGGATGCAAAGCCTACGAACCTTCGGTGAAGTTCTGGAAATAAATATCCATACCATATAAACGCCTTTACTACAAATAAAATGTCTATAACTCTTTATTACAACTCTTTAACACTGGTACATGCCCAGATAGCCACTGGTGGCTAACAGATTGTCAACAGAAACTTTGGTCTTACAAATTTCTTGCAATAGATTTTGGTTTTACTTCACATCAGGTGAGTTGTATGTTGTATATGACTACGGTGTTATCAGTGATGTCATCAGTGATGTCACCAATTACATAATTTGTGATGTCATCTGCAATGTCATCGTGGATGTCATTTTGACATGTCATGAGGGATGCAGTATGTAAGGTCGTTAGAAGTGCATGGCGGGTGCAAGTTATAGTTAGTTCAGTAAGCTATAACTGGTGTATTTCAGTGTTTTTTGGTAATTAAGCTTTATTTTTTATCTTAATTCAGCACCTAACTATAGTGACACTTTAGCTTTTGTTTTTTCAGTGAATTTCTAGTTTTTTTAATGTAAGCTTAGATCTTATTACTATACAAAACTATAATGTCCCTTTAACCTTTGATTTATCATGTGAAAAAAATATATATAGATATATATAGATATATTCACAGAGACAAAAGGAACACTACATTACATTTAAGTGAAATTTCAGTTCAAATATACCTTTTAAATTAACAAAACCACTGAAATTCATCAGTTATAGTTATCTCTAGCAACTATAACTCATGCACTCAAGTAACTATAACTTTCCCCCCCTCCTACATGGCGGGCCAGCCATCTTGGCAGCAATTATGCAATTCAGATGTCAGTTCAGATGTTGCAGTGATGTTATCAGTGATGTAATGAGTGATATAATATGTGAGGTAAAGAGCAGTGCATGGCGAGAGTTATTTAGTTACTTTAAGGCGTTATTTTTACTGAACTTTACTCAGAAAGCATGTTTCTTTGGTTTTGTCTAAATTCGTTCAGTAATTTTTGAGAAATTAGCATTTGATATGGGGCTTGAAAGGGTTCACACTTTTGTGTATTGTGTCAGTTTGAAATTTAAGGATTTGCTTATAACATTGGCACTGTTTGATAAATATGCATGAAATTTGCTAGACAAGTAGGGGCTGATTACAAGTTTCTTGGTATATTCCGATCTATGCATAGTACCCTTGTCTGCCAACGGGTTGAAATTAAGAGTTGATAGTTTTTTAATGCATCTAATTATTACCGGATCCATTAAATACCTCAACAATTGTTACATTTTGGTAGGTCAAACCTACCAAAATGTAACAGGGAAAATCATATAGTATTTACCATAGCATGCAAATTTTGATGCGTAAAACACCAACATCTATATGTTATTTCCCACCAACTTGTAATAGGTTTTATTTATCACACTTGACAAATAACTTACCCCATGGTATTGTTATTTATCAGGTGCGATGATTAACCCCAAAACTTGTAATCAGGGCCTCAGGGGCATATTATCAAGGCAGGCGAAATTAAATTATTGCCGTTTTCGGCCGCAAACGGCAATAATTTCAACTCCCTATTAGCAAGCTGTCGCTAACATTAGTTAGCGACAGCTTTTAGGTGATAGCGATGACATGCAAAGTGGGCGTACCCAACCAGTTAGCGACTGAAAGCAGTCGCTATCGCCTATTAGCAAGGCAGGCGTAGCGATAAAAAAATTCACGTTAAGCGCGAATATCGCTAAAAACTAACGCCTGGTCAGACCAGTTCTTAGCCATTATATCAAATGGGAGGTGGATATTCTGGCTAAGACCCTATTGGCGATGATGCGTGAATATTGCTGGTTTTCCAGCGATATTCACGCATTCCGCCGATATCGCCGGTTATTTTATCGCATTGGAGATAAATGTTGCTAATAGCACGTTATCTCTGCGATAAAATCCGGCGATGCTTGGCGTTAAAAAAAATGATGCTAAGCTTCTTTAGCGATAAATATCGCTAGTTGTTGATAATATGCCCCTTAGTGTGTTGATTTTTCTCTCTATTTAAAATTTGTGCAGATTCATCAGGGAAGGGGGCAGTTAAAAAGGATGGGCCCAGAAAGTGATCATTTGCTTACAAGTCTGGCACTGTGTGATGAAACTACATAAAATATGGCAGAAGCGCCGAAGGATTAGTTTTCTATTATTTTTTTTTCTATTGAACGATGTTATGATAATACATAACAGTTCAAAACATCTTTATAGGATTTACACAGCACTAAGAATACCTCTCGATTAAATTAGGGCAGTACAATAATTTATTAATTGTTACAAACTTTACAATATATATATATATATATATATATAGATATATATATAGATAGATAGATAGATAGATAGATAGATAGATAGATAGATAGATATTCATTTAGTATAAGGATACCATCTTCACAATATACAATATATGTATTTATGAAAGCAATCTAAGGTTCCCAAATGGCCCAAGATGATATTGGCCTGTATCATTTTGTATAATCGCAAGCTCTACAGCACATAAAGCAATAAATTGGAACCACCATTCTATCATTGTGGGTGAACTTTACTGAACCCATAATTTTGTGATGTGTGATCTAGCCAGTATCGTTGCTGCCAATACAATTCCTTAAGTCTCTGTGAGATTAATTCTGAAGAGCCTAATGTTATTGATTTAAGAGTGAGAGGGATTGTGATAGTTACAATTCTACCTAGCTTTGTAAATACCTGTTGCCAGTATACTTGAATTGATTGGCATGTTCTAAAGATGTGTGTGATATCAGCTATGTTAGCCTGACATCAAAGTCATTTGCAATGCATACGGCAACCCCGATATATATATATAATTCTTTCGGTGTAGAGTATATATCTTGTATAAACTTATAGTGGTGGATTTTAAGATGAGATATGTTAAGAAGCCTATGTCTTCAAACATCAGTCTGTTCTATCGCTATACAAGCAACCTAATTCTCGAGCCTAAGAGAGATTCTATTAGCTATAATTTTGGTATATATTTTAGAATCTGTGTGGGTCAATGATATAGGACAATATAATCTGCAGCATGTGGGTCTCTTTTCATGTAGGAGGTATATATAATTGTTCTTAAAAGAATTAAAGATATGTTCAAACAAGAGGACAAAGTACTGAATGTTTTGTTAAGATCTAATGGAATTGTGCCTCGCTGTGTTTCCCAAGGGTAGTTGTTTAATCACTTCATATATTTCTTTCTTAGCAAACGGGGTCTCTAAAATCTCACTTTGAGTGGGAGGTATCACTTGTTTTTTAGATTCTTTAACATATTGAAGTATTACTGATTCTGTGGGTGCCTGTCCTTCCCTACATAGCCATTCATATTAATCCCGAGTTAAAAACATTTATTTTGCTTTTTCATAAAAAATGTTTCCCTGAGCATGTACTTTTTAACTCTGTATTTCCCTAAATGTTAAGGCAAACCTTTTATCCAGGTTCTCACTATTTTCAAAGTATTTTAAACAATTGTGTTGAAGGCATCACACTGCTTCATCCCATAATAGTTTTTCATTAGCATTTTGAGTGAGTTCAAATTATTTAATATATATTCTTGAAGAGGCTCTTATTTAAACATAGCTAAAGTGTATATTCTAATTACAGCCTATGAAGTAATTCATCAGTTTTAGCAAGTTCGTTATTATCTTTCTGGATAGTATATGTTAGGGTAGTGTCCTTACCTATGACTTTTATGCAAACCCACACCATAATTGGTGATTCAATATGCATATTGCAATCGATATACTCTGCTAAAAGTTTGGACATTGATGCCTAAAATGTTAAATCTTTGAGGAGACTACTGCCAAACATCCAATGCGTGGGGTTTAAAGGGACATGCAGATAATATTTTCAGATAGTGTGAAATTTGGCAGACACAAAGGGGCAGATGTATCAACATACCCCTTTGCGATTTCTAGATAGCGATTTTTAAGGAATCGCTATTTAGAAACCGCAAAATGGGATGTATGTAAGAAACCGCTATTTTTTAGCGATTTCTCATTCTTCCTTATTTGCGAATTCGCAATTTGCGATTTCGCAAATAAGGAATAATTTCCCATTCATTCCTATGGGCCAGGAGGCCCATAGGAATGATTGTGAAATTAATCTCAATTTGCGATTCGCAATTTGCTAATCGCAAATTGAGAATAATTTCAAAGGTGCAGGGGTGTCTCAAGGACACCCTGCTGCACCCCTGAAATGTACATGTGTGTGCATATGGCGCACATACATGCCGTATGGGCATGTGTGTGCGTCACATGCCACCTTAAAAAATGCCAAATTGTGCATTTTTTAAAGAATTCGCAAATTAGCATCAACTACAAGTTGGTGGTAATTTGCGATTTCTTATCCAAAATTCTCAATTAAAAAATGCTACATACATAGCATTTAAGTAATCGCAAAATTGCGAATCCTTAAATGCTATGGCAAAATAAGGAATCACAAATTTTTGCCATTCCTTAATTTGCGATTTTTTGATGCATGCCAAAACATGCAAATAGACCGTTTGCGATTCGCAAAGGCCGAAATTCGGTGAATTTCGGCCTTTGCAATTCGCAAAAGGATTGATACATCTAAGCCTTAGGCTCTTATTACCGTTGCGGGAAAGAAACCACCTGACCATGGGTCAGCGGTTCACTAATTCCAATTAGGGTGCGACCCATATAGTGTGGTCGAAAACGCCTGCAGCACAAGCTACCATTGAAAAAAATGGAAGTTTGTAAATATCCCTGTAAAGTGTGGCAGGCATCTCAGGGTGCCTGCCACACAGTGCAGGGATGTTGAGGGCATCATAGGTGCCCCCCAGGGCAGTTTGAGGCCCCCAATGTCGCTTTTGACAGCCTTTCCATGTTGGAAAGGCCGACATGGAATGGCTGTCGGAAAGCGACATCATAATCCCGACGGCGGAAACGCCGTCCTTAAGAGATTATGCTTTTCGGCTGACCCGACGAGCTCCTTGAGCCTGTCAGAACCGCTCCGGCCGGGTTCCCCCGCAGGTTTAAACTCTGACCGCTGTCATCCTATTACGGCGGTCGGACTTTAAACCTACCTTTTTGGGCGGAAAGCCTATACCACTCGACATTGTAAATCAGGCACTTAGTTTGCTGAGATTAATCTCAGTGTTATAAATTTGTGCAGATCCATTGTGGGAGGAGGGCTGTTAAAATATATGGGCAAGAAAAGTGATCATTTGCTTATTAGTCTTCCAGTGTGTGAAGGCTCTACACAAAATTTGGCAGAAGCGTTAAAGGATTACTTTTTTATTTGTATTTCATATTTTGTGTTAATCATGAAGGGCAAAGTTATAATATTCATTTGGTTATAACTTTGGCACTGTTTGATGAATCTGAATTAAATGTGGCAGGTCCAGGGCCGGACTGGAAACCAAAACCGGCCCTGGCAAAGTGCTCGGCCGGCCCCCCCTCCCCACTCGGGGGGGGGGGGTTGGAGGCGCCGCCGAGCGCTTTGCTAGGGCCGGTTTTCGGCCGGTTTTGTTGCAGGGCCGATTTTGCAGCTATGCTGCAAAAACTGCCCTGTAACAAAATCGGTCCCCAGGGGCTCAACACCGGCCCCCACCCTTGCGGCGCAGCGGGGGATTGCCCGGTGCCCGCTATGGCCAGTCCGGGCCTGGGCAGGTCGATAGCAAGTCACACCCAGAGCAAATATCTCAGGGCTTGTGAAGATCCAATGGGGGAGAGCATAGTTAAAGTAAGTCAAAATATTTCTGTTTTACTGGTAACTTTGGAGCCATTCGATGCATTACCGCAAAATCTCTTAGAGACTTTTCGACTTCTCTTACAATTTTTAAGTTCATGCAGATTCAGCAATGGGGTCCGAGTTAAAAGGGGACTGGGATACTCATTTGCCAGTAACAATGGCACTGTGTAACAAAATGTGCAGGTACTTGGAGGGTTTGATTTGAAGTGGGACTGTCAAGTTGTGTGCCCGTTTATCAAGTATCATTTGTTTAAAACTTTAGCGTTGAAGCTTCTGCAAAAAATGTGTCAGGCAGTTTGTAAGTTATACCCACCATAAATATTTCAGGTTTAGTGCAAATCTAAGACAAGTGGGGGTTAATTGGGGGGTACAAAAATCTTTGATGGATCTACATGAAATTTAGCAGAGACTGAGCATATTTAGCTAGCTCTTGCTTTTCACAATTTGATACAGGTCCATGGGGGACAGATTTCAAGAGAGTTCAACCAAGTGTTTGTTTGCTAATACATTTAACAATGTTTGATGAATCCACAGATATTTTGGCAGATTTTTTAGCAAGTTTAGTTTTCTGTCATGTTTTGAACAGATCTGTCTTGAGAGGAAAAAGATAAATGAGGGGCAATAAAAGCTTCATGAACTAACAATGTTGGCACTCTTTGATGAATCTGCATGTAATTCGACAGCTAATACAATGAGGCCAGGCAGTCCCTGTGACCAACCCCTGCTGCACATAGCCAAATCGGTTTGGCAGCAGGGCCTGGTCAAAAGCCTTGCACAGTGCATCGAGTTATGGTGTGCAGTTTGAGCTGCGTACCATAACTGGCAGTTTTCGGGGCATTTTCTATTTTGTGTTTGCTGTACTTAAGCTGAAGTTTGAGCTGTTGGCATTGCTAATAATAATGCAACACTAGCAGCTCAAAGATTCAGTAAGGTGAGATCTATTGCATTGCATTTTTTTATATAGCACAAACTTGAGTGAAAGGTGCCTGGTGGAAGCGTGCACTGACGGCTGGTGGTGTGTATGCCTGGTGGAAGCGTGCACTGGCGGCTGGTGGTGGGTGTGCCTGATGGAAGCATGCACTGACGGCTGGTGGTGTGTATGCCTGGTGGAAGCATGCACTGACGGCTGGTGGTGTGTGTGCCTGGTGGAAGCGTGCACTGATGGCTGGTGGTATGCATGCCTGGTGGAAGAGTGCACTGATGGCTGGTGGTGGGTGTGCCTGGTGGAAACGCGCACTGACGGCTGGTGGTGTGTATGCCTGGTGGAAGCGTGCACTGATGGCTGGTGGTGTGTGTGCCTGGTGGAAGCGTGCACTTATGGCTGGTGGTGTGTATGCCTGGTGGAAGCGTGCACTTATGGCTGGTGGTGTATATGCCTTGTGGAAGCCTGCACTGACGGCTGGTGGTGTGTGTGCCTGGTGGAAGCGTGCACTGACGGCTGGTGGTGTGTGTGCATGGTGGAAGTGTGCACTGACGGCTGGTGGTGTGTATGCCTGGTGGAAGTGTGCACTGACGGCTGGTGGTGTGTGTGCCTGGTGGAAGCGTGTACTGATGGCTGGTAGTGTGTGTGCATGGTGGAAGTATGCACTGATGGCTGGTGGTGTGTGTGCCTAGTGGAATCGTGTACTGATGGCTGGTGGTGTGTATGCCTGGTGGAAGCGTGCACTTATGGCTGGTGGTGTATATGCCTTGTGGAAGCCTGCACTGACGGCTGGTGGTGTGTTTGCCTGGTGAAAGCGTGCACTGATGGCTGGTGGTGTGTGATAGCTGGTAGTGTGTATGCCTAGTGGAAGTGTTCACTGACAGCTGGTGGTGTGTGTGCCTGGTGGATGTGTGCACTGATGGCTGGTGGTGTGTGTGCCTGGTGGAATCGCGCACTGATGGCTGGTGGTGTGTGTGCCTGATGAAAGCGTGCACTGACGGCTGGTATTGTGTGCCTGGTGGAAACGTGCACTGATGGCTGGTGGTGTCTGTGCGTGGTGGAAGCGTGCACTGACGGCTGGTGGTATGTGTGCCTGGTAGAATCGCGCACTGATGGCTGGTGGTGTCTGTGCGTGGTGGAAGCGTGCACTGACGGCTGGTGGTATGTGTGCCTGGTGGAAGCGTGCACTGATGGCTGGTGGTGTGTGTGCCTGTTGGAATCGTGCTCTGATGGCTGATGGTGTGTGTGCTTGGTGGAAGCATGCACTGACGTCTGTTGGTGTGTGTGCCTGGTGGAAACGTGCACTGACGGCTGGTGGTGTTTGTGCCTGGTGGAAGCATGCACTGACGGTTGGTGGTGTGTGTGCCTGGTGGAAACATGCACTGACTGCTGGTGGTGTGTGTGCCTGGTGGAATCGTGCCCTGATGGCTGGTGGTGTGTGTGCCTGGTGGAAGCATGCACTGACGGCTGGTGGTGTGAGTGCCTTGTTGAAACTTGCACTCATGGCTGGTGGTGTGTGTGCCTGGTGGAAGCATGCACTGATGGCTGGTGGTGTGTGTACCTGGTGGAAGCATGTACTGACGGCTGGTAGTGTGTGTGCCTGGTGAAAGCGTGCACTGACGGCTGCTGGTGTGTGTGCCTGGTTGAGGCGTGCACTGACGGCTGGTGGTGTGTGTGCCTGGTGGAAGCGTGCACTGACGGCTGGTGGTGTGTGTGCCTGTTGGATGATGTGTCCACCTGGAGGCTCGCGTGGGAGAGGTGGCCTTTATTTGATGTGCCCCCTCTCTTACAAGTGAAGGCAATAATCCACTCCTGCAGTGACAGGCGGCACTAATTGTGTCCTCTGGATGATGCCAAACTTAATTGCTGCATTCTGTGGGTGGGGGGGGCAGGATGAGGGGTGGACAATCAGTAATTTTGATTATCCAATGATGTGTTCCTCTACTGAAAAGTCAAGGTTATGGTAGTTGTGAGAAGTTGGCCTGGTATATGATGTTCACTATTCTAGTGAACACCTTGCACCAGTCCAAACAACCCTTATGGTGATGGTTGTAAAGTCAACCTTATAGACCAGCTATCCTAGTGGTAGCATGGACAAAGCAGTCTTAGGCTAACACTTCAGAGAGCATGTGAAGCCAATTGTTTTACCAATAATAACCCCTTGAATACCAAATGAAAGCACACCACACAAGGTTTATATCAAATATATATGTATTTATCACTAAAAAAAACCTCTGCACTCTTTATGAGGTCAGAGTTCGAGATACAGCACAAGTTACTCAATAAGCATACTATAAGTTGCACAAATACAATTCTGCCCTAGGGGCCTCACGAACCATATACTAAAGAAGTGGTATAAGAACTACTTCAGGAAAGGTGAGTAGGCCTAGGGCCTAGGAAATCGCTGGGGCTACACTGAACAACCAAAGGACTGGAAGTAGGAGACTCACAGGAAGCGTGTGCAGTGTGTAAACACACACGCGGGTTACCATAGACTTTCAATGGGAACTTAAAGTTTACAAAGTAGTAGATTTCGGACACTTCCGGTTGGACTAAGGGAAAACCCAGTTAAATTAGGACACTTGGATAGTTGTTACCCACGGGAGCAACGGAGTACTCGAGTTACCTCACCCAGGGAAGCTGGGTGCATAGGTGTTCTTTTGTTTCGGGTTTCGTCGTCGAATCCTGTGGAGAGCTGCAATAAGATGCTGCAAGCGACCACGAGGAAGATGTCCGGGTGGATACAAGGGTGGATCGAAGTCGAGAAGAACCTGAAAGCAGAGGGGACAGAGTCTGGGTCACTAGCCAGTGACCGGGAAGGAACGAGGAAGGGACCAGGCGATGTCGAGATACAATCAGGTGAGGATGCAAAGCTTGTCTCTGCAGCCACGAGGACCAGGAGGCATCGACAACAACCAGGAGCTGGATAGGGACGGCCCCACAAAGGATCTCACTTTTGGCGGTGTCGGCTTCCGGATTGGAGTCAACAAGCCTTGGCAAAGGCAACCCATGCAGGAAAGGAAGATCGGCTTCTGTTCAGACCAGCAAGGTCTGGGGAGCTTCCCTGTTACAGAAAAGCAGGAGCAAGCCCAGAGCAACCAGGCAAGCAGTGTTGATTCAAGGTGATGTCTTCAGGAGGGCCACTAGCCAACGGGATAGCAACTGCCAAGACGCGTCGAGGAGAAATGCAGGCACAAGCCCCACGCGGCACTCGTGGAGTGTGGAGGGCTGAGCTTCAGTGCACTTACTGCTCGGGGTTGGGGCTTCTCAAACCCCAATGCACAACTTCAAGGACACCTCAGAAGCTCCACAGTTAGCAAAAAGCAGGTACTGCAGGATGTCTGGTCCCACGTCTCTCATGTCCGCCACGGGTCTCAGCCTTGCTGTGGATGTGAGTCGGAGTCAGAGAAGTCTGGAAGTCCAGAGGCTGCGTCGCTAGGTTGTCGGGATCCGGCTGGAGCATCAACGAAGCAAATTGGCAAGTTACTGGTGGTGCCTGTTTGCACACGGTGGTCACTCCTTGACCACAAGGGAGATTCTTCAGTCTTCTAGTTGCAGTAGAATGTCGAAGGTCCAGAGTTTCGTTTCAGAGGTTCAGTTCAAGATAATCTAAAGTCTCTAGACTCAGCTCCTACTTTATAATCTAAGGGGCTGGATTACCTGCTTGGTCCCTCCTATGGGTGGAACCAGGGAAGGGGGTGGTACATCCCTTTCCCTTTGTCCAGTTTTCGCGCCGGGGCTGGGGCTGGAGTGCCCCAGCAACTGGTTTGAACCGGGCTATGCATGGAGCACCTTCTGTGCCCCAGGCAGTGTCTCATTTCATTCAACCCACCTTGCCCCAATACACTACAGGCTGTCTGGGGAGGTGCCAGCACGGCTCACTGTGAACATCAAAGCGGCCGCGAAAGTGATCACGCAGGCTGACAAATGGTGCGCGCTCCTGGCGCACATGCACTGTACCCGATCCGCCTGCAGCCTTTGGGAGCAATTTTAAAAGCCCCTTACTTAATATCTCGCAGAGCATCGCTTACGCGATAGCTAGGCGAGACCTTAAAATAGATAAGGCATATAAATCACAGCCCTGGAGCCAAAGATGCTGTAAGAACTTCTGGTACCCTGCGGTGAAGTGACAGTGTGCTGCTTCTATTTGGTCATGGTGCTAAATTTGATTCTTGTAAGAGAAATGGGGACTCTTCTGCTGTTGATTTTCTGGGTGGCTTCCTAGTATTGGGTTGCTGTAGCACCTGTCATGCCTGAGGCATTGACTGAGCGTTTGGGAGATAATAAGCGAGATCACGTATGAAACCACTATTTTTTTAATTTATTGATTGATTTTATTGGGGGTAATTATACAGAGCAGATCTAGTCCTAAAGGGCAAGGAATCACTGTAGATAGCAACAAGATACAAATCCCACATGTGAAAGAAACATGCAGGTATGTTTAAAATGAGAAGTAAAATTCGTCAAATCACCAAAGGCAGATAAAAGCATGATATTTCCAAGGAAGTAATTTCAAAAAGGGGGTGGTGATGGACAGAGTATCTGAGTTAATCAGAACACTCCTACCCAGTCAACAGATCAGGGCTTGATCCATCACCGTTTTTTAGCTCACTGCACCATCCCAGTTCAGAACCTGGCTATATGCAAATTAGTCTGTCCCTGGCCCAGTGCATCATGGGAACAGGGCAGACCAAACTACCAAGCCAATTCTTCACTGGAAAGGAAACAAGCTTCCGGGGACCGGTTTCTGGCATTACAGCCGTCTTCGGACAGGAACAGACTAATTTGCATATAGCCAGGTTCTGAGCTGGGATGGTGCAGTGAGCTAAAAAACAGTGATGGATTAAAACCATGATCTATTGACTTGGTAAGAGTATTCTGCATCATTCAGAAACTCTGTCCATCACCTTTTCCAAAATCGATTTTATCCACACTATGTGTGGGAGGGTATACTCAGACGTGAGTCCCTTGCTCATTGCACCATCAGGATTCAAGCAAGCCGGGCCGAAGAAGGCTGTGATGCCAGAAACCGGTCCCCGGAAGCTTGTTTCCTTCCCAGTATAAGAATTGGCTTGGTAGTTTGGTTTGCCCTGTTCCCATCATGCACTGGGACAGGAACAGACTAATTTGCATATAGCCAGGTTCTGAGCTGGGATGGTGCAGTGAGCTAAAAAACAGTGATGGATTAAAACCATGATCTATTGACTTGGTAAGAGTATTCTGCATCATTCAGAAACTCTGTCCATCACCTTTTCCAAAATCGATTTTATCCACACTATGTGTGGGAGGGTATACTCAGACGTGAGTCCCTTGCTCATTGCACCATCAGGATTCAAGCAAGCCGGGCCGAAGAAGGCTGTGATGCCAGAAACCGGTCCCCGGAAGCTTGTTTCCTTCCCAGTTTAAGAATTGGCTTGGTAGTTTGGTTTGCCCTGTTCCCATCATGCACTGGGACAGGAACAGACTAATTTGCATATAGCCAGGTTCTGAGCTGGGATGGTGCAGTGAGCTAAAAAACAGTGATGGATTAAAACCATGATCTATTGACTTGGTAAGAGTATTCTGCATCATTCAGAAACTCTGTCCATCACCTTTTCCAAAATCGATTTTATCCACACTATGTGTGGGAGGGTATACTCAGACGTGAGTCCCTTGCTCATTGCACCATCAGGATTCAAGCAAGCCGGGCCGAAGAAGGCTGTGATGCCAGAAACCGGTCCCCGGAAGCTTGTTTCCTTCCCAGTATAAGAATTGGCTTGGTAGTTTGGTTTGCCCTGTTCCCATCATGCACTGGGACAGGAACAGACTAATTTGCATATAGCCAGGTTCTGAGCTGGGATGGTGCAGTGAGCTAAAAAACAGTGATGGATTAAAACCATGATCTATTGACTTGGTAAGAGTATTCTGCATCATTCAGAAACTCTGTCCATCACCTTTTCCAAAATCGATTTCCAAGGAAGTAGGCATGGACAGGGATATATTGTCTAGGGTGGTAGCTGAGCAAGGCACAGTTTGAACAAGACTAAGACCAGGGGCTTGTCCTGTGTAGTAATGTGTAGCCAGATATTCATGTGACACTACAACATTGGCATTTGAGCATGAGCTAACATGTTCCAAACTCAGGAGTGAAACGGTGCTTGTGAGACTCAACCCAAAGTTAATCGGTTGCTTGGTGTAGCTCAGAGACGCTGGACGCTCCTGGCTGTGGGTGTATTGGAACTTACTAAAAAAGCCTTTGAAGTCACTAAAGACTACGCATGGTCCCTTACCTCATTCTGGTCAGTGTTTTTATGTCCTGAGCAGAACTGATTTACCTCAGCACTTTTTTTATTTTAGCCTTGCCATCTATTCTCTGACCTTATCAATATTTTAATTGTCCTTTATCAAGAGTTTATTTTTTTTATTTGGTTCATATAGTTAAATCAGAATTAAACAGTTTTTCTTTACTTTATCTTAGATTCTTGTTATTGCTAATGTATAGTTTTTCTTATGATTCTACTTCTTAACCCTTTTGAATGATGTATTTTTATTAGAGAGCCATGTGCTTGGCCTCCTGGTTCACAGGAGCCTGTAGATCGATAATAGTAACTTTGATATCTGCAAAGTACCCGTGTCTCTACTCAAATAGGAAGGACGAAAGAGGTGGCAGAATAGCCTTGGGGCACAAAGCTTCAACCCAGTGATTAACCTAGAGGCAAACGTTTACGGCCGTGTTCATCATCAGGATTGTTAGCTTCTTGTTATAGGTGCTCAGGTCACAATTCAGAGATCATTAACATTTTAACAGATAGGGCCATGTCCCCTTTTTATGAAAGCAGAAAATGCAGTGGGGTTAGTTGACTTTAAATATTGGCTATTTATTTATGTGGATTGTTTTGTACAGTAGTGGCTAGTTTCAGATTGCCAGTTTGCAGTGTTGATGGCTGTGCAGTTGGATCTTTTTGGTGACTGATAATCCTCTTTTTTAGATGATACAATGACTGAAGTTGCAGGTATTGGGTCATTGAGTCAGGAGTCAAGTTGCATACAGAGAGGTCTGTGTGCCTTCTTGAAGGTGGAGGGGACACCTATTTTAATTATATTAATGAGGGTAGAATTATTAATGAGAAGGCTTCTTTGAAGAGGAAGACAATCTGCCAGCTACAATATGCTTGTGAAATCTGACACGGATGGTGGTTGAATATACTCCTTTCAAAATAAATATATTAAAGAGAATTTTTGCATCAGCTAAGATGCTTAGATTGGAGACCCTCCCTACCCCCATCAACCCCAATACCTAGGGTGACCAGGTGTCCCGGATTTGCCCAGACAGTCCCTGGTTTTCACGAGCTGTGTTGGCAGATTTCAGCAATTTTGGCTCGTGTCCCGGTTTTTTGGGGGGGCCGACTGAAAATAGTGAGAGGCACTTATTGGGTGTTCTAAAGTTGTGCTAGTTAGCAGCTGTTATAAGGAAGTAATTTCATTAACAGGTATGATGCTGGTTTTGGAAATTACATTTTATTTATTTTTGTAGTGCTTCTTCTGTGTTCCTATGTTGATAAGAGTTGTCATTCTGCGCAGCACCCTTGATATAAAATTGTAGTTTTTCTTCTGTTTTTGCACAATGTCCCGGTTTTTGGTTCTCAAGATCTGGCCACCCTACCAATGCAGATTCACACAACAAGAAGCTACCCTGAATTGGTGTCTGATTCTAAGATGGACAAAGGGGTACTATGCCTTCTTTTGTGTGGTGTGGGGCATATCAAAAAAATGGAAAGACTGTCCTCACACACCACCAGGTGTCATACTTCATCATCGGCAGTCCTCGCTCTCTAAAAAACGGGTTTGATAGAGAGAGGGCTTTCACCTGGAGACATGGAGGCACTTGTACTACTAAGTGGGTGCCTGTGCAAAAGGTGAGTGGGTGATTTCAAAATTCATGCAAACTCCACATGTAATTTTATTTATATGGGGTTTGCTTAATATTAAAAGTTAGGGTGGGGACACGGGGTTTAGTACCCCATCTTCATCAGTGTCGTCAACATGTTTCTGCCACCGTGGTCAGGCAAGTCCATGGCATTCATCAGGACGTGATAATAGGGCTCCTATCTAGTCTCTAAACGACTAAGATAAATCCACTTTGGTAGGTTGACCTTTATCAAACTCCACTTTGAGATCTTGAAAACCTGTAAAGAAAAAGGTTTACCACAGTGTAAAACAAATGGTTCTAGTACCAGAGAACTGAAGAATCAGACTTGGATCATGCAAATAAACATTATAATGCATGTCGGTGTGAACACGTGTCACTGCATGCGTGGTGCACATGAAAACGGATACTGTGAGTCCAGCTCACACTTAACCCCTGGTTAGGGGTTGGGATGTCCCATTCACCCTACCAATGCCCCACTACTAGAAGTGGGCCATTAGGTTTCAATACAGGTGGAAACAGAGTTGGATTAGCCTTCACATAGAACTGTGCAAGGCACAATTCATAAGGAACCATAACATATCAACAATCGTGTCAGAAGTAAGGCCTTTGGGAATGTAATACCTGGATGAGGGTGGCAGTTTCCAGAGTTCATGTAATTTGCTTAAATTGTACACTGATATGGTAGAAATGGCAGGTGACTGAAGAAGGCATTGAAAAGAAAGTGCTGAAAACCTTTTGGAATTAAAAGACTTTTAAGAGACCTGGGACTTCTTTGGTATTCATCATATAACAGCAGTGACAAGAAGAATTACAAAAGAGTTCTGCATAGCCATGGCAAAAATTCAAGAAGAAAATAAATATTCTATATTGCAAATTTTCTAGCCTACTTTATTTCCAAGTACGTCTTTTCTCTGTTTACGGATCTATTGATCTTTAAGTACATGGCTCTACACAGTGTTGCAGATCAAGAGCTAAGTGACAGGCTGGCAAATTACTTTGCTGAAAAGAAGGCCCAGGTTGGTTGGAAGAACCAAAACAACGGTGCAACAGATGAGCCTTTGATATGAGAAGGTGTGCAATATTGATTCATTTAAAAATGTGATCAGGGGGAGGAGCTTCGCGGGCATCCAAGATGGTCGCTTGAGCACAGAGCTCCCCGGACCCGTGCCACCCCTCACGATTATCCTGGCATTATCCTGATTTTGAGGACGGGCTTTTGTTCGCATATCTTCGCTGATCTTCGCACACTTTGAAAATTCGAATTCGGACGCCGGGGTCCACTTTTACGTCGAGTCTGCTTTTTGAGGCCCCCCCCCCCCGAGGCGGACCGGGGGCTCGGTTGCTGAGCAGGCCGTGGAGTAGTTGATCAACAACGGCTGCGGGGGTCCCCTTCTGGTTGACCCCTCCTGACTTTCGGTTTTGATTTTGCTCCCGGCTCTGACTGGCAGGGGTGCGGCCTTTCACCACCTTCGGCTGGCCCGCTGCCTTTCTTCTCTGCCTGATGCTGGCCCGGCTGCCCGTCTACGACTTGGCTCTTTCGTGCCTGCAACGCTCGGATTTTGTCTTGTGGATTGTCTGGACACTTGGCCATTTTCACCAGGTCGCAGGGACCCCTTCGGGGTCCCTTTTCCAAGATGGCCACCGGGCAGCCTCTCGAGAAACGAAAGACTAAGGCACCTCTCCGTGGTGGTCAAAACCAGACCAACATTATGGATCACTATTCGCAAGTCAAGGGGTCGCCTGGCGCCGTGGGTTGTGTTTCGGATACTGCTAAGACTCACTTTCCGACATCCTCTGACCCATCCTTGCAGGACGTCATGGGAGCCATAGCCAACATGCAGGCCTCTATGGGACAGCAGTACGAGGCTTTAGCTTCTAAGATCGACACGGTGGCCATCGATATCACGCTGATTAGAGCGGATCTCTCGAAGACTAACGAAAGAGTTGAGTCATTGAGCTTAAAGACTTCTAGTCTTATCACTGATGTCACGGATGCCCAGACTGAGATCGGCAATCTACGATCCTCTCATGACCAAATGGCTCGTCGTCTCAAGGATTACGAAAATAGGGCCCGTTGCAACAATGTGCGCCTTATTGGCGTCCCGGAGGATTCCGAGACTGCGGGGGCTGACCTCCTGGTTGAGGACCTGATTGCCAACCATCTGTCTCCCACTGGACTTAGCAAGTTCTTCGCGGTGGAACGGGCTCACCTTGTTCCCGGCGGGAAGGCTAAGCCGGGTGACCCTCCGAGACCCATTATCGCCAGGTTGTTCCATTTTCGAGACCGGGATGCTGTTCTGCAGGCTTCACGGGATGAAGGACCGGTTAACTTTGAAAACGCTTCCGTTTCCTTCTATCCTGACTTTTCGCCGCTTGTCCAGAAGCAAGGACTTGGCTTTCAGGGAGTCAAGAGGCAATTGCGAGACTTGGGTCTTAAATACTCCCTGTTGTTCCCGACCAGACTGCGGATTGAATATCAGGAGCGTGTTTTCTTTTTTGACCGCCCTGAAAATGTTAGTGACTGGCTCGACTCCCTGCCTATGAGACATGAACGTACTGGGCACCCTGGAGGCGCTGACAGAGGTGCGGCTTAATGAGGACTTCACCTGTGGATCCCGGCGCCTGCACTTTTTTTGCTGTATCAGCTGAGTCCGGACTTGGGTCTTGTTAGGCCTAGATCTGCCCGGGGGTGGCGGGGGGTGAATGGGAACTCTTCCTCCTCCTGGGTTCTTTGCGTAGCTTAGTTTAGTTATGGGGCGACAGGCACACTGCAAGTTGGGGTGGCTTCTTAGTCTTACGCAGGGGTGCAGGGTGGGGGGAGCAACATGGGTAAGTTGGGGGGTGTTTGTGTGTTTGTGTGTTTTTGTTAATTCACGAGGCATCGTATTGTTTTTTCTATTCGTATTGATTGTGGTGTTCTATGTGGGTCCTGCTCTTTCTATTCATCGGGGATGGGGGGCGGCGAGTTGAGAATTTTATCCTGGAATGTCAATGGAAAAAAAAAAATGTGATCAGTTTCAGCAACTGACAGACCCATAATGTGAATTGATCCTCAATGTATCAAGAGTCACCGGATCTGCAAGGCATTCCTATCTTTCAAAAATCCAGAAGAAATACTGCCAAGATCTGCATTTAAGTCATGATGGCCACTACCTCCTCGAGCAAACGAAAATGCTGAAACTGAACAACCCAGAAATATATATATTTAGGTGTTTTATAAAGTGCCAGTTGACATCTTAAGATACATTCAGAGTACTCATACTTGATGATATATGGGACCAAGGGATCTGAATAGTCACAAATAACCAAGCCACTAGAATCCATTAGAGAGGGGTGGATTTCAGCTTCTAGCACTTAACATTGCTGTCCTAAGGAGCAGTCTTAGACAAAGGCTTCTTAAAAGGTCAGTTTTAAGCCTTTTTCTGAGATGAGAGTTCAAAGCGTTACAGAGTTTTGAGTCCACCAGTCCCAGGATAGCTATCTGGGTTTCTGACATAGAAGGGGTGTGCAGGATCCTGTGTGATGATTCTGATTGATGGTCCCCAGTTGAGATGTAATGTGGTACCAACTTTTGTAAGTATGATGCACCTTTGCTCCAGCAAGATTTGGGGATGATGCGCAGTGACTTGAATTTAATCTTCACATCCATTGGGAGCCTGTTGAGCAGTTTCTGAACCAGTTTGAAATGGTGAAATATGTGTACGTTTGTACACAACTCTGGAGCCTAATTTATGTGGCAGTCAGGTTCCTCAGCAGGCTTGTGTAAGTCATGTTGCAGTAGTACAGCCACCCCAAATCAGGACAATGTGTGAGTTCAGCTTGGTTTGAGGTTTGCAGGAAAGGCAGGATTTTGCAAAGTAAAATTAGTTCCATGTTGACACTCTTGGCTATGGCATTGCTGGATGAATGATAGGTTTGAGTAAAGGATGATCCCAGGGTTTTGTCTGTAGTGGATAGAGCAAGACCTGTGCTGAAAGAACATCGAATAGATAGTTTAATTGAATCTTGACCACCTAGGTTTGCTGGTTTAGATTTGCTGAGGCATAGGAATCTTTCTGTCATCCATTGATGTATATGGCCTGGGCAATGGGTGATGTTATTATTGTGCATCCCCTAGGTTGTTATCTAGGCCAGTGTAGAATTGGGTGTCATCAGTGTACATCTGAAAGTGGATCTTGTACTCCTTGAGGAGCTGCTTGTTGATCCTTGTCAAATGTGTTCAAGGGCTCTTCTCGATTGATATTGATAGAGTTGCTATTGACCAATGGAAAGCCTGATCTGAGGTTATGGCAATCCTGCCTGTACTCAATGGGGCCCTGTTCTTCATACTTGGCAAAGGTTCATAGCTGTGGAGTAGTTAAGGAAGAAGTACTATCAATGTGTCTGTAGGTAGCAGCAGTGTCCAGGAATTACTTTCTTCGAAAAACGCTACTCTGCCTCATCCAGTTTCTTGGCCTACCACATCAGATCTCGGTGACAAATACCTTTGTGACGTCAAACCTAAACTAAAGTAACTGGTGTACCTTGGATGTCTCTGGAGGAATGCTAGGAAGTGCGGAGAATTGAAAGTGCAGCAGTTTGCTGCTTAGACTTCATACCTTTGCACACATCTCTCAGGTACTTCAGACTCTGCATTAGCTGATAAAGCAAACAGCATTTATGACAGTGAACATTACACAAGAGATCTACTAAGGAATAGATCTAGAACTTGTAAAGAGAGAATACAGGTGGGCAAGCCATCAAATTAACAGGGAGCGCTAAGCCAGAGCCGAGCTATAAAAATATGACACATAAATCATGCTACAGACATCATGTTAAAATTTGATAAGGTGACTTCAAAATGAAAAAATGTGTATTCCATTAAAACATGGAAGTGTTTCACCTTAGTAGATAACATTATTTCTCTGCATTGAGAAGTGTTTACTGAAAGTGAGCTTTTTTAAACATGAACTGAGAAACATTTCTGCCCATGGTCAGTTGTCTTGTTTACCCTATGTGGGGCATAGGTTCCTACTATAGATGGAACTACATTATAAACTATTAAATCATATGCAAGATAAGTTTTTGCACAGCGCACATCTTGAACTAACATATTTAAAAGGGATTTTCAATGTGATAATGAACAAAAGGAGGCTTGGTTACATAAAGAATGTGTCAATGATCGCACAGTTTGGTTAAGAAGGGAAGACAGGATTGATCCTTGATTTTCTAGTTTAATTGCTGAGCAATTCAGCCACTACATGTGACAAGGCAGGCAGCTGTAACGACTAGACCACATCACCACCCTTGAAAACTCATCTTGTTTTCGCCTCTAGGTTCCAAGTAAACCTTCTGCTGAGCCAGAACGAAGCATCTAGCTTGAGCCGGGCTTAAGCTTTCAGTGGCTCCCCCACCTCTATTGAGAAAGTAGTGCCATATGTTCCTTCTCGGGTCCTGATATCAGAGTTACTATAGTAGATGCTGCTGCTGCACTTCAAATGCACCCAACTAGAGAGAACCGTGGCCTTCTAATAATTTTGTTGCATGCAGGCAAAATAGTTTTTCAGCCACAGGATATATCTGAGCTTGATTTTATATTGCTTCATCATGCCATGAATAATGATCAAGCTCTTTATAAAAAATAAATAGCATAATCTTTCCGAAAAAGGTTGAGCGATTTCAACGTTACGTTCGTGTTCAATAGTAATTGGTGAAGTGTGCTGAGTTAGAGATGCCTATTCCCAACCTGCATTTTGTATTACTTTTATAGTACTAAAATAGTACTACTAAAGTACAACAAAATGCTATTCACAAACCTTTGTGTGTAAGTCTCCACCTCTCCTATTCTTTCTGTGTATGTTTACTACTTAGTGACCAATTACGATGTCAGTCAGAAAGGCTCCGAACAGCATTTGGTTTGTCCGAATCCGATTTGTAACCTGCGTTTCTGACCAAAACGAAAACATTTCCAACCAACGGATTAGAATGTTAGGTAACCATTCGGAATCTGATTCTAAATCAAACTGTATCCTCTGCATTCCACAAATTTAGGCTTATAAGGAAAATAGTCCCGTTTCTCCCAGAGAGTGCAAAAAAATCTGTGGTGAGCTCATTGGTGCTCTCCTCATTGGACTATTGTAACGGCCTTTTTGCCAATGCTCAAGCCCGGGTGGTTGCCAAACTACAAACAATTCAGAACGCGGCGGCAAGACTGCTCTCTGGCACCTCCAAATTTAACCCGATCAGCCAAACAATCAGGAATTACCATTGGTTGACAATCAGAAACTGGATTAAATTTAAAACTCTTTGTCTAACTTTTAAAGCATTTCATAAACAAGGGCCAGAATTTCTCAGAGAGCAGCTCATTGCCTACCATCCAACCAGACAGCTAAGATCTTCGACACGGCTTCAACTCGTGGTACCGCGTACTAGGACTGTCACGTGGGGAGACAGATGTTTCACAGTTACTGCAGCAAGACTTTGGAACTCGCTTCCATTACTGATTAGATCAAGTCAATCCTTGTTCCAATTCAGGAAATTGCTGAAGTCATGGTTGTTTGACCAGTAACCTGTCTATCCCGGTTACTCCCGACAGTTGTTCCATCTTCCCCTGCTGAGACTTAAACTGAAATCACAGCGCCAAGACGCCCACGGGCATTTGTTGCGCTCTATAAATTGTAAAAATAAATAAATAAATTCCGGGGGGCTGTAGCAGACCCCCTTCACCCTGAGGTCTCTGGTTGGGGCACGTTAGGGTACCCAATGGACCCCCCTGTCTAACCATGGACAGTGTGGGAGGCACCATGGGGTGCCTACCATATGGTGCACGGTTTTTTAAAACCGCCTTTTTTTTCAATGGGAGCCTGTGTTCTCGTTCGGAACACAGGCTTCCTTTGAAGTCAATGAGAATCTGACCGAACGGTAGTCAGGAACATCGTAATAGGTCCGTTGGACTCGCCGAGCCCGACTCGGTCGAAACAATTCCAAAACCGAGTCGGTCAGAAGAGTTTCCGACCGACATTGTAATGAGGCCCTTAGTAGTAAATATGGTAGGGACCTAGGAAGTGGCTGGAAAAAGGGGCATACCTACTAATAAATGGGAGGGGTTAAGGAGGCAGAGGAGGAAGCAGTAAACACATTATTATTCACAAACTTAAGTTCTAAAGTTGCAACAGGCAAAAAGTGGCCCTAAACAGTAGTAGATTACTCCAGCTCAGAGCTGGAGTAAGTCCAGCACCACTCATTGCCAACCACTGGTACTGCAACTGCAATTGCACTGTACGTAATAACGGTGATGGGGAGTAATGTTTAATTACATTAATTTCAATTATTTTAAATTGTTACAAATATATATAAATGTAATTTAATGTTAAAGCATCTACAAATATAACATATGTATTATTTGATAAAAAATATGGTATCCTTTTGGAATCTATAATTTATTGCAACGTTAAATATTAGAATACTTCTAATTAATTCCTATACACCATACATTTCATAATTATTATTTTTTTTAAATCTTTAGGTGGGAATTTATTTTTTCATTTAAACTTCAAAAAAATAGTTTTAATTCAAATTAATGAATTGAAATTAATGAAAGGTTTAATTAAAATGTAAGTTAATAGTGCTGTGTCATTTTTTATTTTGTTCTACATTAAAAATGACTATATAAAATTAATTTTCATGAATATTTTACATAATAATATTTTCACCCTATTTTTGTGAGTTAAATAGACTTTCCTACTTTTCCTTATAATTTACCATAGGGAGACTCCACAGTCGGGTGGAGATATCCCTGTAGTAAAGAATAGGGAACATTTTAAAAGATTATTAAACTTCATAATGAATATCTTTACATAAAATAATAGTTTACATAAATGTTGTATGTTTATTTTAAATGTAGAACAAAGTTGAAATGCTAGAACACTACTAACTTAATTTTGAACTAAATGTGTAATTAATTTAAACATATTAGATTTAATTCCAAAAATATTTCCCAAGTTTAAATAAAAAAAATCATTTTCACCTAAAGTTAAAAAAAATATTATGGTGCATTAACAGTCATTAAAACTGGCATATAAAATAAATTAAAAGTGATTTGAATATGCTATACTAATAATTAATGTTACATTGATTTATAAATTCAAAAAAGTTTACAATATTTTATAAATAAATAATACATATTTTTTCAATATTAAAATACATGTATTTATATTTTTAACTATTTTTGGTAATGTCATTTAATTTAATTTTTGTTCCGATGGGGTTTTATTTTACAACACTATCCCCGTTATTTTATGAAGGGAGGGTGTTGGAGTATCAGTGGGCGGCCCGTGTCTGCTGCTGGATTTACTAATGTTTGTTTTTTGGCAGAAGTAGCTCACACTCTTAAGTTTGGGTCCAACCCTGTTTTCACGAAATGAAAATATGTAAGTCTACACTATTGATTACCTTTACGTTTGCGCTTTGTGAATAGCCAACTGTACTAATGTTACTCAAAAGTGTAAGTGTAAATTACACATTTAAATTACTCACAGGTGTGATTTACCTTTGTGAATAATCTTGAGAGCGTCTAATCTTAGGCTCCCTCCTCCACTGCTACTATTTAGTGACAGGCGAGTTAGTTGTTATTAGACAGTACAAGGAAGAAATGTAGGGGCTTTTTACAAGTCTGGCGGTCTTCCGACCGAAAGACTTGCAGTTGCGCAATAGTAGCGGTCCACCATTTTGCCTATTACCACGTTTACCGTCGTATTGGCAGTGGACCGCCAGCTGCACCAGGGAACAGTCATTCCCTTGGTGCTGGTGAAACTGCGCTACAACGTAATATACTGAGCAGGGACTGGTGCAGTCCCGCTCAGCATATTAAGAGTTCCTGCACCACCAGCCATTTCATGGCAGAGCCCCGCCATGAAGAGGCTGGCAGTGCAGGAACAATGGGGCCCTACAGGACCCCCATATGCCCCTCGCCATGGGAATACATTCAGGGGGGCCCAACATGTACCGCCAACATGTATCTCAACAAAGTTCCTGCACGGTATGGACGTCTACGTCCATGCCGGAACTTTTTTGCCATTCCCATAGCGGTGCCTGTTTTCTAGGCACTGCCATGGGAAGGGCAAAGAACTGCCCGCTGTATTACGAGTTGTACTCTTTCAACTCGTAATATGGCGGGCAGTCCTTGCACAGGTTTGGCGCAGGTGTGCTGGCAGAAAGCTGGTGCAACTGTGTCAAAGTCGTAATGAGGCCCCTAGTAATTAGACAGTCCAAGGAACAGGAAGGTTGCATAGTTTAATCCCTACCTCTTCCTTCTGCTTTGATTCTAGTTTTCAGGTCATGAGGCGCGACTAGAATTTTGTTGAAATGGCCAGAAAATGGGGTGATAATGCTGGAACTGGTGTAATCGAGCGGAGTGGTAATTTCACAGTAGGCGTTCAAAAATGGCATTCCTCACAACTGGTAAGGAGGGCCTAACTAACTTGGTTAATTGTGACAAACATGTTAACAGACACTGTATTGAATTCTTTATTGAATGTTTAAAACTACCATATTAAAAACAGATATTGGTGCATTAGCTTTTCGATTCCATTTCTGCAGTTATTTTTGCACAAACCAGTGCGTATTGCTGTAAACTGAACATGTATGTTAGTCTTACTACCAGAAGGTAATATTCCACGTAGTTTGCCTGCTAGAGTGGTTGCACAGTAGTACAGTGCTATGCTTAGTGCGCTACTATTTGAAAATAATCCTGCTTTGACGTTCAGTTTCTTGGAATTACTTCCTGCCAAGTATTTTTTGCAGATCACGACAGCATATGGTTTCCCTTTGGGGAATGAAAGGCCCATGAACTATGGAACTACTCTTTTTCCACCAGCTCCAAAAATATACCATGCAGCGTTAGCATGGCGCGCTCCAAGATTCGCCTTTCCAAAATAAGCAAACTAACGAATTTGCTGAGCGCGCGTCTTCGAAACCAAACACAGCCGAGCCGACAAATAACACTTTTACTTTTCTTTTGAGAGAAGCCGACTTTATTACATTGGTTAACTGTAAATTATTGCGTGAAACCTTCAGACTTTCTTTGAGCACACACAGCGAGTAAGGCCTGTTTCAGAAATCATGGCCAGCTATTAAGAAAGTCTGAGGAAGACTTATTTTTTTCATGAAAACGCTTTCGGTGCTGACAAGCATTCATTAAGTCGTTTGGGCAATCAGGTTGAAGGTTTTAGAAAACTAGGCATATGACATCCGGGAGCAGACTGCATGAGGACCAGCACTGCAGGTGAGCAGGCCGAGGCAACTCTGCATGGAAAATATTAGGCAACGGTTCTCAACTGTAGTTAGTTACCAAACATTATTAGACATTTTTAAACCATCGATATTTCTCGACTTTTATTTTACCAAAATTATAAAAAGTTGTTCTTTTCTATGACCCTAAGTAATGCGCCGTTGCAGTACCTACGCCATGTAAGTAACCCGTGTTACCTTTGCCCAATTTATTGCTCTCATATTACCGCCTTCGAAGGATGGAAGTCTGTGTCTGTTTTAAATCACAACTTCCAGAACACCTCAATTATCAGCAGCGAGCGTTTACTGAAGTTTCTGGCTTCAATGGTCACTCGGAAATCTGGTCGGAATGCTACTGACCAACGGAAGTGGGATCCGCAGCAAACTTAGCGGCAAAAAGCCTGGGCATAATAATCGATCATAAACTCCCTATGAGGCCTCAAATAAACAATGTGGTCTCGAAACGAATTGCTATCCTAGGGACAACAAATAATCTTACTCCTTATCTTTCCACTGAAACTATGAAATCCATCATGATGGCAACGATCGGAGACAATTGATTTTTCCAGTAGCGTTTATTTAGGACTGCCAGATTGCGATTTAAAACGATTTAAAACTTCTTCAAATGCTCCAGAGTGTTGCAGCCCCCCTGCAGGCAAACCATGGCCCTGAGGCAACAGGGGGCCCCGTAGGGCCTTTTTCTGATTCCTCACCTACACAGTTTTAATGGCGGCCTCACCGCCATGAAAACTGTGCCGGTGAGGAAACTCTTAATATGCTTGGCGGTGCTGCAGCGGCACCATCAGCATATTAGAGCCTCTCACGACCACACCCCTGCTGTGAGATCCATGATCCTTGGCAGTTGCAGCGGATCTGTTGCAGTCTCACCGCCATATTTGTAATACAGCGGGTGGCCCACCAGTCTAGCGGTCCAGGGACCGCCATCACAGGTTTGGCAGTCCGACGGGCCCCCAAAGTTGTAATCAGGCCCTTAGTGCCAAGATACCTTTGGGTGAACAAGTTCTTTACAAATTTTCAAAATCATAACCATCCTCCTATGGTTATTAGGGGTTGGGCTAAGGCAGTCAATTCATAGGCATTAAAAACTTTACAAAGAGCCAGATTTACCATAAGGAACAAAGGGAAACCACTGTTTAGCTGAAGCATAATGGGCTGCATTCTAGGCTAAGGAAACTCAGGCCATCCAGCACCACTTTAATACAGACGCTCGCTTAAATGCTGTTCTGATTCGGAGAAATAATACGGTTCCTGTGCCTGATCTCGAAATACTGACATACGTATTTCATGAGTTTCTCTTAGAGCTGTCTGTACTTCCTCTACAGTTTGAAAACTGTTCTATGAAAAAACTCACAACATTACCTTTTTTTAAAAATCTTTTAAGGAGAACTCTCCCAAATTACTCCCCCCAACCTTTCCATCTGCAGAGGGGTTGACTTGCTTTCTACGCTACCTCGCCCAGTGCAATATTGGCACTAGTATTTCCAAGTATGTGTTTGGTTGTCATTCCAGAACTGAAACATCTCACTATGGAGATTTGCATTTTCAGGGAATAGAGACACTGGGATGGGGAGCCAGGATAGTGACGGAGAGTTGGAAATGAAAGCAATGCAGGGTGAGAAGGCAGTAAAAAATGAAGGAAGAGCAATGCAGCTGAAATACTTTTAAAGCCCTAGAGAAATCCATCAGAAAATTGTTATTTAAAAAAAACTGGTTGCTATTGGTACACAGGCTATGAATGCTCGGTTCCACATAGCAAATTTGTACCGACAATATCACAATAGTAGCCCATTCACTTTATGTCGACCCTACATACCAGTCGCAATATCAGACTGAGTAGAATATATTGTACATTCTTGTATTGATGAAAACCCCCTCCACTAGTGCAGCTCCTCCAGCCTCACTAACTCCCTCTTGGCAGTCTACACTTTGCTACAAACTATTTGGCACAAACTTAGTCTACACCTGGCAGCTTTTTTACCAAAATCAGAAGCATGTAGTCTTGAACTGGCCAGTAGTCTTCACTACTCCCGAAATGTTATAGTTGGCATCGTATTTTACTCCCTAACACTTTTTTTGTAACCTCTTGAACACGGTATGGGCAGCCCCCATAATTGACACTCTATTTCACGAGATAGTATTAAGCTTTGCTTTATTTATTGCCGCCTTGGGAATGTCTTGTGTTGAAGACGAAACACTTGCTGGCCAAAGAATTTGTTACCAAGAATTGGTTCAAAATACTGGATTAATGTACCAGCAACATTCTGTATAATCTAAGAAGCATTTTAAGTCATCAAGTTTAGTCAACCAACTACATTGCGCCTGAGGTGACAGGGTGCACAAGCTTCTTGCAGAGAAATATTGGGGTCATTATGGAAGCGCATATACTTATACCGCTGCAACTAGTCTTCCTTTTGAGGGCATCATACTGAACATGGCGAGGGTGCTATACATACTAGAGAAGTGCAAATAGCAACAAGCATTGGCAAATCTAATCGCTCTGGGTTTTGCACTTCTTGTTTTGTTTTGTCATAGTTTTTGAAAAACGTTATTGTTCAGGAAGCTGTTAGGCCCTCATCAGTCTACACAAAAACATTGAATAAAGCCCAAAATTTTGTTTTGGTCTTAACAAAGCACACCTTGCCATAGTACTCCCTGGCACTGAAGATAGCTCCTCTGTGTGTGGATGTTCTCCTTGCGAAAGGGTAGCTAGCCGTAACTCACAGTGAAGTCAGCCAATGGCTGAAGTGGGTCAACAGAATGTCCCTTGGTGCATGCTAGAGTGTGGGGTAAGAAAATGTGAATGATACAACCAATGGATGAAGTCTGTCTGAAAACCTCTATAGATAACAATGCTATACACAATTTTAGTAAAATCAAAAGGTCTTGGCTAACATACACTTAAAAAAGATAATCAGTCTGGCATTGGCAGCGAGCCTCTTGCCTTTGAGAAAGAAAGATAGAAGAAGGTAGGCAAGAAAGAAAGAAAGAAAGAAAGAAAGAGCAAGCTAGTAAGAAAGAGAGTGAAAGAAAGAGAGACAAGAAAGAAAGAGAAAGCAAGAAAACAAAAGGAAGAAAGAATTAAAGAAAGAGAGATAGGCCAGAACAAAATGAAGGGAAGAAAGAAAAAGGAAATACAGAAACGAAGAGGAAGGAAAAAAAGAGAAAAAACAAGGCAAGAAAGAAAAATGTAAAAGAAGGAACAAAGAAGGAAAGAAAGAAATAAGGAAAAAATAAAAAAAACAGCAAGAAAAAAGAATGACAGACAGGGTGAACATGAGCTTATTTTCATAGTTCATGTGAACTGCTGATGTGGGTGAGAAAGCAACAGATAAACAAATGCCACTTCAAAAGGAATTTACAACAGCATTGGCAGGAGACAGGAACTGATAAACCTTTAATTCCTCTGCGCTCGCATCTGGTAGAAAGTGTCATGCTATCACACCAGATACAATAAAGGCAACACTAAGGTAATAATAAAAGTAAAAACAAAAACACTGGCACTGAATGGAACTACATTGTGTGCAGATGTGCTCCTTGTGAAAGGATTAAATGCAGTCACTCAAAGTGAAGTTAGCCAGTGGCTCAAGTAGGCTGACCCTTTGCCACATGCTGAACAATGTGGTGGGCGGAAGCAAAATGTGAATGAGACAAGAACAGACAAATGAAGACAGGTGGCTGAAAGCACCTTTATGTAAGTATATTATACATATAATTTAGTAAAATCAAAACGTCTTGGCTAAAGTCAGACCTAAAAACGATCATGGTGCAGTAAACAGTGTACAATGACTGAATATTCATGACAGTTGTGCTTTACGCATTAGGTAAATGTACATATTAGCATAGCAATTGTGTGTTACTTTCTGGTGGAGATGGAAGTACTGACATTGTAATAGTGAATTCATCTTTGAAGTATGGTAATGGTGATTGACATATCATGGGGATAGAATGATATCTGTCATCATGAGGCAGTGTGGAAGCAGATTTGGCAATTTACGTGCTGCAGGAAGTGTAAGTGCTGGAATGGGCATGCATGAAGTTGCAGTCTCTCCAAGTTGCAAGATTTGTAGGTATCTGCAGCTCGAACAGAAGTCAACACTCTACCAGATAATCCCATTTATTCTGCTTTTTAAAAGAAATAACCAGAGTGGGAACTTTTTCAGGAGCCCTTTGGTAGAGAGTGGTTACTAGGCTCAGATTGTGACAATCAGAACATTTTACCACTGTTTTCTCAAGTCTTAACTTTACCATTGACCCAAAACTGAGCATTAGTACGCCACTTTAGCACTTCACTCTCATGGCAGAGAAGTTGAGCTGTCCAAGGGACTCATTACAAGTGAGGGCACAGCAGGGCTGGTCATCCTACTGCCCTAATGCGACTAGGGCGGTCGGGCTGCCCTGGGACCACCGCAACTCCCAGGGATCAGAGATCCCTGGGGATGGGGCAGCGGTCTTGAGGCCACAATATGTTTAGTGGGGCAGCTGCCACCAGCTGCAGGGCCCCCTTGTGCCTCTGGGCCATTGGGTGCACAAAGGGAGGCACATGTTGTGTCACCCTGTGTGCATGAACCCCAGTATCTGTACGTCATGGACTGCAGCAGTCCATGCCATGCAAGTTCTAATTTTGACGTTCCCATTGCAGTGCCTTTTTCATAGGCCCTGCCGTGGGAACCCCAGAGAACTGCCCACCAGACAGGAGAAAACTCAGAATCTGACGGCAGTACAACCACAGATCCTTCCGTGTGGAGGTGGGGTGGTCCCCTTCCAGCATCGCCAAACTCGTAATGCGGCCCCAAGGTTTACTTAGGGAGGTGGTGAGCAGTTCGAGACTGAGAAGGTAAGAAACCAACTAACAGCAATCAATAAATCAGTGCCCCATCAGTGCATTCACTTATGAACGAAGCGCTCACCTCAGACACAAGTTCACTACACAAAAAAAGCTAGCATCCCACTCTGGCTTACAGTGGTAATGGTAAGGCATCAACTGATGTCTTCTTCTCTGACGACAAATTAAACCTTGGCACAGCACCTCTTCTAACTTTGAAGGAGTTACTTCCCCTTTATTGAGATATACACATTCATACATGATGCAGCAGCAGAGGGGCTTTTTTTGTGATGATATTGTTTTCAGTGGAGGGTTCCACAGTCGGCTCATCTCCGCCTTATTTGATAGGATTTATATTATATATTATATTGGAAGCACCTTGGAATACTTGAATAGCAGACCTGCCAATTTGCCAATATTCTTTACAGTGTGCGTATGGGGCAGGACTGACGAAGTGGCAGGCCTCGTGCCAAGAACTACCCAAGAGGTACTCTGCTCCCAACAATCCCTGCAGCCCGCTAAAAGGCTGCCGCCTAGGTCTTAGCATGCTTTCGCACCCCTTAATATTCATCGGCTGCGTACAGCCTCCAAAGACAAGCTGGAAAGCCCCTTTGTGCAGTGGGTTCCAGTTAGTTTGCTCTGCCACCATGTCACACATGGTGGCAAACTCTAAGCTGGCATGTCTGGAATAGCAACCTTTTTTAGATGGCTGCACCCTTGAATATTTGAGCAGTTTGAATTGGAAGGGCCCTGGCATATGATGGCAGCACCAGGACATATAAATAACATGCTGATGGCATTTTATTTTCTGTCACTAAACATTTAGGTTATTATTTGGGTTGATGAGAGATTGACACTGTATGCCAGCACTGTCTGTAAAACTGGTGCTTTTCTCATGAAATAGTATTTTTATGTGCATGCTTTCCTGGAAGGCTCACTATGTCACAGCTTCTGCAGTGGCATAGATGTTGAATTATACATTTTCTTCTAAGAACATCTGCGATTTGCTGCTACATAAAAATATTGCTTTCGAGTACTGTGACAAATCCTGCTATATTGCAATATTTTATTCGTTTCTCTTTAGCACTGCCTGTAGAATATATATATGTTTACCTATAATTCAGTATACATGGAATATTGTACTCTAAAATACCATGTTTGGCCTCTTTCATAAAACATGTACAGGAATTTATATAGCGCAAATCACCAAGCGGTTTCTAAGCGCTTGCTTAGGGAACCCGTCCTGGTATTCCCCTGTGAGATAACCCCGGCAGGGTATCCACAAGGTGAAAGCCAGGCATCCCGCCGCGAGGGGCCGTTGTGGAGATTAAGCAAGCTATTGCCCAGAGTCGCAGAGTGTGAACCCGTGAATCGAGTAGGCACCGGAGCGAGAATTGTCGAGTCCATGGACATTTTAGGACTCAAGACCCCGCCGAGCCGGGAATTGAACCCTGGTCCCGGGCTGACCTCTGCTTCCAGGTCTGCCTCCTCTAACCAGTGAGCCACACTTCTCCACATCTTACACCGCCTCCCACCCGTGAACCAAATGGTCCATATTAAAACATTTTCCATGACAGCTTTTAGTTCTCTTGGGAAGCTAATCTTACCATAAGGTCTCTGAAGTCTGGAGCACGAAGAAATACACAGGAGATGATTCCTGTGTTTCCTGAGGAGCTGCAGAAATTTGGGCAATTAACCCAGTTAATCAGATCCCCAGATTCCACAGGATGAGTAAACTATAAAGAATAGTTACTGCCCTCAGAACAGGTAGTTCTACCCTCAGCAAATAGACCTGGGAAAAAGATATGTGGTGGGACTGACTGATGCAAAACATAAATATGGTTGTATTCTGACATAGATGGCCTCCGTTGACTATAAGCAAAAGCAGCCTCAATTCAAGCGCTTACATCAAGCATATTTCACGCCTACAAATCAGCTTGGGATAGACCCAGCCAGGCCTCACCATTGCCCACCTCAGTCAGCTCATCCGGGGGAAAGACAGCCAACCTACACCTATCCACCTATTTTTAGGTCTCGCCTGGCGTTGCAGCGTGCATGCGCTGATCACTCTGCGATGGCTTCTTGGAATCAATAAACTTTAGGAAGTTGAGTTTCGGCTCCATCCGTACTTTGCATTGGTGTGCGTCATTTTGCGTCATTCATTATGCTAAACGGAGTGTGATGATTGTACCAGAGGCTTTTTGGTCCCTCCTGGTTACCACCTTGTCCTCTTTTGGCCCCGCCCACACGGGCTGGATCTTTTACTGGCGGCTTTACACTCTCTCCTTTAAAAGCCAGTAAGCACTCTTTTCTTTTCATTGTCAGCGCTGTCCGCTATAGCTGCGCTTGTTTTAGGCTTGTATTCCCTCGGTTGCACTTGGTGCGTCTCGATTGCAGTCGGAAGCGATCACCCTCCTTTATAGTGCCTGTTAGGTTCAATGCGCGTCTCGAGGGAGGAAACGGAATATACTGAGCTGACAAAAGTCAAAACGCTGGCACCAATAAAGGTAAACACCAAGGACAGCAAGTTTTTTTCGCACTGCAAGTTTAGTGGTTCTAGGCACTGGGCTGCTGCTCTCTGTGCTCTTCTTTCAGAAGATTTGTAGCCATTGGTTATATGCCTCCATAATTTTTAAGAGAAAATATTTCAAGTTCAGTGTGACGTGCAACAACTTAACTCAGGCATGTTTCTTTTTTTTAAGGCAATAGCAAATACATTCTGGGACGTGGAAGTCCATGATTTAAACTTCTTTTAGCAAAAAAGCCAGGATTGGCTTGAGTAACACACACCACACCTTTGCAGTACTTCTGGATGCAACAGGAAACGACGACGGCAGAGGATACCAGCATGATTCCTCCTGCAAGAGCTGCCACATTTTCCTAGCTCCTTGTTGCTTGTTCACAGAATTACGTGTGAACAAAACTCAAGTATGCACATAGATCGAAGGAAGCAGGGTCAAGGCCTTTTAATTAAAACACAAGCTTAAACTGTACCCAAAATAATTTTAAAATGACCTAACACTGGCCAGGTTCTCAAATTCAACATGCCCAAGTACAGTCTTTTATTCCTTCACTTCATCACTTACAATATTTGCATTACTCCCTGCTTCCTATTTTTACGCCATCAAAGTCAAAGCTGAAGTACCGAACCCTACTGCGTAACCAACTATCCCGCAACAGAGAACCCCTTTCAAGGCAAAACTTGCAAAAAGCCGGAGAGTCCTGTAATCTCCATCGGCATCGACTTCCTGCTGGCCACAAAACACTAATTGGCAAAACAAAACCCTGAAGCGGAGCGCACTAATCGGGTGCCTCTTAAGGCTTCCGCTGACCAAGGAAAGGTTTGAATAGCGAAACCACAGAGGACCGTTCTGTGAACTCCTATAGAGAGACGGGAAGCCTTTGGAGCCGGGGTTTCAGAATCCGTTTCTCCAAGCTTCTTCGTTACCCTCTTTATACTTTTCCAAACGTGTAAAAGGGAATAGCCTGCGCAAGCCATGCTCGGAATGCGCTGCCCTTAGGAACCCACACAGCACAGCATGCCTTCACACAGTCATGCACAGACTCCACACGGTTCTCAGTGTCCAGCTATCACTTGTACTCCCCTACATATGTAAAGTTTCCGGAAACAAAGTGAACTACTCTAAAGCCGAGTTAGGTTTAAACAAGCATTTGCAAAGCAATAGGTCTCGCGTGTTCCCAAGTTTGAGCTATTGGCATTGAAAATGACAATGCCTTTTATTTATGTTTTGGTTTTTTAAACATAAATAAAAGACTTTTTCATTTACAATGCCAATAGCTTAAAGTCACCTAAATTCGAGACCTAGTGCATTGCATATGCTTGTTTTACTTCTGGTGTGAGATCACCCCTATCTCAAGCATGATCAGGGGCCGGTTGGAACCACAGCCCATAACTGCTCTGCTAGGCTATGTTCAGGCTGATTCTGTATGATAGTAGATGGTTCATGGCAACTGAGCGGTTACTGACTAAGCACAGACTTGCAATGAATTGGTGTAGGAGTAAGTTCCCAAAAGAGACAACGGGTTAAAGGACCTAGAGACATATAATGGCAAAATTGAGTTATATGCAACAATCCAATCTCCCACCTCTAGGTCCAAAGACATTTGGGGCCAACACAGAACGTATCTGGTGCAAGATGATGCTAACAATTTGCAGGGCCGGACTGGCTACCGGGCAGATGTGTGTGCTGCCGAGCTAGGGGCTAATTTCTCTGTGGTGGGGGCTTATTTCGATGATGGGGACCTGCGTGCGATTTAAAATAAAAAAAGCAAAACGAATTTCGTTTTGCACACGCAGGTCCCCATCAACGAAATTAGCCCCCAGCACGGCAGCACACACAACTGCCCGGTAGCCAGTCCGGCCCTGACAATTTGCCTAACCACAGGGAAGATGCCACTAGAGATGTAGTAATTCCCCAGAATGACCTGTACGCAAATAAGGTTTCCCCCAGTTAATTTGAGGCCTAAGAGGAGGGGGAAAAGGGTAAACAATTATGAAACAACCTCTTATCAGACCTTTCTTATTTCAACACTGGTAATCACTCAAAACATGACATTTCCCCATAAACAAAGTCTCATCGAAGAAACTTATTTGCTTAGTTTTATTATCAAAACATTAATATTTTTTATTTTTTTTATATATATTTGTAAAACTCCTGTGATCATAAAACATTTACAAATAAAGACAAATTCATATAAATATTTGATTTGATTGAAAATTGGAGGATCAAATATCTGTACTACCCAAGAATCAGACAAAAGAAGAACTAATCAATAACAATTGAACAGACTTTTGAATGTTAATTTTGACTTCCACAATCAAGCTGGACAGTAACAGCAAGTAGGATCCCACTTACAGATGTGTATTTTATTGTCGTTTTTTGTGTGGTATGGTTGATGAGAATAAAAGGTGAGAATGGAGGTATGATGGTTTTGTATGTGGGTTACCTACCACAACTGAGAGATTTGATCCTCTAATTTTCAATCAGATCAAATGTTTATATGAATTTGTCTTTATTTGTAAATGTTTTTATGATCACATGAGTTTAAAAATATATATAAAAAACATAAAAAAATATAAATGTTTTGATAAATAATAAAACTAAGAAAAAAAGTTTATGTGATGAGACTTTGTTTATGGGGAAATGTCATTTTTCGAGTGATTACCAGTGTTGAAATAAGAAAGGTCATAATTCCCCAGAATGATACTGTGAATATGGCGCACTAAACATAGTTGCACTTGAACAATGGGACTAGCCCACAAGGCAAAGAAAAACAGCTGGCCTGATCACAAGATGGTATACTAAATGTTGGCAGATATGTAATATATGTTTGCCCACCTCACATTTCTCTTTTTGATCTTTGTTAGGGGTACAGGAAGAGAGATAAATGCTGTTGTAATATATGCATGATATTATGCATACATTAATTTCCTTTGAATATGTGTAACTGTTGATATTATACTCATTTGTAAGTTGATAAAAAAGTAAAATGTAAAAAAAAAACTGTCCCAGTCAATGATATGAATTGCAGCTCTAGAGGTGTGGTGAGTGGCAGAACCACTTTTAATCCAGTTTGGCTCAGACAGCCTTAAAATGCATTTGTATGAAGTTACTTTTCTGCTTAAGCTCACATTCTGTCATTTTTTTTAAATTAAGAAGGAAATAACTTTGAAGCATTTTCCTAGGTCTTTCATAGGCAGGTTTGGAAAATAAAGATTTGAATCCCAGCGTAGCCTATTAGGTAACCAACTAGCCGGGCCTACACATGAAATAGCTTGTGGGTTTTATTTCAGTGTGAAGCCAGACTAACCCCAATATGTACTTTTCCCTATTTCTATATATTAGCACCCTGCCCTGTGGCTTACAAGGTACACTTTAGGGGTGACTTATGAATGTGTAAAATCGTCTTTTCCAACATGGCAAAGGCATGTTCTCTGCCATGTGTTGCAGTGTATGTTAAACTGCAGCCTAGCCTCAGCACAGTGGTGCTCCTGAAAGAAATACATTTTAGTCACAAATGTGGGTGGTGTAAATATACACTGCAGCCCACATATGATGTTTCATAATCATGCCATAGGTGGGCTTTAGGGGCCTTTTACAGTGGATTTATTGGGAAGTTAAATAGGCCAAATAGGAAGTTTGAATGTACAATACATCTTTTATAAGGAAAGCATACTACTGTTTCCTGATCCCTATAGACATTAAAAATAAAGGACCCGTAAAAAGGCGAATGTCATTTGAATTGCCTTATCACTCCATTACAAGTGTTTTTTGCTTGATCATTTTAATGTGAATGTTTACTTTTGAATTGCAGGATGAGCGATTAACAGAAAACTAAAACATCACTAGGATGTAAAAGGCCTTGATCTGTGCTAAGCACTATTTTATACCAAATCTTTTTGCATACACCTCCGAAAGAGCTTTATTTCCACATACCAATATAATTCCTATCAGTAAGCAGGGTACAGTTGTATGGTCTTGACTTTCCTTTATGACCTGAACTTCGCATGTACGAGCACGTGAGTATGTTATTGTTAATGTCGTATGTGATGTACCTGATGATGTAATTTGCGATTGCTTCTGTGTTGTCATCACAGAGCACAGAGGGTGTCGAAGTTACGGTTGCACACCTTACGAACACTGGTGGATTTCACTGGTTCCTTTGTTTTACATTGTATTGTATTGTAATTGCATTTATATAGCGCTTACTACCCCTGACGAGGCGTCAAATCGCTTTTTCGGCGAGTAGCAAGCTACTCCGAGACCCATAGAGGATTAGCATTGAATTAGTATAGTGAAACATGCAAGTACATTTTAAGTGGTGGATAGGTTAGTCAGTTATTTGGATTCAGAAGGATAGCAGAAGTATAGAAGAGGAAAAAAAAGGTATGTATTTATATAGCGCCTGTTACCCCTGATGGGGTGTTGAAGCACTACGCCGGAAACCCATAAAGGATTAGTGCTGAATTAGTATGGTGAAATATGAAAGTAATTTGAGTGGTGGATATTAGTCACTTATTTGGAATGAGAAGGATAGCGAAGGGATAAAAGGGAATAAAGGTTTGCATTCATGTAGCGCCTGTTACCCCTGATGGGTGTTGAAGCGCTTTTCTGGCGAGTTGGACGCTACTACGGAACCCATAAAGGATTAGTGTTGAAAATGAGTTTAGTGAAATATGAAGTCATTTGAGTGGGGGATATGTTATTCAGTTATTTGGATAGAGAAGGGTAGGTTGCGGGATAGAAGAGGGAAAGAGGTTTGTATTTATATAGCACTTGCTACCCCTTGATGGGGTTTTGAAGCACTTTATTGGAGAGTAGCACGCTACTCTGGAACCCATAAGGATTACTGTTGAATTAGTATGGTGAAACATAAAAGTAATTTGAGTGGTGGATATGTTAGTCAGTTATTTAGATTGAGAAGGGTTGGGTAGGGGTAGAAATGGGAAAAAGGTTTGCATTTATATAGCGCTGGTAACTCTGATGGGGCGTTGAAATGCTTTATTGGCCAGTAGCACACTACTCTGGAACCCATAAAGGTTTAGTGGTGAATTCGTATAGTGGAATATGGAATTTGAGAGTGAACATGTTAGTCTGTTATTTTGAATGAAAAGTATGGTGGAGGGACAGAAGAGTGAAAGATTTTAATTTTTTTTAGGTCGTAGCAGTAGGAGGAGGCTTTTGGATGAGTAAAAGGGGTTTTTTGAGGGGAAAAGTGAGAGGGAAGAGTTTAGAAATGTTTGTTTTGGGGATCGTAGTAGTGGTATGGGGTTTGGGATAAATGAGAGAGTGGATGTAGAGGATATATTGATAGATGTATAGGGTGAGAGATAGGGTAGTGCATTGGAAAGAGTAGTAGAAAGAAGTTTGAGATGAGTCAGAAGGTTGGGCTAGAGGATATATTGAGAGAAGTATAGGCTGAGGAATAGGGTAGTGCATTTGAACTGCTAAATTAGAAGGCAGTGATAAGTATATAGATCCAAGAGTACATTGAAAGTATATAGATGCATAAAGGAGGTAAGTATATGTATATAAAAGATATTGATAGAGGTACAGGATGGATAATAGGGTAGTGCATTGGATATGCTTTTAACAGACACACAGATCCAAGTACATGGAAGGTACATAGATGCACAATGGAAGTAAGTACATGTAGACCAAAGATGATTTTTATTTAATTATTTATTTATGTATTTATTTATTTCAACAACATAATTATTCTACATGTTTATACAAAGCAATACACAAAGATAGGTACATATCTATAGTATAAATGCTTATATTCAGCTGTAAATTTCTGTTTCCGTATGGTGCTTATGTGGAGAAGAGACAATTCTTGAGTAGTTGTCCATGGATGTTATGTTTGGGGTAAAGAGTTCCATAGTTTGACTGCTTGATTAGAGAAGAATGTGCCACCCATGTTTTTTTTCTTGTATCTTGCGATTTTGAGGCGAGATGCCACTTTAGAGTATAGGTTCCTTTAGTGAATGTGTTTGGTGATTTTATTCCTGATGAAGAGCGGTCCCATTCCATGTATTGCTTTGTGGGTGATACAAAGTAGCTTGAACGTGGGTCTTCCGGCAACCGGTAACCAATGCAGGGCTTTCAAGCCAGGTGAGATGTGGTCTCGCGGTTTGATATACAAGAGTAGTCTGGCAGCTGAGTTCTGAATCTGTTGTAGTCTTTTCATGGTCGTTTAGGTGATCCGTGGTAGAGGCTATTGGCGTAATAGAGTTTGAACAGAACAAGGGAAATGGTAGCTTGGACCTTGTGTGAAAATCCCAAATGAGGGAAAATTCGTTGCAGCATTTTTAAAGTGACAAAGTTTGATCTTGCTAGTTTTTCCACTTGGGCATTCACCATAAAGTCTATGGTCATTCCGAGGTTTCTTACTTCCTTTGATACTTTAGGCGGTGATCCCAGTTCATCAGGCCAGGCGGTAAGCGAGTCGTAATGTTTCCAATTGCCACATGTGAGTATTTCCATTTTTGAAGTACTCAATTTGAGATGACTCCAAGTCATCCTCTGATCCACGGTTCTGAGACAACTGAAAATTAGGTATTTTCCAATGTCTTTGGGGCATTCCAGTTGAAGAAGTATTTGTGTGTCATCTGCATAGTTATAGCACGTGAGGTGAAATTGGTTGATCAGTACCGGTAATGAATTCATGTAGATGTTGAAAAGCATGGGCGAGATGATAGAACCTTGAGGGACCCCTGCTTTTGTGGAGTATTGTTTGGCCGAGAAAGGTGGGGTAGTACAAAGAGTTGACATCTGAGCTGTGAGGTACATGGTTTTAATTGAAATTGTATTTATCCAGCGCCTACTACCACGGACAAGGTGTTCAAGGTAGAAAATATATATATTAAAAAAAAATCACTTTATGTACAGCCTGGGTATTACTAAAATCTTTATTTTGTAAGCACTTTTTTTGTCCTAAACCTTTTTGCTCAATTTGTAACAGTCTATCTTTTACTGTGTGTAATGCAAGTTTAAAATAATGACTTGCATATTCACAGTGCTTTCTATCACAGGCTGTGACCTCATAGCACCAAAAATACACAAGTCACCATTCTCCACTGCATCTACCAAGATTTAATTATGTGGCTCTCTAGTTATAGACACAGACCTCTGCAGTTCATTAACTAATAGAGGTTTCATAATGTACTGCAGTGCATTTCCAACTAACATCTTTTTTAAATGTATTTTTCATTTAAGCTGCGCTTTGTTTAATATGTAGCTACCTGATGGTGAAAGACCAAAAAAAATACAAAATACTTAGTTTTTTTAGCCACACCTTTGACCCCACCCCCATTGCATGCAGCATCACAGTTTAATTTTTTTTAAAATACACTTTGACCACTGCATGCACATCACCCAAACGTTTCCCACAGGAATCACCCTATAATGTTGGTGCCAGTGGGGTTTACGTCCCTAACGGACCAGTGGTTGGTGGATTAGTTGGGCAAGGCGTTGCAGTTGCATTATCCCTGGACCTACTAGGGCAGAGGCCCTCCGGGCCTTAGGATTACAGATTCCTTGAAGGCACGTGGGTTTCCTGAGTGTGTGGGTGGAAATATGGATAGGCCCCTGGAGAGCCCTCTACTGGGATTTATTATCTCTATCTGTAGTGGTTTACAGATCCTAGAGGACTGTGGGTAAACTGGGTTGGTAATTAGGACTTCCCTGGCTAGAAAATGACTGGGGAAAGATTACGTTCCCGTTCATACTTTCCTTGTATGTGCCATCTGCTAGAGAGCAGAAATATCTGAGCAAAAAGGGACTCTCACCTGTCAGAGCCAGCATAGTTTGAGGGGCGGAAGGTGGGCCGCAATAAGCAGTTTGGGTTCTGGAGTAGTGTGTTGCCCACCAAAACGTGATTCAACACCTCATCAGTGGGTAGCAAGCACTATATAAATGCAAACCCTTCCCTCTTTTATCCTTTTACAATCCAAGTCAAAGACTAACATGTCCACAGCTCAAATTAATGTCCTATTTCCCTGTAATAATTCCCCACTAAACCTGTCTGGGTTTCAGAGTAGGGTGCTACTCGCCGAAAAGTGCTTCAACACCTCATATGGGGTAGCAAGCACTATATAAATTGCAAAATCTTCCATTCCTCCACTATCCTTTCAATCCAAACAATAGACTAACATATCCACCGCTCAAATTAATTTCATATTTCACTATACTAACTCACCACTAATCCATTTGGGTACCGGAGTAGCGTGTTATCCAGTATTGGGGTATCTTTCATAGATTCACATGCCTGAATCATTCCCCGTCGTCGAGGCGGGAGTCCCACGGTAAATTATATATATATAGCAGTGCCTAAAAACCATTAGTAGTAGGCTAGAAAAGGATATAGGCCCAACTAGGCCCAAAACTTAGCAGCCTATCTACCTCATTATGTAAAAAGAACTGAAAATGTAGCCTCAGCCAATCAGCTAACCTCACCCTCTAGAACCTTCCCAGCCCAGGCAGTTCTCCTCAGATTTTCACCGCACTTCGTGTGTAAGGGAGTCTCCCTGAGTGCCTACTCAGTTTTTCTTCAAAATTTCTTCTATTCTCTCAAGATGTCTGAAAAGAAGGCTCTATTCAAGGCTTGTGGTTCCTGCTTCAAGAAGAGGGTACATGTGGACGACCAGCACTCTGATTGTATTTATTGTTTGCATCCTTCACATGTTGTGAAGGATTGCAGGATATGTCGAACCTTCCCTCCTAAGACCATCAGGGATAGAGAGGCAAGAGTTCTTTTGTGGCTGAAGTCGTCTGCCACAGATGACGAGACCAGAGCCTCTACCTCAAGTAAGAGAGCCAGTTCCAAAGAGAGGTGTTCTCCTGAGAGACTGAAAAAACCTAAACTCTCTCATAAACCCTCTGAGTCCACAAAGAGTGCTGCATCAACAGAGTCTTCTACTGTGAGTACAGTCCGCACTAAAGCTGTCTCTTTGGTGTCCTCTCTCACTGTCACCACCTATTCTACGTCCTCTACTTCTTCAAGTACTGTTACCACCTCAGCAATTACTTCTCCTGTGATGTCCGTCATGGTTTCTTCTTCTGATAAAAAATCATCGAAGAAAAGCTCGTCGTCGACGAGTCTTCCGTCGACGACCAAATCACCATCTACGAAGCATTCGTCATCGCTTCCGTCGACGCTCTCGTCGACGGCTCCCCCGTCGACGAAGGTTTCCACTATCCCGTCGACGAAGATCCCGTCGACGAAGATCCCGTCGACGAAGAGTCCGTCGACGAAGAGTCCGTCGACGAAGACCCCGTCGACGAAGACCCCGTCGACGAAGACCCTGTCGACGACAAGCCCGTCGACGACGAGCCCGTCGACGAAGGTTTCAGCTCCATCGACGACAAGCTCGACGACGAAGAGTCCGTCGACGGATCCGTCTACTAAGATGCCTTCAAAAAAGTCCTCGTCGGCGATTACAACACCAATGACGATACCGTCGACGACAATACCGGCAACGCACACATCTGTTTCACTTCTACCGTCGACAGCAGCGCTGGCATCTTTGAATGTGCCGTCTACGCATTTATTGCCCACATCTCCAGTAAGGGTACAGTATACCCATTTCCAGATATAATCATTTCAGAGACAGAGTTACTCTCATTTGTCTCCCCTCTTGCCTTCGCATATTTTGGAAAACTACGTGGAGGCAGATTCTGATGATGAAGGGGATGATGAAGAGCCTTTTGGAGTGGCCCATCACCCTTCCCAGTTACACATAAAATATCAAGAGGATGAAGATGATGATGAGGTTCATTACTATCAGGAGAATTTAGCTACTCCTTATCATCAGGAGCAACAACACGCAGAAGACACGGCTCATCTTCCGTCTTCTCTAATTCATGATTTACAGGCCATGCTGGCTGATTATCGTCAGAGGTTTCCACCAACTCTGCCTACTCCAAATCCTGTGCCAGTAGACATGCCGATAAATTCCCCGCCACATCCTTCGCACTCTCCAAGGCAGGATGTTGACCCCGGGACTGGAGGTCATGATGTTGACGTCTCCTCTCCAGATGAGGATGAAAGAGAGGATGGTGAACTTCCGGATTCCACGCCTACGGAACCATGGAATGATTACATCATTCCTATGCCCTCTCCTAATTTGCCACAACCTTCAGATTCTCCGCCAGAAGACATAGGAGGTTTTCATAACATCATGCACCGGGCAGCTGCTCGATTTGCAATTACAGTTTCGGTTGAGCAGACTGACTGTTTTCTTCATGATTTCAAAGAAGGGTATAGAAGGGTATCCAGATCTATCCCTATCATTGAATATATTTGGAAAGAAGGGATTAATATAATGAAGACGCCAGCTTCCATCCCGGCGGTTCTTCCAAGAGTCGACAAGAAGTACCGAGCACCACCGGATACTCCTTCATGTTTGATTGGTCATCCACGACCTGACTCAGTGATTTTACAAGCGGCTCAACAACGATCCAAGAATCCGGCGGCACCAATTTCAACACCTCCAGACAAAGAGGGCAGGAGATTGGATGCGATTGGGAAGAAGTTCTCAGCTAATGCCGCTGCTACTGTTAAGATTGCTAATTCTTTGGCAATTTTAGCACGTTATGACAGACAAATGTGGTCAGATCTGTCGGAATTCATCAACCTGGTTCCCGATGACCGTGTTGAAGAGGTCCGGAAGGTTGTCATGGAAGGCGAGCGGGCAGCTTCTGAGATTATCGATTGCGCCCTCGATGTCTCTAATACAGCCTTTAGACAATTGGCCGGAGCGGCAGTTCTCAGACGGCAAGGATGGCTCAAGGCGACTTCTTTCAGACCTGAAGTCCAGACCAAAATACTTGACATGGCCTATGATGGCGAGTTATTGTTTGGCAAGCACATAGATGAAGCATTGCTTGCGATCAAAACGGATACTGATACGGCCAAATCGCTTGGTACACTACAGTATAAGCGAGGTTTTTTCAGAGGAGCAAGAGGCCGTGGTTTTTCTTCCAGAGGACATTATCAAAATCAGCAAAACCGCCAGTATCAACCTCAGAATAAGCCGTACTACCAACAGTCCTATCGGCAGTCATCGTCAGCGGGTTTCTCTCGTCAAGGAGGGAAACGACGCTCTAACTACCAGGGACGCGATTCAAATAAACGCCAGTGAGTTTTGCCGGACACCATCCTCCCTTCCTTCCCTCCCCGTGGGCGCCAAGATCTCAGCCTTTTATCAACAGTGGCGGAAGATAACTTCAGATCAGTGGGTTCTGGACATAGTCAAACACGGACACACTCTGGAGTTCTTGCAGAAACCTCCAACGTCACCGCCCAGGGGTCCCTCCCCTCCTCGTCTTCATTTGTTATACATGGAAGCCATGAAGATGCTACACAAAAATGCGATAGAAAAAGTTCCAACATCCCAGAAAAATCAGGGGTTTTACTCTCGCTTCTTCCTTGTGGAAAAGGTTTCAGGAGAGTGGCGTCCAATTTTGGATCTACGAAACCTAAACAAATATCTGAAAAAGCAGAGTTTCGGCATGGTGACGCTCACGGATGTCCTCAATTGCCTCATGGAAGGCGATTTCATGGCTTCCCTGGATATGGAAGACGCTTACTTCCACATTCCCATTCATCCAAACCACCGCAAGTATCTGAGATTCACAGTGGCTGGTGTCCATTTTCAATTCAAGGTGCTCCCTTTCGGCCTGAAATCTGCACCGAGAATCTTTACCAAGACTCTAGTTCCGGTTGCAGCTGCGTTGAGGTCACAGGGAATCCAAGTATTCCCGTACCTCGACGATTGGTTAATAAAGAGTCCAACAAAAACTTCAACAAGGCAATCGGTCAAAAGTGCTCTATCAATTTTCTCGAATCTGGGCCTGACCCTCAACGTCAAAAAATCTCAACTGCAACCCAAACAAATTCTGACGTTCCTAGGAGCAGTACTGGACACTTCTCAGTGCAAGGCCTTCTTGACCCAAATTCGTCAGGACAAGATCACAAAGCTGGCAAGTCAAATACGGTCAAAAAAGTCTCTTTCGGTCCGACAGTTTGTTTCCCTGCTAGGGATGTGTTCCTCTGCACTCCATCTAGTCCCACTGGCTCGACTCAGAATGAGGCCTCTCCAAGAGGAATTGCATCGACAGTGGCGGCAGATAGACGGATCTTTCGAGGACCGAATCAAGGTCACGCCCAAGATGAAACAAGCTCTTCTATGGTGGGCGGCAAAGAACAATTTGTCTCCGGGGCTCACTTTTCTTCAGACCCTACCGGAATTTACTCTGACGACAGATGCCTCCATGGAGGGTTGGGGAGGCCATCTCCAAGACCTTCAAGTGCAAGGACGGTGGTCCCATCAGTACAAGCACAAACACATCAACTGCCTCGAGTTGAGGGCCATTTTTCTGTCCTTGCGAGCCTTCCTACCAAGAATTGCAGGCTCTGCAGTGCTGGTGCGCACGGACAACACCACCAGCATGTTTTACGTAAACAAGCAAGGGGGCACAAAATCTCTAGCCCTGTCTCTTCAAGCGCAGGAAATGTGGGAATGGTTACTCCATCACAAAATTTCCCTCAGAGCGGAGCATGTTCAGGGAATTCAGAATTCTCTGGCCGACGATCTCAGCAGATCGTTCACAGGATGTCACGAGTGGGAACTCGAACAACGCCAAGTGGAAACAATTTTCCAGCTCTGGGGCACACCAACACTGGACCTGTTTGCCACGCAACAGAACAGCAAATGCATATACTTTGCCAGCAGGTTCCACCAGCAAGGATCGAGAGGAAATGCCCTGTTGATGAGGTGGACCGGAATCTTTGCGTATGCCTTCCCACCGATTCCTCTCATCCCAAAGGTTCTACAGAAAATGAAGAGAGAGCGTTGCTCTCTAACCCTAATTGCTCCTCGCTGGCCGAGACAGTATTGGTTCCAGGAGCTTCTGATACTCTCCCATCAACCTCCACTGCGCCTCAAGCCGACACTTTCAATGCTGACAAGGGAGGAAAGACAAATACTGCATCCAGATCCTCAGTCGCTGCACTTGCACGCCTGGCTCCTGACTTCCTAGAGTTTAAGGACCTTGAGATTTCTCCAGACTGTAGAGCTGTTCTATCTCAGGCTCGTGCACAGTCTACCATCAGAACCTATCGCTTCAAATGGAAGAGATTCAGTTTATGGTGCGGAGAGCGTGATGTCCATCCACTACAGGCTCCTCCGGAGAAGATTCTGCCTTATCTGCTGTCTCTAGCCAGATCAGGTCTCGCTTTTTCTTCTATCAAAGTTCACCTTGCTGCCATATCCAGATTCAGAAAGAGTTACAACAAACCATCTTTGTGCTCTTCCTCTTTAATTAAACAGTTCCTTAAAGGATTATTTCGAGTTTTCCCTCCAGTGCGGCCTCCTCCTCCTGAGTGGGATCACAATATTGTGTTATCTCAATTGCTGAAAAGGCCTTTTGAACCAATTCATAAATCAGAACTTAAATTCTTGACTTGGAAAGTGGCTATTTTGTTGGCCCTCACTTCAGCCCGGAGAATAAGTGAGATACAAGCGTTCACTATATCGGAACCTTTCCTACATTTTTCAAAAGATTGTGTGACACTTAGAACTCATCCTAAGTTTATTCCCAAAGTTCCGACCCAGTTTCACATCAATCAACCGGTGAAACTCAAAACTTTCTTTCCAGACCCCAAGACTCCAGCTGAAAGGATGCTGCATTCCTTGGATGTCCAAAGATGCCTCAAATTCTATTTACAAAAGACAAAAGATTTGCGCAAATCTACCCAACTGTTTGTAGCTTATGGCCAAGCTACACGTGGTCAGGCTGTGACGAAGGCAACTATAGCCAGATGGCTTTCCTCTGTCATTGTCTTCTGTCATGAGAAAGCGAACAAACCCCTGACAAGAACGGTTAAGGCGCATTCCACCAGGATGATGTCAGCGTCTACAGCCCTATTTGCAGGGGTGACCCTGGAAAACATCTGCCGTGCTGCTACATGGAAAAGTGTGCATACTTTTACCAAGCACTATTGCCTGCAGCCGGTGCTACATGAAGATACGTCAGTTGGAGAAGCAGTGTTGCAGCATCTTCTTCACTGAGGTTAGCCTTTTATGGTTTTCTTGTTTCTATTGTTACATTTGTTCTAAAATACTGTTTTAATGCTATATATATATTATATGAAGGTATTGTCATGATTATGCATATGTACTGAAATATGTTCTTGCTCTAGTACCTTCCAGGTTGTGTGGGGATATATGGTTTGGATTGTCTCCCACCTTCCTCTACCCCGACAGGTATGGTTATTACTGCTTGCTATTCTGATTCAGGCATGTGAATCTATGAAAGATACCCCAATACTGGATAAGAAAACAAGTTACTTACCTGTAACTACAGGTATCCAGTATTGGTATCTTTCATAGATTCACATGCACCCACCCTCCTCCCCGGCAGGGCAGTTCTTATTATGGATACTACTTCTCACTTGTGCTGGGAAAATCTGAGGAGAACTGCCTGGGCTGGGAAGGTTCTAGAGGGTGAGGTTAGCTGATTGGCTGAGGCTACATTTTCAGTTCTTTTTACATAATGAGGTAGATAGGCTGCTAAGTTTTGGGCCTAGTTGGGCCTATATCCTTTTCTAGCCTACTACTAATGGTTTTTAGGCACTGCTATATATATATAATTTACCGTGGGATTCCCGCCTCGACGACGGGGAATGATTCAGGCATTTGAATCTATGAAAGATACCAATACTGGATAACTGTAGTTACAGGTAAGTAACTTGTTTTCTTACTAGCAGTAAAAATTGCTTTGGCACCTCGTCAGGGGTAGTAAGAGCTACATAAATACAATTAGAATACAATAAACTCACACTCTCCCATCAATAAAAGATAGAGCACCCTCTTACTAGAATACACGGAAGCACTGGGGGGGGAGGAGAGGTAGGGCAATTGTCATTCAAGGCACTATAGCATGTTGCATAAAGTCAAGGACTTATCAGTAACAGTCCTCTTGAGCTGTGTTTCATCTCTATTCTAGCTTTTAATGGTACCCCTAAATATTTTGCATACTGGCAACCACTTCTCTCGTGGGGCAACTCCTGAAATCGTAAAAACAATGGCACGGCTCAAAGGGAAAACAGGGGGTGAGGCTAAACTTGCAGGTGATTCAGCAGGGGAAGAGGATCACATTTCCTGTGCATATGTTGTGTTTGCACCATATAACATCAACATTATTAGAGCAGAGAACAACAGTGCATAGCACTGCCTTCTTTCGCGTTTTTTTACGTGAACACCCCTAAGTGACAAGAAACCAGAGTGAAGACTACAAATACTACTTTTGGGGCCTGATTCCTTATCCTTGAGTTTGCCATGTGTTGAAATTTGTACAAAGATCACATACTGTGCCCATCCAAAGGTACTGAACTCATTTCAGGACTACTAGAATTATAAGATTCTGTGGAGTTTCCAATTTACAATGACTCATACACAAAGGGATGATTGTAACAAAGTCTATCCCAGATCGTCAGGGCATCTCTCTCACTTGAACCCATGTCAGCTCAGGAACACAAACATAAAAAACCTCAAAATGCACAACATGGTGTGGTAATCAGCTGTGACCATAAGATATTTGTAGGAAATCCTCCTTTTCTGTTTGGTAACCCCGTCATTTCACCGCTTGCTGGACCCTATAATTTAGCTTGTATTAGAATATTGTGCACTTTACCCTTGCTAATCAGTAGTAAACTGCCTGTGCTCTGCCTTTAAACATGGTCAAATGGGCATATTCCTAACTGGTATATCTAACTTACCTATAAGTCCCTAGTGTATGGTACACAATGCACCTAAGGCCTAGAAATTAGATGCCACTAGTGGATTGCAGCACCTGTTGTGTCATTTACTACAATGTCAGTGCAAACATGCCTTCAGGACTACCAGAGTACGTCAATCGTAGAAGGGTAAAAACTGCAATTCGATCAGTCAAAATAAACCCTTCTTACAGGTTATACCCCACCAAATTTTAATAAGTCAACCGTATTAGGCCTTGTCGCCCACAAGGCAGGGTGGATGGTATTTAAAAGCAGTAATGGCTGGCAAGTAGTGGGGGGCGCAAATATGTGACTGGTGCGTGAATGCATGCATGGTGAGTGATGAGTGTAAATAAAAAGAAAAAAACACCTACCTTGCTTTCCGTGCCTCACATACAAAAGTTTTTTTTTATTGTAGCAGGCCTACCTGCTCTATGTAGAAAACTGGAGAACATACAGAAAATCCTAATACTGTAACTCAGGAAAGGGCCTAGCTAGAAAAAATAAATTAATATTTGTAATAGCCAATACAAATCCAATTCAATGGTGAAGACGGATTTTTAATGAATATTAAAGAAAAGTAACTTTTAGAAAGTTACCTTTTCACTGCCCAAGATTCCTGGAAGCTAATTTGTACTTGCTCTCAAACTTCTGCCAGCCACTAATTAGCATATAAATCAGTTTGAAAAATATGTGAAATGACTCCCAAAGCAAGCAATAGGTGACCTGAATGAGCCGTGATGACTCCTCTAACCATTCCAATCTATCTAGAGCTTGACTAGAAGCATTCTTTTTGACAATAGTGTGTCCAATCCTGCTTAAAGGTCAAATCCTGCTTCACAGGTCTGCTTTGTTTACATATTACACTTGAAATGAAGGAAAACCGAATGGCAAGATAATTCTTGTATATCCTCTGTCTGGTTGCTGAAGGTCTTGCTTTGTTCCACCAGACTTCTGTATCTGGGTGTACTGGGGCTGCTTCAAATTGGATGTTGGTATGGTGTAGCAAGACATTAGGATTACCCTAATGCACTCTCCACACACAACTCCAGCCCTCAGAGCCCAAGTTTAGTGTGACCGAAGACTTCTGCAGTCTTGAAAATGCCCAAAGTGGGTAGGGTTTGCCCCTAAAACTTTCACAAACATCACAAACTTAACCTCACTTTAACTAAAGTAACTACAAAGACTTCTCTTTAACACAGTTTTTGATGTAATTATTTTTAATGACATATTTTGGTCCGTGTCCAAAAAAGAACCTACAGAGTACGGTCTTTAGCTTTGTGCTGTGGTATCTTTTTGTAGAGCATGCCCTGTGCCCAAGCTTCATGGCTGCAGAATCCATTCCTCCCAGTCTGAGCCTGTTATGGTTAGTATGCTCGCAGCACAGACTGTGTCCTGGAGCCTCAAGTACCAGCCCAGGACCAGGACCCCAGGCCATGCTGAGCATGTTTGGCTAGGCACAGCGTGTTCGGTGTTCAGGTTGTGTACCTAGAACACATCCTGAGTCCTCTTTTCAAGGTCAGAGCACCAGCTACATCTGTAATCCACCAAAATACATAGTTAACATTAGTCCTGTAAAACGCTCCTCATTGGAGTGGAATTCTGAGATTCAAGAGTTTGTATTTATCGCAATGCTCCTGCCACAATCCGGTACTAATTAATTACTTAGAACTTGCTATTTATTAATTCCTTATAATTAATTTGCTTTTTATGAGTAACCTGTTAATGTTCTTATGAGATTTGTGATTGATGTAATATTTGCCTTAAATGTATTACTTGAGTTTATCTAAGTACATGCTTTAATTATGTATTATGTGTATGTTGTTCATCTTTCTATCATGAAATATTAATAACAAAGAAAAATGAGGTCCAGCAGATGCTAAGGGTATGGATGCGAGTTTTAGGGCTGTTTGATTAAATGTACAAAATATAGAGAAATAAAAAAAAATGAAACAGTTCTTTTTTTACACCAGTAGAGGATGCAGGCAGACAGGCCTTTGATTTTGTTTTGTTGGGGTTTGTTTTCGAATTATTTTGTTTTTAAGTGTACGCTAAACTTGAAGATAACACCCAAGATGAAGTAAAAAGCAAACCATTACGTTGAGCTTGATGAAAATGTAACTCAGAAAGTAGCAGGCCTTCGAATGGTGTCTCCTAAACACATTTGTATCTTGTTGTTCTTTTGTTCTCCACACTATTCATACTATTTGCCCTTTACACAGTAATATTGGATTAGGACTTGCTTACAAGGGATCGTTCCCTGTTCAAAGTGCCCTTTAGTTGCTCCTACAGCAGAAGTACCACGTGTTCTTCATCCAAAATGGTGTTTCTTGGCCAGTTTTAGATGTGCCTTTTTCATCTACTAGTTCCTGTGAAGGCTTTCCGATTAGATGTTCCAAATACTGCTATAATACAGCTCAGTTTGCCACTTCATAAAATAATCTTAATCAGTCAGAGGTTTACCACAGTTATTCTAAATGCCATGACCCTCTTGGAAGGAACTTGGGGATTTCAAAGTTATTTGACAAAAGTGTAATTATTTTATTCCAGTTGTTTTTCCACTGTCCTAGCTGATTTTAATGAAGGAGTCCCCAAGATTATTTTATTTAAGTCTATGTTGACAAATGTTTTATGTAATCACCATTCAGGTGGCTGTTTAGTGTTTGGATGCACACATTCACAGTTATTCATTGTTATGTTTTGTATTGTTTAGTATTATGACTGTATTATTTTGTCCTGTGTGGTACATTTGATTAATGAAAAAGTAGAGACGTGCTTTTTTTCATGACATAAGGAAAGTTCATCATATGTACTGTGAAAATATTATTGAGTTAATCGTGAAATAAATACACGGGCCAAGAAAATAGAGTTACTTGACCTGATTTCTAAAGAGGAAGTTTGAATAATAACACCCACTTTTAGAAAGTGGACATTTCTAAGCACTTACTGCTCTGGGTGCCTGACAGCCTGTCGGCAATTCACGTCTGGGCAAGGCTGGGTGACAGCTACATTTGTGCAGTACTCTAGAAAGCCACAACACAGGGCACTCATCTGCATTTATCTGCATACTGATGGGTCATCCTAGGCAGGAGGGAGGAAAGGAGGTAACACTTCACTTGAATAGCTAGTGTCCTGTCTCAAGACAAAGGGCTTATTTATGTCCCCCCCATAGCTAGGCTGGCAGACAGGACTGGTCTGAAAGGGGACCTGTGCATTCCAGATAGTTCTTTTGAAGTCACCCCCCTACATCAAAGTCTCTTTTGGGTATAAGTACTGGACCTCTGACGCCATCTAGTTAGAAACTTTTGGACCTCTTAATAGACACCACTGCCTCTACATCTGCACATTGCCAGAGGGACAGCTGTGCTGCCAGGAGGGAGGGCTACTGTGTTAACAGCTTTGCTGCGTAGGCCTGCTGCTTGTTGAACTGCAGGAGGGATTGCTACTTTGCTACCTGCCTTGCTGTGCTAGATTGCTGTCTGCTGCCTCTACATTGTGACTACAAGTGTTCTCCAATGGAGTGTTGGCTTGCCCCTGTTCCCCAAAGTCACAGGGACTTCAAAGTCATTATATTTCTGTTTTTTTTACTAGCGCTGCAAGAGCCATTCGGAGAGAACCAGCCAGTGCTCTGCTCTGCACCCAAGACAGAAATCCGTGTGATGTAGACAAGCACTTTTCTCTCCAATAGAGAAGGCCTATGTGCACCGCCAAAAGACCAGCATTTCTTGCCGACCTCCAATGGGGTCTGGACTAGCAGCAGCCCATCAGCCCTGATTGCGGCCTGGCTATTGCTGGGGGTTACCAGGGTAACATCAAGCCCCCCCTTCAGCTGCGCCGGCAAGAATCCACGTTGCTTGGTCACTACACTCCAGCGCTGTACAAAGAGAGCTTGCATCAGGCCCCAGGAAGGAAATCGCAACCTGAGGATCCCCGGCCTCAAGATCATCAGTAAAGGCCACCCACCTGCAATGTGCTGCCCCATACAGTGAAAGGTACAGTGATCACAAGGATCTGCGTTGTCCCTGGAGCTGCAATCCATGCCCGCAGGCTGCAGAATTTGCCATTACTTAGTCAAGAAGGTCCGGATTCTCTTACCGGTGACTCTTGGGCCCTGAGTTTACCCCTTTCAACTCAGTAAACTTACCCCCAAGACTCTTTGAGCCCGGCTTCTCCCTCCAATGCTTGAACAACTCTCTTGTCAATTCCTTCCAGGGATTGTCTTATTTCCACCAATGCACTTCTTGTGCTGAACCTAATAGAAGTGCAGGTGCTTCTGACCACGATCATTTAATGGTGCATTTAATGTGATATTTTTTTATGCACATTTTTTTTAAAGCATGCCTTTAATATTTATCGTTTTCGCCTCATTTTATTAGTTATACAGAAAGCTATTTTTCTAAACCTGTGTGGAGTTTTTTTGTGGTGTATTTATTGTGTTACTCTGTGTGTGTGTGTGTGTGTGTGTGTGTGTGTGAGTGTGTTGCACGAATACTTTACTCATTGCCTCTTTAGATAAGCCTGTCTGCTCTGTGTCAAGCTACCAGATGGTGAGCACAGGTTATCTCAGTTGTGTATCTAGCTTGCCCTGACTTGACTAGAGTGGTGGGTTCTGCCTGGTATGGGTGTCTACCTTTGGCAACCAGAAACCCCATTTCACACAATATAGGTCTTGGCTTTTTTGGTGGTGGTCACCGTTGTCCTCCAAGTTTCTGCCCTATACAGAAGAACTGATTTTATGTTGGTATTAAAAAGCCTGTTCTTGGTTTGCAGTTTAGGTCTTTGGGGCTCCCGATCTTCTTTAGATGAATGAAGTTTGCCCTTGGTTTGCTGAATCTTTCCTTGACTTCGGCATCTGTTCCACTCTGTTGTCTATGACACTGCCCAAGTAGGTGAAGGCCTCAACCTCTTATAGTGCATCACCTGCAAGTATGACTGCAGTTGTGCTGATTGTGTTAGTCTTTAAAATCTTGTTATTTCCCTTACAGATGTTGAGGCAAGTTGTGCTGATGTGGCTGCACACATTGTCAGTCTTCTCTTGCATCTGCGGATGGGTATGGAAGAGTAAGGCCGGATCGTCTGCAAAGTCCAGATCGTCCAGCTGCGTCCAAGGTGTCCACTGGATCCCATTTGTTCTCTTTTCTGTGGATGTATTCATGATCCAGTCTATGGCCAACAGGAAGAGAAAAGGCAAGAGTAAACAACCCTAGTAGACTCCGGTCCTCACTTGGATGGCTTCAGTGAGTGTCCTACATGGACTAGCTTGCAGGTCATTCCCTCGTATGAGTTCCTTATGATTCATACGCATTTATCTGGCACACCATATTGGTGGAGGAGATTCCAAAGGATCTCTCTTTCCACGCTATAAAATGCCTTCTCATAGTTGATTAAGTTGACTTAGAGGGGGGGAGTTCCATTCCATCAACTGCTCTATTATTATGTGCAATATTACATTCTAGTCTGTGCAGGATCTATCTTTGTGGAAGCCAGCTTGCTGATCTTGCAACGGAGCATTGGCTTGTTCCTTAATTCTGTTCAGGGTGACTCTGTGGAACATTTTGCCTCGAGTTGATAGAAGAGGTTTCCCTCTATAGTTTGCACCACAGTACCTCAGGTCACCTTTCTTGGGGATCTTGATGAGATATCTCCCCTTCCAGTGTGATTGCACCTTTTCCTCTTCCCAGATCCTTCCAAACCAAGGTTAGAACATGACTACCAATATTTCAATATCTGCCTGCAGTGTCTCAAAGGAATGCTTTTAAGTCCTGCTGTATTCCCATTTCTCAGATGCTTGATGGCTTTCTATATTTATTCCTTAGTTTGTCTGCTGCAGTCGATTGACAAGTCCTTGTCAGCTAGCTGTATGCCCAGTGGAGACTGCAGCATGGGCTGGTTCAGCAGTTCTTAAAAGTGCTCCACCAATGTTCATTGTTGGCCTTCATTACCCATGATTGTCTTCCCAGCTTTGTTTTTAGCAGGTCTTTCTGGCTTGCAGTATCTGCCAGAGAGTTTCCTTGTTATGTTACAGAGTTCTCACAAATTTCCCTGGCTTGCTTCTTCCTGTGTTTCTTTGGCAAGAACATTGATGAATCTTCGCATGTCTGCTCTTAAGCTTCTCTTTGTTTCCTTATTGGTCTTGGTGTATTTCCCTTGAGCTTTTGCTTTTTCTGCTTATGTTCTGCTGGTGTTGACTTCAGCTTTCTTTTCCTTTCTCTACTGGGTTTTGTGAAGAGTCTCATTGGAGATCCATTCTTTAAGCTGGGGTTTCTTGGGACCAAGTACCTACTGGCAGATTGATGCCACTGTTTTATTGATCTTCTCCCACTGACTTTCTACTGGGTCTCTGTTGCCCTCTAGTTCTTGCTGGACTTGAAACTTGTTACTGTAGCGATTTCCTACCCACGTGCCAACATCCTTACCCATCATCGTAATATCCCTAGGGTAATTCCCCACTTCCGAGTGAAAAAGGGTTTCCGGGATACAACTACCAGCAGGCCATGGGGCGAGCCAGAGCCTGATATAAGCACCTCCTCCACAATGGGAAGATGCTTGACAATCTTCTACCTGTTGGGAATGGCGGATGGTGTGTCCCCGCCGGATTTCAGCGAGAAGACAACAGCCTTGGTTTCAGATATTCAGGATTCCTGCTCGTGTTTCTGGTGATATATTATTACAAAAAACAGTGGACCCTAGTAGTTTGGAGGATCAAGATAAGAATAGACATAAACTTGAATAGTATTTATGTCCTTTGTCCAGCCGGACAGGAATTTATTTGGCGATGCACAAAATCAGAAAGTAATGTCAAGGGGGCACAGCCCGTGACCTACAGTGAACAAGACAAAACAACAAATATAGGCAAGAGCGAGCAAATCGATCTGTATACTTATAATCAGTGAACAGACTTGATTGTAGTTTGAGTGACCATTGTACATAGCATTCACAAGTATATTCAGTACATATGATCCTATTGTGTCGACGACGTTTCGATGCCGAAAAACAAGATAAATGGCATCATCTTCAGGACAAATATATAAATCATGTTTGTCTTGGAATTATAAACAGTTGCCTTTCATGCAAGGCTGATCCTTAAGGCGGGGAAGGTAGTTCAGGTCGGGAGGAGTGGTTCGATTAAGACCATCGGTAGCGCGTTAGTGTCAGGATATCCCGCATTTAAGGCAAGCAGACCGTCCAGATCATGGCTCGAGTTGTGCCGGTTGCAGGATCGCAGGACGTGGCATCTCTGGCGGGGATCGTGTTTCTGGTGATTGCAGCCCTCCAGAGTGGGCCCCCATCGTTGTTCAGGTATCACTGAAGGAGCGCGGGCTCGCCTCCTCAGTCTACAATCATTCTTTACTTTGTTCGTGAGTCGTGCTTTAGACGCGCTGGGGCGTGTTTATTTGTATGCGACTCTGTGGTGAACATTTGTCGTGTTATGCGGCTGACATTTAAAGACGCATACCCGCCGATTTTCAAAACATCAGTCCCTCGGTGTTATTGTGGAATGTGAGGCGCAGCTCAGTTCCTTGCCTTGATAAAGGGATTTCCGATTTCAGGAGACCGCGGAAGTTCATAGTATTTGACAGCTCGTATTGTCCTAGCTCAAATAAGTACTTTGCTTACATCAAGCCTATTTTTGTTATTCGCTTTTTCCACTGTATAGAAGCAGTTCCAGCAGTTCTGGTGACTCTGGAAAGTCAAAGCACGTTTTCATATATTTTGATTCCTAGCTGTATGTATTCTGGTGAGTAGGAAAGAGAGATAAATGTTAGAATTTTGTTTTGAACATAGAAGAGTATTCTTCATTCCTGTTGTCTTATCTTCCTGTCCTGCAGTGTATACATCCCTCCTGTTGCCGTGCAGTCTCTCAGACCAGACCTTGAAGGGACCACAGTGATTACAGCTAGTTTATTACTTTATCCACTTCCCTTTTCCCCTGGGCGCAATTTCACGCAGAAGGATTGCCTTCCTCTGTTGGGGGTTGCGTTAAAGGGAATCGGGGGGGGGGGGGACGTCTGTCCTCATCTCTGCTGGCCACAAGAGAAAGGTTAGTGGCGTTGACATATTCATGGGCTACTGACAATCGCAACAGTTACTGAGGGTGACTGAGTTTTCACTCCATTAATGTGAACCTTTGAGGGTATTATATCGCTGGCATTGGTTTGTCAGTTCACTCCATGCTTTCTTCAGCTTTAGCTGTAGCCGGCCCATCACAAGGTGATTGTCTGATGCCAGGCTCGCTCTTCTCATCACTCTAACATCCTGCAGGGACCTCCGGATCTTCTTGGCAATGCAGACATGGTCAACCTAATTCTCTGTTAAATGATCTGATGTGGTGACACCCACATTGCCTTGTGTAATCTTTTGTATGGAAATACATTACTGCCTATCACCAGACTGTTCAGGAAACAGAGATCTGCAAATCTTTCACTATTCTCGTTCATGTCGCCAAGGCCATGGTTGCCCTTGACTTCTTTGTACCCAGAATTGTCGCTTCCAATCTTGGCATTGAGATCCCCAACCAGTATGGTGATGTCTCTCTAGGCATTTGTCCATGATGGACTGGAGTCTGTTGTAAAACAGTTCTTTTTCCATTTCTTTGCTGTCATTTGGGCCTGTGAGGCTGATCCTCACAGACTGAATGTAACTTGGCAAACATTCCTGTATTCTAACTCCGTTAATAAACTCAAGGGGGGGTTCTCAATGTTTTTAAGATTTGATTTTTTTAATTCTTTCACTTACTTAGAGGGTACTTTCAGGGCATCATCTCAGATGTCCTGTCCACCACCGTCTTTGATCGATTGTTGTGGAGAAAGCTAATTGATATTACTCCTGCTGGGAGCTGGCGGCTTGGCCCCGCCCGCCATCTTTTGATTGTTAGCAGTCTAGTGTTTATGGTGCTGCCTTACATGTAAGGCAGATGCCAACGAGGACGCACAGTGGACACGCCATGGATATGCACAGCAGGCACGGCAAAGGCAAGCCTGCCCGCGCCCGAACGTCGCCAGGGCCCCTGCTCCTCAATATACAGAAGTGAGTGATTCCACCAGAATCTACTATTCGGTGACAATTTTGTACCAGTTCAGAGACGTTCTTTCAGCCTCTTTAATGACACATTGCACCAACCACTTCCCGCTTTGTGCAGAAGGCCCTATGGTCTGTCAACTATGCTCCTTTTCTTGCTCCTGTGACTCATCAAATGCCAACAATCTGGGAGTAAATAACGATATTGCTACCAACCATGCAAATGTGGGCATAGCCCATATACCTAAAGGGATCATCGAATCCGTGGCAGGCCCTCAGACCTCCTTTGGGTCAAATAGATTTCTCTGCAACATAAGATTACTTCCAAAACATGCTATTGAGCTTTGAGACTTGATCTCTTCATTGTCTCTGCAGCTCAGCTTTTTAACAGAAACTTGGATAAGTCCTGCTACTCTTTCGTCTATCACCCTAGTGGTGCATGAAAACTATCATATACTCAGCGCCTTCATTGAGAAATCTCATTTTCTCGATGATCAGCAGGCAGGCTTCAGACCGGCCCATTCCACGGAGGCAGTGGTGGTAGCGGTCATGGACGTTTTAAGACAGGGGGCAGATAAGAACTTGGCCCAGGCCCTGGTGTTGTTAGATCTCTCGGCCGCTTTCGACACGGTCGATCATGACATCCTGATCGACCGTGTCAGAAACGCTGGCATCCAGGGCCTTGCCCTGTCCTGGATTGGATCCTTTCTTCAACACCGTTCCCAATTGGTACAGCTGTTCCCTTTTTCTGCCCCTCACATCTCACTCTCTTGTGGTGTTCCCCAGGGTTCTGCTCTGTCTCCCCTCCTCTTCAACTTATATATGCAGCCTCTTCTTGCTTCTCTTCGTCACTCCTCCGTCACTATCTTTAATTATGCAGATGACCTGCAACTAATTTTTCCCATTGACTCTTCCCCTCTCTCTTGCTTTAATTTCCAAACTATAATGGTCACTATCTATGAGTGGATGAACTTCAGTCAGCTGAAGCTCAACCCTAGTAAGACCGAGCTGGTTCTGATTGGTGGGCCCACGAATCCTTGGAGTCCCAGCTTTTGGCCTTCGGCCCTTGGTCCTGCTCCTTGCCCCGTTAATACCGTGAAAAGCCTTTGCGTCATCATTTCTTGCGACCTTTCGATGAGGCCCCAAATTAACGCGGTTACCTCGGCCTGCTTTTATCATCTTAGGAGAATTGGGAAAATCCGAAGGTACCTATCTCCGGAGGCTCTCATTTTAGTCATCATGGCCCTGGTCACCTCACGTATCGATTACGCCAACTGTCTGTACGTGGGGATCCCTGCATACCACCTCCACCGGCTCCAGCTGGTACAAAACCAGGCAGCCAGATTGGTCTTCCAACAACCGAAATTCCAACACGTTTCACCTTTATTGGAAAGACTTCACTGGCTCCCGGTAGCGTACCGCTGTACTTTTAAAATGGGTTGTATTGTCTTTAAAACTTTATCCACTCCCGCTCCTGTTTTTATTTCTCTCAGTCTTCATCCCTATGCTCCATCACGACATCTGATGTCCTCTGCCCAAAATCTCCTGATCACCCCTAGGTTTAAACGTAAGAAACACGGTGGTGCTTGTTTTTCTTTTCTTGCCCCTTCCACCTGGAATTCCTTCCCCCTCTCCATTCGTCTTGCCCCGGACTATATCACTTTTCGCAAACTGTTGAAAACTCACCTGTTCCGTCTTGCTTACGACTAGCCTCTTTCACCCCTCAAGTCTCCTTCACTTGTCTCTGAGCGCCATGAAACCAATTGGTGTACGTGCGCGGTAACAAGCACTTTTAACATAACATTTTGACTCAGACCTGACAGAGGGGCTAAAATAGGTGGCGTCATTGCTATTGTTTTTAAGAATACTATTGGAGTACCTTTTATTGACACTAATTACTGACTGGCTTGAGCAAGGAATCTTTAATATCGAGTTTTCTTCTGGTGACCATGAGAAGTGTGCACTTGTGTATCTCCCTCCGGGCCCAAAGAAAGATTTCAGCCCCCGCCTGACAAAATATATTGCACTCATGTATTGTCCGCAAATACATTTCTCTTGCTAGGTAATTTTAACTACCATGGGGAAGATCTTTCCAACCCCGATGTAGTTGAGTTTTTCTCAGACTTGGGTTTACTGGGTCTGCATCAGGTAATAAACGGCCCTACCCATTATGACGGCCATACTTTAGATTAAATTTTTACTAACGTCAACACTTTGCACTGTGAGTCTCCTCTACCTCTCACCTGGATGGATCATTGTCTGATCCAGTTTCATATTCCAAAAATTGGTGGATCAAATAAACCCAAATCTAGTAGCCAGGCAGGTTTCCGACAATGGCATTTAGTAACCCTTGAATCTTTTCCTAAACCATTTGGGTTTTGTTTTACCTTCCCAAGAGGTAAATATAGACACAGCTTTGTCTCAATTTAACAAAACTTTACACTTGGTATTCGACAACATAGCACCCATGAAAACCAGGTCAACCATTGTGTCCTGTCCTCAAGCTTCTTGGTTTTCTAAGGAACTGCGACAGGAGAAGTCCTCCTGTAACAAATTGGAAAGAAGATGGCGAAGGACCAACAATCAGAATGACAAAGACGTATTCAAATTGGCGCTCTCACTATATCACAAAAGTATAAAATTGGCTCGCAAATCTCACTTTCTCATGGCACTTGAGAAAGCATTCAATTCCTCTAAAGAACTGTTCAAAATGTTAAATGTCTTTGTCAATCCCTCTGTTTGCTCTCAGGCTACTTTAGGTTCACAAGAACTATGTAATTCTTTAGCGGATTTCATCAAAGACAAAATTAATCAGATATATTTAAAATTTGTCATTTCGGTAGACCAGACTTCAGAGGTACACTCATACGGTGCTCCTCCCTCAAAATGTAGCCGGAGCCTGGAAAAGTTTACACCTTTTTCCATTGAACAGATCCAAAAAACTCTGGGAAAAAACAAAACTGGCTCTCCAAAAAATCCGTGACCGCCTTGGATTTTTGCATTGCTTTCCCATCAGATCGTACCTGCAATCTGGGAATTGCATAACTTATCAGCTGACTCAGGACCAATCACTCTTGCATGGAAGTCAGCTCAAATTACACCTATACAAAAGAAGTCAAATGTTGATTGCAGCAATCTAGCAAACTACGGGCCCATTTAATTGCTTACTCTCCTAGGCAAGTCACTGGAAGGTTTAATAAATATCTAACTTTGAAATTACCTTGAAGATAACCAGATACTGGACCAATCTCAATCTGGGTTCAGACCTTCCTTTAGTATGGAGACTGCCCTAGTTGCGGTGATTAACTCCATTAGGTCTTCCATGGACAAAGAGATTCCATCAATGCTGGTATTTTATTATATCTATCTGCAACCTTTGACACTATGTCTCACGCAAGGTTGATCCAAAGGCTGCCTGAGATTGGCATCTTTGGGACAGCTCTCCAATGGTTGCAAGACTTCCTAAGGAACAGAACTCTGACCATCTCGCTGGATGGTTTCAGGTCCGGCACTATGTTGATTGACAAGGGGGTGCCTCAGGGCTCTTTTTTAAGCCCCCCATTGTTCAACATCTATGTGGCTGCTCTGGCTAACATAGCAAGATCCTTTGGTTTTGAAATTATATCAGATGTGGATGATACCCAGCTTGTCATTTCTTTTGGGGTTGACCTGGAGAGAATCAAAGGTCAGTTTTCAAATAGCATGAAAGCTATAGCAGACTGGATGGCAACCAACTGTCTTCAATTATATGTTATTTGGGAAAACAGAGCAACTTTGGAGTCCAGAATGGTGGCCTATAGAATCAGGCCTCTCTCCTATACCCAAACAAGTAGTAAAGAATCTTGGCATAAAAATTGATCAGTGTCTGTCCATGAAAGATCAGGTCATTGCCATCAGTGGCAGGTGTTTTAATATTATGTGTCTGGTGAAGAAAGCTTTTTCCTATCTCCCTCTCTCTGTTAGGAAAACCTTAGTTCAGGCTATGATTCTTAGTAAATTAGACTATGGCAATGCTTTACTTGCATCAGCCAATAAGTCCTTAATGTCCAAATTACAAGTTGTCCAAAATACAGCTGCACAACTTGTATGCAATCTTCCTCCCCTCTGCAGAACCATTATCGAAAGCCTTGTACTGGCTACCCATTAAGAAAAGGTTAGTCTTTCAAATCTTCTGCCTTACATATAAAACACTAGGTAATGGACCTAGTTACCTGCGTCAAAAACTGAATTATCCTGCCCAGTTAGGGATCTGCGTTCTAAGGACAAAGCTCTGCTCATCATACCTCGGTGCTGTTTGACTAGATGTGGGGGCAGGTCTTTTTCTTACATAGTACCATACTATTGGAATGCTCTGCCTTATTATGCTTGCATCTGCCCTAATTATTTAAAATTTAGAAAATGTCTTAAAACAATCTTATTTTAATTGTTCTCTGTTATGTTTTCTGCCTGTGTTTCATCTCTAGCACCGAGACACTTCCTCAGAGGTGATTCAAGTGCTATAGTAAGTTATATTAACATTAACATAACATAACATTTGTAGGTGCACAGCACTGGATACATTTCATGTTGATTCTCTTTTAATTTGTGTGGAAGGTCACTGTGATGATTATGGCACCGTGGACTTCCCATACAAAGCTCTATTGGCTGCTGGCATTAGCACCAGTAACACTCCCCAAGTATGTGGGGGTATCTGTTCCTCTTGCCCAGAATACAGCAGAGTTCTTCCTGAAGCCAATCTTTTCTGTCCAGGCTGTGGCCATCTGGTTACACTTATGCCAAGCAAGGCAAGGTTGTATTTTTCCATCTCCATTACCACTTGGGCTGTTTTGCCTTTCTGATGGATACATCTGTCAGTGGATTCCTCACCTTGTGAATATCCCCCCTGCGTCAGCAACGTTCGGAAAATTCGTTTGTAGCACGCCGGCGTGGATGATCACAGGAGCACGGCATCGCGCGCGACTCCGACTGACGTCACTGACTCCTTATTAGGCCTACGTCGGCGTGATGACATCAGTTCCCTTTTTACCGCGTCGTCGACGCTAACGGTTTCTTGGGATCTTCTGTTGTACGGATAGTAACTTTGTTACTTTTGTGGATTTCTGGTTTCTGTATCTGTTTGGTGTTACTGTCTTCTGTCGAGATGTCATCGAGGAAAACAGGATTTAAACCATGCGATTCATGTGGGAGGATGATGTCCTTTACCGATCCTCATGGTTACTGTCTATGGTGTCTGGGTTTGGATCACGACGTCAAGGGTTGTCGATCATGTTTTAAAATGAACCCAAAGGCTCTTCGGGAACGAGAGGCAAAACTTCTTGTTGCCAAATTGAAGAGTAAGGATACCGAGAGAGTTTCGAGGTCAAGATCGAGACGATCGAGGTCGAGGTCGAAGTCAAAGTCGAAGTCAAAGTCGAAGTCAAGTTCGAGGTCCAGGTCGAGGTCGGCTTCGAAGTTGGCTTCGGGTCATGCTTCTGGTTCATCAAAAAAGAAGCATAGGAGAAAGAAGCACAGTTCGAGACATCATTCTAGCAGGGAGTTGGACTCGAAAAAGAAGTCATCTTCACGAAAACAGCGTAAGGGCATGATATCTCCCTCTCCAGCTCGTAATCCTGAAGGTGAGGCCACGCCTTTACAATCTCGGGAGCCTACACCGGCCCCGGAATCGAATCCGTCTCCGGATCTGTATCAGTCTTCGGTCCATGAAGGAGAAGAAGAAGTTCCTCAGGGCTCGACGACTCCGGTACATCATCTCGAGGAACAAGAGGAACAGGAGGAGTCGAATCCGGTGCAGCCTCCTCAGGAGCAGCCGGTGGGTTCGTACCCTCAATTTCCTGGTCCTAGTCAGGACCCTTCGCATTTTCTAAACGCCATGTATGGCGTATATTCGAGAGCAATGTACCCCTCTGGTGCGCCGGCTGGTCCCATGGGTCCATTGCCTTATAATCTGGGTGTTCCGCAGGCTTATGCTCCGGCTCCTTTCCTGCCATTTATGCCGACGCTGTCTCCACCATGGCTTCTCTCGGCGCCTCCGAGGTCATCGACTCCGTGCACGGCTTCACCGGATCCGGAGCGACCTCGAGATCCAATTTGAAGTTCGACGCCGGTACAAGCTTCACATTCGAAGGCGGCTCCGGCTCCAGCTCCTCATTCGATGCCAGCTTCGACTCCATCGGAGTCGTTCGGGATCCGACAACGTCAGTTCGAATGGAGTGGTCGAGGTGTAGAGCGCAGCGCCTTTTGGAGGAAAGAAATTATGGAGAAGCTGAGATTGAAGAAGGCGAGATTCAGGATCAGGAGGATTATTTTGAAGAGTTGCATGATGCAAGTGGTCTGGAATTTTCACCAGAATGGGAGTTGCCCACAGTATCTGATGCTCCTCCTAAGGATGTGGCGCCTTACCATGTGGTAATTAAGAACGCTGCAGAACTCTTAAATTTGACTTTGCCATCTGTGGAGTACAAGTCGAACATTCTTACTGAAGTTCTCCATTCTCCATCCTCTGTGGTTGAGCCAATTCTTCCATTTACTGAGGCTCTTACTGATCCCATATTGGAGGTATGGAGTAAACCTCTTATTGCTCTTGCAGTTTCAAAGACAGTGGCAAGGCGCTACAGAGTGGCGCCTGGAGATCCTGAATTCTTAGCCACACATCCTTTCCCAGAGAGAATTTGGTGGTTCAGCCTGCTTGCCCGAAAAGATCTGCAGGTGCTTTTCCCCAGGTTCCTGGAGATAAAGACTCTAAGAAGCAGGATCAAAATGCGAAAAAAGTGTTTTCGTCAGGCAGAATGGCCCTACAATCGACAAATGCTACTTGTTTGCTAGGCAGATATATCCATGCTTTGATGGATACAGTGAAACAGCTATCTCCTAAGCTTCCTGAGGAGTATAGAAAGAACTTTAATGAAGTGATATCTGACACGCAGGCTGCAGCTCGGCAGGTCATACAAAGTGGTATGGACACAGCAGATTCAGTGGCTAGGATCATGGGGTCTTCGATCGCCACCAGAAGAGCTGCTTGGCTAAAGACTTGCGAGTTTTCTGCAGATGTTCAGGCTGCTCTGATGGATTTGCCTTTTGATGGCACAGCCCTTTTCGGAAAGAAAGCTGATGCTACTTTGGAAAGGTTTAAGGATAGCAGAGCAACGGCAAGATCTTTGGGTTTGCAAACTAGAGGCTCTGTCGCCAAAAGAAACGGGTTTTGGAAGGTCTACTTTTCGTACCTATAAGCAGACCCAACAGCAACAGCAGCAGCAAAATCCTTTGTACGGGTCCTACAGAGGCAGACAAAGGGGTCGTTCTCGTGGACGTCAAGCCTCCTCCTCCTCCACTTCCTCCTCTTCTACCCACCCCCCGCCTACAATAGCGAAGCAGCCCTAGATCCACCATTCTGGACATTGCGGGTCCTGTGGGGGGTTGGCTTACTTATTTTCTACAGGATTGGGAATCGGTTACATCAGATCTTTGGGTTCTCAATCTTGTAAAGAATGGGTATGCTCTTCCCTTTCGGGAATTTACCCCAAATTACCCTCCTTGCCAAGGTTTTTGCTCGGAGGACCACCTGTTGCTCCTACAGGAAGAAGTGCAAGCATTGTTCAAAAAGTGTGCGATAGAGGTGGTTCCGGAGCAGGAAAGGGGTCAGGGATGCTACTCCTGGTATTTCCTGATTCCCAAGAAGGATGGCAGACTTCGTCCAATCCTGGATCTCAGGATCTTGAACTTTTACCTAAAGCAGGAGAAGTTCAAGATGCTCAATCTTGCGCAGGTTCTTCAGGCGCTGATGGAAGAAGACTGGATGGTGTCAATCTACTTGCAGGATTCTTATTTCCATATACCCATTCTGAAGTCGCACAGAAAGTATCTCCGCTTCACGGTGGGATCGCAACACTACCAGTTTGCGGTTCTACTGTTTGGTCCTACTACTGCGCCTCGAGTCTTCACCAAGGTGATGGCTGTGGTGGCTGCACATCTCAGAAGGTCAGGGATTCCAGTATTCCCTCATCTAGACGATTGGCTGATCAAAGCAGAATCTCCAGAGATAGTGCTCCATCATCTGCCACATACAACTCAGTTGTTGCACAGGTTGGGTTTTTCGATAATATGTACCCAAATCTCACCTGGTGCCCTCCCAGCACAACCTGTTCATAGGTGCGGTCCTGGACACAACTGTATGTCGTGCATTCCTTCCACCTCAAAGGATCACGACATACAGGAAATGATTCCTTTATTTTACAATGGAGCAGTTGTTCCAGTCCTGAAGGTCCTTCGTCTGCTCGGTCTGATGGCTTCTTGCATTCTGTTGGTCAACCATGCATGCTGGCACATGAGGGCACTCCAGTGGTGCCTCCGCAGGCAGTGGTATCAACACCAAGGGGATCTCGGGGAGTCAGTGAGGATCTCCAGAGAAGCTGCGGCGGATCTGTCTTGGTGGGGAGTGGAAGGCAATCTGTCTCAAGGAAAGCCTTTTCAAACTCCTCTGTCGGTGGCCACAGTGAAAACGGATGCATCCACTCTAGGGTGGGGTGCTCATCTGGGGGATCTGGAGGCCAAGGGTCTTTGGTCTCCAGAAGAAAGGTTTCTTCACATCAACCTTTTGGAATTGTGGGCAATACGTCTGGCACTCAAGGCCTTCCACCCTTCCCTTCATGGTCGGTCGGTTCAAGTCCTGACGGACAACACCACCGCGATGTGGTATATCAACAAACAGGGAGGAGTGGGGTCGCAATGTCTCTGCAGAGGGGCTCTGCGTCTCTGGTCCTGGGTTCAGGAACATCAGATTTGTCTAGTGGCAAGTCATCTGGCCGGAGTACTGAACGTTCGTGCAGACAGTCTCAGTCAGCAGTTCTCGGCCGATCACGAGTGGAGGCTTCCTCCAGAGGTAGTTCGTCATGTCTTTCGGACATGGGGATCTCCTCAGGTGGACCTGTTTGCCACTCACGAGAACGCTCACTGCCCGTCATTCTGCAGTCTCCAGTATCCGATGCAAGGAGCATTGGGGAATGCGTTTCAGTTGAGTTGGGGCTCGCGTCTCCTTTACGCATTTCCTCCCATACCCTTGATTCCTCGGGTTCTGAGGAAGATACGTCAAGACCGGGCCCGAGTTATATTGATCGCCCCCCGGATTGGCCAAGAAGGGTGTGGTACACAGATCTTCTCCACCTCTCCTCGTGCCCTCCGCTCCGTCTCCCTCTCAGGGCAGACCTCCTCTCTCAGTCGCAGGGGCAGGTTCCACACCCCCACCTCCAGACCTTACACCTTCATACCTGGAGATTGAACGGGGAAACCTGAATTCCTTTTCTCTCCCACCTGATGTGGTGGATGTCATTCTATCGGCCAGGCGTGACTCCACCAAGTCCATCTATTCTTCTAGGTGGTCTAAATTTGTATTCTGGTGTGCGGAGAATTCTGTTGATCCTTTGAGAGCTCGTTTGTCAGAAATACTTCAATTTGCTCTTTCATTGGCGCAGCAAGGTTTTGCTGTAGCTACGGTAAAGGAATATCTATCAGCTTTATCGGCTTTTATCTGTTTACCGGATCAACCATCTTTCTTTAAATCTCCTGTTGTATTGAGATTTTTAAAGGGTTTAACAAATAAGTTTCCTCCTACTCCCTTTATAGTCTCAATGGGACTTGAACCTGGTTCTTACATATTTAATGGGTTCTCCGTTTGAACCTCTACACGGGTGTCCTTTGAGACTTTTGTCTTTTAAGACTGTTTTTCTTGTCGCAATTACCTCGGCAAGGAGGGTAAGTGAGCTTCAAGCTCTTAGTTCAAAGCCCACGTTCTTGACCATTCATGCTGAACGAATAGTTCTTAGGACCAGGGCTGCTTTTCTGCCTAAGGTGGTCTCTGCCTTCCATCTAGGGCAGTCCAATACCCTTCCTACCTTCTATCCTCCCCCTCACCCTTCCAAGGAGGAGAAGCGACTTCACCGTCTGGACCCCAAAAGGGCGGTGAGCTTTTCTCTTGATAGGACAAAAGACTATCGAGTGGATGACCAGCTCTTTGTTGGATTTGCTGGCTGCAAAAAAGGAAGAGCTGTGCACAAGCGCACACTCTCAAGATGGATCATACTATGCATCAAAATCTGCTACGCCCTGGCTGGCAAGGAACCTCCAGAGGGTATAAGGGCTCATTCTACTAGAGCAAAGTCATCAACATCTGCTTTGTCTAGAGGTGTACCTGTAGAGGACATTTGTAGAGCGGCGACATGGGACTCCCTCCACACTTTTGCAAAGCATTACTGCTTGGATAGCGAGATGAGGAGGGGTGGCCATTTTGCGCGCTCTGTCCTTCAAGATTTTCTGGTATAGAAGAGTGGACACCCTCCTCCGGGAGTGGGGACTGCTGTGGGAATCTATTCACAAGGTGAGGAATCCACTGGCAGATGTATCCATCAGAAGAACAAGTTACTTACATTCAGTAACGCTTTTTCTGGTGTATACAGTATCTGCCTGTGGATTCCTCACATGCCCACCCGCCTCCCCGTTGTCCACTCTTCTATATCTGAGTTTATGACAATGTTTAAATGCATTAATGTGTTCATATATATATTTGTTATATATGGTGTTTTTCATGCATTATCTTCACAATATGGGGCCGATTAGGATGGCGGACGGACTTGCGTCCGTCCGCCATCCCAGAGGTGGAGGGACCGTCCGCATGGACTGCGGAGGTCCCTCCATGCAAATCAGGATGTGACCGCCACCCTGGCGGTCACATCCTGGATATTTAACATTGCGGCGGGTGCTGCTTCAAGCAGCACCCGCCGCAATGTTAAAAGTGCATGTGTAACATTTACATGCACAAAGCGGCAGGCACCGTGCGGTGCCTGCCGCTTTGTGCATGTAAATGCTGGGGGGTACCATAGGTACCCCCCATGTGCACCCCCCACCCGCCTACGCCCTGGGGGCCCGCAACGGGCCCCCAAAAGCAAAAGTACACATGCTTTTCCACGGCGGAAAAACCGCCGCGGAAAAGCATGTTTACTAATGCTTCCTAATTTGGCTGGCGGTGTCTGATAGACACTGCCAGCCAAAGGAGAGCTTTTCCGCCGCGGTTGCAATCCGACCGCGGCGGAAAAGCAGCGGACAGAATCCAAGACCCACCAGCCATCGTAATGCGGCGGTGGGTCTTTGGTGACTCCGCAGAGGATTTTCCGCCTCCTCCGGGCCGGCGGTGGCTTCCGCCGGCCCGGAGGAGGCGGAAAATCCTCTATCATAATCGGCCCCTTTGTGTGTATTTTTGGAAATGATGTACTGGGTACATTGTATATGTATATGTCTACTATCATTGGTCCCTCCGGGTGCCTCGAAGGCCCGGACAAAAGGGCGGAACTGATGTCATCACGCCGACGTAGGCCTAATAAGGGGTCAGTGACGTCAGTCGGAGTCGCGCGCGATGCCGTGCTCCTGTGACGTCGTCCACGCCGGTTTGCTACAAAAGAGTTTTCCGAACGTTGCTGACGCAGGGGGGATATTCACAAGGTGAGGAATCCACAGGCAGATACTGTATCCACCAGAAAAAGCGTTACCGAAGGTAAGTAACTTGTTCGTCTCGTACAGTGAGGCGGTGTTCGGACTCCGGTTCCCAGGAGTCCCGGCTGCTGACCCGAGTCACCTGGGCCGCTCTCCCTGTTCGCCACGCCCCCCTCGAGACAGTTAAAATCACCAGTCTTTAAACCCTTGGCGGATTCACTGTTTCCTGCGCTTACCTGCCGGACCTGGACCTTTGCTGTTGGCGTTGCTATTTGGCCCCATTGGAACTTTGAGCGCTCCTTCCTCAGTAAAGCGCTACCTCTTGCCGGACCCGCTTCGCGGCGCTTTATCCCTGTGGGTGCTGAGGAGTGTAATCCTTTGGAAACTGTTGCTGCGGGCGTTGGCTGGAGCAGGGCTGCGAGTGAGGCGGTGTTCGGACTCCGGTTCCCAGGAGTCCCGGCTGCTGACCCGAGTCACCTGGGCCGCTCTCCCTGTTCGCCACGCCCCCCTTCATCACTCCCCTATAAACTTAGTACGTCTCTCCGCTGCGCGGGAGCACGCAGGAGCGTCCCGGGAGAAGCCTGGGACAAGGGCGGGACCGTCTGTGGCCGTCAGAGGCCGAAGGAGGCTGGGCTGGGCCAAGTCCCTTTGATTTTATTCCTTTATTTTTGCCGTATTGTAATTTTTGCTATTTTATAAATTATAAAATATTTGTTATTATTGTAAGAGTGCTTTTGCATTGTTCTGTACTTTATACTGTGTGTTTTTTAAACTTAAACAAATATGACGGCAAAAAAACTCCGCTCTGGTCGAGTAATAGTAGGTAGGTCAGGCTCTAAGACAAAATCGAATCCCCTGAGGAATAAAATTAATTCCTCTATGCAACTGAAAGGGCAGTGTCAACTATTCAGTTTATGGGAAAGGGGAAAAGATAAAGTCGTGTTGGATGTTTTAGACACTGAAGGCAAAGTATCCGAGGCGGTTTCTTCTCTTGTTAAGGATAATATCAATTTAATTGAAGTTTCCGCCTTGGTTCATTCTGGAAACCGCCTCTCCGAGACAGTGGAGGGCTTGCCTCCCGCTCTCTCGGACTCGCGGTTGCAAAGGGAAACTCCTTCTGTAGTTTCTGATTGTTTTATTCTGAATACTTCTAATGTCACTTTAAAAACGGCCGAATTTAGATTACCTAAATCCTCTCATCCAACTACGGAGCAATCAACGACCATTCCAGACTCTTCCTCTATCCCTGTTGTTCCGGTAGGGGACTTTACTTTACCTGATATAGATTTAGTCTCTCAAAAGAAGTATTCGGAATCCATTTTTACCGATTTTAGGGCTAAAACAAATCTAAATGAAGTCCCATTAACCTCTACACTTCATCCTCACAACAGTACTACCTCTAATAAATCAGATTTTTCACTAGCCCAGTTAAACCTCACCCCATGCTCCGGCACCAATTTAAATAATACTGCTGTGAGCCCCCCGATTGTTGATGATAATTTAATTTCCAAATCTCTGTTCTCTTTGGAGTCTTTGTTATCATCAATTTTACGTCTACTGGAAAAATTTGTTGGTGGGTCTGATTGTGTATTGGATACGGTTACCCATATACTAAGAGTGCTTTTACTCAACCAAGGTGGGCTCATTTCCGGGTGCCCCTCTGAGCCCGGCAAATGTTTGAACCATCTGAGTGAAGCTAAAAGGCCAACTAATGAAATAGAGACTCTAGATCCAGACCAAATGGATCAATCTCCTATTTCCGAAGACTTGTTGGTAAATGCGCTCGTGTCTAACCCAGTAGTGCCCAGCACTGACAATGTAGCTCCCGCAGGTGGTAATTGTATTGCTATCCTTGATGATGAGATAGTATCTTTGGCTGCTCCTATGGATACGCAAATTTTAGAAGCACCTTTTGTATTTCCTATATTTAATACACATATAAAAAAAAATAATGATGAAGAGGTATGTCCCGATTCTCCAATTAATGGGGTTAAAGCAGTGATTATTAAGCATAAAAAGAATAGATTAAAAAAAAGGAAACCTGCTCGAAGGTTCTCTAAAAAAAGGCAGAGGAAGCTCATTTTTGAAAATAATTTGGAGGCCTCGTTAGAAAATTCTAGCCCGAATGACCTGCATTTGAATCAATCCGATGACATAATTGATCCTTCCACAGAGGTTCACCCGATTATTTCTATTAATTCTGCGGGATTATTGAACCAACCTCAACCCATAGAACTGCCTCTGTCGGAAAAAGTTCAATCGAGTATTCTTAACCCTTTAGCTAGGCCTTTTCATGATTTGCCTTCAATTATACCTCCTGCTTGCGTGCCTATGCGGGAGAAAGAAAATGTAGACACTGTCTTTCTAGACTTTATTCCTCTTTTTGATACTGATCTTGTCTTAAACAGATCGGCTCTTCTCAAATGTTTCCGTGAGATTGAAAGCCTAAAACTAATTCAAACCGCGGATTTGGAGTCTGTACTTTTATTGAATTCCACCTTAGGGAAAATTGCAAGGGTCAAATTCCATTCTAAACTAGTTCTGAACCACATTTTACATTGGGCAGAGGAATTGCAAATTAGAGGGATAGATGTTTCACCACATTTTATGAAAGAATTGAGTGACAAATTATTGTCTAATCACCAAATAACCTATGGTGTTAACTCGAATTCCTCTGACTGGTCCTCAGCTAAAACTGAGGAGTTAAAAATATGGGTATCAAAAAATGAACGTCAAGTTCTATTTAAAAATCCCTCTCCTCCCAAACAAGTTTTGACGGATGACAACTTTAAATGGAGTTGGTTACCTGGCATTCTTTCTAGTAAACCTTCCCCTTCTCTTAAACCACATCCACGTTTTTAACACAGATTTGAAAATAATTTCCTGGAATATTGCTGGTCTTAAGAATAGCCCAGAAATATTGTCATCCTTGCGTTCCTTAGAAGCCGACATAATTTGTCTGCAGGAAACTTGGGCGGATGGAAAATTATTATTGGAAAAAGATTATTTGGTTTTTGATTGCAGCGCTGCCCCTTCTAGGAGAGGTCACGCGAAGGGTGGATTAGCCTGCTTACTCTCTAATAAAATTAATTGGAATATTTCCTATTATTCAGAGCCTAATAAACTATTTCGGGCACTAACCGTGAAAAATATGTTTAAAGACTGTCCTAATAAATTGTTCATTTTAATAAATATCTACATTCCCCCCGACACTCGATTTAATGAGGGTTTAAAGTTTTTCTTCTCCTTCTTATCCAAACTTATGGATGTCTCTGCCGCCCCATATATATTGTTACTAGGGGACCTCAATTGTAAGATCTCTAATTATGGCCTTGAGCTTTTTAGAAATAAACTCAGGGAAGAATCTTTCCAAATTCCACAAGCCCTGTTCCCAATGCATATTAAAACTGATAAAAGAGGTAAAATAATCTTGGAAGGTCTCTCTAAGGTGGATTGTCTAATAATAAACGGTAGACTCCCCTCTGATACCCCTGCTGCCTTTACACATAAATCAAAAAATGGAGATTCAATTATTGATTATGCAGTGGTAGATTGTTCTTTTTTCCCACTGATAAAGGATGTTTTGGTCGTCAACTCGGATCTAAGTGACCATAAGGTACTGATTATTACAGCTGATCTTAGGCCTCCCCCGTCTGACCCCTGGCACTTAGATACTGATCTAGTGAATTTTGGTACTAGTTCAGGGAGATGTTACTGGAACTCCCGGGCTTGTGACGGGCTGTTGAATATTCTAACCTCTACCATTGAGAATTTGTCCCAATGGGACGGGAGGGAATTTCAAAGTTTTGAAGATTTTTTAAATTCGGTAACTTCAATATCAAGGAAAGTCTTTTCGATTAAAAAAACAATAATATTCCTCGAATCACTTCGGAAACTAAATATTGAAATAAATAAATTGATAAGGGGTCAATATTTATCTTTCAATCAGGAAAGGCACCACTTACTAACTTTGTTAAAAAGAAGGAGATCAAGGTTGAAGGATAAATTGAAAAGAGATAAGGAGGACACCTTATGAATCAAACTCCGGGAGTCCTCTTTTAAGGGTCAAGTTAAACTATTTTGGTCACTGATAGGCAAAGGTTGTGGCACTAGATCTTGTCCCACGCCAATTGCTATTGATGAGCAGATCTGGGTCCATTATATTGAGCACTTATATAGCAGTAATGCCCCGCAATGGAATAACGTCATTAATTCTGTGTCTTTCGTTCCATCTGACATTCCGTCCGAAAATGATATTGAATTAGCCATTAAGGGTATGCGCTCTTCCGGTGCAATGGGGCCAGACGAGATTCCCATTTCTGTCTTAAAACAGCAGAGTAAACTATGGAGCAAAATTCTGCATCCGGTGTTTAGGTCTTGCTTTTTTAGCGGTTCTGTCCCCCCATCTTGGAAAGGGAGCGTCTTGGTTCCGTTATTCAAAAAAGGGGACAGAGCTTTGCCTCAAAATTATCGACAAATTGCCTTACAAGATGCCATTGGCAAGGTCTTTGCAAAATGCCTCCTTAAGCTAATCAACGATTGGGTAATTAGGGCCAAAATCTTGCCGTTTGAACAAACAGGCTTTAGAAAAAAGCACGGCACTTTAGATAATTTAACTGCACTCCAGGTCATAATGGAGAAATATGTTAAAGTTCGTGGAGGGTGTGTCTATGGAGCCTTCATTGACTTCACCACAGCTTTTGATAAAGTTGGTAGAGTATTACTGTGGGGAAAGTTATCTGATCTAGGGATGCCTCCCTTTCTTATTAGATTAGTTTACGCCCTGCATTCGGATACTTGGTGCAGAGTATTGCTGGGTGGGGAAAGGGGACTTTCCAGAATTATTCACACAGCGAATGGGTTAAAGCAGGGTTGCCTATTGGCTCCTCTGCTATTTTCCCTCTACATAGCTGACTTATCCCAGGTTCTCTCTGCAAGTACTGGTATTGCTCCAACCCTGGGGGGTTCCCCTATTGTGTGCCTGATGTATGCGGATGACATTTTGATCCTTGACCTAACGCCTAACGGGCTGAATAATCGCCTGCATGCCTTACATAAGTTTGCAGAAAAGCATTACCTATTAATAAATATTGCTAAGAGTAAAGTGATGTGTATGTCTGGTAGGAAGAGACCTAAATTTGTGAATTTTGCTTGGACAGCGGGGGGCCAAAAATTGGAAACAGTGAAATCCTATACCTTTCTTGGCAAAATTGTCAAGAACAATTTAAATGAAAAAGCTCATATAGCTAATAACATCCAGAAAGCTATTGTTCAGGGCAAGAGCTTGATATCCTTATATAAGGCCACAGGCAGAAGGCACTTCTCGATACTGTTGGATGTATATCGAACTAAAATCCCAGCCTCTTTACTCTATGGTATAGAGTTAATTGACATAAAAAGTTGGAGTTTTTTAAACTCCACTGAAGGAAAAATTCTACGTAGCCTTTTATCTGTCAATACAGCTAGTTCTACAGCTGCTCTTAGACAGGAATTCGGCTTACGTAGCAGCTGGGTTCAAGGTCTAGCGGGGATTGTGCGCTGGGTCTTTAGCCTAGCAACGAGTGAGCCAGGCACGTTACGACATTTAATAAAAAATGAGTTGCTGGGACACTTCAATGACTATTCTATGCTTATAAAAAACTTTAGATATGCAGTGAGTCAATTACAATTAGATAAAGCGGAGTTATTCTCTTTATCGCCATATCAGCTAAAAACCCGTTTGAAATTTACTTCTTGGGAACTAGGGTTTAGACTGGATAGAGAGCTCCGTATTTTGAAAAAGGGCATAAATCCAGTCATTGATTCCTGTCTGGTGAGGAAAGCACAACCTTTTGTTCACTGGAACATTCCTCATGGTGTCAGGCGTTTTATGTTCTTAGTAAGACAGGATTTACTTCCTTTGAAATTGCTCTTATCCAGATGGTATGGCTCACCAGCCGTTTGTGACTTATGTCACATGAAAGATCAAGACTTGCTGCATGTTATTTTTGTTTGCCCAGCTTTAATGTCATTCAGGCGTAAATGGCTAAGACCTATCTGTCTGCAATTGAACATCTTGTCTGCCTCTAATTTTATTTTTGCCATGAATAATCCCCCGAATGAAATGTTTTGTTTTAAATTATACAATTTTTTCAAATGCTTTTTGGATCTGTTCTAGGCGGTAATACTAGAGATTTTGATTATTTCTGTATATCTGACAATCATTTTAATGTACTCTTTTCTCTTTTTGTATTCATGATTTATTTTGAATATATGTGTTGTATATTTTATGTGGACCTCTTCGGAGTTCCGTAATCATAAATAAATAAATAATTGAATTCGTCTCGTACATGGTCCTCACATTCCTTGTCCCAATGGTGATGGTCTTGGTTGAAAGCATGTGGATCGGCTTTGTGTCATCCCGGGATCTCTGGCTTTCACCACATGGCATCATAGCTCTACGTGAAGGAGATTCCCCTCTCCCCAAGACCGGGATATCGTTTGGTCTTTTGGGGAATATTTACGTAGGTAGATAATTTTTTTACTTGGTGGGGTAGCTAGGCCCACGTATAACCATCTTCATTTTGCAGATGGGCTTAGGACCAGCCAAGGTGGAGTTTGTTTAGGTAAATGTAAACTTTGACATAATATAGGTCCACCCGACTCGAAATGAGGCAGGCAGATTTTCAGTTTAGAGAACTGTACTCGCTCTGCCAAACTCTAAATCAGCTCTCTAAGTCTACTTGCATCTGTCCTAATACAACTCTAGATGTTTAGGTAAATGTAGAGTTGTATTGGTATAGGTGGTAGTTGACTTGGGGGCCGATTAGAGTTTGTGGGGAGAGGTTACTCCGTCGCATCAGGGACAGAGTCCCGATTCTGCCAAACCGAAGGTACATCTACCTCATTTAGAGTTGGGTGGACCTTCGTTATGTCGAAGGCGGAGGCTTCTCTGTCTTTCGTTGCCAACATAAACCTCTGAGATTTGGCCCTGTGTTTGCCCACTCGATTTAGAGTGGGCAAATACATGGCCAGCTTTCTCTGTCCGTCACCGCCAGGTAAAGCCTGGAAGTAAGGGGCAATGAAAACTGTAAAATGGCCCCCTCGTCAGGAGAGAAACTCCCATGGTGTGGGTGTGGGGGGCATTGTGTTTTTTATTTTTCAAAACAAAATCCCACTTTGGGTTTTTGTTTTGGAAAATAAAAAAACGCATTGTACGTTTCTCACACTGCTCCATCATATTGGTAGAGCTGTTTGCCGAACTTACAATGTATTGATAGGAACCATTGTATGGAAGGGGTTTCCTAATGAGTATATTCTGGCTATTCAGGCGTTATATCATGATTCGAAGGCAGTAATCCGTATAGGTACTGAAATGTCCTGTCCGTTTCCGATCACCAGGGGGACAAGGCAGGGTTGTCCCTGCTCCCCCCTGCTGTTCGCTCTATACCTGAATAAGATCGCAATGGAAGTGGGAATTCCCCCGGTGATACTACATCAAGTGGAACACAACATTTTTGCATACGCTGATGACGTTGCAGTTGTAACTCCCGACGTATGCTTATCCCTCCCTAAGATCATTGAACTTGCTCAGGAATTTTGCGAGCTATCGGGATATAAGCTTAACATATCCAAAACCCAGTTAATTCATTCATCTACAGGCAGACCCGAGGGTGTTGTATTTACACCTACCGCCTCATATCTTGGTGTTACAATCTCTTCAACTGTCGATGATATCGTAGGGCTCAATACAGATTCTTTATTATTATCTACTAACAGAACCCTAGAGAGACTAAATAATCTGCACTTATCCCTTTGTGGCCGTACTAACGAAGACAAAATGCTTATACTACCGAAATTTCTTTATTTATTTCGTACTATTCCTCTTTTGTTTTCTTCATTCTTTTTCAATAAACTAGATCGAAGTAGTTCTAGGTTCCTATGGGGTTATCGGAGAGCCAGAAGATCCCTTAAATGGTGTATCCTTCCAAAATTAAGGGGCGGCCTGGGGATTCCAAGCTTCCGATTATATTATTGGGCAGTTACATTAAGACTAATGGGTATTTTAATGTTCCAAGACTTTACCCTAGAAGACGCTATGACACCATCAATTTACGAAATGCTTCTCGGAGCAGAAGCTCGACAATGCTTGTTCAGGATAATAGAACCTAGCTATTATAAAAAAACTAAATTTAAAATTATGATGGCTGCATTTCAGACCTGGAAACAAATTAATAAAAAATTCAATTTTTTGTCTAAATTGAATTATTATACACCTTTCCCGAAGAATCCCCTACTGCCCGAGATTTTTAATGACCCTGTTATGCATAGATGGATTGACTCAAAAATAAGTTCACTTGGTATACTTTACCGTGATGGGCAACTTATTTCATATTATGATTTGCAGAGGGAATTCGGCCTTAATAGAGGTGATTTTTTTAAATATTTACAGATCCGCAGCTTCTTAGAGTCAAAGAATCTAATTGATACCGAAGCTATGAATAAAATAGATTTGTTGGAAAGCTGCCGGAAAAAAAAATAGAATTGGTGTAATTTATCAAATGCTGTTAGAAAGAATTCAAGATAATTTAGATATATATGCAGACAAATGGCAAAGATGTTTTGGTATTGAAAAAGTCGACCTACCTAGATCTCTAGAAGTTTGCAGCAATGTTATTTTCAATGGATCATTCAAAAGTCAGCATTTTATGTCCACATTCGATTTGAATTACACCCTATCTAAATTAATGAAATGGAATGCACAAAAGGGTACCAATTGTAGTCGTTGTGGACGTCCTGCTGCTGATTCAAGCCATATGTTTTTCTGTTGTCCGAAATTAATTCAATTTGTAACACAAGTGCAAGGTTTTCTAAATAATATTTTGGATTCAAACATTGTTTTAACGCCCGAACTTGTGATACTTGGATTCCAATCTGACCAAATTGGTAATAAGACGGCTGCAGAAGAAGGATTTTTATTTATTGCCATGTCATCTTACCGACACTGCATAACTTCTCGCTGGCTTGATGTTGATCCACCGGTATTCCATCAGTGGCTATCTAAATTGCTAAATATATATCAGTTGGAAAATGCTGTGTACAAACTTAAGGGTCAGAAAAAAAAGGCATTCGGCCAAAAATTATGGCTACCAATCACTAATTGGATATAATAGTCTTTCATTTTTTTTTTCTTTTTTTTTTTCTCTTACTATTATATCTGTCTTCTGCTTTTTCGGTGTATCATGGCAATGTATTATCTGCAGCTATTTCTGATATTTTATGTGTTACTGTGCAATCTTCCACTGCCAATAAATCAATAAATAAAAAAATAAAGTAAAATAATGATAGGAACCACTGTGACGGTGGTTCCTGTGATGGTGGTTCCTGTCAATGCGAGATATGGCTACGGGGCCAGTGGACATCTCAAGATTTGGCTAGCGGGACTCTGTCAGGGCGAAGAAGTGCTTACCTTCTTCACCCTGGCGAAGTAAAACCCCATTTCGAAACTCTAAATCAGCCCTTTATTGTTTAGTGTCGAACTAGAGGTTGGTTATATGTTAACACAGATGTAGAATGCATTTTGGGGTAGAGGTAATTTTTTTTTTTTTTGTAGGGGTAAATATACTTGCAGTTCAGCATTACAAATTGGTCCTTACAGAATGCAAAGGGTACTAAAATTGTGTTTTGAAACTGCCATCTTTAAACAGATTTCAGGCAGATGTAATAGATACAATTGCATTAGTCATACTGTATGTTCAATCAATAGCATATCTCTTTGAAAGTGTCCCACAATTTCCTATTACTTACTGCATAATTTAATCAACAGTTGTCCTCCACTCCTGCATATTTTCATTGAGTCTGATTATAGATTAAAGATGGCTTTCCCAAAGCTATGCCTTGAAATGGACTTTTGAGGTTAAATTGTTATTTTCTCAATTCAAATATATTGCAATATTGTTTAAGTCATTATGTCAAATAATTGAATAACTCCAAGCATATTTTTCTTTGCCATAATGTCAAACAGGTATATTACCTTCTACCTTAACCCTTTCGGTGCTGATGCCGGATCCCAGCCGTCATGCGTCACGGTGCTCGTGTGCTGATTGACGGCTGGGAGCCGTCATGACCACACCCATTTCAATTGACCTGCAGCACAGCAGGGGAAACTCTCAAGCAGCCAAGGAGTTAATCAAACTTCAATTATTTCTTAACAAAGTTGTGTTATGCAACATATATAGATAACTCTGCAGAATGATACAAGATGGGAGCTGAAATTTAAGATCATAACTAGGTGTTATGATGTATGGTAGGCACATCTTTACTACTTGATTCACATTTCACTCTTTAAGGCTCCACGACTCTCTACCACAATGTCTGCAACTTCCTGCCCCGTTTCAGTGTCTCCCTACCCCAGTATCTCCATTTCCATGCCCCATGGTCTGACCTGGTATCTGCAAATCGTTCACCATTGTCCATATCTGACTCCCCTCCCACTGTTCCTCTGGTTTAGTGTCTGCTTCACCCTACAGTAGTTCCTCTGTTTTCTTTCCCAAATGTCCACATTTGTTTAACTCCATTGTTTTGTTCTTTTCTGTGTCTCACTCCCCCATTGTTCACATGCCTGAGCTCAGGACCCTACGTTTTGTCCCTGCACCTGTGTCATCTTTTCAAACTGTTCTCGCCTTCATGTCCCAGTGTTCAAATCTTTCTGCCCCAAAGTCAGAGCCCCTCATACACCATATGTAAGAAATTGGATTATTATTTGGGGTGGTTAACTACCCACCTCAAGGATCAATCACATCTATTGTAAGGGTGTGCAATCAAAGTCACTAAATAAACCTGAGCTCACCCCCTGCTAGCTATTTCACAGCGCAGACAGGATTAACTTATATCAACAATGGGTAAAGTATTTATTATTTATGCAGAAAAAACAGTATTAAAGTAAAAAAGTAACACAATAAAAATCCCAAACTGAATTAGAACAATAGAGAACAATGTAATAAACAAAATGACAAAAATGCAATAACAGGAACCCAGAGATATGATTTTGCTGATAGATTTAAGTAAAAATAAGACCAAGAAGCACAACATGCCAAAGACAGTCAATGGTCGCAGTGGACCGAGCGCTAGGAGATGGAGCATGGGTTGGATACATAAACCAGGCACTACCTGGTCAAATATTTTACCTTCTGAAATGAGTCCTTTAAATCCAACTCCATCACAGGGATACACTTCTATAGGCCCCCAGGACCTCAAGGGAGGCACTTAGAGACTCACATGGCCAGTGGCCTAACAGGAGGGTCCAGTTTCCACAGCTGTTGATACCTGTAGCTTTAGCAGGAGGAACGTATGACCCTTGGAGTCCACTTCTTTGTCCTTGGTACATAATAGCAGGCCCAGCCCTTTCAGGGCTCTTCTCAGATCGCAGACAGCCAGTTCAGTCCTCTTCTGATCTTTCTCAGGTCCAGGAGTGTTCTGAAGTGAGTGCCTGGAGATGTCAAGTTTATGCCTGGCATATGCTATGGGTGGGAAGGACTCCTGAGCATGCCCTGACTAATGGGATAAAATATCCCCTGGTCAGCCTTACCCACTTAGAGCATTTTCAAGATGGTGGAGGTCTTCAGCCCCACTCTAATTGGGCTTTGAGGACTAGGGGTGTGTGTTGGAATTGTACTCCCTGTTGCCCTAAAAATCCATAAACAGAAGTCTTGTAGAAGAATGCTTTTCCAGCAATCAGATAATGGCTACACAATATTTGTTTTGCCATTCTATTCTCACTTCTTAAAGTGTGCCCCACCTAAAAACTCGCTGTGGAGAAGAGTAAGAGCTAGGGGACCTGCTGGGCTGCATAAGTCGAACACAAACTTGTAATTAGGCCGTACAGACAGGGGAGCCTACCTGTGTAGGGTGATTTCATGGATGTGTCTATTTTATTCAGTTTTGTAGCTGCATAAGGTTCCTTTCGGTGTTCTGGGGAAAGTGTTGGAAACCGGATTTGACACAGTGACATGAGGCAAAATGAAAGCCCCCCCCCCCCTTTGGAGATTGTAAAAAGAGTCTCCTGAGTCTACCACATCTTACAGATGTTAATTGGCCTTCTGCTGAATGAGGGCCCCCTGAAGAGTTGCGGGGTGGCCGTTTAAAGGCCTGCCCTCCCCCCCACGCCTCGTGCTGGGTGAGGGGGCATGTTATGCTTCTTGTTGATTAACATAGCCATCTCTATCGGGCCTGAGTCTTAAGTGGTTTTATGACGTCCAATGCCTCTTCAAACAAGTGAAAGCAATCACTTTTTTCACTGCTACCTCAACGAAGGTGGGGAGCGTGGTGTTAATATATATATATATATATATATACATATATATATATATATATATATATATATATATATATATATATATATATATATATATATATATATATATATATACTTCCTGTACATAACTCGAACCTGTCACTGATACTAAGAAAAAAAAGAAAAAATATATATATGTGAACAAGGGCTCTCGAGCCTGAAACGCGTCATTGCTGTTTTTGATAATCTGAAACCTGAATAAGTAAAATAACTTTGATTAGATCCTGTGGTCCGTCTCCTGCTTCGCCGGTCCGTGGGGATTGGGGGTGGCTATTGGGAGTGTTTCGTGCATATTTATATATATATATATATATATATATATATATATATATATATATATATATATATATATATCCAGTAAAAACACTCCTACCGGAAATCCTTCGCCTTTTGCTGGGGTGGCTCGCAGCCGGCGGAGCAGCCGGTGTTTAATATGAGTAACAAAATGGCGTTCCAAAGCGTGCACTCAGGTCCAATAACAACAGCACATGTGTAAGGTCCAAGTTGTAGGGTTTATATACGCCATAAGCCCAACGTGACGCGTTTCGCGCTCCACAAAGCGCCTGATCACACAGTGTCTGACAATAAAGTTCTTTGTTTTAAACATCATTTGTGAAATACACAATAGCGAAAGAGGACTAAGTGACCTTCGAATCAGGCGCCATCTTAGCCTAGTACAAATATACATTCACATAAGTGTAAATAAGTGGCAAATGTTTGTGCTTAATGCCTCACATTGTACTTTGTCAATTTGCCCCGCATTATGACTATATACCTAATCCATAGATGTCATGTTAGCAGCATAATAACATAGTAAAACCATGGAGAACACAGGTTAAAAATTAAGAGGGTAAACCGTATTGGTACCTTCACAATACATAGGCATATACCGATCGCATACCCAAAGTTCATGTAGTGTACTGAGTGATCGCCTAAACTTAAGTTAGTGGCTACGCGATCCATCCGGAACTTTAAAAGTGGGACATGCTAGATAACGTCTCCACGTTGTGTGTGGGCGGGGTCCACTACGTGTGTGTTGTTTCCTTACCATGGTTCCCTGGTCTTATGTTGCAGCATAATTCAAATCGCTGGTAACTGCACATCAATGATATATATAGATAGGTGTCTACTGTGGCGGGGTTTGAGATAGCCCAGTTTACTCAATAAATCATTCCTGATTAGTGGATGAAGAAGTGTGCAATGTTGGCTATCATATATTGGGCTGTGGTTAGTGAGCAATGGATCGCTCCTGAATAATGGAAGTAATAATGTGAGATACTAGCTATCGTCTTATGAGCTCCTGTTAGTGAGCAAGGTCTGCTAGGGTGTATTAAATAAACGAAGAACATGTCTGATCTGAAAGAGGGAATAAACCTCTCACTCCCAATGTGCTAAATCTACCATAATCATACAATCAGTGCAAATAATAACAATCTAGAATTTATATTTGTAAAACGGGATAAAATCCAAATACGTTACATAGATGGAGTAAGAATGGAAGATGGCCACAGAGAAAGGATTAGGGTACAGGTGCCGCAGGCCTGAGACAGTGTCCCCCCCTTTCTTCCTGTGAGATAGAGAAGAAAAGAAGAAAAATATTCACATATTAATAGAAGAATTGTCATTACACACTTTACAGTATATTTCTACTTATTGTACCTGAAGATGTACATTGTATTCTTCATCCATATTATGCCCTTTAGCGTAACTTGTGCAAAGACCAATGATATGTCGGGATTCTCTCAGCCTTAATTTCAAAGTGTGGTTCCCCCCTCTTTGGTTTAGATTGACCTGTTCAATAATGTAGTATGATAACTTTTTAGGATCTGAGAAATGGCAGGCCTCAAAATGACGAGCAACAGGATATTGCTTATCTTTCTTACTTATTGCTCGTGTATGTTCTAAAATACGTTTCTTGGCCATGTGGGTGGTGCTGCCCACCTATTTTAAATTGCATGAGCAGACCAAAACATATATTACAAACATGGTAGTGCAAGTCAGAAATTGGGTTATCTGTTGCATTTTGTTGATACTCGTGTTCCAATATTCATTGACCATGTGACTGTTGGGGCACGCTTTGCAGTGCCCACAGGGGTAAAACCCATGAAGGTCTATCCCCCTGGGGATGATATTTTCACTGATGTCATTGTGGACCAAAATGTCCCTCAAGTTGCGCCCTCTTCTATAGGTTATACTGGGTCTATCTGGGATGGTATTGCCTATAATAGGGTCGCTCTTGAGAATATTCCAGTTTCTGACTATACTTTTTCTCACCTGATTGGAATTGCCATTATAGTTAAGGATGATTCGGGTGGGGTTACTTTCCGGATCAACCGCCTGCCTGTCAATTTTGTTCACTAGTAACTCATCGCGCTTTACTTCTTTGACTCTATTTTTAGCTCTTTTGATTACCCACATAGGATAGCCTCTGGCGAGAAACCTTTGTGTCATGGCTGCCTCTTCTATCGTATAGTCTTGTTCATTGCTGCAGTTTCTTTTAGCCCAGAGCAGTTCTCCGTAAGGAATACTCCATTTCAGATTTTCGGGATGACTGCTCAGGGCATGCAGCAAGGTATTACCTGCTGTGATTTTACGATATAGGACAGTCTATACTTTGTTGTGTTTTATCTGTACTTTAGTGTCCAAGTATTCTACTTCCACATCACTGATGTTACTGGTGAGTGTGATGTTTCTGTCGTTCATATTCAGTCTGTTTACAAAATCAAGGGCTAAATCTTTACCACCTTTCCAGACAACAAAAATGTCATCTATGTAGCGTAGCCACATTTTCACGTTCTTGAAGTCTTCTTGAAATTCATTGCCATCTCTGATGTCAGCCTCCCAAGCCCCCATGAACAAATTTGCGAAACTCGGCGCAAAACATGTTCCCATCGCGGTTCTATAGGACAGTCTGTACTTTGTTGTGTTTTATCTGTACTTTAGTGTCCAAGTATTCTACTTCCACATCACTGATGTTACTGGTGAGTTTTATGTTTCTGTCTTTCATATTCAGTCTGTTTACAAAATCAAGGGCTAAATCTTTCCCACCTTTCCAGACAACAAAAATGTAATCTATGTAGCGTAGCCACATTTTCACGTTCTTGAAGTCTTCTTGAAATTCATTGCCATCTCTGATGACAGCCTCCCATGCCCCCATGAACAAATTTGCAAAACTCGGCGCAAAACATGTTGCCATCGCGGTTCCATGGGACTGACAAAGATCTCATTATTGAAAAGAAAAAAATTGTGTTTGAGCAATGCTTAATCATATCAAGGATCATTGTGGTATGTCCCAGGTACTTGATCTCTCTCTGTTTCAGAAACCTCGCACATGCTTCAATACCTTATTTGTGTTCGATAGCTGTATACAGGGAACTCACGTCCATAGTTATAAGTAGACAATCACTTTCCCATGTCACTTCCTTGATTTTCTCTAGGAAATCTTTTGTGTCCCTGACATAGGTAGGTAGGTTTTTCACGTATTCTTGTAAAAAATGATCCACATATCTGGAAACATTTTCAAGTACACACCCTCTTAACGAAATGATAGGTCTGCCAGGGGGATTGTTTTTACACTTGTGTACTTTCGGGAGAAGATACAAGATAGGGAGTATAGGATTATCACGTTTCAAAAAACAGTATTCCTCCCATTCCATCCACCCCTTGTCTTTCCATTCTGTAAGTTTGTCCCAGATGCTTTTAATACTCATGTTATATTCAGATCTATTCGATATTTTGTACGTTTTTGGTCACTCAACTGCCTTTCAGCCTCACGGATATACATCTTTCTAGACAAAATCACAATGTTCCCGCCCTTATCTGCAGGTCTTATCACAATACTATCATCTTCTGCAAGTTCTTTCATTTCTTGCTTCTCAGAGGCAGTAAGGTTATAGCTAAACTTTTTCATATGCTTCGGCCAATTCCGGCTTCTGAAATCCAACAATTCCTTCCCTCTTTGATCTTGAAATGTGTCAATGTTATCGTGGTTCATCTTGGGTAGGAATGTGGATATAGGTTTAAACTGTGTGCCTACAGTGTTTTCATGTTGTATTTCTAGGGCATCTAGTATTCGTATAGCTTCCAAGCTCACATGGTGGTCGTCTTGTTCATTATTCAGTTCGTCTAATGCCACCATATTATCAATATCACCAATTACTAGATTGTCTTTGCTTATAGATTGTTCATTTATTAAACAGTTTTTGCTTTTGGCTGGTTTGAGTTTGTGCCTTTTTTTAGTTTTAGTTTCCTACAAAATTTAAATATGTCGATTTTGTCATCCACATAATTCATGGGCACAGTGGGACAGAATGATAAACCCAGACAGAGAGTTCTCTTATCTTTGTTACTTATTTCTCTCATGGATAAGTTGATAATGGTTTGGTTTACCTGTATGTCATCTATTGTTAATTTTTCTTGTATCGGGCCCCTCGTTTTTCGCTTTGTTTTCGCCTCCGCCTGGATTTCTTCCTCCTCTTGCTCTGATACCTCTTGGCCTTCCTCTTCCGCTCGGAGATTGTTGTTGGTTCTTCTCCTGTAGCCTTGATGATGATCATTTTGCTTGTCAGCTCTGTTTCATGAGCCGATATTCGTCTAAAAAAGTTTTCCGTTTCTGGATCACTTTTCCTTCGGAATCGGTGCTTTCAGAGCTTTTGGTGGGTTCTGAATTATCGGTCATTGAGTCACTCGTGTATTCTTCGTCTTGTTCATCTCTGACTCTAGATGTCCTTCCAGATGCTCCTTTGTTAAGTGTTGGGTCATATAGATGGTCGTATTTCTTACTGTGGGTTAATATTCTTCCAGACTCATAGTCTCCACAGTCTCTATGCAGCTTATATTGTTTCCTCTTTTTGATATCCTCTTCTAGCGTTTTTAGTCTTTTTTTCATTTCTTCTATGAATTTAACAATAGTGTCCTGATCAGGATGTTTGTTGAGTTCTTCCGCTAGTTCTTCTATATCCTCGGGTAGGTAAATTCTCCACCGCTGCAGCCTGTCTGCCCGCCTGCTGCCAGATCAGCGCACTACTCGATCGCCGCCTGGCCTGACTTGCTTCTTCTCGCTTGCCTGCTCGTGTGCCTGCCCCCCTTGCCTCTTTATTTTTCTGTACCCCGCATCTCTGTGTGAGTGCCTCGTGTGCCGCCCTCTCTTCCTTTGTGTACCCCGCGTTTTTGTGAGCGTCCCGTGCTCTTGGTTCCTTTTTCCCCTCCCGCTTCCCCCATCTATCCCGCCGCTGCCTCCCGTGCGGCCCCGCCCCCCCACACCCATTGACTCTTCCCTCCCGCCTCCCAGCTGACCACTCCTCCCTCTTATGGCGACCGCTGTGCGGCCGCGCCACGTACGCGCGCAGGGGGCGTGCCGCTGGCGCGCCAAAGCAAGCCCGTTTGCGCCCATCCGTGCCTGGACTGCGCCCAGTGCCAGTACCCCTGGTCCTCGACGATGCTAGCGCACCCGACGGACCTACGACGCCACCACCCTCCACGCACTCAACCCCGGCCGGAACCCCGCCTGCTACCGAGCCAACCCGAAACGCACCCACGGACCCTTCACCTGCCAAGCCTGCCGATTCACCTGCCTCCGAACCTGCACTGCACCCACCACGCCGAGCACCAGCAACAACCACCTCAAGTGCATCCTGCTCAACACCCGCTCCGTCCACAGGCACACGTGGAACTCTGAACCTCCTCGACACAACATCACCAGACGTCGCCTTCCTCACGGAAACCTGGATGAACGCCTCCTCAGCCCCCGACATCGCCATAGCCATCCCGGACGGCTACAAGATCACCCGGAGGGACCGCGTCAACCAAACCGGAGGAGGCATCGCCATCGTCCACAGAAACACCATCCGCATCACGACCAACTCCGACGACACCCTCAACGCCGCCGTACACCTTCACTTCCAGATCCACACCGACCCCAAGACCACCCTCAGAGGCACTCTCGTCTACAGACCCCCGGGACCACGAACTCAATTCAGCGAAGCCATCGCATACTTCATCAGCCCGCACGCCCTCACCTCCTCAGACTACATCCTCCTAGGGGACCTCAACTTTCACCTGGAGAACAACAAGGACTGCAACACCACCACCCTACTGGACAACCCCACCAACCTCGGACTCAAGCAACTGTTGAACACCCCCCCCACTACGCCAGCCACACGCTTGACCCCGTCTTCTCCTCCAGCAAGCACATCTCCTTCAGCCAATCCCCCGACTACACTGGACAGACCACAGCTGCGTCCACTTCAACTTCTGGAGAACCACGACCCACCACCACCCGCAACAAGTTCCCCGCAGAAGCTGGAGCAAGATCACCGCAGACCAGCTCACCACCACCCTCAGCCAGAATCCACCCACCAACACGACGGACCCCGACGAAGCAGCCCGCAACCTCACACTGTGGCTCACCGACTGCGCCGACGAACTCGCACCACTGAAGAACCCTCCCAGCAGACCCGGCAGCAGGAAAGCCTCGTGGTTTACCACCGACCTCAAAAATTCCAAGAAAACCTGCCGCACCCTCGAGAAAGCCTGGTGCCACGACCAGACAACAGAACACATGACCGCCCTCAAGAACGCCACCCGCAAACACCACCAGCTGATCCGCACCACCAAGAAGACAGCATTCAAAGAAAGACTGGACAACAACACCCACAACAGCAAGGAGCTCTTCAGCATCGTCAAAGAGCTCTCAAATCTCAGCGCCTGCAACACCGACATCACTCCCTCGCAAGACCTCTGCGACTCTCTCGCCTCGTTCTTCCACTGCAAGATCGCCGACATCCACAGCAGCTTCGGCGCACAAACCACGCACCCAACCATCGAACCAGCGCCCCCAACCACCACCCTCTGCAACTGGACCCCGGTCAGCACCGAAGACACCACCCGCACGATGAACACCATCCACTCCGGCTCCCCTACCAACCCATGCCCACACCACATCTTCAACAAAGCCGACTCCATCATCGCACCCCAACTCCGGAACATCATCAACAGCTCCTTTGCATCCGCCACCTTCCCGGAGAGCTGGAAACACGCCGAGCTGAGCGCCCTCCTCAAGAAACCCACCGCGGACCCCACGGACCTGAAGAACTTCCGCCCCATCTCGCTCCTCCCCTTTCCATCCAAAGCCATCGAGAAGACCGTCAACAGACAACTCTCCGCCTTCCTCGAGACCAACGGATCCCTCGACCCATCACAGTCCGGCTTCCGAGCAAACCACAGCACCGAGACCGCCCTCATCGCAGCCACCGACGACATCAGGTCCCTGCTCGACAACGGGAAACGGCTGCCCTCATCCTCCTGGACCTCTCAGCAGCCTTCGACACCGTCTGCCACCGCACCCTGATACAGCGCCTCAGCAACACCGGAATCCAAGGAGCGGCCCTGGTGTGGATCATCTCATTCCTCGCCGGAAGAACCCAGAGAGTCCGCCTCCCCCCGTTCCGATCCGTGGCCACCGAAGTCATCTGCGGCGTCCCGCAAGGATCCTCACTCAGCCCAACCCTCTTCAACGTCTACATGAGCCCTCTCGCAGCCATCGCCTGCCGACACAACCTCAACATCATCTCCTACGCCGACGACACCCAGCTGATCCTCTCCCTCACCAACGACCACACCACGCCAAAGCCAACCTCCAGGAAGGAATGAGAGACGTCGCAGAATAGATGAAGATCAGCTGCCTGAAACTGAACTCAGACAAGACGGAAGTCCTCATCCTCGGACCATCTCCCTCCGCGTGGGACGACTCCTGGTGGCCCTGGGCAGCGCACCCAATCCAACGGACCACGCACGCAACCTGGGCTTCATCCTGGACTCCTCCCTCACCATAACCAAGCAAGTGAACGCAGTCTCATCATCCTGCTTCAACACCCTGCGCATGCTCCGAAAGATCTTCCGATGGATCCCCACAGAAACCAAGAAGACGGTCACCCAGACCCTCGTCACCAGCCGTCTGGACTACGGGAACACCCTCTACGCTGGAACCACAGCCAAACTCTAGAAAAGACTCCAGTGCATTCAGACCGCCTCAGCACGACTCATCCTGGACATCCCTCGCCGCAGCCACATCTCTACCCACCTGAGAGACCTGCACTGGCTCCCCGTCAACAAGAGGATCACGTTCAGACTCCTCACCCACGCACACAAGGCTCTCCACGACATGGGCCCGAAGTACCTCAACAGCCGCCTCACTTTCTACACACCCACCCGCCAGCCTCGCCCTCGCCTCCGTCCCACGAATTCGGAAATCCACCGTTGGAGGAAGATCCTTCTCCTATCTGGCAGCTAAGACATGGAACTCCCTCCCCACTCACCTATGGCTGACCCTGGATCACCTCTTCTTCAGGAAACAACTCAAGACCTGGCTGTTCGAGCAATAGCGACCCCCCCCCTCAGCGCCTTGAGACCCTTACGGGTGAGTAGCACGCGATACAAATTCTTGTGATTGATTTATTGATTGATTGATTTTTGATCTTTGCTCTATCTGACCATGCATATTTTACCAGAATTTGCATCATAACTTTGGAGCTGTTGGCTGAATTTTGGGACCAATCTTCCAGCATCTGCGGATCAGGTGAGTCATAAGATGGTGTGATATAAATGCTCAATCCTCTTGGTAAAAGGTAATCCTCTAGTGAGGTAGCCTCCCACCACTTAGAAACTTCTAGCTTGTGTAATTTCTCATATTTTCTAAGTAAATCCATTATTGTCTTGTCAGCGCGGACCGGTGTCGGTAATGTTATTCCCACACCTTGTGCTCTTGCAAAGAGTGTTTGCGCAGCTTCCTTTCTCTCCTTGTCATCGTCCAGGTTGCCTGGGGTTATTTGTTCAACCCCCTTGGACTGTAGCGTGTTACTCTGTTGTTATTGTGCCCCTCCGTATCAATCCGGAGTTCCCCAATGTCACCAGTCTTGTCAGCACTAGATCACCAAGGAACAGTCCTGGTGCTGACCTATGTCAAACCTGAGTTAGTTATTTTGACTGTGCCTCGCAAACATGTAACAGAGACTCCTTACCTCTACAATATGTTGCACCCTGTATACGTAAGGAAGTCCGTCTCGATGTTACTGTCTTCTGGCAGTCGTCTTATCCGTGGTTTGAGTATAGACTGGGAACCGCGTAGATTTCCTCCAATAATGTCCAGTAAAAACACTCCTACCGTAAATCCTTCGCCTTATGCTGGGGTGGCTCGCAGCCGGCGGAGCAGCCGGTGCTTAATATGAGTAACAAAACGGCGTTCCAAAGCGTGCACACAGGTCCAATAACAACAGCACACGTGTAAGGTCCAAGTTGTAGGGTTTATTTACGCCATAAGCCCAACGTGATGCGTTTCGCGCTCTATAGAGCGCTTGATCACACTGTGTCTGACAATAAAGTTCTTGGTTTTAAACATCGTTTGTGAAATACACAATAGTAGAAAGAGGACTAAATGACCTTCGAGTCAGGCGCCATCTTAGCCTAGTACAAATATACATCCACATAAGTGTAAATAAGTGGCAAATATTGTGCTTAATGCCTCACATAGTACTTTGTCAATTTGCCCCGCATTATGACTATATACCTAATCCATAGATGTCATGTTAGCAGCATAATAACATAGTAAAACCATGGAGAACACAGGTTAAAAATTAAAAGGGTAAACCGTATTGGTACCTTCAAAATACATGGGCATCGACCGATCGCATACCCAAAGTTCATGTAGTGTACTGAGTGATCGCCTAGCACACTTCTTCATCCACTAATCAGGAGTGATTTATTGAGTATACTGGGCCATCTCAAACCCCGCCACAGTAGACACCTATCTACATATGTCATTGATGTGCAGTTACCAGCGATATGAATTATGCTGCAACATAAGACCAGGGAACCATGGTAATGGAACAACACACACGTAGTGGACCCCGCCCACACACAACGTGGAGACGTTATCTAGCATGTCCCACTTTAAAAGTTCCGGACGAATCGCGTAACCACTAACTTAAGTTTAAGCGATCACTCAGTACACTACATGAACTTTGGGTATGCGTTCGCTATATGCCTATGTATTGTGAAGGTACCAATACGGTTTACCCTCTTAATTTTTAACCTGTGTTCTCCATGGCTTTCCTATGTTATTATGCTGCTAACATGACATCTATGGATTAGGTAAATAGTCATAATGCGGGGCAAATTGACAAAGTACAATGTGAGGCATTAAGCACAATATTTGCCACTTATTTACACTTATGTGAATATATATTTGTACTAGGCTAAGATGGCGCCTGAATCGAAGGTCGCTTAGTCCTCTTTCGACTATTGTGTATTTCACAAACGATGTTTAAAATGAAGAACTTTATTGTCAGACACTGTGTGATCAAGCACTCTATGGAGCGCGAAGCGCGTCACGTTGTGCTTATGGCATAAATAAACCTACAACTTGGACCTTACACGTGTGCTGTTGTTATTGGACCTGAGTGCACGCTTTGGAACGCCGTTTTGTTACTCATATATATATATATATATTCCAAAACCAAGGTTGCCCTCTTGAAGATGCCACACGCTTCAGGGTTCATGCACACAACACCACAGGCAGCAGAACATGAACTATCAGAACCAGCATGCCATTTGGGTGACATGCCCATGGGGGCGGGACTCTTATCTGAAATAAATTAGTCGTTCTTACAACCCTGCTGTTCTTCCTCATTGCCGCCAGTAATCAAGAGCTGTAAGAGCTCGAAATGCATATGGCATTGGAACACATACCACCTGCTGACCTGACTGGTGCCTGTGGTGTGGTGTTAACAGATTACGTAATAGTTCTAAGGAGTCCGCTGAGGACTACTAGAGGCCACGTATATACAATCATAGGACATGACAGTGCAGTTTGGCGAATCTTCACAAAGATTTTAAAACTAGTTTTCCACTCACTTCAGCTGCTGTCTGAAAAGTTTTGGGGTGATCCGTCAAGCTGGGTCACGAAAAAGAAGAAGTCCCATAACACTTTTTCCGCACGCAATTTCCCACAGAGATTTTTTACATAAGTACAGCCCGATCCGCTGAATGGAATTACACAAAATTTGGCAGAAAGCTAGATATTACCCCCGAAATAATGTTTTTTGTATTTTGATGTAAATCTATTTGTTAGTTTTGAGAAAAGTTGCGGCTCCCCTTTTGCCAATCGGGACATGGTTCTTGGAGGACAAATAAAGTAGAAATAGGATATAAGGGTCTGGATAGAAGTATCCTGACCCCATGGAACTGATAGAGAGGTCTGTGAGGGACTCCTCATGGGCAAGAAATTGCCCAAAATGTTTTTGTGGGTGCGTCAAAATTCATGAATCTACCGCTGCACTCACCGCAGACCCCGTGTGAATCCAAGGCGGATCTGCAAATACAGACCCCAATTAAAAAATACACTCACTCACAAAACCACTCACACGACCACTCACAGAACCACTCGCATACTTACTCACACCCCCGCTTACACGCCCACACAACCACTCATACCCATACAGCCACTCACACACCACCTTGCTGATGCTTGAAACCCCACACCCACTCACACACCCACTCACAGACCCACACAATCCAGTCAAACACCCATAAAGACACACACCCATACATAAACTCATACACCCCAGAACCACAAACCCACTCAAAGACCCTCAAAACCACTCACACACCTACTCACAGACCCACAGTCACTCACACACCCACACAACTACTCACACACCCACAAACGATCCGTACACCCATTCACACACCCATACAGTGACTCTCACACCCACTCACAGACCAACAAAACCACTCTCACATCCATTTACAGACCCACACAGCCACTCCTACTCATACACTCACTCACACACCCACTTACACACCCACACAACCACTCACACACCCACAAAACCACTCACTCACACACCCACTCAGACCCACACAGCCACTCAGTTATCCACCCAAAAGAAAACACACACCCACTTACACACCCATACAGCCACTCACACATCCACTCACAGACCCAGAAAACCACTCACACACCCACTCACAGACCACACAGCCACTCACACACCTGCTCACACACTCACACAATCACTCACACACCCACTCGCAAACCCAGAAACCACTCTCACATCCATATACACACTCACAGACCCACAAAACCACTCACAGATTCAAACAGTCCCCCACTCACACCCACTTACACACGCACCCACTCAATTAAATATTACCTTACATTAAAAATAACCCTCAAAATTCACTGAAAAAGTCAAAGGTTAAGGGACATTATAGTTAAAAAATAGCATTAAAAAACAGAAATTCACTGAAAAAAACAAAAGTTACAGGTACATTATAGTTAGGAAATAGAATTTAAAAACAACTTAGAAACTGACTGAAAAAAACACAAAGGTTACATGGAAGTTATAGTTAGGCTCATATTTTACACACACAAAACCATAGAAACTCTGCAGTTATAGTTACCCGAGTTAACTATAACTTACTCCCCCACAATGCCTTACTTATGACCTCACATAATACATCACTGATGCCATGCTCCGTGACATCACTGATGACATTACTGACGACATCTCAAATGACATCACTGATTACATTACTGATGTCCAATGCAGGAGTAAGTGTTAGAGAAAGGGATGCGGAACGGATGTATCTAGTGGGCTAATGGAAGTTCCGGCGGCGGTTCAAGTAGACAGGTCGGCAGCTGTGTACGGCCTTTCATACATGGGTTAGAAGCTTGAACTGCCATCTTTTTTGTACAGGTAGCCAGTGGAGTTCCCTGAGGTAGGGGGTAACGTGGATTTGCCTAGGGAATTCCAGGGCAGGTCTGGCTGTGGCGTTCTGTATGGTCTGTAGTCATCGGAGGAGGTTAACTGCAATCCCTGCATAGAGAGCATTGCTGTAGACCAGTCGGCTGGAGATAAGGGCCTGGATGATGGTGCGTCTTGAGCTTTTGGATTAGCCATTTGAATATCTTACAAAGCATGCGAGTCATCATCGTTACCTTATTGTCCGTAATGATGGCTAGGTTCCTAGGGTGGTCAGTGGGGGTAGGAGTAGGTTATGAGTTCTAAGGGTCACCAGAATGCATCCCATGGGAAGCTTTTGTATCCGAACATCAGTACCTCTGTCTTGTCCATGTTGAACTTGAGGCAGTTGTACTTCATCTAGTTGATGACGTTTGCCATGCGGTTGTGGAAGTTAGTCTTGGTGTTGGTGGTGTCTTCGGAGAGGGAGAGCATGAGTTGTGTGTCATCAGCGTAGGATATGATGTTGAGTCCATGGGTGTTGGGCGATATTGGCCAGAGGTGTCATATCAGTGTTAAAGAGGGTGATGTGAGTAAGTATCCTTGGACTATTCCACAGATGATCTCCTTGGGTTCAGAGGTAAAGGGGGAAGGTGGGCTATTTACATTCTTCCAGTGAGGAAAGAAGCGATCCATCTGAGAGCGGCTCCTTGGATGCCTAAGTTGTGCAGCCTTGTGATGAGTGTTTGGTGGAAGACTGTGTTGAAGGTTGCCAAGAGGTCCAGGAGGATCAGAGCCACAGTCTCTGCTCTGTAGGGCTCAGATGTCATCATTAGCCGCAATGAGGGCTGTCTCTGTGCTGTGATTGCTGGGGAATCTGGATTGGGAGGAGTCAAGTGGGAGGTTCCGTTCCAGATGTGAGGAGATCTGTTGGTTGATGACTTTTCCTAATACCTTGTCCAGAAACGGGGGCAGCGAGATTCGTCAGTAGTTATTGAGCTCGATGGGATCTACTGGCGGTTTCTGCATGTTTCCAGTCTTCAGGGAAGGTGGCCGTGGCAATTGAGATGTTGAACAAGGTGGTGAGTACATGGCTGATTCTGGCCTAGCTTAAGTTGAAGATGTAGTGAGGGCATCAGTCGTTTGGGGTCCCTGAGTAGACTGAGTTCATGAATGATGTGGAGTCCTGTGGGGCAAGCTGGCTCCATTAAGTTAGTTGGATATCTCTGGCAGGGTTATTTTGTTGTTTCAAGAAGTAGTGGCCTTGGGCTGGGGTTTGAAGTTTTTGCAGATGTTAGCGATCTTGTCGTGGAAGAAATTTGCAAGGTTGCCACAGAGTTCCTGTGAGGGGGTAATGTTGTTTGAAGCAACTGAGGGGGTTGGGGAATGCTTTGTTGATGTTAAAGAGTTTCTTGCTGTTATTGGAGTTTGATTCAATGCATGCAGCTAAGGCCTGTTTCTTTAATTCTCTCAACTGTCTGTGGTAGATGTTGAGGGCTGTCTTGAAGGAAGCTTTGTTGGTCTTGTCCTTGCTGGTGGACTATCTCCTTCCCAGTTGTTTACAGTGTTGATTAGCAATTATGAGGTCTTTAGTGTACCAGCTAACCTTCTTGTTGGTGTTGTTGCCAATGCGAGCAACACTGTCAGTGCAGTAGGTGATCCAATTGTTGAAGTTTCTGACATTCTGGCCTAGGTTGTTGGAGGTTAATGAATGGGAGGCCTTGATCCATGTGTTCTTTGAGATTTTGCTCCAGCTGCGGTAGGGGACGTTGGGCTGGCTGGGGGTGGAGGTCTGTCAGTTGGTGTTGTTAAAGTGGTCAATGGCATGGTTGGTCCAAGTGAGTTCTGTGGTGTGGCTGTACCTGATGCAGTCACCGGAGGAGATGTTGGGTTCTAACATGTGGCCTGTGGTGTGCGTGGGGTTGTGGACGAGTTGGGTGAGTTCAAGGTTATTCATGCTGTCGAGAAGGTTGGTAGTGTTGATGTCATTCTGTTAATCGAGGTGGAAGTTTAGGTCACCAAGAAAATGTAGTTGTTGGAGGCTATGGTGAGGGAGGCGATGAAGTTGCAGAAGGCTGAATGTGGTCCTGGAGGACGGTAGGTGTGGATGCCCTGATGGTGGTTTTGTTGTCTGTTTGGTGTTGGAAGCTGAGGTGTTCCATGACTGGGATGATGTCATCATTTGTGGTGGATCACTGGGTGGATTCCTTGTGCATGATGGCGATCCCTCTGGCAAGCTTGTTGATGCAGTGGGTGATCTTGTATCCTTCAGGAACTGCAGTGGCGATGTTGGGCGCGGAATTGGGGTTGAGCCGTCTCAGTGAGCAGTAAGGAGGACATTGGGTGTGAAGTTGGAGATGAGGTCCCAAATCTCAGTGGTGTGTTGAGAAGGGTGCTTGTCAGTTGGCGTTTGTGTTCAAGTGGTGTCTGTGGTGTGTTTGAGGTGGGGCTGGTCGGGGGGCTGGTGTGGGTACTGTGGCAGGTGAAGTGGCAGGGGATTATTTAGTGGCATAATTACTGTGATGTATTAAGCACTGCATTTGGTGTGCGAATTATGATTTGCATGGCTGTTGTTTGAGTTATGGGTTGTGATCCTAACCATATTTTTCAAATGTCAGTGTTTTTTGTTATATACATAACTGCACAATAAATGTACTTTGTAAGTGAATTTCTGAGGTTTCTTATTGTTAATGTGTTAGAACCAAAGCTATCCATAAATCCACTTTAATCTTTTTTTCTGTGGATTTTTTGATTTTTTGATCCTATACTACATGAAACAGTTCCCTTTGCCTGACCAACCATGAGCAGCCATCCCCCACTGTGCTTGGGCCTAGGCACAGTGGGACATGGCAACAGAGACCTGCCTTCGGTGAGTCCCAGCAGACGGTCATCGTCCAGTGTTCACTGCTTTGGGTTTGCATGGGTTAATGGGCAGCAGTGCTTGGCCTTAGGTCTGACCTGGCACACAGCTCTCTGCAGGAGGTTAACCCACTCTGCAGTGTAAGATGGGGGAGGAAGCTATAGTCAGTTTGCCAAATTATAATTGTAATATTCAAGTGGTTTCTGGGTTTTTAAAACATTAGCTTGTGTCTCATTCCAATACCTAACTATAATGTCACTTTAACCATTGGTTTCTTCAGTGACTAGATAGATAGATAGATAGATAGATAGATAGATAGATAGATAGATAGATAGATAGATAGATAGATAGATAGATAGATAGATAGGTAGATAGATATATAGACAGACAGACAGACAGACAGACAGGCAGGCAGGCAGGCAGGCAGACAGACAGACAGACAGACAGACAGACAGGCAGGCAGGCAGGCAGGCAGACAGACAGACAGACAGACAGACAGACAGACAGACAGACAGACAGACAGACAGACAGATAGATAGATAGATAGATAGATAGATAGATAGATAGATAGATAGATAGATAGATAGATAGATAGATAGATAGATAGATAGATAGATAGACGGACAGTGTTCTTATCAATGATGTCCTTTCAGATGTTTCATTGTTGTCATGAACATGTCATGAGTAATTTAATATGTGAGGCACTTTACAGTGCATGGTGAGGGTGCGAGTTACAGTTACTTTAATGCACAAGTTATAGTTACTTAAGATAACTATAACCGGTGAATTTCAGTGGTTTGTTAGTTTTAAACATTATGGGCCTGATTTAGATCCTGGTGGAGGGATTACTCTGTCATGGCAGTGATGGATATCCCGTCCACCGAAAATAAATCCCATAGGATATGACGGGATTTATATTTCGGCGGAAAGGATATCCGTCACCATTGGAATGGAGAAACCCGCCTGCCAAGATCTAAATCAGGCCCTATGCTTTAACTGACATTTTCACCTAACAGTAACATTCCTTTAACAATTGTTTTAACTGTGAATTTCTAAGGTTTTTTTAATGTAAATTAAGACATTATTTCAATTCCAAATAATAACCTTACACTAACCTTTGTTATTTTCAGTGAAGTTTGTTTTATTAAATGTAAAGTCAATATCAATCACCGTGCCAACGCCTGCGTGCACCCATCTCTTGCCTTTGCTATGCGGGTGTGGGTTGGGTGCAGTGCCAGGCCTGCAGCCAGGCCCTGTGCCCAACCACCACCGGCCGCCAGACCCCTTTTTTCAATATATTTATTGGCTTTATCAGGAGGTGAGCACATCAGCATATAAAGCAGACCTATTGACTTTCTTAAACAATTGACCAACAATTATGAGAAAACATATATTTAATAAATATACAACACATTGCAATATTTAATAATACTTATTGTCTCAAAATATTTTAACTAAATCATTTTGAAGCCAACCATAAACATATCTTTGACTCTATTTTAACATTTTTCAGGCCACCAAATGCAGCTATAGATCCAACCACAAGCGATCCCTGCACTTCAGCTATAAAGCATTCAGCTCCAGCTCGGAGAGCTTTAAAAATACGGGTAAGCTCTCCTTGGGCCATGGAGTCAATGACCCAGGATACACCCTTTTATTTTTTAGGGTCGGCCATGCACTAGTGCATTCATCTCGCTTGCGAGACACTATTGTTAACAAAAAGGACTTGGAGCCCACCCATTGCTTACCATTTGTTGACTTCCATGGCACTCTTCTTTACAGCCTAGTAATTCGTCAAGGCAGGCCTAACATAATTTCCATTCCTGTCTATGGAGCAGGGACCAAGCACTGATTGATTCAACTTAATCCCTGCCTGTCCGCTGCTCCCGACATGATTAAGGTACTATTTTGTTCTGTTTAACTTTTAGTGCTCTGCAAACAGGAGGCATGTGACTGGCCAAAATGCGCTCAGCCGGACAAACAAAATTGCAAAGATTGATTTTCTATAGTTAACTCTCTTTTATTTTGCCAAGTCCTCTTTTCTCCAACCTGTCCCACTCCAATTTGTCCCACTCCAATACAAAACAATCTGCCCCACTCCAATACAAAATAATCTGCCGTACTTCAATCTTCTGCACTCCAACCTGCCCCACTCCAATCCAAAATAATCTTCCCCACTCTAAAATAACCTGCCCAACTCCAATCAAAAATAATCTGCCCCACTCCAGTCAAAAACATCCTGCCCCATGCCAATCCAAAACAATCTGCCCCACTCCAAACCAAAATAATCTGTCCCACTCAATCAAAAGCAATCTGCACCACTCCACTCCGGAACAATCTGCCCCACTCCACTCCAATACAATCTGCCCTACTCCAATCCGCCCCACTAAAATCCAAAACAATCTGCCACACTCCAATCCATCCCACCCCAATCTCCCCCACTCAATCCTAAACAATCTACCGCTCTCAATCCAAAACAATCTGCCCCACTCCAGTCTACCCCACTCCAATCCAACCCACTCAACCAAAGCCTCACTTTAATCTGCCCCTTCAATCTGCCCAAATCCAATCCAAAGCAACCTGCCTACTCCAATCTGCCCCACTCCAATGCAAAACATCTTCCCCCCTCCAGTCCAAAACAATCCACCTCAATCCAATCCGCCTCAATCTAATCTACCTGACTCTATCTGATCACCTTCTCTCCAATCAAATCCACCCCACTCCCTCCCCAGTCCACCCCACTCCAATTACAAAGAGTCTGCCCCACTCAATCCAAAACAATCTGCCCCATTCTAATAAGCCCCACTTCAATCAAAATCAATCTGCCCACTCCAATCTTCCCCACTTCAATCAGCCATACTCCAGTCCAAAACAATCTGCCCCACTCCAATCCAAAACAGTCCACCCACTCCAATCCACCCCACTCCAATTCAACCCACCTCACCCCAATCCAATTCACTACACCCCAATACAATTCGCCCCACTCCAATCCAATCCATCCCACCCCAATCCAATTCAGCAAAATCTAATCTACCCACTCCAGTCCACTCCACCCATCCCAACCCAATCCATCAATCCAATTCAGCCCCCAATCCTGTCCACCCCACCCCAGTCCAATCCACCTCAATCCAATACATCCCAATCCAATATCCCCCACTCACTCCAATCCACCTCACTCCAATTAAATCCACCCCACTGCAATCCAATCTAAGTGAGAACAGAAAATGCTTTATTTCCCTGCCCACTGCTAAGCTGGCTAGGAAACAGGCATTGCTTTGAGATCCAGGGAGCTGCATTTCAGCCACTTCCTGGGTCTCAAAGCAATATCGGCTCCCATAGGAGGCAGGGAGCTGGCAGGGACCGCAGGGGCCTTCAGGCTCCCTTTGCAGCCCCTAATGAAGTGGCCAGGCCTAACGGATGGCGTCCCCGGGGCCCAAAATCGTCCAGGGAAGGGGGGGCCACATGGCACCCTTTCCAAAAAAAATTAACAAAAGCCAGCAACTCGCCGGAGGCCCTGCCGCCTTTCTCCATCACTCTGCAAACATGCCTCCGGGTGCGTTGCTAGTTGGGGGTAGAAGCCCCCTTGGCTGCTGAGGGTCCTTAGGGGCCAACAAGACCACCTCTTACCTCCAGTAAGTCCCACTCAGAGAGATTGCTGAGAGGTGGTTGGAGGCCAGGCCTCCTTTCTCCACCTCTCTGCAAAAGTGCCTCTTGTTGCACTGCACTAGTGCACCAGGAGGCGTGTTTACAGAGAGGTGGAGAAAGGGGCGTGGCCTCTGACAACCTCTCAGTAATCCCACTGTGTGCGTCTTACTGGAGGTAACAGGAGGGCTAGTTGGCCCCTCAAGGGACCTCAAGTGCCAAGGGGACTACATCCTCCAACTAGTAATGCGCCAGGAGGCGCATTTGCAGGATGGAGGCGAAAGGGGGCGCAGCCACCAAAAACCTCTCAGCAAACCTACTCTGTGGGACTTGCTGGAGGTAACAGGAGGGGTAGTTGGCCCCCAAGGACCCTCAATTGCCAAGGGGACTTCATCCCCCTACTAGGAGTGCGTCAGGAGGCGTGATTGCAGAGTGGTGATGAAAGGGGGCGTGGCCTCCTACGAGGTCTCAACAATCCTGTAGTGTGGGACTTATTGGAGGTAACAGGAGGGGTAGTTGTCCCCCAAGGACATGCTTAAGAGCCAACTACCCCTCCTTTTATCTCCAATAAGTCCCACACAGAGGGATTGTTAAGAGGTCTTTGTGCAGCCTTTCTCCACTACTCTGCAAACACAGCTCATGGTGCACTACTGGTTGGGGCATGAAATCCACTTTACTCCTGAGGGACCTTGGGGCCAAAAATCCCTCCTGGAACCTCCTGTAAGTCCTACACAGTGGGATTCCAGACAGCTGATCAGAGGCCCCGCCCCCTTTCTCCACCACTCTGCAAACACGACTACTACTTAAAAAACATAGAAATTCACAAAAAAAACAAAGGATACAGGGATGTTATAGTTAGTAATTCACATTTAAAAAACTTTAGAAATTCACAGAAAAAAAATCAAAGGTTACAGGGATGTTATAGCTGGCTCAGGTTTCACTCATACAAACCCAGTGAAATCCAGCAGTTATAGTGAGCTGAGCTAACTATAACCCGCGCCCCTGCAATGCAAAGCTTATGACCTCACATAATACATCACTCATGACATGGTCAGTGACATCACTGATGACATCTCAAATGCATCACTGATAACATCATCCACAGAATCCCTGGCGCACCCACTCACACTCCCATATAACCTTTCATACACCCACTCCAATTTCCACACTACCATTCTCAAACCCATTCACACACCCACACCAGTACTTGCACAGCTACTTACTGATTCATTGATTGACACACATATCCATCCACTCCCCCATTCAGACACTCACACACTCATTCACTAATACAGCCACTGACATATCCACTCATACACGCATATAGCCACTCACACATTGAGTCAGTCAAGCAGAGTTAGCCACACACCTACTTGCCCATACAGTCAATCACACAGTCACTTACTTGCTCATACAGTTACACACACACTCACTCACTCATACAGATAGTAACACATACTCACTCACCTATACAGTCACCAACACAAGCCCACACTCACCCATATAGCCACTCTCACATTAACTCACTCACCCATACAGTCACTCACATATCCCATCATCCACCAATACTGCCATTCACCCAGTTACTCACCCATATGCCACTGACCATAGTCGCAACTAGAGCTACATTTCGGGGGGCTAATAAACATTTTTTTTTGGGGGGGGGCTAATTCTTCCAGCAATAGGCAGAGTGAAGTTGCAGGGGCTCTAAGAAGGGGTGAAAAAAACCCAAAGCCTTGTTAACAAGTAAATGGTCTTTTAACGACCTGTGAAGTACTCCATTGCGGCTGCAATCAGATGGACGCAAGACCAGCCAGGCTACAGCAGCTCAAAAACTGTGTGTGGATTACACCCCAATCCAATATCCCCCACTCACTCCAATCCACCTCACTCCAATTAAATCCACCCCACTGCAATCCGATCTAAGTGAGAGCAGAAAATGCTTTCTTTCTCTGCCCACTGTTAAGCAGGCAAGGAAACAGACATTGCTTTGAGATCCAGGGAGCTGCATTTCAGCAACTCCCTGGGTCTCAAAGTTATACCGGCTCCCATAGGAGGCAGGGAGCTGGCAGGGACCGCAGGGGCCTTCAGGCTCCCTTTGCAGCCCCCAATGAAGTGGCCAGGCCTAACGGATGGCGTCCCTGGGGCCCACAATCGTCCAGGGAAGGGGGGGCCACATGGCACCCTTTCCCAAAAAAATAAACAAAAGCCAGCAACTCGCCGGAGGCCCTGCTGCCTTTCTCCATCACTCTGCAAACATGCCTCCGGGTGCGTTGCTAGTTGGGGGTAGAAGCCCCCTTGGCTGCTGAGGGTCCTTAGGGGCCAACAAGACCACCTCTTACCTCCAGTAAGTCCCACTCAGCGAGATTGCTGAGAGGTGGTTGGAGGCCATGCCTCCTTTCTCCACCTCTCTGCAAAAGCGCCTCTTGTTGCACTGCACCAGTGCACCAGGAGGCGTGTTTACAGAGAGGTGGAGAAAGGGGGCGTGTCCTCTGACAACCTCTCAGTAATCCCACTGTGTGCGTCTTACTGGAGGTAACAGGAGGGCTAGTTGGCCCCCCAAGGGACCTCAAGAGCCAAGGGGACTACATCTCCCAACTAGTAATGCGCCAGGAGGCGCATTTGCAGGATGGAGGCGAAAGGGGGCACGGCCACCAAAACCCTCTCAGCAAACCTTCTGTGTGGGACTTGCTGGAGGTAACAGGAGGGTAGTTGGCCCCCAAGGACCCTCAATTGCCAAGGGGACTTCATCCCCCTACTAGGAGTGCGTCAGGAGGCGTGATTGCAGAATGGTGATGAAAGGGGGCGTGGCCTCCTATGAGGTCTCAACAATCCTGTAGTGTGGGACTTACTGGAGGTAATAGGAGGGGTAGTTGTCCCCCAAAGACATGCTTAGGAGCCAACTACCCCTCCTTTTATCTCCAATAAGTCCCACACAGAGGGATTGCAAAGAGGTCTTTGTGCAGCCTTTCTCATCTACTCTTCAAACACAGCTCATGGTGCACTACTTGTTTGGGCATGAAGTCCACTTTACTCCTGAGGGACCTTGGGGCCAAAAATCCCTCCTGGTACCTCCTGTAAGTCCTACACAGTGGGATTCCAGACAGCTGAACAGAGGCCCCGCCCCCTTTCTCCACCCCTCTGCAAACATGACTACTACTTAAAAAACATAGAAATTCACTGAAAAAAACCAAAGGATACAGGGACGTTATAGTTAGTAATTCACATTTAAAAAACTTTAGAAATTCACAGAAAAAAATCAAAGGTTACAGGGATGTTATAGCTGGCTCAGGTTTCACTCATACAAAACCAGTGAAATCCAGCAGTTATAGTGAGCTGAGCTAACTATAACTCGCGCCCTGACCTCACATAATACATCACTCATGACATGGTCAGTGACATCACTGATGACATCTCAAATGCATCACTGATAACATCCTCCACAGAATCCCTGACGCACCCACTCACACTCCCATATAGCTTTTCATACACCCACTCCAATTTCCACACTACCATTCTCAAACCCATTCACACACCCACACCAGTACTTGCACAGCTACTTACGGATTCATTGATCGACACACATATCCACTCACTCACCCATACAGACACTCACACACTCATTCACTAATACAGCCACTGACATATCCACTCATACACGCATATAGCCACTCACACATTGAGTCAGTCAAGCAGAGTTAGCCACACACCTACTTGCCCATACAGTCAATCACACAGCCACTTACTCGCTCATACAGTTACACACACACTCACTCACTTACTCATACAGATAGTAACATATACTCACTCACCTATACAGTCACCAACACAAGCCCACACTCACCCATACAGCCACTCTTACATTAACTCACTCACCCATACAGTCACTTACATATCCCATCATCCACCAATACTGCCATTCACCCAGTTACTCACCCATATGCCACTGACCATAGTCGCTACTAGAGCTAAATTTCGGGGGGGGGGGGCTAATAAACATTTTTTTGGGGGGGCTAATTCTTCCAGCAATAGGCAGAGTGGAGTTGCAGGGGCTCTAAGAAGGGGTGAAAAAACAACAAAGCCTCGTTAACAAGTAAATGGTCTTTTAACGACCTGTGAAGTACTTCTTTGCAGCTGCAATCAGATGGACGCCAGACCAGCCAGGCTACAGCAGCTCAAAAACTGTCTGTGTGTGTGCCCAGGAAGCTGTCTCAGCCCTGGCTGACACACACGACGGAGGGGGCTGAAGCCCTCTGAGCCCAATGGGCATTGCACGCCTGCCACTGACATATACACTCGCTTACAGACACAGCCATGCACACACTCACTCACACATACATACCTTCACACACTCACTCATCCATACAGGCAGTCACACACCACCTCACCCGTCCATACAGGCAGTCACACACACCCTCCCCCACCCACGGAGACACTCAGAGGTACTAGGACAACCAATCACTCACCTATACAGAAACTTACGTAGCCACTGACACACCCATACGACCACTTAGACGCCAACTGACAGAAAGATACAGACATTCACACAACCAGTCACTCACCCATACATTTACTGAGATACCTAACCACTCACTTTTTATCGTCAGTCAAACACCTAATGAATACCAATATTGGTATTTACATATATTTAACAGTCATCTCTTATGACATTAGAGGATGTCATAAGAGATGTCATCAGTGATGTAATTTGAGATGTCATCAGTGATGTCATCAGTGATGTCCCTGACCATGTCACGAGTGATGTTGTAGGTGAGGTCATAAGCAGTGCATTGCGGGAGCTTGAGTTATAGTTAGCTCAGCTAAACATAACTGCTGAATTTCACTGGTTTTGTACCAGTGAAATCTGAGCCTAGCTATAACGTCCTTATAACCTTTGGTTTTTCCTGTGAGTTTCTAAGTTTTTTTAAATTCCATTTCCTAACTATAAAGTCCCTATAACCTTTGGCTTTTTCAGTGAATCCAAGAAGGAAGTAACTCAAACAGATGGCCTCACCAACAAACAAAAATAGATTTATACTATATTTCGGATTCCACCTTCCTCAAGTAATACACCATTGTTTAATGACTACTCAGTTCACCCTGCTAGCTTTTTGGCAAACACTAAAGATGCTATTTTAAATGTCGAATCAATGCAGTCCTCAGATCTCCTGAGACATGCTGAAATTAGATGATAATGTCACTGAAGTTTGGGCTATCAGGATTAAGTGATTTTGAACAGTACATCCACAAGCTTTCTCTTGAGCCCTGTAGTTATGTGTTTAAGGTGCCGGAAAAATCTTCGAATCTGCTTTCATTGTACAAAATGCAGTGGTATACACACCTATATTTTGCAGGGAAATGTGAGATATGGAAAAAAAATCACATTTCCCTTGTGAAATGTGGGTTTCATCACCATAAATGATAGTTCATAAACCACTTTGCCGAGCTTTACCATTTTCAAGGCTACTGGGAATATGTATCACAGAGGACCAAATTATGTTTAAATTATGCAGCAAAAAAACATGTTCTCTTGCAGTATTATTTTCATCCATTTGAGCTAGATAGAACATCTTTTTGTCAAATCTGCAAATTATGTGTGTAGGAAATTACCATATTTTGCATGATGTCCCCCAGATTTGGGCCCTGTTTTGCTGGCTTTAGACCTCTGCGAACTTTACCCTTGCTAACCAGTAGCAAAGTGGTTGTGCTCCCCCTATAAACATGGTGGAATTGGCGTACTCCTTATTTGATATATTTAGGTTGCCTATAAGATCCAAATGTAAATTGTACCCAGAGTCTGGAAGTTAAATGTCACTGGTGGACTATAGCACTTATTGTGCCATCCATGATAGTGACAGTGCAAACATGGCATCTGGCCTACCATTGTAGCCTGACTGTAACAGTGCAACACATACACTGCAGCCTATCAAAATACACCCCTTTTTGACAGGTAATAACATTCCTTTTCAATATTATTAAGCTACCCCTATGTAGACCTTGTAGCCCAGTAGACAAGGTGCATGGTATTTAAAAGTAGGACCCGCTGAAATTTAAAGTTAACATGTCCTAACATTGACTAGCACCCTAACGCTATTTTCATTGTAGAAAGGCTGGTTAGCCTATAGAGAAACACTAGGAAGTAATATTAAATATTAATTATGCTATCATGGGGTAGGGACAAGCTCGAGAGATTATTAAACCACTCATTTTTATGTTTCTTAAAATCCCAACTTGATCGTGAAGGTAGATTTTCGATAAATATTAAGAAAATATATGTTTTTTTAAGTTACCTTTTTTCTGCCTGAAACTCCTGAAAGCTAATTCACATGCGCCTTCCATCTGTCACCCAGCAGGTGACTGGCCATTAATGAGGTATGAAAACTGCTCCCATAACAGAGACAAAAACCTGGTTGTGGGGAAGTATTTTGTTCCTTTTGCAGGATGACCAATTGGGCTGTGCCCAGGAACTTAATTCACTTCAAAAGGCCCTCCCCATCATAAACAGATGTCTGATGACACCTGCACATGCCCCTTCTTTTGCCCTCCCAGTCATCAGACACCAAATCCAGTGGGGGAAGAGCTGTCTGCAGAACTGGTTTGGAGTAACCACAGAGGAGGGGCTACTCATTACCCTGGCCACACCTCTGGGTGGGCACACAGGCTTTGCACAAGGGGAGAAAAGTGTTTTCTATTTTGGATTTTAGTAGTGGGGGGCACTGTGGGATCTGCGGAAACTGCTCCAAAAGTAGGTAGGGTTACCCCTGGAAATTGTTACTTCATTGGTTAGAGAGGGGAAAGGCATAACCCCCACCATAGGCTAGTGCCAAGCATAAATGTGTCATCACTAAGCAACCTTTTTTGGGCACACTGCTTAGAACACTACTGAACCCTGAAAAGAACAGAAGGGGGCGGGTCCTTCTGTCTGTGACCTGAGGCAAGCCCTGAAGGACAGTACCTTCACCCTCTTGCACCCAGGACAAAGAAGTGGACTCCAAGTGTCAGTGTGCTGACCTCCTGTTTGGCTACAGGGCTACAAAAGCTGCAAGAGGACTTTTCCTGCATCTTCCAGGTGACCACTAACAAGTTTACCTGACTTTGACGCTGCTGGTGGCCTCTCCTGAAGTGAGTCCTGAACATCAAGTGCTGTTCCCTAGGACCTGAAACCCATGACTGTGTCTGAATGGGCTTCTCCTACTACCCTTGAACACCTAGGACTCAGAAATATTTTGAACCTGAAGACCTCCGGAGAATCAGGCTAACCTGCCAAGCTGATTCGCCCAAGGTATGTTGCCGTTGGGCTGAAGAAATAGGTTTCACCCTCTTAGAGCTTCTCCACCGCAGCAAATCCAATTTTATTTGGACGTCGGCAAGAAGGTATCCAGCTTCCTGGACTCTTCATCGGATAAATCACGCCGCTTGCCTCTCTGGCAGATTCTCAGCTCCAAAAATGGACAGTAAGTCCGAACGCAGAGATCTTGATCGGCCAAAGGCGCCAAAAGTATATGACCTGAGAGAGGACTTCCCTGGGCAAAACAGTCCACTTTTCCTGCCCAGAAATGTTCCAGAATAAACCGATGCTACACCAGGACCACAGCCAATTGCTACCTGATGTTGTTTAGTCCTCCTCAGACACTGCCTGCTATTTTGCCCTGCTGAATGATTTTGACTTGAGTTTTTGAGACTTGGTCCCTAGCTAAAACCTCCTGGGTCGAAGCTGATTTGTGTATCTGGCTGGTGCTCCATCACGGTCAAACTGAATTCATATCTAGGTCCCCGGTCTACTGTGAACAATTGACCCGTATTGGCACTTAGCGCTTTTTAGAGCTATTTTTACTTTAAACGCTTAACGTTTTACATCTCTGGTTCCCCTTACTGAATTTTATCATTTTGGTGTCATTTTATCTATTATAATTTACAGCATTTTTCTGATTCCGTTTGGGTTTTTTATTGCTTGCTTTTTCGACATTATTACTTTTTTGGTACTGCATAAATACTTTAAACATTGCCATAAATTAAGCATGTCAGCTCTGCGTTGTAGCTACAAGGTGTTTTAGCCCAGGTTAATTTAATGACATCGAAGGTTCACCCTGAGAAGGGCTGTGATTATTACTTGAGGTGGGTGGTCACCCCCCACCACACCACCAATTAATAAACCAGTTTCTCACAAAGTTATGAATTGTGTAGCAAATGCAAATGTAGCAAATGCTGTAAATCCACAGTTATGTGTTATACTCTGAAGCTACAGAAATCCACTGACTCTCACCATTGTCCATTATTCTATCAACAATTTATTCATGACATATAACCAAAATCTAAACATTCTAATTCCAATCAGGGCCCATTGTTTTCTGCATGTTAAAGGAAACAGATTTTTCAAGCAAACTATCCGAAAAAGTGTAATATAAAAAATACATAATAGTTAATGTGTAATATGGCCCTATATTGCCATCTCAAGATCCTTGTGACATTTGGCTTTTCATGTCACCAGAACCCCTAGATACATTATTGGACCAAATGACACAGTTATCTGTTATGTATTCTCCCTCTCTCTGTTTTTCTTTTAGGAAACCACAGCTAAGGTACGGTTATTGTTCCAATTTAAAACAATAAAAAAAAATACTTGAAATTTGCCAGCTATGTTTAGATCCACAATCCATAGAATGCACACTAACCATGCAATCCAAAATTCTCACACAAAATTCAATGCTTACTGACCTCCCTCACAATGTGAAAAATCACATCACCAATTTCATAAATAGTGTCATGGTGACATGATGTATATATTACGGTTAATATTATCAGTGAGTCATCCATGTACATAGTATTATTTCTTTGTGTGGAGTATGTGCTATGTAATATTATTACACTGTCACTTTTTAGTTAGAGGTATAACGTTTGTTATATTGTAAGCATTGCATGCGGTTTACAATTTTAAGCAAATTGTAAGTACATTTCAGAGGTTTTTTAAGTTAATATAACAATACTTAACCATAACTTCACCTTAAGTGCGTTTTTCATTGAACTTTTGGGTTATGTTGATTATCTACTACATATAGCTTCATACATGCATGACGAAGACATATGCCATCGTTCCAGTGGTGGACATCCCCTACTGCACTTGGCTTAAGGTCAAGGACTGTCTCAGCCTGCTGTGCACAGCCAAAAAACATGCACAGCGAGGGTTGGTCTCAGGACCTGGCCTAGATGCAGCAGCAGCGCACCCTTAGTATCTATTATTCTTCACCTATTGCATAATGATTTTATCTGAACACCAATGTTTAAAAAGTAACAGGATTCAGACAATGAATATCATGATGTTTAGTGATAGTTCTTTTTGTTCTTTATTGAAAAAAATATTAACAATTACTTTTTTTACTTTTTCCATGAAACAAACGCAGAATACTGTCACTTAAATTCTGATAAAAAAAATGCGTGCACAACATGAAGGAGGGAAATAAAGAATCAAGAGAGAAATTCCTTGTTATGGTCCTTAAGCAGCCCTTTCTGTATTTTGCTCCATGTACCTAAAATATGTTGGGCTTGCAGTCGGTATTTGATTGCTGTTTTTGGCATATCAGGATCAACTTCATATTGTTGTACTGCTGTAGCGCAGTCAAAATGATACAACATGATAGAAGGTCCATGGCTTTTAGTAGCCTACCTTCTTTTCTGACCCCCTCCTCCACCATGGATGATGATATTCTTGGAGGACAAATGATGGAACAGAATTGTCCCAAATGGTTTCTTGACAGACGTCCTCTGGCACAGCACTTCATTGCATACCTTGCAAACTACTTTTCTTACTTTCACTTTTTTTCCATGGGGAAAATTAGTGAACTGCTCTCACATGAACCATTGAACCTTCTTACTCTTCTTCCCTTTGTAGAAATTCAGCAGAAGGTGTTGCTCCTGTTGGTCAGTGATTTGACTGTTCTCTCCAGATATCTCCCTTTTGACAGATCTGCCTGTTCTCCTGCATTAGATGCCATGGTGGTGCCTTAGCATACAGCCATGACATTCTTTCTCCTCTACAAAGCAAAATAGTTTCAGTGGTCAAAGACAGGGCTGGTTCACAAAGGCATTTATGAGTACAGTAAATAGCACTAAATGAGTACTCTTTTACAGGTCTTTATGAATCGTCCCCAAACCATCCAATTCTTCACTAGTAAAGGCGCAAAGAGGGCACAATCCTTTCTGTTTGTACTAATTGTGTACAACTTTGTGGCTATTCTTATTTTATTCCTGTTTTGAAAGTGAGATACAGGGGTTTTATATAGCTCAGCCCAAGCTATTTTTGACATCAGAACACTTTACATATTTTCAAAATAATAACATAAATATGTACAAGTCTATATAAATATAGAAGATATACAAATATCCGATCTTCAAAGTGTTTCTTAACATCAGGATTGCTGTAAGATCAGAGTAGTTGTCCGCCTTAGTTTTTGCTATTTTCTTCTGATTGAAATTCAGAATGAGGCAATACTAGAGAACTGTTCCTTGTGGAGTTGAGGAAACTGTTTAACACAAATTCTTCCATCCCTTATTGACGTCTGTGTACAACGTGTTTGTCCTTGCTGCCGGGACTTGTTGATACTAATCCATATCCTTTGATCAGCATCAGCGAATAGGGGAATAAGGCATTTTACATAATTTAGTCTTCTCCTATCCTTGGTGTAGGCAATATTGGTGGCCATGCGGTGGTAATTTGTGCTGGTTTTGCAGGTGGTGGGCATCTGCTCTCAAATGTGGGAGCAGGAGTTATTTTTTCATCATCAGATTGTAACCCAGCGCAAGAGAAATAACGGAACAGAGATGGAAAGAGAAACTAAAAGGTAAGAAAGCAGTGGTACAGGGAGAAAGCTGGGAAGAATAAGACCTTGGACGAGTGATATGAAGAGACAGGAACTGTAGAATGGTCGAAGAGGCATGAGGTGGGATCAAGACTAGTCAGAGTTGGTATGTAACAACTCTGGCATTTGGAAGTGCTGTTGACAGCATGAAAGAAAAGCTTTGGGCCCCTGCATTCACTTTTAGGCGTGGCAAAGCAGACATACTATTATCTCCTACTGCTTTCTACTCAGAGAGAAGTCCTTTTTTTCATGACATTTTTCCCATTAAAGGTGAAGCCTGTGGGGTATGCTTCAATGTAAACAACTACATTTTACCCATGCAATGCTTGCAAGCAACTGAACTTTTGTGAATGCCTGTGCTTATTACATGTGTTGGCACTTTTAATCCAGATCTTTTGGCTTTGCCCGTGCTTGTTTTTGTTACAAATGAAGCGCAGAAGCCTGGGCTGGTATAGCCAAGCTGGAAAGTATGTTCAGGTTAGGTCATAACGAAACTGAAACTCTGTGCAGGTTCTTTTGCAACTTTAAATGTTTAAACGTTTTAAAAGATGCCTTATCTTAGACATTGTTCATTGTCAGTATCTGAGTAATTTCGTAATTAGATGACACATGAATCCTGATTATATAGATCTACGTTCCGATTAACATTTTCAAAATTGCCGGTCAGTCAATAATTAATTATATAATTGTGGTTCATGTTTTTATAAACTAAAACAATACGTATAGATAAATATATTACTGTTTAGTATTGTATGGCGGGGGGAGGGGGTGTCTCTCTGCTAATTTGAGAGGGTTATCTTCGATGCTGTCATTATTTTTCGTTTTAGGGGTCACGGTGGTAAAAGCAGGGGGTGCCCCTTCTCCTTGTAAAGTGTCAATGCTGTCTGTCGGTGTTTTTCTGCGGTAGTTTTGGAGACCATCTCCTAGATCACCGAGCGAACTTGCTACTCTTAAGAAGTTGTGTGTTGTTGAATGTGGGTTTCCGCCAGTTTATTTCGTGTCCGTGTTTGGTTTTGGGTGCGTGTTTGTGACAGTTTAGATTTACGAGTGTTTGATGTCTGTGTGTGTGCTGCTAATGGGGGTGTCGGTGCGTGTGCTGAAGTGTCAGTGTGCCGGACGGCTGCGCTTTTGCTGGGGCGTCACAGGGGCAGGAAGGTAGAAGACAGGGTAGCCTTGGCTGTCCTTCAGATAATGGCGTTAAACAAGAAACGCCAGGGTCGAAGAGTTGGTTTTATTCATGTGAACACGAGGAACCAACAAACGGTAGGGTGAGGAGCGCGCAGTTTAAACAAAGCGCAAAGTGACGGAAAGTTCTAAAAGCAGAGGGTGTGGGTGATTATAGGGGTCTCTTAAAGTATGTATAGTGTATAGGCGGCACAGCTCCACGGTTGAGAGAGCGCCGCTGCTCCGGTGCTTCTCGCGTGCACCCCCACCTTCTGCAACAGGTTGCAGGGCGCGCGAGTCGTGGCCTGGCGGCGCGAGGGCTTTTGTTCCCTGCCTGCGAAGTCCTCTCTCCTGCGGACACGCGCACCCAGCATCCCCACACCCCTTTGTTCACAGCTATCCATGAACACGAAGAATAAAAGCACCTCGCAGAGGGGACCCCTCTCCAAAGTGATGACCGGAGTCCAGCCCAGGGGATCCGGACAGGGCCCTGGGACCTCGGGCGCCCCTCCTTTGTCGGTCATGGCGTTAATTTTTAGTCACAAATGACTCAATTCGTGCTGTGGCCCTCCAGAATATCCCCCCAGTAGCATGACAATGGAAAGTTCAAGTTGGACCATGAAGGCCGGGTGGAGCGGCCTCATGCAGCTTGTATTCGACGCTACGAGGCCCGCTCCTGCCCCCACAGTCAGGGCACAGTCGCCCATTGGCACCCCTCGCCCGCTCGGGTCTCCCGCCCCGGCGGCCGCACTTCACTCTGAAAAGTTTGCCGCGGCTCTCGCGCAGCCCGTATCAGACTCCGGGGAGGAGGAGGGAGTGGCTGCCGAGAGTTGCACAGCGCGGGAGGGGAGTGGCATGGGCTGGAGGGGTGGGGGAGGTGAGGGTTAGGGAGGGGGGGACCTGCTGCCGGGCTTCTTTGTTTGCTCTCGGGGAACTTGGACAAAAGGAGAAGAAACTCCGCCGAAGTCGGTATCCTCTCCCGGGGCGCATCGTGGCGGCCGAACCCCGGACACCCCCGCCGGCCGCGGGGAGTCCAGGCGCCCCTGCGCGCGGGGGACGCTGCACAAGGTGAGTTCGCGCCGCCCTCTTTGTTTCTCTGAGAAGCCCGTCGCCCCCCGGAGCTGCCCAGGTGCTGGGCAGTCTGTACCTCTCCCGAAGTCCCGACGGGAGAAACTAGCGCACCTTTCGCATTAAAGTTCGAGGAGCGCTCCTATTCCCTTCTCATTCTTAATAGGACTTCAGAACGAAAATGTGGGACATCGAGTTACTTTGTTTGCCAAAGAGCATTGAGACCCTAGACGTAGATTAATTTACTTAAAATTTAGGAGCACTAACGTGTCGACCTTACATATACTTGCACCTATTTGGGAGCACCCAATAAGGGCAGTACATGGCAGACAGTGGGAAACTTGTAGAGAGTGAAAACAAAAAGTTTTTAAAAAGTTAAAAAAATACTAACATATTGGACAACAAAGTACGGAGCATCCCCGAATAGTTATATTTGCCAAGTTTGCCAGCATATTTTCATAAGAATGCTCTCATCCCAACTTTTAACAAGTTCTGACAGTGGAGCGTGTTTGTCAACAAAGGGGCAGGCGAGCGCCATTCACTTCTTCCTTGTTTCAGTGCGGTAGAAGACTATCAAAGGGTGAGTTCCCTGCATCAGTTGCGACCCTTTGTGCAAGTAGAAGAAGTATGTTTTCACCCCCTCTATATGCATTTTGAGGGAACGACGACCCACTTTTTGGCACCGGCCATCGACAAAACTTGGCAATAACGCTACAAAGAAAGTACCCTCCCCTCCATGGATGAAATGCTGATGACATCACTGAAGTGCAGCAGCCGCAAGTGGTCCAAGTCTTCGAAATATTTCATGATGAATTAGAAAAATGAGTTAATACACCTAAAATAAAATGTTGGTCAATCTTGGCTGCCCTAGAGTTTGCCGCCCTTATTTCTATTGTTGGAAGCAAGATGGATGAGTAAAGACAGACTCCATTTTCAATCTCTGGTCTGGGCGATAGGACACCCTAGCATGTTTATTATTCAGTATTATTTTTGGTGGACGGACTATGAATTGCGTTCAAGTTATAGCAAGACTTTAAGGCTTATACCATTGTTTTCTGGAAGAGGATGCTGGCCAGCTCCAGGATTTCTGGTAGCGAGGCTTTGCAAGTTTACGTAGGCATTGCCTCGTCAGAGATCTGTCTACAAAATCAAGGTAACAGTTTTTTTGTCCAATTTGAAAGTGTATTATCCACCGCCTCTGGAGAACATTCTAGTGTGCAATGGCAAAACCATTACACTGTAAGTAATTCAGTCAAGCCATCAAAAAGACTTTTGTCAGATGGGTGGGGCTCCGCATCAAACTGGTGAGTAGAGGCAGACCATTGCTTTGCTTCCAACTAGACCACCTTCCCTGGGCATTGCACACATTCGGTTGATATTGCCCTGTCCGGGCTTTACAATGTTTTTTTAATCATATTTTTATTATTTGATTAATTTCTTTGCTATAACAGATCTTTTTATTTCATTGACTGCTTTCCATAATATTGTGCAAGCCACAAATCTCAGCGTTTACAGTAGTTTCCCTTTATGTTAATGGAATTTTCCCACTTTTCACCCACTATCTTGTACTTCCTATTTTTGTTGGTATCAAATTCCTAGCTCACTCGCTTCCCTCCTAACTCCTCCATGGCCCAGTAATAACATGGTGTTGCTGGAGCGAGGATGTATGTAACCTGATGTGGTCTTTTGTGGACCTCACACGTGTGTAAAGTGGTGGACCATTGAGAGTTATCATCACACATTTCTGATTACACATGCAACCTGATTGGCATGCCTAAGAAGTCTGTGTAATGAATCCTTTCTAACTGGAGTAAAATTACATTGCTTCGGTGAAGCCAGTGCTACTGTAGTTCGGAGTCATTTTTGGTGGCAATGACACTATACAGTGCTTTTATAGTGAAACAGCAATTTTTTAAGGACAGACTGAATACATTGACAATTGCAAGCTTTAAAATCATGGCACTTTTGAAAAGTGCATTGTACCCTTCTAAATATTTCTAGGCAGAACTAGGAAGGCACAATGCTTGAAATTTGTTACAGCCCATGCTCTTTGGTTTTCTCAGTGCGTAAAGTTAGATCTTTATGTCTTTATTGAGAAGTTGCCACCCATCCTTCAAATACTCTTTTTTTGTGTTTTCATTCATGTTGTTGTTTTCTTCATAAACATTTCTGTGATTATGGTCGTGGCGCAGATGCTTGTGGCAGACACATGACGTCATTCTCTACTTTTATACGTTTTTTGCCCAGTCTGTTTCATGGTAACGCTATTTGAGGCTAGTGGATGCATTATTGTGGCTCATATGTACATTGAAGGTAATACATTCGAATTTAATCTCAATCCCAAAGTGACCTCTCCACATGTTTTTATGCATTTTGTTTGTTAAACACTTTTATCATGAAAGCAACACACTTTTCAAGAAAGCGAGAAAGGAAAAGGTGATTCACTAAGAGCAGTTGTAGAAATTAAGAAAGTTTGCCTGAGCTCATTCAAAGTTGTGCTCTGAGTGTGTGAATTTCTGCATTTACATGCACAAAATATGTGTGGCTGTAGCCCAGTGAAATAACTGTGTTGTTTACTGGTAATACGTAGAGATCTTAACCTCTCATAGTGGTGATAGCAAATGGCCTTCTATTGCTTATGGTCTTGGGGCAGACAGTGCTAAGTTCTAAATGGTACAGAAAGGTATTGGATAAAGTTGTTATGACAGTTTTAAAAAACAGGACCCCTGAAGGTACATGTGTCCCAATGTGGCATAACAATGCAAACCGTGTGCACCAATAGGCAGTGATTTGCCTTTTATTTTAAGACTTTTTCATTTTCTTTCCAGCGCAACTCTTGATAAGTTGGTACTTTTCAGCTGTCCAGCTGTTAAATGTTTGGCCCTTTATATTCACAAAATTATTGCTATCGGCAAGCAGCGCAGGCACAAATCAAGATAAAGAAATTGTATTTCTCACATGCCCACAAACTGTAAAAACAGTATGAAGTCATGTTAACCCTTGTCCATTTTCTGTTCTAGGTCTTTACCGATTGCTTGGAACACTGGATTATTGTGGCACGATGGAAAATACGCTTGGGGTTTGTTTTGGAAAGCTCAGCAGTAGAACTGGAATTGTCGACAAAAAGGTTTTACAAAGAGACTAAGAGTTCCGTGCATTGTTTCTATGGATTTACAATTTTTTTTACCAAACCTGGATACCCTATCGGGTGATTAGCTGCGCTTTATAAATCCTGATTGATTGATTGATTGAACCTACTGGAAATTTTTGAGCTGTTGTGGAGTAACACATGCATCATATTCTGCTGGTGGAGCTAATCAAACAGAAGAAGGTAAATGTTCTTTATTGACCAAGCAATAACTTCACGCTCAAACCTACCCTTTGTTTGCCAAACAGTCGGCTAACTGCCTTGTTTATATTTCTTGAGGTCATATTTAGCATTTATTCTATTAATATAGCAATGGGGGTTAATGTATCAGTTGCAGAGATATGTGTATAACCCTAGTGATTACAAGTGCAAATATGTGTGAGTTGACTCAACCATTCATCGTTCTGAGAAAGGTGATACAAGAGCCGTTGTTCAGTTGAATAATAAGAAAATCAGTTATTTGCGGTACAACAACTACAAGATTGTGGTAGGAAGTGTTGTAGGAAAACAAGATTGAATGTGTTGGCAGAAGAAACACAACTTAAGCAGAATATTAGAGCTTGCCTGCTTTGCCCCTAGAAGGTCCTTTTTAACGTACTCTGCCACAACTAGCAACTCCCTCACGCTCAGCACCGTGATCTAGCTTCTTTCATTACACCTGCATTGCCTGAGATTTCTGATACATTCTCTTCTTCAGCACCTACACAGTATAAAACCATGTTTGGCAGCTCATCAGGATGCAAAATGTAGAGCAGATGGGATTACTAAATGCTACTGAGTTGCCTGCGGTTTACAGAGCTTTGTAGTGTAATGAAAGGAGATGTGCTATCAACTCTGGCACACTTGACCACAGAGTGTGTGTGAGTGTGTGTGTCAGTCACATAGCTTCCCTTAATGTTTTAAAGTACCTCACCACCAGATCATAAAAAAATACAGAGTACGTGGAGGTCACCCCTTTGTTCACTTTGGGTATTTTAGGTTGTGAGTAGTATTGTGTTGACTCATTGTACCATGCTATTCTAAGATCTCTGGGGTTGAATTGTATGATGAATAATTAGAAAACATTTGATTGCTTGAAACTTCTTGTGGATGTTGAAGGTATGACACACCTATGTGTACCAACTTATTCTGTCACCGATGTAGAAGCAACTCATAGAGTAATGTTGGCAGCCAGTGGGTACTTACTGCTCTACTCTGCGAATCCTTGTTGTAGTCCCTGATATTTGCTTTGTGTGGTGGTGGGACAGATGTAAAGTACTAGAGATTTTGTAGCCAATTGCTTTTGTGAGCATGTGAATTAATACTGCAGGAATGCTACTTCACATACTCGAAACAGCTTTGTGAATCTACCCCGACATGTTCAACTTATTTTTAGTACAAGAGCAAAGAGAGCACAGTCCTTTCTATTTGTACTAATTATCTGTGATTATTCCCTGAACATTCCCTTCCAATTCCTATTTTAGATGCTCTGTGGCCAAACTCAGAAAGACATTTAAGAGTGGCCAGGTTGTTCTACAGGAGTGCTACTTCACGTACTCATAGATTCCATGGAGAATCAGCCCCTTTTGTTTTGTAGACGCGGTTATGAACTACAACAGTCAAGAAAGCCAAAATACGTTTGGTTCACTGATTAAAAAGAAAACAAGAACTATGCATTGCATTAGCATTGCACGTAGTTAGCATGATTGAGCAAAGGCAATAGCCCCATATTGCTTGTATTTCTGATCGTTGCTGTACTTTGGTAGGCTCCGTGCGGGCAGTGGAACAATAGAAGTGGAGGCACGCTGTAGCAGAGTACCTGCTCGTTTCTGGGAAGTGCCAGTACTCTCCAATTAAAAGCATTACGTTTCACTTGAGAAGTGCAGGTACGCTCCCGCTCAAAATTAAAAAGTGCTGGTATTCTGTACCTTTCAGTACCGGCCCATTTAAAGCACTAGGTAGGCTCCATTGCTTCCGAATAGAACTCCGCTGGGAGTTTTGGTTAGCGCTAGTGTATCTGCGATGGATATTTTGGAAGGAGTCATCAGTGTAATCCCAAGCGCCCTCTTTTCCAGTTTTCAGTATCTGCTTCTGTTCCAGCTTTAGATGATAGATAATGTGAGCATGGTTCTGCCCACGCAGGCACTGGGTTTTCTTCATTGGGTGAATAGTAGCAGTCCATTGGGGGCCTGCCCCTCTAGTGCTAAAGAGGTGGTGAAGAGCAGATTAGCTTGTCAGGGTTCGTTAACAGAAGTGGACAGCGGGAAGGCTTTTGTTTAACTTTCCTTACTATCTATAAAGAGGATACGCAAAGAGCACACAGTAACGGTACTGGGGACCCTCCCTTTAATATCGTCAATGCATCCTGCTGATACCCCATAACAAGTGATCGAGGGTCGAAAGGTTTGTAAATGTCAGAGGAACCCAGAGATGGCACTATAGTGCCACATTATTTGGTTACTCTTCAGGCATAATATATTCAAAATAATAATAAAAAATTCATAGCAGAGAGTGCACAAAAATAGTGTAAAGTGAATTAGAAGGGTTGTACCGATTTTGAAAAGGTAAAACTAAACACTCAGACAATATAATATCAATATCTGTCATTTGACATTTTATCTTCCCGCTTATCTTTAACGGGAAAAACATATATATACTGTATATATATTCACACATATAATTACATATATATATTTGTGTAGGTAATTTTTATTGGCTAAAAAAGAAATTAAAACCTTTTACTTTTCTTAAATTGCCCTGTTTAAAAGAATGCAGTAGAATCACAACATTTCCATTCCAAGCTCGGCCCTCCCCTTCTCCCTTGTGTCTTCACTTTGACCCCTCTGGGTGGCTGGGTGTTCAGATCTGCCTGCAAAAGCCAGTACTTGAATACAGATCAAGCATATTCTTACACTAACAAAAGCATCAGTGCCTCAGTGCTTTCAAAGCAAGTGTTTGTTCAGACTAGGGCAGGTGTCAGTTATTAGTTTACGTTTCTGCACATTCTCACTTCTTCAGTAATCCTCTGCCATCTAATGTCTAGACTGTTCAGAAGCTCTCTCTCAGTTTTATGACAGAAAATTGAGACTAGCTGTCAGTGTCTCCCGAGGGTCACACAGTTTGGTGAAGAGGAGGGAAGCAAAGATTGGAACTTGTGTCTCCTTGTTCAGCATTTACGGTCGCAGTTACTCGACCACACTGAGATTGCATTGGGAGTAACTTTTCCTTTCATCAAGCGAATTCCATACCTTTTTTTATCACAAAGACCAGCATTTTGAGGCAAGTACACCAGATGAATAGCATTTTCCTGAAAAGGGTTACGCCACTGTGCAAAAGCATCCAGTGCAACTGCTCAGAATAGATGTTTCCTTCGAAAGTGACAAGAGGGTTCTTAATGGTTGCTGTTTTGGCTTTGACATAGTTTCAGCTGCAGCAATAAGGCCATTTGGGTTTCGAGCGAGGATCACATTTGCATCTGTGAGGATTTTTTTGTCGTTTTCTGTTAGAAAGGAAATACTGTGGCAATTCTCGAGCGAGTTCCTGAAGAGACCAGTTGTCCACGCTGTGCTAATGGATCTCTCGAAAGAGTTAGTGGAGCACTTTGTAGTGATTGCACTTAACTGGTTTTCTCTTGCTTCATTCCATTTGCCTGTTTGGCAGGGTGGCTATTCTTTTAGCAGTATCCTACTGGTAACATTATTTTTAGGAACATATTTGTGTGCTACTTTCTGTAAGCAAACTCAGGGACTGAGCGCACTCTGCAGAAATCTGTGTACAACCTGCAAGTCACAGTATCTAAGAATTCAACAACTGACTCAGTCTTTTGTCCTTATGGCGCTGATAAAATGAGTATTATTGAGCTGACTAATGATATTATGAATTCTTTAGCGCCAATAGACTGTTTAGTTTGTGGACTATTGAATTGGTTTATATTATTTTTTACTTCCTCTCCTTATGGAGTTTAGAACGGAGGAGGTAGGTGGACAAGGATGGCACCTCCGATTGTGGGTGTGCTGTATGCACAAGTGGGTGCTGTGTGGAGAACTTCCAAGTAATCCTTACTCCCCTCTCCGAACTGGCACCTCCCCTTCCCCTAAAATGAGGTAGATTTTTGCATGTTTCAGGCCCTTTGCTGTTGCGATTTTTGTCAAAAGGCAAAAAAAAAATGAAATAAATGATGGTACTTAAGAGGAACCAAAAATGTAACTATTGCCTACTTACAAACGCATTACATCATGCTCAAACTGGGAAGGCCTAGGTAAATCACTTCTTCGCCCCTGTTCCACCTATTTATTGGACACAACTGGACATGCCAAGATTTGAATGAGGTTGCTGTGTGCGTCCTACAAAAAATACTGAAAAATAAGTTCAGTACTTTCTGCAACACTATCTCCACCTCTCATCCTTTGGCTTTACCTGTCTCCTTTACTCTTAAGGCAAGAAGATTTTGACAAGTACTTGAGGTGTCATTTGTTTGGATCTAGGCTTCCGTCATGAAATAGTTTTTGAGGCCAAGAGAGTTACTAGGCAATATGTAATGGAAAGTAAGCGAGTCCCTCTGCTGCAGTGCTATCCCACTGAGTTTGGTAGGGATGGGGATGAAGGGAGAGTGAGACAATCACAGCTATAGACAGGTCCCTCACGTGTCGAAGATTCAGAGCTCATTGAGCTTCACACATTATGTAATGGAGGACTTGTATGAAGGCAGTACCGCATATTGGCAGCACGGTATGTTGGTTACCTGGAATGCAGTTTCCTGCCCTCCAAGGCCCTGTTTCCTCTATTTGTTTTATTGGTAGACATATATGTTTGCCTTACTGTGCCAGTGGCCCTCAGCGAGCTCCTCCGTCCAGAAACTCCTTTCTTGGGGTGCTTTACCCCCGTAGGCAGTATCTTTTTTTTTAAATCTGTTTATTACGTTTTTCTCATAACATATAGACATAACAATCATAGGAGACAGTAAATCACAGTGTAGCTATAAGCGATTCTGGAGGTGAACTCGTGCCCCCCAGACAACATCTTGTGATGATTCTTTATTTTGTCTTCGAAACTGGTCTATCTTTACCGTCCTCTCCTCTTTGAATGGTTTCTTTCTCTTCATGTTTGTGCTGCTCTTGGCCCCACAGTGTTGTTTTGGCATGCATCTTTTGAGGTGTTCTGGACTCATGCTGGTGACTTTTTTCCCTGGCCGATAAATAGTCTCTTTATTGCGATGTGTGCTTTTAGATGTGTTCATTCGTTGTTCTGAGTGTTGACTTCTTTACTAAAGCTTTGCTTCTTTGCTTATCTATGCTAGCTCAGTAGGTTGATTGCTTGCTGCTGGAAGACTGCCTTAGTGTCCAGTAACAGGTTTAACCCCAAGGCAGCTAACTGAACTTTCATCCAACTGAGGTGGATAAAATGGACACTTTTCAGTCGGGATAACAAAATTTGTCCCAAAGGCTTTCATGATACAAGTTTGTGGCAGAAGAATTGTATAACCGCAGCCTTGTTGTAACAATTTTTACATGCCTGTTTCACTTTGCGTGCTGTAGCGTTCATCATTTTACTGTTATTGTAGTTTCCTACAATATTTGTTGCGAGGGTGGAGAGATACTAGATGATTGTTCGAAATAAATAGGGGAAGCAAGTCAAGAACTAGCCTTAGATAGTTTCCTTCGATCGTCTAGCATTGGTTCCGACAAATTTCAAAGTACTTGGAGGAAATGCTGGGTCAGTGGGTAAGCATGCAGCTTATTGGCCACAGAAGTGTTGTGTTGCCGAGTGTGTCCTTCGGTGTACAGGGGGAGGGTCCAGAACACTCTGCTGTGCACACCGAGCACCCTCCCTGGCCCACAGGTACTGTCTCATTGGTTGCAATACCCTATATCTCCTTTTCGCTCCCAATCACAATGGGAAAAGCAGGCTTGGCACGAATTCTGAGAAAGCAAATTTATTCCAGCTCAGTAGTCTGCAACACCAATTAATACAGCAAGCGGGAGAGCAGACTGCGATCTCAGCCTGCCACATCTGTGTGAAAAATGCAGTCTAACGCCTTAAAATCCTGACGCATTTGGCTCAGTCACTCTTACTGCGTGCGTTGAGGCAGTGTACATCTAACTCAATTGAGTAGAAACACAGAACAGCAAAAATAATTTCTGCCATTGCTGTTGATAAATAAGTGATGGCACCAAAAACGGATTTAGAAAGAATGCCTGAATGTCAGCTCCTAGAATGAGTAGGAACAAGACTACGAAATAAGGATATGACCAGAGAAAAGGTCTCAGTACCTCTAACGGGTACTGTGAATAGAGCTGTTTACAAGGAGATCGGGAAAGAGGGGTTATTACCAAATATATACTTATGTTTACTACAGAATGCCTCTCTGTTCTCACTAATTTACCCCTTCAGGGGGATATTTGGGGTAAAAATGTGAGTCGGGGGTTTGCCAGGCAGTCCTGTCCTCTTCCCTCAAATTCACAAGCTTGTTAAAAGAGAGCTCTGTGGATTAATGTGCCTGTTCCAGAAATGTGTGTGAAAGTGCTAGGTGCAAAGTCAGCATGTACTGTCCCAGCCTTTCACCCGCTAGAAGCATATGAATTAGAGTAATCGTAACATTTGTTAAATTCAGTATTATGAAGACACAGAATGGGTGCCGTGATCAAGCGTCTGCTGAAAAACGAGATCTTACTATTATTTGTGATTGGAATGAGAATGTAATTAGGAATCCCTGAGCACAGGGCCCTCGACTGAGGCTCAATTTTTTAATGTTTAAAATTTTTAAATGATAGTTTATTACTAATTTACAGGAACACGAGAAAGGCCATATTGCCACAAATAACTTTGGTCATTGCAGAAAAGAGATGGCAATACAAGATTGCTTAGCTGAGGGTTGCCTCACTTTCATGGAGGGCTGCACAAGGGTATTTATTGTGTACAGACAAATCCCCAGATTGTGAGTGAAAGGTGAGAATTCTGTCTTCCTGTGGTCATATTAAATTTGAAGGAAATTGCTGATGTTAAATTTGCTTTGTTGTACTTGACTTTGTACCCTGCACACACACTTTCTATGAAAAGAGCACACAACCTGATTGCACTTTATTAATCTTTATTATGCTGGGGCTTGAAGAAGCGAGGCTCCGTACAGACGGGGGATGTTGCCCACATGCGGCCTGCGACAGAGGCCGTGGTAGTTTGTGCAGTTGTGCCTATGCTCAATGACGATCACACTATTTTCATTACTAACAACATGGGTACACTTTATACACTGAGAAGACTGTCTTTCTCCCATCCCTCATACTGATGAGATTTTGTAAGTGAAAATCTACTGAGTTATATAAAATTGGATTAAGAGCACCACTTATTTTTAGGTCTGGCATTAGCCAAGACCTTTTGATGTTACTAAATTATATATATAAAAAACTTAGAGGGGCTTTCAGCTAGCCCTCTTCAACCATCGGTCTGTTATTTTGTCATTTCAATTTTTCATCTGTCCCTCACACCACACAGCATTGAGGAAGTGTCAGCCCCCTTCAGCCGTTGGCTAACTTCAAGTGAAGTGATGGTATTCTACCCTTTTGAAAGGAGCACATCCAAACACATCAGAGTTATTTTCCATGCCACAGATGACTATGGCAGTTGGTGCTTTTTGAGTCCCCAAAAATATTTTTGCTTTTAGCTATGTTTATTTTTGAGACTGACGAGGCTAGAAGCTTCTCTAGTAATACAATTTTGCAAGACCCAGTTACTAAGCAAATTTAGCATTCAGAAAGCTAAAAAGCTGGTATCCAGCACCATACCGATTGGCTTTGCCAATGCTTGCTGGGATTAGTGACCCAATGAGATGCAGGGGTGTATCACAGATTGTTGAGCAAGTCAGGTGTTATAACCTTACTTTCAAACTATGCCTTCTGGGTCCCAGTGCCAGGCGGCACAACCCAGGCTTCCTCCTTGGCACAGCACTCTTTACTGAGAAGGGGTGATCCAGGAGGCTATGTCATCCATTATTGCATGTTATACCCCGGGATTTACGATGGGTCTCCTTTTTTCTGTATCTGGGAAGAGATGTGACCTTGAGATGACCGCGCTTCCTTCTCTGAGCTCTGCAGGAGGTTCTGTGTCCAAGGCCTTATTCAGTACTGCTGCCCTTGCGGCATGTCACCCTTGCTCCAGGAACTGACATCACCACTATGCTTGAGACAGTGAATCATTCTGAGCTTGCTGGAAATACCAGAATTCCCTGTTCAGTTTCTTATAGAAAGCTCAATACTGCTTGTTAGCATGTTTACAGTTTTTCAAAGATGATTGGACCAATGGACCAGGTGTTGGTAAAGTTGCCAGTTAGGCTCTTAACACCAAGGCACACCTTTTTGTGAGTGTCTCTTGATACTTGCATGTGAGAGACTATCCCAGCTTCCTGCGAGTGCAGGCTGTACTAATGTTTATTGGTGTGCTGGGGTACATAATTAAGTGACATTAACAAATGTAGAAGGAAGGAGCTCGAAAAGGCTTGATTTTCCACGTGTAGCAGTTTCCTTCGAGTGATGTGGGTGCTTTGGTTTCTCTGTGCCGACAATTGTCTGTTTGTGATTGCATGGTTATAGTTTTGGTCAATGAGTAGCACCTCTCCATGTCTCTACTATGGCAGTGGCTCCTCCTGAGGATTTAGACGCAGGAGGAGGCTCAGCTTCTCGTCCACGTTCAACACCTTCCAGAATCCTCTTGTGGCACCATTGACAGCTAAAGGCACCTCTCCACGACCCTCCCTACCGCCTCCCTCTTCCCCGCAGGAGCGCGCACTGTGCTTCTGTTGTTCAGCATGCTGGTGATGTCACCATCAGCCTATCACGGTTGTTTCCAGGACACAAGACAACCTGCAAGGAAGCTGTCAGGAATAGGCAGAAAAGGATTTTTGTCTCATTGAAAATCCAGTTAACTGTTTCATGGACAGCAGTAAGAAAAAGAGGCCGGCTTCTTTGTGTGTGGAGCAAGTTCTCCCTTTTTTTCAATGTCTAGTGGGACTCGTTTGGCTTCTATTCCATTGATTTGCTTTACGCAGTAAAGACAGCAAGGCCGCGGTGGCACCATATTGTGTTTCAAGCGGGTGGATAACAATGTCTTAATGGACTCCAGTGAGGGTTTGAGGCTTCTAAGGGGCTGAATGGATTTCAGTAAAAGCATGAGTCGCTCCCCACCAACAGCTGAGCACGCTAGTGTATTAGGGAACAACTTTAGATTCTTTTGAGAAATAATACATATGTATGTATATCCATACAGCTTTTTCCTGATATATGTCAACATGTTCGACAGCAAGTGCAAGTAATTGCGTACGGCTTATTTATTTCGATGATCCTCAAATGAATTCACAGTTCGTTCGTCTGAAAAGGTTCTTGCCCTGCCTTCGTTTTAGGACTGCGTCTGAGCAGGTGTAGCCTCAGGTCGACATTTTTGGTGCTACAGTGTGTTGAACAACCTTCAGAATTCTTGGATTGATTTTCAGTGTGGGACAGACATATATGTTTTCCGTCGGTTAAGCGTGCTTTACTCTGCAGTGAATCTGTAACTTGGTATAAACTGAAACTCTGAGTACTATTTTCTTGTTAAGTCGAGCTGATGAAAGTTGGAATTACTGAGCATTGGAGCGTGAGTGAGTGACTGTCAAACTGAAAGAAATGTAAAGTTGAATGGGGAAGGGAGGACCTCACCGGCCCAATTTAGCCGTTGGAACTTTCAACATAGTTCAAAAGCCTGCCTGCCACCCTTTTTCAAAGCAGCAACACCATATTTATGTAAAGCTAGCTCTTTTGTCTCGAGGGTTTAGCTCAGTTGTCTCGAGGGTTATTTTTTTGTTGTTATCGTTAACAAATTGATTATTTAGCCCTACTCAAGTTTGGGTTTATTATTATGTGACTACTACTGGAAAGTGCTTAAGCCACAAATTGCATCACATCTCTATGCTATGTCCTGAGTCTTGCATGCCAGTGCTGCCCAGGATGTATCCAAATGTGGTCATACGTGCCTACAATTTAGTCCAAAAGTGTCTCGGATTGGCTACCGCCCATCCTCATGCTTGTGCTGGTTGTCGCGAGAGCACAATGCCACATCCACTTCTGGTTCAGAGCCTTATTCGACCTCGTGGGTGCACGTGCTTGCTTTCCATATCAGTTCAGTCCTCCACAGCGTAATACGATCGTGTAACATGGCATAATGAGCTTCAGATTGAAACAAACTCTCACCACTGCCTTTCCTCTTTCTACTGTCGGTGAACAAGAACACACAGCGCACAGCATGTTGAAGAATCTCTGTCCTTGTCATGAAGCTTGCACTGCGTGGTGATGACTCGCCACTCTTTATCTCCATCCTCCATTAGAAAATAGCTCCTGATGTGCAGTAAGCTGCCGAATGCACTCGGTATGATGGATTTGTAGTTTTCTATAAGGAAAAAGTCGAAGTGAAAGCTGGGTGCCCAAATGAAGGCACGCACAGCACCTGCAGAGTGAGAATGGTGTGTTGCCAACAAAATACAACAGTCTGTAAATTCCGCCAACTGTAGTGGCAGCACTGCAAGCTTTCCTGTGCGCGTTCCGGTTCCTGCTCTCAGATATCTTCAGGGTCCACTCTGTTATCCTTTAGGGGTAGGAAGGCAGCTGCCTTTTCTTTTTTCCCTTTTTGGCCATAAGTGCAACACATTTTGTCGTCTCCAAAACACTAACCTTTAGGTAAAATAAAATATTGAAGCAAGCTCTCAGCAGATTGGCCACAATCAGGATGCTTTTCTTTAGAATGATTTACTTAAAATGGCAGTGAAATGCTTCTTGAGTCTTCTGATTATTGTGTTTCATCTTGAGAACTCGACTGCAATGTCTGTGGTTTGGTCCGCCTGTAATGCATGTTGTGGCCATGTTCTTGATATGGGTTTGGTTTAGCAACCAGGCAGTGAATTGCTGTCATCGTGCTATCATCCAGTCTGGTGCATCCTTGCAGTCACTGCCTCTATCATCACACCTACATCACTCCAACACGGACTGTGCTGGTCACTTGCAAAACGCCGGGCCATCTTCCTGTGTGAATTCAGCGCTGTTTCTCTCGATTGACCTTCCATTCTGCCAACCAAACCTTGGCTATTTTTGACATCCTATGCCAGGATGAATCTACACACTTTTGGTGTTCGGGCAGTAGGGCGTAGGCTTTTACAGTAGAAAGAACCATGTATATGAACAGATCTTAAGGTTGCAATCCCACTTTAATCATTTTTCAAGACGAAAATTTGAGCACCCTATAACGTTTTAGGTCGAGATAGGACAAACATTGGCATTTTCATAATGAAAGCCTAAGATTAAGCTAATAAGGACACTTGTGATAACGTCCTTCTGACAAGATGTCCTTAAAGGCTTCATTACAATAACATAACAAGCGTTGGCAAGACACTCAGTCTGGCATTTGCTTTCAGCCGTTTGTGTTGGCCATGCTTATTTTGTTTTGCCATGGTTTTTGCAAAAGTTTATTCTTGTGAAAGCTGTCGAACCTCGGTTAAAAATCTGAAATTTTTATGGGATCTCAGAAAGCACACATTGTTATAGAAGCGAGTGGCACTAAAGGTGCAGATGGGCTCTTTGTGAAAGGACCGAATGCCTTCACTCACAGTGAAGTGAGACAGTGGGTGATGTAGGTTGACGCATCGCCCCATGCCGTGCGAATATAAAATGTGAATGACACAGTAAAAGGCCAATGGATAAAGAGGGCTGACTAAAAATCCCTATAAGTAATTTTTCTATACATAGAATTTTATTAAGATGAAATGTCCTTCGCTAAGGTGTTCGTAGTAGTGTGTGTGGATGAACTAGCTTCTCCTTCAAGACCTCTATCAGATGATGGCTGTGCAACGTAGGGTGTATGGGGAGTGAGTAGCCTCTCCTTTAAGATCTCTCTCTCAAATGAAGGGTGTGCATCAATTGAGGGGAGAGGAGTTGGCCTAATGGCTAGGGCAGTCAATCTCGAATCTGGGGAACTGGGTTCAAGTCTCGGCAATGAGGCTGAACATCCTGTGATTCTGCCCAAATCACTTAATCTCCTTGTGCCTAACAAAGATGAATGTGTCCTCATGTAATGCAACTGGTGCTATGTAAGGCGCTCTGACACCCGATTCGGGTCAAGTTCGCGTTATATAAAACTCTGTAAAAAAAAAAAAATACTAAAGACCTCAAAAGCATTAGTAACACTAATAGGTTTGGGGTTAGCTGCCAACCTCTTGGCTTTGTCAGTGTTTCTCATGTTTTTGTAAAACGTTGTTGCAGGGGAGAGGAGCTGCAATATAAAAACGATTGCTAAAAGCTAAAATATTTTTGGTATCAAAGAGTATACATTGCCAGGGTAGTCCCTGGCACTGAAGAGAACTACTTTTTGTGCGGATGTAAAGCTTGTGAAACAGCATATTGTCGTCACTCACAGTGAAGCCAGTCAATGGCTGGAGTGGCCTGTCTCATTGCCCCATGTTGTAGCTGCAGGCTGCAGAAGAAAAAGTGACACAAAAGATCAATGGATGAAGAGGCTGGTGAAAACGTGCGTGTGTGTTTGTGTGTGTATATGTGTGTGTGCGTGTATATATATATATATATATATATATACAAACACATATATATATATATATCTGCTCCGATCAGAGTCAACTTAATAGATATATGTATAATCTAAAGGTCGAGCCACGCAGCACCTAAACAGGAAGTTTTCACCTGTAGCTCCTCTTTTCATCTGTGTGTGCCTACGCTAAGCTCATGTTTAAATAGTAAACATGTTCAATATATTCAAATAGATAGTTTGCAACCTGTCAGTTTCGTTGTGCTGAGCACACAATGCCAAACAGTGCTCATAAAAATGAGTACATTTATGTTTATGGTTGTTCTAAATATTGTCATACATTGGCAAACACCAATGCTGCAGATTTTATTTTTGAGTACTTTATGTTCACTAATTTAAGTTCTTGAAAAGTACATAGAAAGTATGCTGTCACCATGTCTGCTTTCCACAGAAAATCACAACTCTATGTATTTTAGGCCTCACCTGACAAATCGCATCGACTGTCACTGTGAGACATTTTGATCGCTTACAGTGGATTTAGAGCCTGTCCATTGCTTACTAATGGTTGACTTTTATCATCACTTTGCTTGCTTCTCATTTGTTACAGCGTACAGCCTTCACATACTCTTCTTGTGTTTAACCCTCCTCTGGAGCAACTCCAAAGTACTTGTGCCGTTCCCCTTCTTGCATTTTTATGGGAGCTATAGTTTAGGTCTCGCCTGAGAGAGCGCATGCACTCTCGCTTACAAAACATTTTGTTAGCTTACAGGGAGCTGAGGGCCTGCCCATTGGATACCATTGGTTGGCTTTATCGTCTCTCTCATTTTCTTGCTTCTCTTTGGTCAGCGAGTGCCTGCTTCACTTCATCTTCATGTGTTTGTCCCTCCCCTAGAGTTTGGCCCAAGTTATGCTTCCTTGTTCTACTGTATCTTTCTATTGCTCACACTTTTGGAGGTACTTTTAAAAACATTTTTTAGTGGCTTTCCCCATTGTATTACCTGTCCCGTTGTTGCTTGCCCAGCCCCCCCATGTTGTTGCGGTTTCACTTTCCCTTCCACTGCCCCAGCGTTGTGTTACTTCTCCTGCCCCTTCCACCCCTCTACACATTGAGTTTCTTCTTTCATGTTCTAGCCCCCACGTGCCACTGTCTCTCATGTTGCTTGCCCCCTCCCGTCCTCCTCCCGCTGTCTGTAGTAGGCCGTCCCTACCTGTCATAACAAAAAAAGCTCTAAAGCGCAGCCAGTGCTAGCTGCCTCTTAAAGCTTTTTTCTAACACTAAATATTTGTTTTTTATTTTATTTAAGCTGCAGTGCCCTGCCACATTGTTACTTACCCATCCCACTGTATCCCGCATTATTGCTTGCCTCCTCCAGGGCCGGACTGGCCATAGCGGGCACCGGGCAATCCCCCGGTGCGCCGCACGGGTGGGAGCCGGTTTTGGGCCCCTGGGGGCGTTTTTGTTACAGGGCCGTTTTTGCAGCATAGCTGCAAAATCGGCCCTGTACCAAAATCGGCCGAAAAATGGACCCGGCAAAGACCTCGGCGGCACCTCCAACCCTGCCCCCCCCCTCGAGTGGTCCCTCAGCAGAAAGCAACTCTGGTATTTTACTGACCTCTATTGGTCAGTTTCTATCAAGACAATTAAATAGAGGCAGTTGAACGGAAAAAAAGTCCCTAAGCGGAAGCATATACACAAAGGAGCTGAAGGGGGATAAAGAACAGGTCGCCCCCCACGGCAGGTATGCCCGGCGGTCACGAAGCGTTATGCTTCATGACCGCCGGGCATACCTGCCGCCACTACGAGGAAGACATTCCAGATTACTTTGGCTAGAGTCTACCACTACTTTATCCCTATTGTGGGACCTTCTACCTTATATTTATTCGGACCTTTTAAATAAACGTGATAAAAGTGGTTCTTTTCGCCTTTAATATTTAGCCCTGATGAAGTTCCTTTGAAAGGAACAAAACGTGTTGGCTGCTGTCCTGTCATCTGTTTTACTAAAGAAGAATAAAAGAGATTGAAAAGACTTTACTTAACAGAGTGTGACTTCATTCTTGGTGCTCCCTCCATGATCTTCAACCTATTTGTCTGGATTCCAGTGAGACCTAATTGAGGCGGGTCTCGGAGGTGGATTGAACAGGACTCTTATTAATTGCAACATCGGGATTGAGGTGCTGAGCCCAAGGTCAGCCGTAGTAGGGAGAAATTTTATGTTATCTGTATTTGTCCATATCCATAGTTGCTTAGTGTAAAAAATGAACCTGCAATGGGTATATTTCCACATTTGTTCAATGGACAAACATTTTACTCATGTTTGAATATCCAATGGGTTTTAGCTATTTACAGTACAATACAGTCATTTAAAAATCATTTCTATTGTAGAACAGCTTAGATAGTTGTCCTGCTGCAATTATGTAAGCTTAATTAGGAAATATTATTCTTTTTAATTCATCTACCTGTAAATCTTTACAGCTAGTATTGACGTAGCACTCATGATTGACAGCAGTGAGAATCGTCCCCCCAAAAAATATTTTCCTTATTTATCCATATACAAAAAATAAATACAGATAGGGAAATAGATGGGTTTTTGTCTATATTTATCTGTAAAAATCAGTTAAAATGGAAAACTGGGAGCCTTAATCATAGAGGTTTTTTTTACTTTCAGACCTGCTACATAGCAGCCGTGCTGGTGTACAGGATGGCTAAAAAAATATTGATCAATCCAATAGATCTTCCATAAGTGGGACCTTTAGGCTTTACCAATGCTTGTTGCTTTTTGTTGAAGCACTCTGTGAGAGTGCATGTGTTTGGGAGCTGGCTGCCTCGTGTGCCTCTTCCTCCCCCCACTGTCCATTCAATTATGTTGCTTGCCCCCTCCTCTTGTCGGTGTTGCTTGCCACTTCCTACTGTCGGTGTTGTTTCTTGCCCCCACCCGCTGTCCGTGCTGTTGCTTGCCACCTCATGCCCTCCTCCCACTGTCTGTGTTGTTGCTTGTTGTCACCGACTATCTGTGTTGTTGCTTGCCCCCACCCACTGTCCTTGTTATTGCTTGCCCAATGTGCTGTGTGTGTTGTTGCTTGCCCCATCCGCTGTCCGTGATGTTACTTGTTCCCTCTCTTTGTCTGTGTTGTTGCTTGGGGCCACACCATATTTGTGCTGTTCCCTGTCCCCTCCCTTGCTCTTCCCACTGTCAATGTTGCCTCCCCACAGGCCATAAAAAAGCTCTATGAAGCAGACATAGGCTCGTATTGTTTCCTTCTCCCTCCAGCAATTGAAAAAGCATTGACAAAGCCAATAGCTATTGTAGATGGTAGTTACTGACTTTGACTTTGCCAAGGCTTCTTTTTAAACCATGCCACATGGCAGCAGAGCTGCTGTACAACATGGCTAAATAAACATTGGTAAAGTCAATAGCTTTTGTCTCGTAGGTGAGATTTATTGGCTTTGCAAGTGTTTGTTTTAAGTATGCTTTGCTTAGGTCAGTGCCTTTACAAGGTGAAATGTAAAAATCCACGCATGTGGCCCCCTGCAGAACTGATACTTGTACCTGCATGTCTTTGACAGCTATTCATAATTAGTTGTTACTCACTTTGAGTACATATGCCTGATTTCATCATGCTCCCTAACGTTTCTGCTAGGTGAGTATCTGGGCATCGCTACACCTTATTTTCAAGTTCTCCAGATTTACATTGTACCTCCCCAACTGACAGAAAAATGGACCAGCACTCTGAAAGATTAAATGTGCATGTTTCTTGCCTTGGTTCTCCCTCGTTTGTTCTTAATACGGACCTTTTTGTCTCCCGATTCAGTTTCATTTCCTGCATATTGTCTATGGGGTTCAAAGGATATCACCCTTTCTTGTTTTTACTATTTCTGCTTCTCCTGTGGCATCCTGATCAATTGAAGGAAAAAAGTAACTGTACATTTTAGTTTTAGTTTCAGATTCTAGTTACTGATTTTAGTTTGTGCATGTGAAAACGTCTTCTGTAATGTTACTTCACTAGTGTCTCCCTTTGGATACTCATCCAATTCAGAACTCTCATCATTAGGGAGTAAAGCTTTATTAAGCATTGGATTTCATGAGTGTCACCCCTCTACTAGATGGGAGGTCTCTCCAGTGCATTGTAGAACGAGATTAAAGTGCCACACCCCCTACTGCTATGTTACTTATCAGTGAGCAGTCTATTCAACTTCACCACTGCTCTGAAACGTCATAGGTTATGGTTAAAGCTCTCTTTTGGTAAAACGGTGTCGGCAGAGAACATATGAAGTGAACTTTTTAAAAGGTGGTTACCCTACACACAGCCTCCAAAAACCACTCAATGAGGGTACATTGATTCAGGGCACTTGGAGGGAAAGCGATTGTTATCTTACCATCATTTATTTGTATAGCCCACATCTTCTACCATTTGTATTGTCTTTTAGCATTTTGTGGGGATTGGACTCTTTAGTGTCTTGGGACTCTCATTGACTGCAATGTTGGTGCGCGGTTTAATTAGAGAAGATCTCTCAGCCAGTACATGTTTTTTTGTTTAAAGAAAGAGCGGACAAAGTGCTAATGTTCTATAGAAATGGCATCTGACCATTCATCCAGCCTCGATTGACCGAATAACATTTTAACCAACTTACCGCCGCTTGTAAAAAAACAACAATTATTGCCATTTCTTCTTACATCATTAAGTAATTCCGGAGGACCCGCTCCGATAGCTGTCGTTTCAATGCTCCATACCAAGATCTTCGTACAGTCTTCTGTTTCATGTTCAGATTCAGTCATGGGTGAATCAGATTTCTAATCTTATGTGGTTGATACAACGAGTTCCATTGATTTATACAATATATATACATATATATCATGTATTCTGGAAAAGACCATGTTGTATGTGTCATTGAACAAGTTCGATTTTGTATATATCAGCCCGGCATGTTTAGTTGTTTGATATGGATAGTTAGTCACTGCCACGGACCAGAATCTATGCTTCACATTTATATTATGGATTTCCGACGAAATTTCCACAATCCACTCCTTGCTTAGCCAACTATCACCTACTGGGTAGAAGAATAGGATCAGATGTATAGTTACACTGCCTCCTTGAAGTCTGTAGTGAATAATGTTTATGGGAAGGGTCTCCCGATCGCTTAGACATGGATTTTTGCTACCTCCTGCTACAGCCTTTCGCTCATTTATCCTGCCCACACCACATTACTAAACATCTAACTGTTGGTATGGCAAGGGCAGCAGAACCATTGGATAGAGTTTAGATGGATCTGTAATAGTCTGATTAGAGAGGCCCGATTAGTCTGAGAGAGAAGGCCTGCATCGGTATTGCCCTCCACATGAGAGTGTGGCTGTGACTACTGCAGCTTCTAAACCCATAGGCACATCACATGGTTTATCAACAGCCCTTTACAGAGGCTATGTGCAATATCAGATGATTCAAGGGAAGATTTGTCTTGCCTAAGCAGAAACATGCTTCTCCTGCTCATGTTAGGATCAGTCTCTGGATGCTGCTCCCTTCCCTGTTGAAAAGTTTGTGTTTGTTGGTGTTTTTGTCAGTCTCAGACATAAACGCATTAGAGTCACACCCTAGGATATGAAAGCTTTGAACTTCAGGCCCATAGCCTTTTTTTTTTTTTTACAAAAACCTGACGTCATGGTGAATGGAGGACAAAGTATTTTAACAGAACTGTTGTAAAAAAAGAAAAGAAAAGTAACAGTAGAGCCAAAAAACGTACTGTTAATTTTCTTAGATGTACTTTCAGTGCATTAGCATAGTACGGTCTAGTGGTTGAGTTACTTGCTTTGGATCCAGAAGAACTGAGTTGTATGATCATGGACAAATTGCATTACTTTTTGGGCCTCTTCTTTAATCGACAAAAGTTGAAAGTGCCTTGAAACAGAATAAGCACCAGTCTCTATAAAGATGGAAAGCTTTGTTCCAGAACGCATCTGTGGCCTTTATTAAACCGTACGAAATAGAGCATTGATTGTTTGTGGAGTTGCTTTCATGCCTTTTGTGCGATTCACTGGCCTTGGGTTTGGAGCTGGCACATGTGTGTTATTCTGCATATTTCCATGTAATGGTGGTATTTGAAGGCTGCTTTCGTGAGGTGAATAGCACTGTATAGTCCAAAAGTTCAGAGGTTGATTTTTTACTGGGAACTCGTCAATTTCATCACATGCTCCATCAGTCTCATTTTGCATTACAAAAATGTTTTTGGGGCTGTTGCTGCCACATTTAACAGCATGCAGCCCAATTTGAACCCTTTTTGAACTTTACTCAGTATTTGTGCAAGGCTGGGTGCGGCAGTTTCCAAGCAGTGCAGTGGAGTGCCCGGGTGCCAACTGGGGACAGCATTTACTGCTGTCAACAGAGGCCATGCTTCTATATTCATGTTTGTTACTCACATTTCCAAGAAAAGCCAACGTGGCATGCAGCAAGAGCTCCAAACGGTGTCTCAGCTGGGACCTTGGGCCTTATTTCACAAAGAATTGTTGTGACTTATTCTTTTAGTACTCCTGGGATACTTTTGGTGTTAAGTATCTGCTGTCTCTCTGGGATTAGTGTAGTCGAGATGTGTTTGTTTTTGCAAACACGCGATGAAGGGACTCGCAGCTTCATTCCTGAGTCACTGCATGTTAGTATGATGCTCTGCTGTTCAAGCAACAGGATCCTATTGGCAGTTCATATCTGCACTGCCCGGGGCCTGCCTTCTCTGGCAACTAATGTGGCACCATCAGCAAGGTTTAAAATAAGATGAAATCGGCGGTGCTAATGATTTTTGAAGATTCGGCCTAGTTGTATCTCCCTTGTATCAACACAGAGGCTTCTTCAGGGGGCAAACACCTTATCATGGCAGTGATGTTGTATTGGTGCCTTCATCTTGCCAAGATATGGATAAGATTGTGGAGACAGGTTATGGGCTGCACTATTGCAAAATCATACTCTGCTACTCGTATCTTTGTAATTTCACGCATTCCAGTATTCTAACACGCCCCTATTTGGCAATGGTATAGAAATTGTCTGCTATTTTACAAAGTGACTGAAGCTAACTTGGAGGTAGAGGGGTAAATCACATTTTTAGAATGTTTAAAGATGATAATGTTAGTCATGTTTGTACAACACCAATAGCTATTGTAGTGACATCGTAGAGCATAATCTGTCTAAGTGCCTTTCCATGTAGATCTGGGCAGGCCATCAGTCAGACTGGAGGACCCATCATTCGATAGTGTCTTTAGTTAGTGTTTAGTTGTATTTGGATAAGACATAAGAGTGCAGTGCTTAGATTTGAAATGCTTTTCTGTGAGTGTGAAGGTAAAGGTTCATGTGTATGGGTGGTGTGCTGAAATATTTTCAATTTGTCTCTCGAAAGAGGGTTCAGTTGTCCTTTGCTCATCCACAATAGAGTCACAGGGGAGTCCTATGATGCAATGTTTTGTATGCTAAAGTGTGTTATGGTTATTCTAATATCTGGGTTTTCTAGGTTGTATGTTGGTGTGGTGCATGGTTGTGCTGTTGATTTGGCCACCTATTGACAATCTGTCTAGCATGTTTTCTTGAAGTTTTTATTGGCATTTGCATAATGACAGTACATTTTCATTCAAATGGAACATATTAACATAGTCGAACCTTGCGTTGGTTTTGCGGTGATAAAAATTTCGTAAATCATACTTTCTTGTTCTCAGATCTTCCTCTGAGACATTTACAGCATATTGTGTTACAAATACCATTTTTCCAAACTATGATAAACTTTAGCGCTTAACATATTCCCCCACCCTCCCCCACAAGCTCGTGTTATTTCTTATCAACTCAGGGATCCATAAGTTATATCACATCCTGTTTGCTTTATAATGCTGCACTGTTCTCAGTTGCTGGGTAGTCTTTGGGTGTGGATTAAACAGGCAGTCGATCAGCTGGCTCCTGTAGAAACTAAAAAAGCCAGAAGACGATCTGCAACTGCGCCGTGGTATTCCACAGAGGTGAAGCACATAAAACAAAAATGCCGACGACTTGAGCGGTCGTGGCGTCTGGATTACAGTGCTCAAAGTAAAAAAGTATACATTAAAGCCCTGCAGGAATATAAAATAGCAATAGTTCAGGCCAAATCTGCCTATTTCACAAATACAATTCAGGCAGCTTCTAACACTGCTAGAGAACTATTCAAAACTGTCACCCTTCTGACCAAAAGCCCTCATGATACTGTCTTCACTCCCGACCAGAATTTTGTGACAAACATTGCGACCTTCTTCCAACAAAAGGTCCAGACAGTTTACGATGACCTTAGTTCATCTGCATCAATCACACTCGGTAAAAATAATGATACTGCCCCCCTGCCTGGTTCCAGCTATTCCTGCTTCCCCCTATTAGAAGAGTCACAGGTGGCAGATCTTATCACACAGATGAAGTCAGGGTCTCCATTAGACCCCTGCCCACCACGTATAATACACATGTTGCCACAGACTGTGGCAGCTGTCCTGACCCCCTTGTTAAACAACATTATCACCTCTGGTGATTTCCCTAGTAGCTGGAAAAAAGCCTGCATTCGACCTATTCTTAAAAAGGGTTCGCTGAACCCTACCGAACTAAAGCACTATCGGCCAATTTCCTGTCTACCTATGCCAGCCAAGATTTTGGAAAAAAACATAAACCAAGAAATGATTCTGCACGTTGACCACAACAAGCTCCTAGACCCCTCTCAGCATGGCTTTCGCCCCTTCCACTCAACAGAGTCTGCCTTAATCATGGCAACCGAAAATATTCGAAGGACAATGGACGAGGGTGCAGAACGGCCCTGATTTTACTAGACCTTACAGCGGCATTTGACACCGTGAACCACTCGATCCTGTTAAACAGACTAAAAACTCTTGGTTTCACGGGGGCTGCTTTAGCTCTATTAACATCCTTCCTGGACTCCCGCACTCAACAAATACACTGGGAAGGCTTTACTTCTGACAAATTTTCCCTCCCTGGTGGGGTCCCTCAGGGCTCGGCACTATCACCCACTTTGTTCAACCTGTATGTTACCCCACTGGCTGCCTTAATTCAATCCCATGGCCTGCAATTAGTGACGTACGCTGACGACACTCAAATTGTAGTATCAGTATCCCAGTCTATCCAAGCCACTGCAGAGCGTTTTAAGAACTGTCTTCTTAGTGTAAAAAACTGGATGAGCCGTAACTTTCTAAAATTAAATACGGACAAGACTGAGATAATCGAGTTTGGTCAGAAACCATCGATCTGGAACAACCTCTGGTGGCCCCCGGAAGCTGGCGCCTGTCCTAGCCCTGCAGAAAAGGTTAGGAATCTTGGCTTCCTGGTAGATAAAGAGCTTTCCTGTAAGGCACAGATTAACCAGGTAACCTCCACCTGCTTCCATACCATCAAGGTCCTTAGGAAAGTTTTACCCTACATTCCTCCAACGTTAAAAAAAACGTAATGGCTGCCCTGGTAATGTCCCGAGTGGATTATTGCAATTCACTCTACTTGGGCACAGGAGAAAAACAATTAAACAAACTACAGGCAATTCAAAATGCCGCAGCTAGGGTGCTGCTGAACCTACCCTATCGCCACCCAACTTCCAAAGCCATCAAGGAACTTCACTGGCTTCCAGTCAGGTGTAGAATACAGTTTAAGGCCCTCTGTCTGGTCCACAAATCCTTGCACGGTATGGGACCAGACGATCTCCCCAACATACACTGAGGTCAGCCAATCTAGATCTAATATGCCAGCCTAAAATAAGAAGAATGCGATGGGGGGGCAGATCTTTTTCCTATCAAGCTTCCAGACTATGGAACTCTCTGCCCCCTACACTGCGCTCACAAAAGTCTAAACTATGTTTTAGAAAGGCACTGAAAACATGGCTTTTTTCGTCGCATTAAGACCTGCTCTCACCGCTCTCTTTAGTCTCTCTAGCGCCAAGACGCCGCGGCATTCGAGCGCTTTATAAGTACTTCTTCAGTCAGTCAGTCAGTCCCCACTGCCTCCATCTCTCCCTGCTCTGACTGCATCTCGTCCGTCTCCTCCATTGGGAGTTTATCTTTTTTAAATACATCTGCTATGAGATACTAGGCCCTTGCATCTTCCTCTAATTTATCATCTTTCTAATTTTTTTCATTTGGATTAGTTCAGCTGTAACCCATTCGTGTACATCTTTAACTCAGCTCTAAACTATGGAGTGGGGGGGGGGCTCAGGACTTAGCCACCTAATTGCTATCCTTCTTTTTACTAGGATCAGCCCTAACTGAAGACATTTTCTGCAGAGTTTTTTATTTTTGGGCATGGGGAGAAGTCCCATCATCACCTCTTTAACCGCATCCGCGCTAAGCGTTTTACCGCTGTGCACTGAAGATTGCGGAATCCCGCGGTTCATGACGAGCTCAGCTCGTCATGAGCGTACGAGAGGTGTACCACATGACAAGCTGAGCTCGTCATCAGCGTCAAAGTGGTTAATAGTGTGGTATCTTCCAACCTGTGGCATTTTGTAGGCTATCTATCACTTTCCCCAGTCGGGTGCTAGTTCCGGGCAGTCCCACACCATGTGTACAAAGCGTCCGTATATCTGCATCTAGGACAGTGATTTGGGCGTTCAGGATATATTTTATGCAGCACTCGTAGGGTCAAGTATGTTTGATGCACAATATTATATTGTATAAGTTTGAACCTAGTGTTAGAGCTTATCTGTCTGAACCCCTCGTGTACTTTCTTCCATTCTGTCGCTGTTAGGGGTTCGTCCATTATAGTGTCTCGTTTAGTGTGGATTGGAAGGGGACCAGTGGGAACATCTTCACCAAGCGCTTTATAGGGTTCTGTCTAGCATGTCATGATTGTGTATGTCCTTTTGTTGGTGAAATCTGAATGATGGTGTGTGGTTTTATTATTCACTATAGAATTGAGTGCTACTGCGTGCCTGATTAAGCCTATATATGGGTTATTGGAAGTATGGGAATGGCCCCTGGGGTTGTGTTTTGGTTTTGGATGGTAAGAGTAGTCAGATTAAAACTAATTATTCTCCAAAAACAGAGTCACTTTATACATTATTGTGGAGTTGGGTGGTGCTTTCTGCGAGTGAGTAGGCAGTCTTGGTTTTCCTCTAGGAGAAAAGTACATGAGCACAAGGCGATGCGGTACAGACTTCACAGTTCAGGATAAAAATGTTATATGGTTATATGCAAGGCATTAATTAATAGAGGTGGATATCAATGCATTAATTTCTCTGTTTTTTACATGGTTTATTTGTGGTAAGAAGAGCCGGCATGTAGGGCCAACCTACGGATACATGTTATGCTATCCATCTTTGTATAATATCTTGACCGTTATTATAGCCCTGAAGCTCTTCACTAATCCGTGAGTCCTTTTGTACAGTTGGCATGCTGTTGTTTAAAAGAGAGAGACTGAGAGAAAGAGAGATGTGTGAGTGTCTTGTCAGTTGACGGAATTTTAGCCTGACAGAGATTGCAGGTAAAAGGCAGTCTAATACAGGGTTACTAGCCTCAAGAGAGTCCCCTGTGAATAATAGAACCAATGTCCATTCCTTCCTGCATTCAGTTGCCTCTCCTTGATTGATACATTTACTCTCGGAGCTCTCAACTTGAAGAGGGTGATGGTGTGATTTAGGACAGGAGTCACACTCCGCTTCATATACGTAGGTGCTCTTATTTCTGGAATGACAGAAGTGTCGGCATTTAAGGAGGAGTGCCCCTAAGAATGCTGAAAACCACTTGCCACTGACAAGCTTCTGGTGGCATGAGTTTGGCTAAACAAGTATAGGGCCTCCTCTTAGGTTGACTAGGTGACTGTTGTAGTGAAGCCTCTATGTCCTTGGCCCAATCAGAGCTTGGGCTCATGTTCAACCCTTGATCGGTACATATGGAGGTACACATGGGAACGACCCCCGATGCACAATTGGCGCTAGGATTAAGGGTTTAGGGCTGCTACGGGAGAAGCATATTAGGTTTTGTTGTTGTGCTAGTTAAGACAGCAAGCGCAGGGCAGGGCAGAGTAGTGTATTAGTGGGAGAGGAAGAGAGCAGTGGTCATATCCCTGTACATTTGGAGCTTGGGTTTCAGGGTCTTGGGTGCAAGGGGAGATGTAATGTTATATTACGTTGAGTTATGAACTGCATGCTGGGCAGTGTGGTGCTGTTCGTTTTAGTTTATCTCTGAGGGGGAAAGATGGTGGGTCCATACCCCTGTCCATTTGGTCATCTGGCTTTAAGATCTTGGGTTGCCAGCAGAGAATGATGTTATGTTACATTGGATGAGAGATTGAGTGCAGTGTAATTTGTCTGTGGTGGAGGAAAGACCTCTTAATTTTGGCACTAGGGTTAGGTGTCTTGGGGTGCTAGGCAAGAAGGATATTATGCCGTGTTGCATGTTATTTTGAGTGAGAAGGTGTGTCTATGTGTGAGGTAGCACACTGCGCCAGACACTAGCCCATTTGGTGCTTGAATTTCAGGGTCTCGAGCTGCTAGGGGACAGTGATGTTATGTAGGGTGAAAGAGTGAGTGCATCGAAGTTTAAAATGTCCTTGCGGGGGGTTACAGCATAACAGGCCTTCGTGTAGAAAGGGGCACAGGAACATTTTAAACTGTGTATAGATGAGTGTGAGAAAGAATGAATGAACATTGTGTGTATGAGGGTGTATCATAAGACGAGGAAAAGGATGCCGGTGAGACAGGAGGCACGGAAGTGCAAAGAGGCATTTCAAACCTAAACTACTACCTTTTCACAGATCCACGACTCACCTGATTCAAAGATAGGAATATAATCCTGCGTATGCCTTCCCTCTGAGAGATCAGTCTCTTTTACCTGGTGCTTCTGAAACGTGCACAAGAGACAGCAAGCATCTATGGCACCCTTGCCCTCTCTCCATCTTCCATTCACTTCCTGCTTTGAAAGTCCAGTGTCTCTTTACTGCTCCAGTTAAAATCATTAGCATAAAACAACTAATGATTAATGCAATTAGCATACCTTTGGTAATTAATCACCGACCTCCTTTCCACTCAGGAATACTTCCTGTGTGCTAACGTGATGCAGACCGGGTACAGGGACAGTACTGCTTGCTGTAGGAGCCCTCCTGTTGTTCACATTTGTTTGGTGGCATCCCTATTGTGATGGCCTCCGAGCGTAGGCTATCCGGGGTCCCTTTTGTAAGGATATGGGAAGGCATTCTGGTTGTGTCTGGTTATTAGAGAGTGCAGGCATTTTTAAGATTTGAAATTCTTTGTGTGTTATTGTGGAAGTAAAATGAACTTGATTTAGGGAGATCTTTCTGAATTTTTTTTTGCATCTGGGCCAGTCCCAGGCTCATGAATACGACTCAGCATGCATTAAAACAAGTAAGCACTGCCTTGAATACGGCTAATATTAAAGAACAACTTAGTTAATTCACAATGGGTCCAATAGGAGAAGGTGCTCAGTTCTTGTGTGAGGCTAGTCGAGTTTTTCACCTCCTTCCGCAGTTCTGCCGTGTTGGGTGCCTCTTCAAGAAGTGGTACCTGGTGTAGCAGTTTGGGAGACAAAAAAAAAGAAGCATTGGAAAAGTCAGTACTACTTATGTCAGCTGCTAGCCTATTGGCTTTGTCAGTGTTTAGTTTTGTGGTTTTTGTAAAACCTTTTCGTTTGGGGGCTGCAAGGCCCTCACTAATATAATTTTTTTGGACCATAAGCAAAAATATTTTTGAGTCTCAAAAAGCACTCATTATCGTAGTAGTCCATGGCACTGAAGAGCACTTCTTTGTGTGTGTTCCTGCTTCTTGTGAAAGAGCAGAATTCCCTAACTCTTCGTGACGTTAGCTTGTGGCTGAGGTAGAGCGACCTATTGTCCCATGCTGAATGCCGTAGCGGAGGAAGAGAACGTGAATGACACATGGATGAAGAGTGCTGGCTGAAATCCCCTATTTTGGGCCGTTATATGTATAATTTTAGTGCAATCAAAAGGGTCTTGTCTAATGCCAGGCCCAAAAATAGATGCTTCCTGAATTGAAAGCTATCTTTACCTCTTGAGCAGTAATCAAGTTATGCCATGTAAAAAATAGAGAGGATCCCATGGTTTACACATCTGGGGTCAGTACAACGATCGCCGTTGATTTAAATCTCCAATGTGCACCATTTATACAGTATAAAAGAATGCTCAGCTGTGGGAGCAGTGCCATTGTTTTCGGTTAGTAGATTGTCTCTGAAAAGTTGCATGTTGTGACCAAGCAGAGAATTTCATCTTAACATTTTTATAGGCTTGCACACTGGTTCTAACAGCAGAAGAAAGTTGAACAGCTTGCCCGTGTCTCCGGTGCTAGCCGCTTGTAAGTGAATGATCAATGCGGCTATCTGCTCTACACCTTTGTGCACATGGCATAGTCATTGCAGAGGTGTCTGAAGAGATAGATAATGGGCAGCTCACATGATCTGCGAGGCAGATGGATTTATGCCCTGTGAGGTTCTCAGTATCGGTCACTTTTAGGTCTGCTGTAGAAATGGCTGTAGTTGATATGCCAGCTTCTTTTTTCTTTAAAAAATCATGATAAAAATACAAACATATGTATACAAAGGGGAGCTTTCAGTCTGCTCTGTTCTTCCATTGGCCTGTCCAAGTGCCATTCACATTTTGATCCTCCCAGCACACACAGCATACAGCATGGGACAGTGGCACAGCCCTCTTCAGCCACGGGTTCCATTCACTGTGAATGATGTAATTTTGCCCGTCACGTGCACTGTGCTCATTCATCTAAACAGCAGTTCCCGTCAGTTCCGTGGCTGGTTGGCTCATATCTGCTTTGAATACTGTCTTTTTTAATCTTCTTCGATTTCTACCTTTTTTTTTAAATCAACCTTGTGGTAGGTATTTGTTTTACTTTTTTGCAAACATATTCACACCTCTTATAGACAGTGGAACTGGCCGTCTGTTTAGCTTTTAAATGTTTAATGCCAATTGCACATGGTTTAAAAAAATAAATACATAAAAAACAGATGTGCCAAGGCCAGACCTTTTTGGCTTTGCCGACGCTTGTTTGTAATGATTTCCTGTTCTGGTTGAATAGAACGTACTAACTCTGGTAAAGGTCTGTAATGTCTGACTCTTACTAGAAATAACGAATCGTTTTGCTGCGAGATACCTAGCTTTGGGTGTCCTTGCCTAGATTTCAGGGAAATAATTCCGTGGAAAGTCTTAGATGTATGCCATAACTGCACTGTTGGTTCAGGCCACTATGTGAAGCTGGTGGTTTATTCTTCAGTGTGGCTATCCAATGGTTTTCTATAAAGCCACGTGACCCCTAATGTATGACTACCCTCCAAATCGTAAATGACAGTCAGGTTTTACAGGTATCTTTAATGAACACGCTTGCGGCAAATTTAAACAGTGAATTTTAGTGGAGCGTATCTGCCTATTTGGCCTTGCTTTGAGGTGCTTTGGGCCATCTGTCACCGCCAAGTATTGGCTTAATTTTGTATGCAGAAACTACAAGTAAGAGAAAAAGGACATCAGTAAGAATTAGAGTGGAGAAGAGGACCAAGCTATACAAATGTAGAGAGTAAAATGTATTGTGATCATTTTTTTCTAAAACATAATCAAAAACGCATGACAGTGTGAGATAGCTAGCAAATACATTTCCCTCTTATTTTCTGGGACTAACCTGATTTTTTAAATTCCAGAATGAAAGTATTTCTGAAAAAGATGGATTTTCAGAGGTTTCATGCAAGTTGATTGCGGGGCATAGGGGACATACTGGTTGGTGAATAGGTGACGGAAAAACATTGAACACCAACTCCCCATAATATGTGTGAAGTGAGGGAATCCAGTTAGTTTAAATAACCACTGCAGCTTACCCCTGGCCTCTGGATTCTGAATTCTGTGATGAAACAGGAGACAAAGAAAGGTATTAGAACCTTGTAGGCCGGATGGCAAGCCTCAAAGTTCAAGTTGGGCTAAGTATAACGCCTTGGCTATAAAATGTATTTTCCAGCTTGTCTACTACACCGTTGCCTTAATTTATACCAAAAGTGTGTATATGTTCTAGATTTTTCTCTACAGAAGCTAGGCTGGAAGGCTGGTGAGCCGCTAGTAATGATATCAAAATGGCAGAGATGTGTTTGTTTCCTGGTAATGAGTGCATGGTGAAAATGAGTGTATCTTTTGATACATTGTCTATCATTCCAGGCCAGCAAACGGTCTGTCAGTTTAATCCATTCAGGTTTCTCGATTTTTCCAATAGCAGTGAGATTATGCTGAGGAATGAAATGAAAAACCGCCATCCACAATTACCCATAGGTATAATATTACTTTTATGATGAGGGGGAATGATTCTTGTTGATAGTGTACCACGGGGCACTTGGGGATTTCACTCCTTATTTATTAGTCAGCAGAGCCCTCTTGCTCCTTCAACAATAGCCTATGTAGGCCTCATTATTCGCGAAGCATCTCAGCTGCCTCACCCCTCCAAACCACAGATGGCACAGCCCATGCATGCTGAACTGGGTCTGAGGCTATTGGTTGCGCCCCTTCATGGCCTCAAATTTATTTCTTTAAGCCACTGCTGATTTAGAACTAGACAATGGACTAAAGAAGAGTGGCGTGCCTCGATTGTGGGGCGAGAACTCTCACAAAGGATTGAAAACTGGTCTGCGCTGTGCGGGTAACCATGGTGAGCGCTTTATTTCAACTTCTTTTCAAAGAAAGACAAAACCCCCTTCCCTTATGCGCAGTCACGGCCAACGCCATATCACACTTCCCCGAGAGCAGTTCTTTTGGGGAAAAGGCTGAGTTGCACTTCTCAGTCTTCCACTGTAGCCCACAAACTTTAAACATTGTCTATTCAATTTATGAATAAATGATATACGTGGTCAAAAAGAAAAAGTTTAGCAGGTTTATGATCCTTCTGTTGTGATCAGCGTGTAACCTGATATAACTTCTATGACTCTTGGTAAGGGTGAATAAGCTATTCCTCATTCAGATAATAATAAAATGAGTCCCACTAAGTGAGTTAGTAATAACGCAGGTTAGATTGCTTATAAAATCGTTGAGACTCCAAGAATAAAAGCTGTGTAAAAAGATCAGTTATTAGTAAAGAAAATGTTTAGATTATATGTAATACTTAATACTAGAGTAGATTATATTTTTAAGCACTGCTAATTTTATTAGGTTAAGTTATGGTGATATATGGCGGTGAATTGATTTCAACTCAAAGTTTATTGTGAGGTGGGATAGGCGGGATTAGTATTCCGATTTCTTTGGTCTACAGCCGACAAGGAAACATTCAATCACATTGTGTCCCTTATTTATATAAATGGGACTTCTTAAAAAGATGCTTATTTTGATAAGTACAGATTCACAGTTCAGAAGAGGCATCGTATTATAATTTCCTAGACAAATATTTGCTTTCTATGACGCAAACATTGCTTCTAGGAATCAGGGCCAAATATATTCTTTCATGCTGATAAGCCGACATTCTCAGGTGCCAAACCTGACTTTGAGAGTCATTCTAGCTTTTCTACCCCATTCCACCCCAGGTACTGAAGACCGTAGCCATGGGCCTATGAAAACTATTAGGACTATTAGGAAATCACGCCCTGACAGATATTCTCTTAGCCGTACTGCCCACTCTTGTGACCACTGCTTTGGTCAGTTCTGAATAGACTGAAGCTACCAGCATCCTGCTCTACACCCGATCGAAGGTCTTTCACTAGCCAGAGGTTTCATGGTGCGGGCCAAAGCCAACAATTGACACATGCTGCTACTCATAAAACAAGCATAATGTCCAATATTAAGATTTAAGAAAGCACTGAGATGACCTTGAATAATGGCTGTGAGAAACTGACCACTAGAAAGCAGGTCAGAAATTCAATGGGAGTCGTGGAAAAGCGCTGGGCATATGGGAAGCCTATTGGTAGTTTTAAGAGACCTACAGATCTAGAGAGGTTGCATTAGAATTAAGTCACCATATCCATGTAGCACTAAGGCATAATATAAAAGGATTGATTGAACTCTATAGAATAGGGGCCTATTCTTTTCCCATGAATAATATGATGATTTGAAACAAGCCTGCTGTAGTGCGTCCCGCATACTGCTAAAAAGACACTTTGTCAGCATTTTGTAGGAGTCTAGAGCCCCCACTAGGTTGTACCATATGGCCTTACTGCCTCAACTTGTAGAAGCCCTGGCCTTCATTATAGAAGAGCCAGCATAAGTTAACCCAGGCATTCCATTTAACAAATCAATTATTTAAAAAAAAAACTTTGAGAAATTTCTACAACGAGCAGTTGGGGTGAGCCCATGGTGCGGTAAACTGACGAGAACAATAAGGCAAATAAAAGAAAAAGGGCAATATTAAAGAAAAAGTTACTCCAGGAACTTCTTCAAAATACATTGGTGCTGGTCATCATGTAAGTGCCTGAACTGGTCTGATGTCAGCCGAAGGTTTATTTTGGTCAGGGTGTCATAATGCATTACCTGGTTGACAGGTGCCTTAATCAAGGTAGAACGAGTATGTCTTATCAAAGAATTTAACATGGAATAAGACTGCAAGCCACGCGAACGCACTTGCCAGCAGGCTTCTTCGAAGGGACACTAGCTTAGCACTTATGTTTTTTTAATGAGACTTTTGATGGCAACAGCAATCCTGTGCTGTAAAAGCATGTCTGATTTTATTGAGACAGTAGGATACCCTGTAGCTGTGTCCGTATACTGTATTGTATTTTAATTGTATTGATATCATGCATACTACCCCTGACGAGGCATCAAAGTGCTTTTCGGCAAGTGGCATGCTACTCCAGAACCCAAAGAGATTTAGTGGTGGAATAGTTTAGTGAAATTTCAGCTAATTTCAGAAATGGACATGAGTCTGTTAGTTGGAATAAAAATAATAATTGGGGATAGAAGAGGGAAGAGTCAAGAAAATGTTTATTGGGAGATCATTGTAGTAAGATGAGATTTAGGATGAGTATAAGGAGAGATGGAGGAGGGAAGAATCTCTAGAAATTGATTAGGGAGATCATAGTAGTAAAATGAGTTTTGGGATGAGTCAAAGGAGGATAGGTGAGGGAAGAATTTGGAAGGTTTGTTTGGAAGATCATAGTATTAAAATAAGGTTTGGGGTGTTCCAAGAAAGGATACGGGTGGTAAGAGTCTAGAAAGGGTTAGTTTGGAGATCATAGTAGTAGAATAAGGGTTGAGCCAGAGAGTAGATGTAGAGGATATATTGAGAGAGTTATAGGGTGAAATATAGGGTAGTACATTGGAGAGTTTCAAAGTTTCTTTTTTACAGTAGGGATAAAGTAATACATATATAGATACATTAGTACATATTATACTTATATCAAAAAATGCAAATATCTAGATACAGATAAATAATCAAATTAAATGTTTATACATACAGGGTTATGATGTACATTTGTGTTTGAGTACGGTGGTTACGTAGCAAAAGAGCCAACTCATGAGTAGACTACTGAAGATAAGGGGCCCGATTCACAAAAGTAATCTGAGACAAAATCCTAACTTTACAACTTTCGGTATTCACGAAAGGCATTTAGGAGTAGTAAAGTTAGGATTCATAACTTTACTACTCCTAAACTGAGATAAAATCCTAACTCTACGACTTTCGGTATTCACAAAACGCATTGAGGAGTAGTAAAGGCCTTTTGTGAATACCGAAGTCGTAAAGTTAGGATTTTGTCTCAGATTACTTTTGTGAATCAGGCCCATGATAATTATTGGTGGATCTTATGTATGGGGGTTATGGATTCCATAGTTTGCTACTTGAGTAGAGAAAGATGTGCCACTTATTGTTTTTCTCTTGTATGGTGGGATTTTGAGATGAGATACCAATCTGGAGCGGATGTTCCTTTGTTGAATGTATTTGGTGATTTTATTCCTGATAAAAAGCAATCCTGTTCCATGTATTGCTTTATGGGTGATACAAAGCAGCTTGAATGTGGATCTTCTGGCAACTGGTAACAAATGTAGGGCCCCAATGTCAGGGGAGATGTATGCTTATGGCTTTACATGGAGGAGTAGTCTGGCGACAGAGTTCGGAATCCATTGAAGTCTTTTCATAGCTGTTAAAGATGATCCATGGTAGAGGCCATTGTCGTAATCAAGTTTAGACAGTACAAGAGAGATAGTGGCTTGGACCTTGTGTGGTGGGCGGGGTCAAGCGGGTCCAGATTTGTTTTCTTTAATAATGGGCGTATGTAAGCCTTTTTTATGTCTTCTGGAAAGATTCCCATAGTTAAGGAATTATTGATGATTCTTCTTACTGGTATGGGAGCAGAGGTAGTTAGAAGAATGTTCTGGAATATTTGTGGTGAACAAGAGTAAGAAGGGCTGCGGCAGGCCTGATTGCTTTGACAAGATCCATAAATTTACTTTAGGATATTTGAAGGAATGGAGATGCTGGGTTAACCTACTCTTAGGGTATTTTTGGAACTTGGTTGCTGCTGGTGGTTTTCCTTTGTTTTAAATAGGAGTCCAATGTGTCTGCTTTGGTTGTGTAATGATTTGCCAGTTTGTCCGTGAATTCTTGAGTAATGGGATGAGTTCTTTCTATACATTTAAGATTATGAAATTGTGTGGGGATTTTGTAAAGTTCTTTATTTGAAAATTTCGCATTTTGAATTCTGTCTGAAAAGTACATTTTTTTAAAGCTTTTTTGATAGCTGTGTTGTATAACCTGTTATGTGTCAGTAGGTGAGGCTTGTTTTGATTGCTCTGTGTTTTGACCCAGGTGTGTTGCAGCTTTCTAATTTGTTATTTTGTGTCTTTTAGTTCTGTATTTCTCCAAAGTGCCTATCTTCTTTTGTCCTGTTTTGGCGTTCTCAGTGGTATTAGGATGTCAAAAGCTTCCTGTAGCCACTCATATAGGTTTTGAACTAAATGTATTGTGTCTTGTTCTGTGTTGGATGTTAGTTGTGTTTCTAAGTATTTAAAATGTAGTTTTTTTATACAGTCGATAGGTGGATACATGTAAAGTGGTTTTAGTTGTGTTGCTTTGTGGTGTTTTATTATTTTAAAGCTAGCAAATGGTGGTCTAACCATGTGACTGGAGTAATCGTTTAAAAGGTAACTAGTTCTGGATTTACAAAAATGACATCTAGGATGTGTCCAGCATTGTGTGTGAGTTTGTGGACGATCTGATGTGGGTTTAGTGTGTCAAGGCCAGTGATGATGGTTTTTGGATGGGGCATATTGTATTTGTCAAACCAAATGTTGAGGTCACCGAGAATGCATAGGTTGGAGTGTATTGTTATCGGGTTTGAAACTGCGTCTAAAAATGTGTCTGGGAATGTTGCATTGCTAGGTGGAGGTCTGTAAAGGAGAAGGATGTTACAAGAGGAAGTTGGTGTAGGGCTGCATCTGGTGAAGGGGGCCTCACAATCTGGTATGAAAACATTGTCAGCTTTAGTGAGGTGTATTTTCTGCTAGAATATAACAGCTAGTCCACCTCCTCTTTTGCAAATATGATTTTGTGTGATACTTTGATAGCCTAGAGGAGCAGCTTCATGCAGCACTGGAGCCATGTCATCTAACCATAATTCAGTTATGAAGAGTAAGCCAGGTTGTGTATCAGTGAGTAGATGTGATGCTTGTTTTTAGAGAGTGGTCGATCAATTATAAGTTGGCAGTTTAGAGATTGCATTTTGGTGATAGTGTGACTTGTTTTGTAGAAGAGGGAGTGGCATTTTTTGAACTTGTAGCAGGTGAGTAGTCAGTGCTGGCATTAGCTGTATGAGGATAGCAGTTGTGTTGCTTTTCTATATTGTGTTCTTCATCCAGCAGGCTTCGAAGGCATTTTGATGGGTCTGCATGTGTAGGTGGTGAATATGGTGTTTGAGAGTGAGTTGGTGAGCTGTGTTGTTTTTGTTGTGTAGGAGACATGGAGATGTAAAGTTGTGAAGAGTTGCATGTTGCTTATTTTGTTTGCCTTTGTTTAGGATAGAAGGTGGAAGGTGTATGAGTTAGGGGTGGTGGTGCAGCATGTGGGTCATGTTGCAAAGCTCTGAATTTTGCAATGGATGAGAGGTATTTGAATGAGAATTGTTTTGTTGGTGTATTTGTGTTAGGTGTGGGGAGAGAGAAAGGTAAAGATGGTTTCAGATATGTTTTATTTGTGTAGTGAGGAGGGTGTGAGTGAGTGTATGCTTCTACTTTGTGATGAAAAGTTGTATGCAGTAATGTGTGTGTGTGTTATTTTGTTGTGCTGGCGTGGTTTTTTTCTTCGTAGTTTTATATAGCACGAACTTGACATGAAGGTATCAGAACGCTTTACACGAGCACCAGTTGCGTTACACAAGGAAACATTCATTTTCTGCCCAGAATCACAGGATGTTGAGCGTCATTGCCGAGTCTCGAACCCGGTTCCCCAGATTTGGACTCGACCACCCTAGCCGTTAGGCTACATCTTTTCTTGTTTTTGTGGCGTAGTGAGAGGAGATGATGATGTAGTGTTTTTCTTGGAAGGATTTGTATGTGAAGCATTATTGGTGAGTGTAAGTTGAATGTTAAACGGGGTGGTGATGTGTTTTAGAAAGAGTGTATGTTATGAGTGTTTGTGTTAGATATGATAGCTCGAAGAGGTAATATGTGTGGTGAAGTGGAGCAGGGAGATTGTTTAATTGTGTGTTTTGGGAAAAAAGAGGCACATGGATGAAATGATGTAGGGCTGAGTATAGATTTGGTGGTGACAGAAAGGGGTCTGTTAGTAGCAAGTAGAGGGTAGAGCTGGTGCCTTGTATGAAAAGGGAGTGTGTGTCTGGATGGATTAAAGTTATGTATAATGTGGCTTACTGTTGTGTTGGTGATGTGTGGATTTGTTAGTGGTATAAGACAGAGTGGTGTTTTGTGGGAGAGTGAAGTGCCATTGTGTGGCAGATGGGGCAAAAGGGTGTATATATGTGGGTTGTGGGGGTTTGTAATGATTGTTGAGACAATTAAATGTGGTTAAGGATTGTTTGTAGCACATGCGTCAAGTGAATTTGCTGTGATTGTGCTAATATGTTTGTGAATGGTTAACGTTGCTGCTGATGAATGGAAAAAAAGACAACATTTCAAGCCCTAGATCGACCTGTCCTGTACAAGCCAAAACAGGCAATTGCACCCTTAGCCTCTCCGCCCTGAGCCCTAAGCTTAAATGGCCCTAGTGATCAGGTGACACCTTTGGCCAATATGAAGCCTAGCCCTACCCAATCTAAACACTAGCTCTAAGCCCTAGGACCAATAGGAGACCAGGTCCTTACAACTAATCACAGCCCCAGTACTAGCAACCAATCAGAACCATAAGCCCTAAGTCCAATAGAAAACCTAGCCTCAGGAGCCAATCAGAATCCCAAACCTATCAGCCAGTCAGAACCCTAACCCTTGGCCTTAGATACAATGGAAAACATAGCCCTAAGTCTAATAGAAACCTCAGATATAGGAACCAATCAATATACAGATGATACAACCAATAGGAAACTTATATAAGGGGCATGTGACCGTAGGCACAGGCTGATGGCCCGGTGGAGGGAAGCTGCTCCTGGAGACTAGAATCTCCTTGGAGACACAGTCGCAATACACACTTTACAGGTCCAGGTTTTAACCCTGCAGTTAAAACCCAAATCTAAGCTACTTAATGTACTGCTTTTCTCACGCTTAAACAGATCACTTTTTAATTTGTATCCATAACACAAGTGCTACGTACAGTTTCCAAACATAGTTTGAACTATAAAGCAGACAAAGCAGTCTTTTAAACACAGTCTTCTTAGCATCTGAGGGTATACTTTGCCTTTTTAACTTTAAAAATAAAACATAACAGGGGGCAGGGGTATGGGCTAGGGACTTGCCTCTACAGGCCTAAGCACAATACTAGGGAACTAAGACACAAATTCAAACAGTCATGGGTGGTTAAAACCAACAGTTTTTACAACACAATTTAAACCGTAATGCAGATGAAGTAGTCTTTTAAACACACTCTACTTCGCCTCTGAGGATGTTGTACTTTGCCTTTTTAACCTTAAAAATAAAAAGGGGTGAGGTAGCGGCTGGGGGCTTGCCCCTGCAAGCCATATCACAGTATAAGGAAAACCAGGACACTAATTCAAACAGTCACGGGTGGAAGAATCAGCAGTATCTCAAATCCATCTCTGAAATCCATGCCGTTACTGCCTGCATATATTAGTTTTTATAGCCAAATCTGTATCTAGTACATTACGACGAGTGTACCATGTCTTTTTGCCACATCTTCATGCAATAGTCATTGTTTCTTCGAGTAATTTGCCACCATGTGATCAGCCAAAAAAGTGGCATTCTGCTGATGGTAAGTGCCAGGATCCAACATATTTTTCAAACAACTGCATCTAGCACTACCCACTATCACTGCTAGCGCTGCGGATGCCAAATGCCTCTACCAACCACCACACTATGTGTAAGCATGAGACCATTTAAACTTTTCCCGGAAGCCCAAAACTGTAGGATTGACCTGGACGTCCTGATATTATTATTTTGTAATGTATATTAAACTATTGAACACACTGCTTATGTGTTTTTTTTAAAAACAGAACAGACAGCGCCACCATGAGGTGGACTGTCATTAATTTGTGCCAATGTTAAGAAATAAGTGCGGGTGCCGAGCGCCGGCAAACACCGGCCCAAATCAAGCCTTGCATTCAGCATAACAGAAACAGTTCTGGAAAGCTCTGTAAACCTAGTTAGTCAGACATGATTTTATTTGAAACTCTGAAAAGTTCAGGGGTCGTGGATGAAGTATATCAGACACTGTTTCCACCTTATACTTTGAATCCTACCTTCCCATTACCTGTATGAATCTCTCTTTCATCAAAAACATCAGAGCTTTGAATTCGCCGAAAAGCATCACAAAGTTCTATATAAAACTTTAATAAATATAGCTGTGGAGCACAAGCACCAACACCAACCTTTCACAGTCTTGATGGTTCATGAAAGAGGGAGCAGCACTATTAAACTGTCCCCAGCTGCAGGATTTCCACTTCCAAGGAAAGGACCATATGCATCATTAAGAATGTTTTGCGATCACTTCTAGCTTTTTTAACATACCGGTCAGTACACAGAAGAAAGTCATGATGACCAGGCATGACATCATTCCTTGAGTGACTCGCCAGCTTCTTTAATGAGCTTAAATGCGGAATGCTCTTGAAAATGTTTATTTTGCTAAATATGATTGTGTACCTCACTTTATATTGCTGCTCAGTACACTCTATGAATCCATATTCAAGATGTGGTAAGATAGCTGAGGTGGTTGAGTCTCCATTACAAAGGCCTTTTGGGATTTTGCAGGTTGCAGTACGGTATTCTTCAGTTTGTTGGAATAGCATCTTTATGGGTGGTCCCCTTGTATTTTTAGTTCATGGAGGAGCTATAATACCAGTCAATAGCTAGCAATTAGTGTCCCTTGCTTGCCCCTCCATGGGTGGTATCTCGCTACATTGGGCTCATTAGTACGGTATTCATTCACAATCTAGAGTTAAAAGACAATACAAATATAGACGACAGTGATTTCACATTAGCTTCACCTTTTCAAAGATCTTGAGTTTGTTGTCTTCCAGTGATTTGGGCACACATTTCTAGAATGAGTGATGATAAGTCTGTCTCAGACTGTCTGTATTTTAGGTCTAGGCTATAATGTTGCAAGGATGTTTTTCTGTATGCAGTAGTGTTACATGGGTAAGCAGGTGATGGTAATAATCAGCAACTTGTAAAAAGAATCGGATGTTGAGTGCTGTGGTTGTTCGCTGGTCTTGTTATATTATGTTGGTGCAACTGAGTATTAGGCTTTCTTGTGCCATAAGTAGATAGTTGCTGACTCAACTAGTGCAACAAAATGGGGGCTATTGGGCCTGCTGATTATTAACCATACTAGGTATTGTTTGACATGAATATTCTGAACATGTTGCAAGTACTTATACATTCAATGACTTGATGACCTGTGGGCTGCCCAGTAAGTTGTTGTTCCATCAAAAACAGTAATTACCGGCTAGCATATTAGCCCACAACATAATCGAAGTTGAAGGGACTGTACCCATAAATTATTCACCAGAAGATAGTATTTGACAAATTCACGTAGGGTGAAAAATAGCTGGAGAATATTCTCTACTGCCTTTTGAGAGCACAAAGTTCTACAGGGCCTGGCGTCTGCAAAAATCTGCTAAAGACAATAGGCAATTTGTTATTGTTCTGGAAGGTCTTTCCTACTTCGTGGGGGCTGTGATTGGCTATAGGATTGTTCACTCTTGTGATCAATTGCATTGCTCTCAGCCTTCTGTTTGTTGAACATTGGTGTTTATGTTGATTGGTGATTAATAACATGCATAATTTGTCCACCATGTGGGTAGGCGGAGGGGCTTGGATATTTTCACAAGTCTTGCAGTTATCTCCTCCATATTCTTTCTTAGAGACCACAGCAAGTGGGCAGGTCTGAGGCGATGTGCCTAGATTTGATATTTTCATAGAATCATCCCCGAGCAGGTACTTTGGGACACTCTATGCACTTGTGCAAATGTTATTACATTCAACTTTGCTGTGTGGTTTTTGAGACAACAATGCTACCGCCAAACATTTTTTTCAATTTGTGTAATTATTTGGTGTGTAATAAATACAACTCTAAGATATTTTCCTGAAAATCAAGTGTGATGTGAATTTATTTTTGTGGTTGGGGATGCTGCCATGCTCCAGATGATTGCCCTTTGAGAAGCATGCCACCAACACAGGTGCATGTGCTCTAGACCTTCGTCTGGCAGCAGTATTACCACCTGCACAAAGGCATCCACGCACCCTTAAGAAACATTGCAATCACATCCAATCACCATAACCTGCAGGATCAACTCACATCCTGCAGACCTGGTTTCTGAAAGTGACATATTTCTTCGTGTGATGCTCTAGTGACTGGGAAAGGTGACAGGAATAAGACTTGCAGTGCTAGAAACACAACTTCCTCTATGCTCTTCAACCTTCCCTGAATCAACCTGTCGAATGTGAGCAGTGCTTATCTAAATATTTCTTCCCATCTAATAATTCAATTATTTATTTTGTTGGTGGAAAGAGAACTGTAGACAGGGTAGTCTTGTGCTCAGAGCCTTTTGTCTGTTAACCATTGCAATTCATCATTATTGTAAATTAAAATCTTGCAGAATTCTTTCAATGTATTACAACCCATGTGGCTTATTATATTGGCACAAGGTGAGTTACCTTCTTTCCACAGAGTGGTGGAAGGTAGAGAGTCTAGCACGATGCTTCTACATTTGATAGGTGCTTGAGGGAACTCAAGGCACATACACACACTTACACAAACGCTCTTCAAAATTAGTGGATGGTTGTAGTCAGGTGATATTCCTGTTAGCAATCTGTGCCATGACAGTTTTAACCTCAAATAAATTCTCTCAAATTCTGTAACAATTTTTTATGTATTAGAACATAAAAACATTTTAAGCAACGTAAGCTGTGGGATGAATTTCTTTTGGTGGGCGGGGACCCCGAGTGCACAATGTTTACAGCCTATGTTCTGCCTGGCAAAGGGAGTACAAAAACAGTGTTATCCTTTTTTGTTTCCAGACAACAATTCCTTTCCACTTCTTTGTTGCTACGTACATTTGAAACAATATTGTATTGCTGGTTTGATTTTAACAACCATCAACTCTGCTCCTGTGCTTGGCCATATAAATTGTGCTGCCAATGGGCAGTTTAGCAACTTTGACTTTGTTCCAAAAGCCTTTTTAGGTTTATGATTTTTTATTGAACGTCTACATGTATTAATCTTGCAGTGATGCCTTGCAAACCATTGCCTTTGGGTCATATGTATTGGTTTCTTTTTCTTTCTTTTTTTCTTCTGCTTCTTCGTATTTTCTCTTCATCAGCTGAAAAATCCATGTTTGCCCTTGGAGCCATCAAGACCACTCTTGTTCCTGCAGATATATTCTCCTGCACAAAGGCTTCCTATTTTCTGTACGCCTGTGTTATTATCGTTCTCTTTGGCTTAGTGGGTTATTGCCATAACTTGGGAAGCATGTTTCTCTCCTTTATTTTGCGTCTTACTTTCATACACTTGTTATCTAACAGAATTTTAAAGTTTTCAGACTAGCTGGTTATAGTGGCATTTTATCAACCCGGCATCAAGGCATTGATGGTTTGCAGACGTCCTGTTCCCTTTGGCGGTTCCTTATTTGACTTGTCTCTTTTGCTTGGTCATCGACACACCCTAAGCCCATATTTCTCTGCAAGAGATTGCAACATGCACATTTGCGAGTACTTGGTGCTGTCTGAGCCTGCAGCCTTATGATACATTGGTCATTATCCAAGGCATCATCCATTCTCAAATTACTCAAAGGATGTGGGGGATGTGGCCTAAGGCTAGAGCGGTTGACCTCGAATCTGGGGAACCAGGTTCGAGTCTCAGCAGGGACACTCAACATCCTGTGACTCTGGGCAAAATACTTAAAAGTCCCTGTGCCTCACAAAATTTAATGTGTCCATCTTTAACGTAACTTGTGCTCATGTAAAGTGTTCTGATACCTTAGGGTCGAGTTTTTGCTATATAAAACAACACCCCCCCCCCCCGCCCCCCCAAAAAAAATATTGGCCATCTAGAGCTAGGAGACATGGTGCCTAGGATAATTAGGAGACACACACCTAGACAACAGAGTTACTGTACTGGTTGAGGGAACAATTTACTCAATTCTCTAGGTTTCGAAACCAGAGCATGAAGTTCAGGGGTTTTGAGGGACTTCACCTTCATGGAAGAAATCCCTCCTTCCATAGTTAAAATGAGGGATACGCCTCATGCATATCTATAAACCTTTAAAGCACAGCTCTCAGCTAGCAGATACTGGGCTTCAGTTTGATCCAAACCAATCCTTGATGATGAATGACCAGGGAATGTACAGGTGAGAGGATGTTATATAGCAATCAGTGCACTACTTAGCTCTCTGGATGTCTGTGGCACTTGCTTTTGCTTCCACCTGCCTGGAGATGAGAGCAGCTTAAGCGCCGGTGCCAGCAGCAAGTGAATTTAGATTTGAAGGATTCAGCATAAGAAAACATACTGATAGAATGCAACTGCTGTGTGAGACATGCGTGTCCCAGAATCTGCTGCAGCATCTGCTGATTTGGAGTCACATCTCCAGACCTGCCAACAGGTAAAGTCACCAAACTATGGAGCCCAGAAGTATATATGTGGAAGGCTTTTAAAGTGCAAGTATACATGATTTACCATGCCAAGGCAGCATCTGTGGACATCCCTGTGTGCAGCTCTATGAATATCCTACTGGGTAGTAATTGTGGCCACTGCTTTTTTTTCATTACAGAAACATCACTCTGAAAGCAAGTTCCATTCTGGATGCCAGATTTGGTCAGATGATGCTAAGTAATATCCTTGCTCAAGGCCATGCGTGGTGCATATCCTGCCAACCTACATTTTGATTGTTCTACTTGCTTGTCAGCCCTACGATGTTATAAATAGGAAATGAAGACTAAATTCACCTCTGAGAGGAATGGGAGCTTTCTCCTGCCACACTCGGACTTCTCCTTTCCAGGAAAGTGAGCACCCTGCCTTGTTTAGAATAAATCAATTAGTGACCACTTATTCCAGTTTAGCTGTATATGTGCATCACCAGTTCTCTTTAAATTACCTCGATTTAAAAGGAAATGTCTCCTTGTCAGAAATTCTGTTGAAAATATCTTCAGAGCCTGCAAAGTGGCATTGTCTAAAACAGTTCTTTTTATGTTGACCTATCTCAATAGTGATCATTTCATCAATCTTGGAAATGTGAAAGTCGAAATTGTTCCTTCTGAAATTCAAATCTTTAATCTTCATGTTCACAGAACCCTGCAGCAAACGCTAACCCCATTTAACTATCGCCCCTAATTTAATCCTATTTGCTAGCAGGTTTCCGTTGTGCTGCACTGTATGACCTATCTTTTTTTCCCTTTTTTTTAAGATCAGGAGATGCTGAAAACTGTCCACAACTGGCAAAGCCAGATTGAATGCCCCTACACGGCCCTTAATCGAACTTCATTAAGTGCTGCAAAGCCGACACGCCTGAACACCTCAATTCATAGTTTGAACTGATTTGTTAAAGTTTAAGTCATTTGTTAAAGAGACACCCCGAGTCGGCATTGTGCAAAACACTATCCGGCGATAGATGGCCACATTCAAGACAGCTCTGAAGGTCACCCCGCCCTTTGAGGCTGTCAGTGAGTGCGCTCTAGCAAGGCCTGTGATCGAAAAGGGGGACATTTTGTTTTCGATAACCCAGAATCAGGCGTTTGCAGGAAAGGGGGCACATGCGTGACTCTATTTTCCTGCCTCAGTCTATTAAAAACCAGGGGACGCTAGAATGGTCTATAACAACAGCCGCCAGCTGTGAAGTGCATAATCTGCAACTCAACGCAGCATATGCAATTACGGCAGCAGTCCACTAATTAATTCCAGGGTTTATAATTTGTGTAAATTATTTCTGCTACATCTTCCCACCGAGAGCTAAAAATGCCCATTGCCAAGTGCCCGACGGTTTGTAATTCTAGCGTTGAATGAACGTTACCTGCGTTTCTTTGACCCTGCGTTCTAATTGGTTTTCCACTCTCTTGTGCAAAACGTTGATGGCGCGCCTACCTACTGGCGCTACTTTAATGCAGGCACCAGGGTATGCTCAGAGGCGCAGAAATAAGAAGTAGCGGGGAAAGGGTGCTTGTTAGGCCATTTATGATTGTCTGGAGGAGCAGGGCCTTCCGGGTTTAAAGGTCGAGACCGAGAAGACTTCCTCTTCTGGCTGGCTGCAGAACATGGAAATAAGCCCTAGAGTCCCAGCCTGCCTCTTTAGACTGCTCTAAGGGCTTGTGGGGTGGATCTGAGGGTCAGTGAGGGAGCACTAGCTTCATAGGGAATTGTCGGAATAACCAACCATCCCAAAATCTTCCCCCTTCAGTTTAAGGAACTCTTGCTGTAGGCCTTGCAGTAAGTCCATCAAATTAGGATGAGCCTATTACTAAAAGCAGCTCAATCAAGCGCTTGGTGAATTCTCGCCTGTTTTGGCAGTGTTTTTAAAAAGACTAGCCTTTAACTGAGCAAGCATTTTCTTTCGATGCTAAGCTCTGCCAAACAGCTAATTGCACCACAACAATTGATTCTCTAAGAATTATCCATAAGTATGACTAAAGCTGAGTAGGCCTAAATCACTAAACCTGTTCGTAAATCGATTTTTAAATGTAATTGATTATGCACAAGACATTCCAATTAGACAGACCTAAATCATTAAACCAATGCAAAATCAATTAGACACTGAAGCTGTTATACCCATAAGATTACGTTGCCAAAAGCTTGAGCCCAATAAACTATTAAGTGAAAGAAAAAATGCTTATCATTGAGAAAAAAAGATACTAGCACTCCGCAAGAAAAGAACTCCCTCCTATGCCCGCAAGTAGCATACAACAAAGGGCTAACTACACCACCAGCACTCCTCCAGACAAATGGACTTCTTTACTTTGCCTGAAGAACTGTTTGGCTCTCACCGATGAAGCCACAGAACTACCCCATCTACCATCTGAGGCTAGTGCTCTGATGGCCCCTCAGTAGCAGTGATGAAGAACATGGTGGTTCTAAGGAGGACCTCCATGTTACATGGCAGTAATGGCAAGGCAGAGGACCAAAAAAGAGCGGAGTGGATTATGGTGGTACAGGAAACCCGCTTGCCTCCTGTACAGGGCTTTAAAGCCGGAAGACTGCTGACATTGCCAGGACCCACCTGAGACTCTAAACTGTTTGCAACCTCTCGAGGCACTTCTGTCCAAGGGAGAGCGGTCTACCCAAAAGTTCACTGACAGTTTCCATGCTGGAAACTTTGTAGAGTGGTGATCCTTACCAAGGTGTCTGTTGGCCACAACGGGTTAGCCTGATTCTTTTGTTTAATTCTGCACCTTACGGACCTGGAAGTTCATGGAATACAATCTTTAGAGATCTGAAGGTTCGTTGAACAATATTAGACTAAAGGAGAGTTCATTTTTCGTACTGTGTCTTTCTTTATAATTTCTTGTAGCAGAGAACTCGAGTGCATCAGTTCAGACAGAAAAAAAGCCCTAAAATATCACGTCACCTCAGAGGCTGTTTTCCTAATTCTTACCTTTAAACATACACTTTTTAACTCTAATGATTCCTAGCTGAATCTCAGAATAATATTAATATTTGAAGGTAGTGTCTCTATAAATGTGATGTTGCCAACGAAAGACAATGCCTCTCTCACAAGATGTTTTGAGCCCCCCTTGTTTGAGGCTCGTCTGTCTGTGTGAAGCACACACTAGGTGAAGCATTTCAAAGTGTGTTTTCATTTAGTTATAAAAGGCCCATCCCTGTGCATGGGAAACCCTTGTTCTTTTGTAGTTTTTATTAGGGAAGATTTACAAATTACAATTAAAACGTATAGGAATAGTCAGACTGGATAATGACGGGTTTCAAAGTACTAGCAATGTTTCTTTTTAAAACGTATGCACAGGAGACTCCCTCCTTACTAATGGAGACCTCCTCGCAGTCACTCATGAACGCATGGCGTGACATTAATATATGTTTTAAAAGCCAGCATAAAGATATTTGATGCTTTTCCTAGCACTGATTGGCATGACTCTTATTTAAATGAGATGTTATAGTACACGAGCAGTGTCACTTACGTTCTTTGACAGGATAAAGAACAGCACTCACCTGTGACAGTGCCCTGATACAGTAACACAATGCATGTATGTAGCATTGCCATACAAAGTAGCCTTAGGGGTCAAATATCCTCTTCTGGGTAACAGTTGGAGTTCGCATACCAACACTAAGCCAAAATACACTAATAGTGGCTAGAAGGCTAGAAGGTAAAACTGCAGAGACTCTACACAGAAATTCGGTGCCCTCAGTGGAGAAAATATTGCGATTTCTCTGTACCCTGTCTTGTGAATGTAGGGCATGTTCGATGTTTTATGCATCAGTTGGCACCACGCAGCTGGTGGTGATGACTTCCTACTATGTACATGTATGTGTACCAGCCCAAACTGAGTTAGAAAGCCCTAATACTGAGTAGGAATTCTCTTGATTCTGAGTTAGAATGCACTGACACAGTTCGAGAATGCCCTGGTGATGGATTGGAGTACAGTGACACTGTGCCAGTGTGTTGATTATAGTTTAAAATGCACTAATGCTATGATCAATTGCACTGAAGCCTGGGTTAGAAGAAGCTGACAGGTTAGAATGTGCTGATACTGAGTTAGAATACACTGACACTAGGTTAGAATGTACTGGTACTGGGTTGGGATGCATTGGTACTGGGTTACAATCTATGGGTACTTGAGATCGCAATGGTCCTGAGTTGTAGTGCACTGGTCCTGATTTAGAATGCACAGAAACTGGCTTAAAATGCACAGATGTTGGGTTGTACGGGCTAACACAGATTTAGAATTAACCTCCCTATCTGATCATCTCCTAGGGCAAAGTATTAGTTATTTGCAGGTACTTCTTTCTATTGGTTTTTGGTTTGGTCTTTGGAGTGCAGCCTGAGGTTACTCGGGCGGTATTTGGGGAGTGCTTTTGTTCTCTTTGTTTTTTACAACAGTGTACTTTATGGCCCTCCTTACCAGTATAACTGAACTCCATGCAGTTGGAAATTTTGATTGAAAAAGGGTTAATGGACTCAGAATCAAGTTTATCATGTTGAAATGAACGTAGTGTTACCGGGGCCATGAGTTATTCCCCATTCCAGGGTCAGTAGCTTGCATTCCCCATTATTCAGGGATTCCTCCCTGTTTGGGAAGTTTTTTCACAGTGATCTGTAATAGTCGTTGTGTTGTTTTGACATTGCACATTTTGTAGTGCTTCTTCAAAGATTGAAGAACATTTTTCTGACTTCTATAATAGGATAGGATTATGTTGGCTGTTTCTGCAGTGTAACTTTATGACTGTGAGCATTTCACTGAGTACATGGGGAGTTGGTCATTTGGACTTGAAGTGCCAAATATCGGAGGACATTTGCGTCACTTTATTAGATATTGCCACAGAATATAAATATGGTCTTCAATATATTAGGAAGGAAGGGGAATCTCCACAGTTCAGTCCTGTGCACACCATAAAGGCAGTTTCTGTGTACACAAAATCCCACTTGCAGTACTGGAAATGTAGGGATTAATAAGGTGGCACTGTCAAAGAGTGTTGGCATTAATTGTACCAGTGTAATCAAGTTTACAAGCAGTATTTATTGACGTGTGAACAGTACTGAATACTTTTTTTTGTTGCCAGTTTTAAACTTTTATATCTCCTTTATCAGAGTCCAAAATAATGTGAAATTGGAACTCATTTCTGTAGTTCTTTGACATTTTTCTGGAACTCCCTGTTTTGTGTTTTATGTAGTAATGCAGGACCCTTGTTTTGTATGTCTTTTCCAGTATGTTTAGATTTTATTGGAGCACTCTTTGATGGTACTAGGATGACCAGGCAATCTGCATATAACAGGCATTACCCTCCATCCTAAAATGTACACTATCGTCTAGTGACAGTACTGTAAACCGTTTCTCTAATTTTAATCAGAGATATGTTGAGGTGGAAGTGCACGTTTGAGGAGAGGATGTGGCGCTGCACTCAGAGGCTGCTGACTATGGAACTAGCAGCCTGATTCATCATTCTCCCGTTTTGCGAGCCCCTAATAGCGATTCATAACGAATCGCTATTAAGGACTTGCAAATCGGGATTCATGTAGGAATTGCAATAAATATTGCGATTCCTACATTTTCCTTATTTGCGATTAGCTAATTGCTAATCGCTAATAAGGAATAACTCCCCATGCATTCCTATGGGCCCGTAGGCCCCTAGGAATGCATGGGGAGTTATTCCTTATTAGCGATTAGCAATTAGCTAATCGCAAATAAGGATGCGATTTCAAGGGTGCAGGGGTGTCCAAAGGACACCCTGTAGCACCCCTGAAAGGTAATCTACATTGGTGTTGCGCACACACATGTCCAAAGGACATGTGTGTGTGTAACATGCAACTTAGAAAAATGCATTTAAATGCATTTTTCTAAGTTTTTGCTATTTACCGAGAGGTCTGACCTCTCGGTAAATAGCGGCCCAAAATTGCAATTTCGCAATTTTAAAATGCTTCATGAATTGCATTTAAGGAATCTCAAATAGAGATTCCTTAAATTCAATTCTTCGAAATGTGCGAATTCTTAAATAGCGAATTTTGCATTTGGGATGATGAATCCCAAATGCAAAAATTGCACTCGCAAAAGGCAAGATTCTGAGAATCTTGCCCTTTGCGAGTGCAATTTAGCTTGATGAATCAGGCGGATAGGAACCAATTTCAAGTCGACCAATGTTCATTCAAATTTTTTTCCTCTGTGTGCAGCAATGAAGGGTTTCTGTATACTGTAGCCAAATCTGTGTGCGCTGAAGACTAGTGAAAATTCACTATTCATGTGCATGTGGTGCGTGAGCTTCTAAAGTTAGGTGTGTTCACTCCAATGAAGGTTTATTTGAAAATGAATTCAAAATGTTTCAATTTGATTCAATTTATCAACATGTGAAAGCAGTGGCGGTTGGTGTATTTTAAATGTGGCAGGGCACAAATTTGATACTGGAGTATAATGTGTGAGCACAGCAAGCGAGGACTTAAAAAGGAAGGTGCCTGGGATTCTCTCACAGCAAGAACCTTTTTGTAAAATTTGTTCAAATAGTGGATATTATGGCATACAGTAAGTCATTGAAAACTTTGCGCTTCGGTGTAAGGCAAAGAACAACAGCACAGTGTGCAGTCTTTTAACCAAGAAATAACCGCACACAGAAGTATGCACAGACAAATTGAGACCCGTTTCTTGGCTTTGTACAAAGCAAAATCAGAAAATCTGGATACATTGCAGCTTCCCTGCTTAAATTATGTGATCTTAAGCAAATTCTTTATTTCACCAAAACTCTCTTTTGTCCATTAACACGTATAAAAACACTTTCAAATATGGGAATTCAGACGGCCACTTGTGCAAAACTATCACTTTTGTTAAGTACTTCTTAGTGCAGTGCTATAATGTGCCTTATTAATGTTAAAGCTTTCACATGGTAAAGAAATAATTGAATTTTGAGGAGACTTTACCAAAATTTAAACAATGCTTGTTGTGGGAATTGCATAGTAAATATTTCAAGGATTCAGCTCGTGCAGGGACTCTAAGATCCAAGTCAGACCCTTGGCGCGGCCCTGCCTGTTAATTTGTTGTCTCGCCCACCTCTACAAGTTTGGCGCCAGCACTGACGCCCAAACAGACAGTCTTTCGTGAATATCTCTGCTTCTACCATTGTAGCCTGTGGTTTGCTTGTGTACTGAACACTAGTATAAGAGGGATGAATGTGATGTGAGAGGGAGTGGTTTTGGATACACTGAACAGCTCACTCCAAGAAGCAGCCAAATCATGATTTCTTACTGATTCTCTTTGGGCCTCCTTCTGAATAAATGTAACTAAGGAGACCCAGGCAAGCATGATGAAAGCACATAATACAGATCAAACACAAAAACATTTCCTTTCCTTCTCTCACCTTCCACCCCTCACACACGTTTTCTCTCTGCCCCAGCCCCTCTTTCGCTGTATTTTGATTCCATGACTTTCCTGTCTCTGTGGCTTACTGTCACAGCTTCGCTGGCCTCCAGGGGGCCTGTAATCTATCAAGGTCGCAACAGACAGACCAAATGTGTGCATGCTCACTGGCAATCAGATATTGGCTGCTTGGGAAAGTTTACCTGCTGTGTGGTGCTGAGGGCTCTTACACACACGCCTGTGTAATTGTACTGCTATCAGTCCATGCCTGTCTCTCTCCCAAATACTTGAAGATCTGCTAAGCAGGAGCTCACTCATACATCCACTACTCTCCATCTCCTCATAACAGCAAAGATTTTTTAAATTGTTTGTCCCATCATTGGCCCCTGGCGAGCATTTGATTCACAGAGGAGAAAGGTGAAAAAGCACTGTTTTAAACACAAAGTGTTTTACATTCCTTACTGAATTAGAAGTATGTGCGCTCATGGAACTGAAATGCGCGGTGGAGTAAGAAGAGCTGCGCGGCCACTCAGTCAAGCACCTTCGAGGGAACATAGGTGTCGACTCACATCAGGTAATTCTGGGCAAATCACTTAATCTTCCGTGCCTAAAAAACATGAATGTATTCTTGTGTAATGTAACTGGTGCTCATGTGAAGCCCTCCAATACCTTTGGGTTGAGTTTGTGCTATATAAAACTGCAAAAAAAGTTTTATATATATATATACACAACTATATATAAATATATATACATGCTGTATTCAGGATAGGGGCTGAAAGCTCCGCCCACTTTCCGCTCACCTTTTCAATTGGCTCCTGTCCCTGTCCTTTGTAACTTGGTGGCTTTTCATTGGTCAATAGGCTTAGGAGTCCATCCCTAATACCCCCTTGTCTCTTCTTGTAACCTTCCATGAGGACACCCACTGTTATGTGTGTTGTTACTCCCTAAGTTTTAATTACAGCCTCAATGCACTATTTTGTTAAAAGGCTTCAGGCAGGACACACACTTGATCCTAAGCTAGGCTGGCAGTGGTTACTTCACTCACTAGAACATCTCACATTTATATGAGACCATCTATACATTTCCCTTCATCAGCTCCACACAGATTACAACCTAATCCAAAATTAATGTCATAATTCTTTTGTCACATTTCAAAGCTACTAATTGTATATATGGACATTGCTATTTGAATGTATTCATAGTACTGTCTTTCATGCAATGCATTATGGGTAGGGTGAATTTACCATATCTTCTGCATGGTGCAGTACCATATGTGACTAATAGAGGTCCCCTTTTGGCCACATATGGTGCTGAACCCTGCAACATGGCTGGGTAAAAAACATTGCCATTTATAATGCCATTAACTCTAAACTTTTTAATCATGCAGTGCTGGTGCCTTGCTCAGTAGGTACCTCTAAGAGAAGCTTGCGGTACTGCACCTAGACATGCAGTGCTGGTGCCTTGCTCACTAGGAACCTCTAGGAGCAACTTGCGATACTGCACCAAGGCCTGCAGTGCTGGTGCCTTGCTCACTAGGGACCTCTAGGAGCAGCTTGTGGTACTGCACCTAGACATGCAGTGCTGGTGCCTTGCTCACTAGGGACCTCTAGGAGCAGCTTGCGGTACTGCACTGAGACATTCAAAGCTGGTTCCTGGCTCACTACGCAAGCATTTGCAGTGCACTAGGTCTCACATTACTGAAAGCATGAGCTATTGGCGTTGCATTATTACTTGCACCGCCAATACCTCAAACTATCAGTAATGCGAGACCTATTGCATTGCAAATGCTTGTTAAGTTAAGTCACCCAAAGTGCCAAAAAATGTTCCATGTCCCTCTGCTCGGCAGAAGAATACAAATTAAATCCTTGGGTAATAGTCGCTCTCACTAGAAAGGCTTATTTGAAAGTCACAGAAAATGTGCATGAAATGCCAATGTGAAAGGGTCCTGCTGCATCCTTTTGAGGAGTTGCTGTATTTTGTGGACAGTCTAAGTGGGATTATACATGCAAGGGACCTGAAAGGACGACTATGAAAAAACCTATTAATCTGTGCCCCAAAGCGGACACTGTAACCCGTAGGCTGCAAAGACAGAAAGAAAACATATTGAAAACACTGATTAAAGCTAATGTTGGCCCTGCTCTGTAAAACTGTACTACTGTTCGCTCAAACTTTAAGAAATCCTATTCAGCTTAGTTGGGTAATAATTCGATCTTATTTTCACAAAACACGGCATGTAATACAGTTTGCTTGAAATTAGCAATTTGTGAACTGAAATCACCTACGTTTTCAAGCTCATCGACTGAAACTCATACATTTTTTCCTGTCATGCATTTTTAGAGAATTGTTTAGTAGGCTGATAGTAGGAATTCATGTTAAAATTATAAAAAGGCTTGGTGATATGTTATTTGCTTAGGTATTAATGCAGTCAAGAACATTTAATCACCAAATAAAGGTAGACTGCCTTAAATAAATTATTTTTGTGTAGAAGGCCTGACAAAAGACAATCTAAAAAAAACATACATTGTGACAGAGGACAGGCCTGGTATGTGCCACAGGTAGTCTTATCAGTTTCTGTTAAATGTGAATGAACCAACCCCCTGGACATCAGGTGGCAATACACTGCTGAACTGCCTTCACCAAAATCTCATCTCCACCAAACAACGCAGACATCAACATTTACAATAAAAATGTTAATCGTGTTGTTCATTGATTCTGAATAAAAGCTCGTAAATTAGTCTGTGCCTTTTAAAAACCTTTGTTCATCCATGTGTATCAAACAAGGAGTAATGTTAACTAGTTATTTGAGCAATATCCTGGCAAAAACTTTCGAATCAGTGTTTAAAATTCTTTTTGGCATAGACAATCTATTTATTTCTAGGGCCTTTTTAGGTCTAAGCCTGCGCTGTCTGGCTTGCTAAAGAAAATTGAGGACATTCAGAAGGCTTCTCTGGGAATGCATTCCGCCCGTTGCTTACCATTGGCTTTGAGGTTTGTAACTCACATTTTCTGGCTTTCTATTTGCTGGTTTTATTTCTTTTAGGCTGTCCAGTGTGAGCTCATTCTTCCCAAGGAGTAAAGAGTTTCTACACCACCTCTCTTTGTATTCTTCCATGAGTGGTTATAATCAGGCCTGTAAATCTTGTTCTTCTCTTGTCACATTTGGTGTGCAGGCCTGTAAATCTTGTTATTTTCTTGTCAGCACTAAACTCTGCTCTACACCATTCTACACAACTCTATTCTGCACCACTCTACACCACTGCACTCTTTGCCACTCTACTCTACTCTACACCACTACACTCTACATCACCACACTTTACACCACTCTACTCTGAACCACTCCACACCACTGCACTCTACGCTGCTACACTCTATGCCACTGCACTCTACTATGCAGCACTCTAGTCTACGCCACTGCATTTTACAACGCTGCATTGTATGCCACTGATTTCTATGCTGCTGTATTCTCTGTCACTATACTCTGCAACACTCTACACCAATGCACTCTACATCAGTCCACACTACTCTACACCACTCCACTGTATGCCCCTATATACAGTTCCACTCTATGCCCCTCCAATACACAATACTATGCTCAACTCTTCGCCATTCGACTCAACAACACTCCACACCCGAAATTCTCCTCTATGCCGCTAACTTTTAACCATGCTGCACAGCAGCTGCGCTGGTGTGCAACATAGTTAAGACACATTGGCAAAGCCAATAACTCTTGCATAGGCAAACCTATTGGGTTTTCCGATGCTTATTATTTCTTAGCAAAGGCAGAATTATCAACTGAGTCCCAAAGAAATCCGTCCTTGACCAATACTAAAAATATGCTCCCAAATGCAAACTCGTTACTGTTACCAGTCATTAAGTAAATGACTCTAACTGAAAAGCCAGCTACACAAGTTGTGCCCTTTTCCTTGTAACAAAAAGCCTCTAGCTCTGCTCTCCCCAATTTTCCTCTACAAATTCCCCAGGGATTGGCTCACTTGGAGCTGCCATTACAACGGGTGGTGTTTTTGTCAACTCTATTCTGTGCACCCGTAGCAGGGATATTCATTGTGCGGCCCACCAGTCCTTTCCATGTTGTCCGCTGTTGAACAGCAACACTGAGTTGCTGTTCTACTTGACTGAGCTCTAGCTTACAGAATACACATTGCTCATAGATGCCACACTATGAGTAACTGGGTATATGTTGCCCTATTTCTCCAATGAGAGCGTTTCATAAGCGTCTGAGAGAGGGCAGTATATGGTGAGATTAAGATAGAGAGGCAGGAACTGCAGGTGCCTCCATCCCAGTGGCCGCTGCCACCGAGTAGTATGGGTCGGGGGGATGTGGGATAGAAAAATAAATTAAAACAAACCTTGCTGCAGCTGTTGCCTCGCCTTGCCTCTGTCCTCTTCTGTAACTGCCGGAAGCAGGATTCAAACACAGGCTCCCCTAAGCCAATCACGACTCTGCTTTCACCATGACAGCAGCGTCGTGATTGGTCTGAGCGCTGTAGTTCAGCGCTCAGACAGGAACTCTGAGCCTGTGCATGTTCTCTAGCCAAGCTGCAATACAGCCAGATGGAGAACATGCAAAGCATGCAAGACTGTTTGGCCTGCCCAAGACGACCGGCCAAACCATTGGGCCCACTGAAGTGCCCCAATCACTCCTCCCCTGCTGGCTGTAATGGCAGCACAGCACTGCCCCGTAAACCTGCCTGAAAACGGAAAAATAAAATGATAATAACCTAGTGTTATTATCATTTTATTTTTCATTTTTCCACTATTCAAAGAGCAATGGGGCGGCCCTCCTCTGCCTCAGCACCATCCCACAGGCATCTGAACTCACCCCGACAGGATCTCCAATTGCCTTATTCAGTGCACACTGAACCACCACATTAGAGGGCATTCTCCAAAAACATATCACTGCTGAGCTTTTCTTTCCCTTATTTAATGAAGGAAAGGCTGCAAGTAGTATCACTGTTCCCAGTCCTCCCAGAGCCTGAAAATAGTCATTGATAATTTCTTTGTTAAGCAGGTCCCTGACAGAGCTAGTTGCACAGAAAACGACAAAAATGTGCTAGCTGACAGAAGGCGCCCGCTGACTTATTCCCGTCGTGTGGTTGGCAGGCATGCTGATTCATATAACTCTCACATCCCTGAACATGAGCCAGCTGCAGGAGAATCGTGGTGTCATTTTGCTGAAGCCTTGCATGGCAAGCGGACTGATCTGGTTTAGAAAGCGTCGAGGGACTGCATGTGAAGCCGAGAGTTTCAAATAAGGCTCCTTGGTTTTACCACAGCCCCTCCTCATACTCCTGCCACGCACAGGATTGACTAAGAAACATGGTAGAGCAGAACTGCTAAAAAGTAAAAAGGGAAAGAGGGCAGAACCGAATTATGCAATACCTAATTAAACAACACATTATGAAGCCCTGCTGTGGCTTCTATAATCAGTATTATTGATTTCTGCCTCGCCTGTTGAAAGGCCGCTTTTCTGCTCTTTTGGTCAACAAATTTGCCTGCTGGGCAAAACTCCAGTTATCACCAACTGTTCCCCGTTAACCCCGTTATTTTCTCTGTTTAATATACTTCTCGATAGACTGCCCATTCATAGTATGACCTTGGAATAGATGTTTCTCTACCTTTCTGAAAAGACATCAATACTCTGTGCATTCTGCATTTGAGGAAAGAATTAAATTGGCCTCAATAAAAGAGTCTGGAAAATAGAGTTGAAGTGTGCCACCCCAGTGTAACAGGCTTAAGGTTCTCTTGGATGTGAGAAATGTGAGCAAATCCCGAAAGTGGGAGAAATCAAACGTGCTGATCTAAGTAAGGAAGATATCATGCTGATGGAACAGGCATGCAACCTATACAAGAGCGAAATTACCAAGAAACAGTCCTAGGACAACACAAGGAAAGTGTGCTGACTGACTGCAGCGGTAGGGCAACTGCTAACATGTTGGACATCAGACTTCACTCTTCCAGGTGCAAATAAGAGGCAAACTGGAGCTCATACAGCAAAGCCACCATATATTATAAACACCTCTTCTCTGCTCTTCCACATTGCCTCAGCAACTTTCCACTTGTCAATATCCATCTTTGCAACAGCCAGACAAACTCTTCCCAAGGTCACTGAGGCGCCCATAGTGAGGTAGCTTAGCGTTAGAACCGTGCAAAATGTGATACCAACATGAAACTTTGCACAAGGCTTAATATCAAGTTAAAAAATGAGTGCTGATATAGACCCCAAAAATTGTATGGCTACTTTGCCGGTATAACGTTATAAAAGAAAATGTCCACCGCTATTTTTTGCATAGCTGATTAGCAAACCAACCGACAGGACCAGCTCCCAACATTGACATTTTAGATGGTGCATCCACCTTTCTGGTCATTGCCTGTATATACTGAGAGCATAACTGCAAGTCCAGCAAAGTCTCTATTATCAACGACACAGTCAATATGCAGGTAGCAACCCCAAGAGAAGGATTACAGATATATGCTAGACAACTGTTTTATTGAAGTTTCCGAACAAGCTCAGAATAACAATGCATTCAGAATCTGAGGCAGTGTCTTCCCTATTGGGCTGCATGTATACTAGTGTCCAGGGACAGTGCGGTTTTAGAATAACATCCATACTAAAATTGCGCCTGCTAAAGCGCAAAAGTGAAATGATAATTTTTCGGACCTTGTGCAGTAATTCGCGTTATGGAAGTGCCATCCCTGGCAATAGCTACTATTTTTACAAGCTCCAGCTATTTGTGGTGTCAGTCTGCAGCAAGTTATGCAATCCAACTATAATCAAATAGGAGACCTACCTAGGTTTTGTCCTTATTTAGTCTAGGTTTTTATAGGGATCAATGGGCAGAATCTGTTAACACACTAGTCTTTATTTCAAACCAGGAAAGATAGAAACGATTCTGTTTTCAGCTGACTTTAAAAATATCAATATATTTTGCTGTTTGAATGTTAGTGAGTGTGTTGCGCATCAGACAGGAGCTCTGGAGTCCTGTTTCCTCTCTTTATCATGTTTCTCTATTTTTAAACGAAATTAAGTTCTTTTCCTCGTTGGAACACTTATAAGACACTAGCTTTTTGTTACTTTACCCTGCTGTTATGTGCACAATGTAAAAGAGACTTTTTAAGCCTGTAAAATATATCACATTTTTTCCAGGGGTATTTTTAGATTTAGTGTTAAGAACTTCTAGCCCAGTAATGCCAAAATGATCCTTCAGATAATTCAAAGTACTGTTACTAGGTGTATATTCTGCATGTACCAGTGCTGTGTGTGCTGCAGCATGTGGCACACTCAGAAAGAGGAAATAATGAAGAGAAATAAACATATTTCTCCTCGTCATGCCTGTCCTGGGGGGGCCCACAGTTTTGACACATTCCCAGGTTTACATATACTTGTAAATCTGACAATGCGTCAAAACCCAGCACCACAGTAACAAAACAACTGCAATGCCTTACTTACAATAGGAGCACTTTGACTGCAGTTCTGCAACTAGAACGGTACAACTACATCATTGTACTTAAACACTAAACAGAACAACTGCAAAACTACAGCTACTGTACCTACAACACTACACCTGCAACTCTCCAACTTTAACACTTCTACCACATCACTACATTTGTGGCACCAAAACTGCAATAACTGCAGCAATTAAACAGCTCAGCAACACTGGATCTGCAACGCTACAACAACACTTCAGCTACAGTGCTATAGGTACTACACTACATCAAACCTATAGATGCAACACTACAACTTCAGGACTCCTAACTGTAACTGTAGCTGTTTGGTTCCATATCCACCACCACCATTTATACAACTATTGCCTTATTTTGACCATTCTACAACTATACTACAAGTACGACACTATAACTGCAACACTTCAAGTACAGTTACATCAATGAAACTATAATGCTACATTATTAAAAACAACAGTACAACTACAACAAACCTCAGCAATACGTTAAAACTGTAGCCATAACAGTTTCTGTAACTATCAAAGTAACACCTGCACACAGTTAATATTGCACTGCACTGCAACTACAGCATTATAATAACATTAGAACTGCAACCCTGCAACCTAAATACCACCTACTTCAAAAGTACAATACTTCAAATGCAGTGACACTCTCAGGCTAGACCACTGCCATTACAAGGCCCCTCTACACCAATGCACTGCAACTACCGCAGCTTATCTGTCAAATGACTACTATAACACTACAATTAGAACAAAACAGCAGCAGCATGACAAGTAGTAGTGCAACACAAACTACAATACTACAGCATTGGAACAAAAGCGGCAAATCTACCACACTGCACATAAACTACAACAAGAACGCTATCACACTGTAACTGTAACAGTAGAGCTGTAAGTATCAAATAATTATAAATGAGCTAATACTGAAGTACAACTGAAACACTGTAATTGCAACATTAAAGTCACAAAAAAAACAACATTAAAATTACAATGCTATATCACTGTTGTTGCAAAAACTACAGGAATGCAGCTACAACCGTAACACCACATGTACAATGGCACAGACACTACAATGAATGATCTTAGCTTGGGATCAAAGATAGTCATGGGGTCTAAGTATAGACTGTCACAGCATGCTTTGAAACTTGCATACTGGATGAGCTCAAAACTCACTGTTTATAATATATATATATATATAATGTAATAATAGTGTTTGAATATTAACAGGCCTAGCTGCTGCTGTGTGGGGTCTGAGTTGTTGCAGTAGTATGAGCAGGCTACTTGAGACAGGTGGTTGTTTCCTGCCTTCAGGAGCCATTTACCTGTGATTCTCGATATGTATATGAAAAGTATCATGATCGCATTAGAACAAAGACAAACCCGGAAGTTAAGGATTGCTGCAGTAAGCAGAATGAAGAAACCCAGTGAACTAGTGGACCCTATTTTCCTTAAACTTCAATATTTTTTCGCATTAAATGACTGTAGCAAAGTATTCATAAAAAATGTAGAATGCGGATCATTTAACTTGCTTGGAGATGTATATATCAAATGAGCCTGATGCCTATGTATGCATGTCTGCTGATATACAAATGTTAGCCATATGGCTTGAATAGGAGTGTGGCATAATAGGGTCGGATATTTACCAAGTTTTTGTCCTTCGAATGAGCCACTTACACGTGCAATATTTAACTTCTCGAAATCAACATGTTTTCTCTTTTGATTAGGCATTTCCCCCAATTCTTGAGACTTCTGTTATGGAAAACGTGCAGTTAGTGATCAACTTATAAATTGCTGTGTCATAATTAGACCAATAGTGGGAGACTAAACACAGATCTAGAGGTTAAGCATAGGTTATAGTGTTGCATCAAAGCATGTCAATGTGCAGGCTGGGTGGTCGACAACATCATAAAACAAATAAAGGCCAAACACAATTTCAAAATCATCACACCAACACTCTACACATTGGAAAACCAGGCTTATAGACTTTATCAATGCGGATCTGAGAGGGAGTGGTCATCCTGCTGCCACTCCAGTGCATGAATATGTCTTGTTGGAGAATGCATTTTAAATACAGACGATATTGGCAGACTCATTATGCTTCATTTGATCAAAGCTGCAACCCCAGCTATGGAACATAAAAAGGGATGCCTAGCTAGACAAGGGGGGGAGCACGGTGGTTCTAGTGGCAGACTCATTGCCACATTTTCATATATGAAGCACCACTGTTTCAAAAGAAAGCTGTACATGGGGGAGGTGATTAGTGAATAAAAGGCCTGAAGGCATTATTTTCAAAACAGTATGTATTTGTGGGGGTGGCAAGTGTTCTGGTTAAAGTGTTCAGCACGTTAAGCATTGGACAGATACCTGCCTACGCCATGTTGTGGCATAACCCAAAAAAAAGAGAGGTGAGCGTTTAGTTATAATCGGAATCCTGTATGGAATGATTCTGCCACAGAGAATGAGAACTACTTCTTGGCCAATTTAGCGTTTTTTGTGATGATGAATAAAAGGTGTCCCCTGTGTATTGAAAATCAGTATACAAGTGGAAAAAGTAGAGCAGAGTTTGACTTAAATGGAAAGACATTTTTATGAAACCACTTTGTTTCGAGAAGACAGTAAACAGTCGAGGCTTGGTAGCAAGTAACTGTAAATACCCATTGTATTGTATTGTATTTCACGGTACATGGCCCCTTGGTGACATGAATGCACACATTGTGAAACATCCAGTGACACCTAACTGAAAGCGACAATGTAGTGGACCAATGAGAAATGACAGAAAATTACATTCCATGTACATGCCGATAGCTCGCTGTATGACTTTTCATTCCACCCAACCTTTATTTCGCTACATAGAAATAAAAAAACAGGATTGATCTGAATTCAAGAGTGCTTTCAATAGGGACTGGTTTTCGTTTCTAAATTTTGTCTGGTTTTAAGGTGCTTTTCTGTATACGTTAGCACATTAAATGCAAACCTACAGGCTTTGGCAATTCGTTTTTATCAATGATGTTGTTTGAAAATACCTCCCTTCCACAAACATAATCTTACACACTTAAAGCACACCTTAAAAACACTTATCCCAAAATGATGTCACTGTAAACACACAGCAGACCTATTGACTTTATCAATTAGATTCTAGTTAAATGCGTTCAAAAACACCAAATCCTCCCCCGCACACAAAATGCTGGTAAACATGCATATTTTCTTTTTTTCTTTTTAATGCAAGCGGGTGTGCTCCGAGACATACATAAATCACTGCCACCTTCTCCTGTGTGCGGAGTCAGGCGTTTTGATGCACAAAGACTCGGATTGCTCCGTGACCTTTAATGAATAATATAGCAACTCATTTGCATGCAGCGGTGCTCGCCCTTCCGGATCAGCACTGTCATTGTAAGCGCCCGGATCCCACCTCCCCTGCGCGCGCCGTGATGCTTGGGAGCTCACCAGATGCCAAGCACGACCCCCTGCAACGCCCCAGAGAGAGGGTCCTGTTACCCGGCTGGAGCTCCCACTGAGTCCAGGGGTTACACTGCGCCTCTCTTTGAGTCGAGTGGGATGCTGGGGTGGTATAAAGTGCAGGCTTTGATTATCGTCCTGTACACTTCAGGACCTCTGTAGGGCAGTAGTGTGGTAAGCAAGACAAGCTCTCCAATGGGAAGAAGGACTATGGAGTCTCTGTGCCCCCTGTTGGGAAGTAAACAAAAGTCATGATTTGGGTGAAGTGGGGGGCACACATACCTGGGCCTGATGCCTCCACAACCACCCCTCCCCCCGCCTTACTAAGGAGAGCTACGCCCTGGTGGGGCCTACACGGAAAGAAATGCTGGTTTTGTTCTGCTCTTTGATTACATTACTGGTTGTATATAACATTTGCTGTGCCGTGTAATATTGCATCCTTACTTGCACAGTCTCTCTGCAGCAGATGCTTTAACCCTCTGAGCTATCTTACTGGCGCCATCTTACTGCAGCTGCATGAGGCCGGCCCACTGAAAGCGACCACAGCCTAGAACATATGGCAACGAGGGGGATAATGTGGTAAATGTTATTAAAAGCGCGATCAGGAAAAGAATTTCCAATTATAGTACATCAGCCGCCCCCCCTTACCCGGAATCCGGCCCAAATTATGTACATATTTATGTTGCGCTTTTGATACATCAGGGCCTCTGATGACAGGCTCTGATAGATATAGGATTTGAGAGTGGAGCGTGCATAATTTTCACGCTCGCCTGGCCGCTGCTCCTGGCCGTCATTAGGCCGCCAGCAGCGACGCGGCCTGCGCGCGCCGGGCGCGAGCGCATAACTTATTGTGTAATGGTGGCATTAGCAAAAGAAAGTAGCCGGCCCGGCCAGAGGCTCATTACTACCTGACTGCTGCAGTAGTGTGGGAACTTGCTGATGAGGCCCAAACAACCACGACATTCTGCTGAGTGCAGAGTTACTGGAATGTGCGTGCTGTATTTTTTCTTGTTATGTTTTTTTTTATCACAGTTGAGTGGAAATGCGATGCAGACGGCGGCGGGTATGATTCCTCATGGAGTCACAGTGACCCAGTTTCGGCTGATAATCCCTTTCGGTGATTCAGGTTTTGACGGCGTATCTCCGCGCGCCTTTCACCTCGCCTTGTTTCTTTTGGTTTTGAAATGCGCAGTTATTTATGTAATATATGGCAGCAAACAGCCGAGCGCTCTCATCTGCGTGAAAACATGAGTGATCGCCCCGTCTCTCGCCATGATGGGAGGACCACCATATTTTGTCTCTAGCCGGATGTTAGCATCGCTGTAGCGCGCTTTCTCCAGGCCCACCGTAGACTCCAGCGGCACAGCCTATGTGACCCACACAAAAACGTACCCGTATCCAGACATAGCACATGGTGCAGTGTGACAAATCTTCCGACTCACGCTTAGAGAGCAGATATTTTTTATTTACTTTATTTTGGGGTGTTCAATGTGTGTGGCCCGCTCCTTACCTAATGTGCGCACTCTACATGCTGTACAGGGGAAACGGCAGGGTTTACAACATTGTCATCGGGTGTACAGTTTGAGGACAATTCAGCGAATCTGTATGAATGCATGTGTTGGGGAGGGGTGATCAAGAGGGTGAGTGAGGGTCGTAAGGATGGAGCTAGGATGGAGAATCAATTATTTTTCATGACCTCCTCATCAATTCCTTCACCCAGCTCTTACAAAATGGGATGCTTCACACAGTTGCCTATCTAAAAGAAAACATATATCAATTCTTTCTCCTCCGTATAAAGGGCACTTTCTACTCACAAACCTCTTGTTCTGTCTGTCGCCTTTAGGAGGCAGCTGCCCTGTTCCTCATTTCTCCCAAAGAAGTTCTTGCTTACCTTTTTGGCACTGTTTGAACTTCTTTCTGCTCTCTGTGGATTGTGTTCTTGACTTTTGCTGGGCTTGTGCCCTGATTTCTGCTGGGTTTGCGTACATCCACAAATCTGTGCTGGACGTGTTGGGGGCTGGGAGGTACATCTCCTGTGCTTGGCCTGCCCTTCACTAGCTCACTGCTCAGCCTGGGGCGTGGGTTGTTGTTTCTTTTCTGCGTGGTGCTGTCAGCCTCCCTTTATTCAGGTGGACTTCCTCGCCCCTCCCCTCCCAGGCTATAGGGTAACTAGCCTACTCCTTTCCCTACCCCTTACTGAGCTTGGGGCTGAGGTGTCCACTGAGCAGCTCTTCCTTTTGTTCACAGGCCTTGTAAGTGTGCCCCCCATTTTTATTACTTCTTGGGATGAGGGCTGAGCTTGGACTTACCACTAAGCTCCCTGCTGGGGTAGGTCACCTGTTTCTTTGCCTTTTGTTGACTATTGTGTGCAGTAACACACCCCCTTAGCTTGTTGGGGCTCCGAGTGCTCCTATAATAGTTAGACTGCTATTCAGCAATCCCTAATGGACTGGTGCTTGATGCGTTCAGCATGACGATTCTGTGTGGTTGTGGATGGTTAAGGATTTCTTCCCTGGACTAGGGTGCTGAGTGCGGGCATTCCCCATGTGACCCCTGCTGGGCTTGAGTCAGGGTTGCTCCTGCCCACTGTACAGCACTGGCACACCTACACTGGTGTACAGGTGAGTGCCCTCCTTTGGCTTGGGGTGTGGGCTGGTCTTGGGCTCAGCTTTCTGCTGGACCTGGAGTTTGTGGGATGTGTGCCCAGTCTTGTGGCTGTATGCATCCCTGTCTACCTGCTGGGCTTATGGGGGTGGGGGGCATATAGTATTGGTGATGTGGGAATCCCTGGAAGTGATTCTTCTGGTTGCTGCACTTATCTTGTTGGGTCTGGGCTCTGATTGTTTCTCCTTTGCGGCTTTTTGGGGTTGGATCTTGTCCTTCCTTAGTCATGATTTGCTTACTGTGGAGGGTTTTCTTTTTGGGGCTTTGTGGTCCCTCTCACTTATTTGGTGTGGGGTCAATACACCAGTGTCATCTTAAGAATATTTGGGGCCCTGGGCACGAAATGTTTTGTGGCCCTTATTTGGAACAACTTCGAATTTAATTGCCTAGTTTCCTCTAATTCAAACTCCATGATGCCAACTAAGTTTGAATTATGTGTAAAAGGTGAAGATAGAGAAATTGATAAAAGTAACATATAGAAAACGTTTACTTTCCCAGGGGCCTCCGGGATGTTGTGGGCCTGGATAATTACCCACTTTGCCCACTCCTTAAGAAGTCTCTGCAGTACACGATTTACAATATGCTGTCAGTTGGGCGCTGCATCTCCACTGGCTGTACTTTCTTGTTGGTTCTTTGAGGTTCTTTGGTGTTTCTCTGCCCAACTGGCTTTTGTTTACAGGCCAACTTCTTACCTGGCATCACCTGTGCTCTGAAGTGATTAGGCACAACCTGGTGCTTGGCATGCATGTTTTTCATCTTCTGGATGGTGTTAGGCATCTTTCCTCTAGCGCCCACTTTAGGGGTTTTAAGCTGGCATGCCGGTTCTTCTGGGTTAGGTCTTTCACCTTTATATGTTGGGCGTTGATTTGCTGCTTTGTTGATATCTTTTGGCAGTTCTTTGGCTTCCCTTTTGGTTTGTCTTTAGTATCTTGTTTGGATCGGTGTGCCCTTCTTCCCTGCTTGAATGCAGTGTAATGCCTGTTTGTAGCTTTTCCCTGTGCTATGGAGTGTGCCTAGAGTTGGGTTGCTTATGGGAGCCTCTGTCTCCTATCTCAGATCTGGGCCTTTTTATTTAGCATTACTTTCCGCCCACCTTGCCTGTTCCATGTGATGCGGTATTTTGACTTTCTCACCCATGGGTTCTTGGTTGTTCTTGAGCTACTGGCTGCCTGCCTTGCTGCGGGACTTCATGCTTTTGCTTTTTGATGTTTATGATGCATTTGTTGCCTCTTTCCTTCAATAGCTAGATTTTTGTTTGTGCAGCTACCTTTGTCGTCCTTGGTACTCGTTCTTCTGTTGCCTCTAGTGGGTCACTATTGTTGGTTCTCCTTATTTTGGGGCTGTTTTTCTCCTAGCATTGGTTGTTCCTTCCTCCTTGTGGCCTTCTAATGATCATTGACTTGCTTTGGCGCTGTCTCATGGAGCTTTCATGGTGTTCTTAGTTCAGTCCTTCCACTTTGTGTCTGAACTTTGCTCTTTCTGTCTGGCTGTCATGTGGATGAATGATTCCAGCCTTGCCTATTTTGGTGTATCCTCATCATGCAAGGACGGGAACAAGTAAGGGATGAGGAGGCAATTCTATGACTATTTAGCAGTAAACATGCTACTCTCATTCTACCTTAATTACTCAGTCTTTATGCTCCTCCAACCTTCCCTGCTGTGTGGCTGACTTTGGTCTCAGTCTGGTGGACTGCTTTAGTGGTCAGCTTTGGAACTTTCTGTGTAGCTGTGGGCCTTTATAATCTTATCTGGAGGGAAAAGAGTTTACATTGTTTCTTCCTGGTAGGCAGCAAGATGCCTGGGTGTAGACACATCTCATAGTGAAGGACAGGGATGAAGAAATATAATTGGACTAACAGGGTTACTAGGAAGTAATCAGAACTTTAGTTTCTCTGCATGTGCCTTCTTGTCCTTTGTGAATTGATGGGGGAGCAAGTTTGAGATGAATATGTTATTGTGACATGGCTAGCTATAAACAGGGATGGCTGGCCATCGGGATCTTTTCTGTTTTGAAAGTTGCTGTGTGTTTGTGGCTCCTGGTCGTGTGGTTGCAACTGAAAATAGCCCTTTTGCGAAGGTAATGGATTTATATATATATGACACAGTGTGTGAACATGTTTGTGACTTGTAGAAGAAGCCAGCATATTGCATTCGGAGGCAGGGCAATGGGCTAAGACTTACTTTGCCCTTTGGTAAGTTATATTATGTGGAGGACAGCTTCTACGTGGCTATAGAGAATTCTGCTTTAATTTAGATAGGGAATGTCCAGCATGTAATTTGGCATGGGATATGATGACAGACAGTAGCTTGGAAGTTTAGTCAATCTCAGACAAATGGGAAGAATTTAGGCACATGTGTATTAGGCCCACCAAGTCCCTGCCTATCCAGCATTACCACAGTCCCCAGACAGATCTGGTGGCAATCAGAAAATCATAAACTGAAGGCATCCATATTGTTTTTTGTAATGAAAAACAAGCATTTAAACTCCTCATTTACCAGAAGAAGGTCTGCATGGCACTTCATCCTGAATCTTCAGTGCACATTTTGAGAGTAATGTCAACTATTAGTCTGCCACCAGCCCAAAACTTCAACAAGTCACAGACTGATTCCTTAAGTCCAGTCTTAATACTGAACTTCAGGTTTTTGCCCTATATGTAAGCTTTTGGAAAGATTCTCAGCACTGCTTTTGTATAACATAGGGTACTGGCCATGCTTGAACAAAACTGGAAATGGACTACATTTTTATAATGCATTGTGTCAGAATACTAATCAGAGGGCCTCGGGCACGCTGGGGTTACTGGGCCCAACCGTGGTGGTTGAGGCCTTTTACTTCTGATGTCCGGGACAGGACATACTATGGATCTTGCTCAACTGAGTCAAGTACCCCTTCTGCATTTGACTTTCAGTGGCAGCTGTGGTCGAGCAGTCAAAGCTTCGTCGGGAGGGGGTGGGGATGTAGATACAGGTCAGTGAACACGACTCATAACTCAAAGTGCAATAAATCAATATCCAGCCAAATACATGCTTTTATAAGAAAGGTAGTATTTTATTTCTAACCCTACACATACAACGAAGTACGGCATTCAAATACAACAACCCATTTCCCTTTGAGGTCGGGCCTTGAGTAGTTGTCAGGCGAATCCCTGTCCCACCCTCTTTCGTGTTTAGGGCTTTTTTCCATTCACTGGTGGCCCCATCAAGCAATGCAAACTTTTAGGCCATACTCAAGATTTCTGCCTTTGACTCTTTAGAAATTTAGCCAAACGTGTCTGTGGTGCCGCAGCACCATTAGCGGTGAGTCCCCTGGGGCCCAACTGGGCCAGTTCATGTCTTACCCACTTTTGCAGCATGAAAGAGTTCAGCGATGCAACGGGGCACCTTAAACACGCACCGGCGAGTCCTTTTTAGTTCGGAGAAGTTAGGCTGCTCGCAGCCCTCATGGCAGCACTTGGCTGCTGAGGCTCTTTCTCTTGAGCGGTGCTTCTGGAGGTTTCTCAGATGTCTCAGCAGCTCCCTGCTTGCAAAGACACGGTAAACTGACTTTGCTCAACGGGGGGCTGGTTAATCCTTTCTTCAGCTCCAGACGAGAGCCAGCGAGGATGCAACATCGTCCACTGTGTCTTTGACACTCCTCTCTGGTGAGTCAGGGGCAGTTCCCTTGCACTGCAGGTCGAACCTGCAGGTCTCAGTGTCTTCTTCGGGAGGTGGCCCGAATGCTTTGGCAACATTGGTACCAACAGACCATTTTGGCATACAGGGTTGCTGTGGTACGTGGCTAAACAGATGCAGGCTCGTCCAGCACAGGCGTCCCGGCCCAGACAGTCACAAGTCTTGGCGCTCCTTGAAATGGTAATTTTACTGGTGGCCCTCCCTGGCATATGGGTTAACCATAGCAGGGCGCTCAACACATGGCTCAGTCTATGGTGGCCCTCTCCTGGCATACGGGGTCACTGAAAACAATCCTGCACACGGCCAACGGCTCAATCGGTGCACAGCGGAATTCTCACACCTCAGACGGCGAGTCCTCACGGTAGGATTCCTCACTCGACCTTCCTCCTTCAACGCTCTCCTCTTCCTCACAGGGCACACTGGTCTTGGCAAGTAGGCAGGCGCTGGAGCTCCAGGCTCCAGGGCAGGTGGTCATGGTTTCCCTGGGTGATGTCCCCTCACCCAGCAGGGAGACGAGCAAGCCTTGGCTCCAGCCCTAGTCACAGGCAGAAGTCTTGCAGAGCTTCCCCTTCTCACAAGTCTGCAGGCTGCTTAGTTGATGACACATTTTTGGGGGCTCAACCTCCGCTTCCTAGTATTTTTCCAGATACCAATTGTGATTTAGGTTCTGGGTCTTTAAAGTTTTATTTTGGCGTTCTGCTTCTTTTGAAGAGAGTACTTTTCCTTTTCTACATGAAAGATGTCTGTCGCAGCAGGCACGACTCTGAAGCGGATTGACCACAACAAAATTCATGGGAGTGACCAGAGTACACACCTGGATGTCAATCACAGTGGTATGTGCATCAAACGGTTAATTCCAGCCCTCCAGCCTGCTCTCTATAATTCCCTTATCAGCTCTATCTCCCTTCCCCGGATGTGTCCAAACACCTTCCTTGTGATCTAATAGTGAATCAAAGAGTAGTCTTTTGAAGTGTAAAGGGAGTCTCTTCCTTTTCCCTCCAGCGTGTCCCCTCCCAGCTCACAGAAATGCAGCAATACACAAATCTGCCTGGGGGATTTCTTTCCTCCTCATGTCTTCTACAGGCAGGCCTGAGGTCCTAAACCGGAACCCAGGGTCCTCCATATAGTGCACCATTTCGGGAACACTCACTCACTGTACATTCACAGCACAATTTGGGTCCAGCACTGTTACCTCTATGCATTGTGCCCCTACATGTACACATGCATTCCGGGCACACACTCAGACTGTGCATACTGTTCAGCACTGGAGCTTTTCTGTCTTTAACCAGGGTGTGTTGTTTACAAATACACACACTGCCAGCACACACACTCACTATATGCGCTTGGCACAACAGTTCACTGTTCATGTAACGTACTTCACGCATGCACATTTATAACCAGCACATGCTTTCCCTGCGAATGCACTGCACATCACTACATCTCTCAAGTAATGTATTCATCTTGGTCATATATACAACCAGTACATGTACTAACCACACATCCACTGCACAGTACTGCTCCGTCCTTGTAATCAATGCAGAGTCACAACTCCTGCGCTGCACAGCACTCTACATCTTACTTGATGTAGGTCAAGGGTGAGTTAAGCATACAGCAGCGGAACCTTTAAACAGATGAGTGAGCCTGTAGGCCTCACTCCAGTGACACAGGGAAAAAAAGGTCCTGTTCACTACACGGTATGATGCCACAAGCCTGTTTGTGCTTCATAGGTCCAGTGATGGCGGAAGTTTTTCACAAACGTTTAATTTACAAATAAATAAAAGACGTACCTGCCTGCCGGCCGGGTCCCACATTTTCAGGAACTGGAAGCAGGCAGCCTCTCTCCCCTCCCCTAAGCCAATCAAAACACTGAAATGGTAGTGTTGTCATTGGTGGGGACGCCACCCAGCCAGGGATTTACTGGGAGGTCATTTTACCATGTAGGCTGCATTGCAGCCTGCATTGAGAAAGTGCAGAGTGCTCATAACTGGTTTGGGCAGCCCCAGAGGGACGACCAAACCAGTCATGGGGCACACCACTCCTCCCCTACCGAGCCCTGCTCACAGAGCAGCCCCGCCCGCAACCAAACCCTTCTGTTCTGCCTTCTCACAGTGCGAGAAGCAGAAACATAAAATGGTAGTTATTACCATTTTATGTTTCTGCTTCTTGCACGACGAGAAAGCAGTGGGGCGACGCTCCTCCTCCCTAGTGGAGGAGCCGCCCCGGGGAACTAGTAGCCCTCATTGTACCCATTTCCATGTTACTATGTGTCCCAAATTAATTCTTGTGAGCTGAGGAGCAATTGCATTTTACAAAATAAGCAATTTACAAATAAACTGTCATACTTGCATAAGAGACGATGGGACTCGCGTTCTGCGACAAAACGTACAGAATTAATTTTAATTTGAGGTTTGCTCAGATACAACTGCAACTGGCCCACTGTTCTCTGTCGCCCAGCCTTTTCTGAATGGAGCGCCCCCCCGCTCGCGCTGCGCGGGAACATTCTGGCTACAAGTGAAGCTGGAGTGACTTATGTGCCTGTCGAACATCAGTTAGTGTTCAATCATGGCTCAAGGAAAGAGGCTTTGAAAATGCGAAGACAATTTGTTATGTACTAAGCACAGCCAATTAACACTCCCTCAATGCAGACAGCACAGTTTGCCTTTTATAATTTTGCCATAAAGCATGTGCTGTCACCGTGCAAGTGCATTACAGGCCCACTAGATGAAAAGCAAAGGGAAGAGCCGTGGTGTGGCAAAGGGGGGTGGGGTGGGGGGGGGGGGGGAATAGTCATACAGAGGAGGAACTCAAGGCTCTGAAGCTCCATCCACGGCAGGAGCCCCTCCTGCCTGCCTATCTGTCACCCTACCGCCCCTGCAGCTCCCCCCAGGGCAGGTGCCCCTCCTCTCTGCCTATCTGCCACCCTAACGCCCCTGCAGCTCCCCAGGGCAGGAGCCCTTCCTCTCTGCCTATCTGCCACCATACCGCCCCTGCAGCTCCCACCAGGGCAGGACCCCCTCCTCTCTGCCTATCTGCCACCATAGCTCCTCTGCAGCTCCCCCGGGGCAGGACCCCCTCCTCTCTGCCTATCTGCCACCATAGCTCCTCTGCAGCTCCCTCCAGGGCAGGTGCCCCTCCTCTCTGCCTATCTGCCACCATAGCACCTCCGCAACTCCCCCAGGGCAGGACCCCTCCTCTCTGCCTATCTGCCACCATAGCGCCTCCGCAGCTCCCCACAGGGCCGGTGCCCCTCCTCTCTGCCTATCTGCCACCCTAACGCCCCTGCAGCTCTCCAGGGCAGGAGCCCTTCCTCTCTGCCTATCTGCCACCATACCGCCCCTGCAGCTCCCACCAGGGCAGGAGCCCCTCCTCTCTGCCTATCTGCCACCATAGCTCCTCTGCAGCTCCCCCGGGGCAGGACCCCCTCCTCTCTGCCTATCTGCCACCATAGAGCCTCTGCAGCTCCCCCAGGGCAGGACCCCCTCCTCTCTGCCTATTTGCCACCATAGCGCCTCTGCAGCTCCCTCCAGGGCAGGTGCCCCTCCTCTCTGCCTATCTGCCACCATAGCGCCCCTGCAACTCCCTCCAGGGCAGGAGCCCCTCCTCCCCACCTATCTGCCACCCTAGCGCCCCTGCAGCTCCCTCCAGGGCAGGAGCCCCTCCTCCCCGCCTATCTGCCACCATAGCGCCCCTGCAGCTCCCTCCAGGGCAGGAGCCCCTCCTCCCTGCCTATCTGCCACCATAGAGCCTCTGCAGCTCCCCCAGGGCAGGACCCCCTCCTCTCTGCCTATTTGCCACCATAGCGCCCCTGCAGCTCCCTCCAGGGCAGGAGCCCCTCCTCCCTGCCTATCTGCCACCATAGAGCCTCTGCAGCTCCCCCAGGGCAGGACCCCCTCCTCTCTGCCTATTTGCCACCATAGCGCCCCTGCAGCTCCCTCCAGGGCAGGAGCCCTTCCTCCCCGCCTATCTGCCTCCCTAGCGCCATTCAGTCTTTGAGACAGGGCAGTCTTAGGAGTCCCTCACAACATTTCGCTTAGACCCATCACTTTTCATTACAGCACTGCCCACGGTAGAGTCAATCCATGACTGGTTGGCAGCGTATAATATTTTTCAGCCCCTCTTGAGGGTTAATTCACGGGAGGGGAAGGAGTTCACAAGTTCAATGATAAGACACAACCGTAAGACGCTCAAGCTGCTTCTATCTCTTCACACTTGAAGCTGCCCAGTCTTCAGTTGCTGGGCTATCTCAGTATGATGGGCACCTGCCACTGCAAGGTCGGTAGTCTTCATGTTATAGAGGAAGATCTTGATAGGGCCAACTTGGCCCTTCGTCATCCTGAGCTCATTAAAATGGGTTCTAAAGGACTATGTAATAGTAACATATTAAAGCGCAAAAGACAGTTTAGCTTTGGTGTTTATATAGGCGTATGCCTTAAATAGGCTGAAGCTTGCTACAGTGCAACTAAGTGCTGTAAACAGTCGGGGATGCACAGAATTTAGTGCAGATTAAGGTGAAGAGTGAAGGTGTGAGCAGGGATAAATCGTCAAAGATGGGAGTTAACGGTGGAAAGGGGGAAGGCGCTGGGTGGGGTGTACATGGAATGATTGGATAGCGAGGAAAGTGGCAGAGCTGCTCCTGGGAGAGGGGGTGTCCATTCTTCACCGGTGGTGCTTGCAGATTAGTAAATGCAGGGGCCCAAGGTTTTTCTTAGGATCTTGCCTCCAGATGCCTGCGCTGCTGAATGCCCGGTTGCCTAGTACCCAAACTGCTTAGTTGTGATTCCACCTCATGCCCCTCTCTTCCATCACCCTACACTTCTTGTACTGCAGTCTCCATCATGCACGTTCTTTTTATCTCTGCTTTCTCTGATCTCTCTCATTATCACTGTATTGTTTTCTTTTTATTCCTGCTCCACTTTAATATTGAGTAATAAATAAGTCTCGGTCCCCAAAAAAGAATGGTCGTGCCCACCACTTGCAATCACCAGCACAAATTAAGCACTGGACGCTTGGGGTGGTGATGGGATTGAATGCCAGCCGGAGCTGGAGATCTTCATGGGGGTGTGGCATCCGGGTACTGCTGGATATATGTATATATATATATATATATATATATATATATATATATATAACACTCCAATTCCCCTTGATACTAGCAAGAAGACAAACAGCACTCTATATATATATATATTAATATAGTTGATATGCATTTTAGCCCGTTTAATTTTTAGGAAACCATGTTCTCTTTTCTCGCTACATGCAGGGTTTGTGCCTGAAAGTAATGTGCACCTTAGCATTTGCAAGCCTGAGCCTCTGTGATGATTGAAATATTTATGATGTGCATATGCTTCTCCTGCTTCAGACATGGCCTCTCCTAGGAATGCAGTAAAGTCCTTAAAAAAATGACCTGCAGGGATTTTTAACATGGCCACCGTTGTTCCTTATGGTTTTTTTTAATAGTCTGAGAGTACAGCTCCTTGGCTGGAAAGTAGCAAGCAGATATGATTTAGTGGCTAAAGGTTTTGACTGTGGAATCAAAGGATCTACGTTCTAGTTTTGACTCGCCGATTTGACAAACTCTTGTGGTCTTGGCTCTATCACTCAATGTTTCAGAGACTCATTAAGGTGTTTGCAAAATGATGAGTCCTTGGATTCTATCTTATGTCGGTATGGCATTAAAGTATAGAAGAACTGAACTGTACTTTTTAAGGAATGGCCACTTCTCCCTGATATTCAGAATTTGTAACAGGGATGGTAATCAAGACTGGTTAAAAGAGCGGACATTTAGATCCCCAAAATCACACTAAATCCCTCTGCTGGGAATATAGGCACACCTCGATGCAAAATAGCAGCAACCACTGTGTGCTGTACAGGAAAGATGTCCGCTTCTTCATTCAACTGAAAAGGGTAGCTGAAAAACATGGACACTGCACCCTAAGCTCATCATCTGCCTGTCCATATTTTTATAGAACCTTGTTATGCCCAAAAAGTAACATTTAAAAGCATATTCAGTTTAGACTTCTATAACTCTGGTGTCTCAGGTTTAAACTTTAGGGAAATTGATTCAGCAATATTATCCACAGAAGCAAATCATCAAGCACACTTGAACCCAGACCTTGGAAGATAATATGGCTACATTAGGGCTATGTAAAGAATAAGAGACATTAAGGAAGTAAAAATCGTATTTGTTATAGAAGCGTTACGGTAGCAAACGTAGATTTAACCAAGTAGCCTAGTGATCTGAACATGTGTTAAGTAATGAATATATTTTGTCATTAGGAGATTAATTACTGTACGAAACCGATGAAAATGATTACATTACGCTCTTCATTGACAATGGCACCCTGTATGTACTGACCACTGCTTCACCAATGACTGGTTCGTTTTGTAGAATGTGCCCACTATTTAACCAAAGAATAGAGCTATCGTTGTGCCACTGAATTTGTCCATTATCTTGCTTCAGGCTGTATCGATCATCGTGTCACAGAAGTCCGCCGTCATATTGCCAGAAACTGTGCCCATCATTTTGGTCTCTGGATAGTCCATCATTGCATTGCAGTATCCAAATCTGCCTGCCAGTATTCTCCTTTTTGCGCCATAGAATGCGGTCATATTGCCTTGTGGCACAAAATGTTCTTCGTTATTTAGAAATAATACATTCCATTTTGCCACTGAAACCGATTACAGTCCTTTTTGTCAGAAAATCTTTATTGGTGCTTACAGATGGGGCCTGGAAAACATTTTGTTTTTTGGGATTGGGGTAGGCGTGGCTGATTTAGGGAACTTTGTGTGGCTGTTATTATTAGACTGGAGACCATGGTTAATTTTTGAGAGGCGAGTAGTGCGTTTTGCCATAAAGCAATTGGGGCAATTCAGCCATGAATTATTTCAGTAGCATAGGCAACTCTGGGACACGTTGTGCTGTGTACTTATGTGAGGACTTGCATGGCAAAAGAGATGGTGAGGGTGATAGAGAACGTGAGTGTTGTCTGGATGGTCGCTGTGAGGGTGTGGGATCATATTGTATGAGCACTGTCAAACTGTACCTGTGGGAATAGCCCGGAGAGGCTCTGCACTAGGTCCTCTGAGGGTAACTATTTGACTGTGGGAAACTGTTCCCAGCTCTGGTGTCTAACAAGCAGGGGCTGTGTCAGCTGTAAGGCCTTTAATGTGGTTAGATGCTCTTTGTTTAAAGTTTTTATGGTTGTTCCAAGGCAAGGAAGACTTAAAGCACGTAGTTTTTCAGGTTCTATAAACAAATTATTATTTTTATTTTATTTGATTGAGTGTTTTTCTGAAGTGCTGCTCTGGATGATTCAATATGCTTTGTATGGATTGAGGCAAGCTACATTACAGAGGCTGTGAAGAAGAGCTCAACGTCTGCTCAGAGACTATTTGTTTTAGGAGAGCCTCACCTGAGGCTCTCCTCCCAAAAGACGCGGACGAAGCAGCCCAAGATCTGAAGGATTCCATCACTAATGCTGTAGAAAAACTTGCTCCAGCATCCCTGCAATATGTAGCCCGACGTAAACCATCAGCACCATGGTTTTCAGATCATCTTAGATTATTAAGACAGGGTTGCAGAAGCAGTGAGAGGAGGTGGAGGAAATCCTGGGATCCTATTGACCGGGAAGCCCATAAGTCTGCTCTACGGGAGTATAAGCAGAAAGTGATAATGGAGAGGCAGGAATACTTTTCCAATCTTACTAGCTCACTCACTTCCTCTAGGGAGCTTTTTAAAATTGCGGACTCGCTATGCTCCCTCCAACTTCCAGATCCCGTAGTCAGTTCTCAACGTCTCTGTGACGACATTGCAGACTTTTTTTACAGAAAAATTTCTGACATTCATACTTCTTTAGAAGTACAACGTCTCTCTTTGGGGCGAAAATATCCCCTCAGGCATAAGCTCTCTTGAGTCATTGGACATAGCTCCTTCTAGCCTTCTCTCGGACTTTCCATCTCTGTCTCTGGAAGGACTGAATTTTCTTCTTGATAAGATGAAATCCTCCTCTCCATTGGACCCATTGCCTCTTAAAAAGCTAAAAGAGTGTAGGAGTAGTCTCCTTCCCTCCTTGCTTGAGGTGATGAATAAGGCGATTGCCCAAGGCTCTTTTCCATTGGTATGGAAGAAGGCCATTGTGAAGCCGCTCCTCAAGAAGCCTTCACTCGACCCCGGCCTCCTGAAAAATTTTAGACCCATCTCCCTGCTCCCCGCACCTGCGAAAATTCTGGAAGCACATTTGAATCGCCATCTATCTACTTTTCTTGAGGCTTCTGAGTATCTAGACACCACCCAACATGGATTCCGAAAACATCACAGCACAGAATCTGCTCTCACCTTTGTAGTCGATAACATCCGACGCAAAGTTGATGCTGGACAAACTACTGTTCTAGTGCTATTGGACCTCACGGCCGCATTTGACACCTTGTCTCCTGCCATTTTAACATCTCGGCTTAGGGAGGCAGGTGTCACTGGTTCGGCCCTGAGCCTCCTCGACTCCTTTCTCCTTGATAGGGAACAGAGAGTGATGCTTGGTAACCACCTCTCCCCAGCGAAGTCTTTGCAATGTGGGGTGCCACAGGGGTCGGCACTAAGTCCGACCCTGTTCAACATCTACGTGGCCCCCCTTGCTAGGCTTGTAAGATCGCAGGGGATGGAGGTGGTATCATACGCCGATGACACCCAGATTATGATGTCACTTACTCAGTCCTCTGTCATAACATCTGCCTCTAGCTTCAGGTCCTGTATGCAACATGTTGCAGACTGGATGGTTATCAACTCCCTGAAGCTAAATGGCGACAAGACTGAGGTCTTGGTCTTTGGGAAGGACCAAGATGTCTGGTCGAGTGAGTGGTGGCCTTCCTCTCTTGGCACCTGCCCCACCCCCTCTCAATCTGCCAGAAATCTGGGTGTGGTGTTTGATACTTCACTCTCGATGTCTCCTCAGGTGAATCGGACTGTTGCAACCTGTTGGGGCGTGATCAGGACGCTCAATAGAATTCGCAGCTATCTGTCTCTTCAAGCACGTAAGCAGATTGCAGTCGCCCTTGTTGGTTCCAGGTTAGATTATTGCAACTCTCTCTACATGGAGTCCAACAAGGGCCTTATACATCGGCTGCAAATCGTGCAGAATGCTGCTGCACGTTTTGTCCTAGACCTCTCTAGGACTTCTTCTGCTACTACTGCGAGGAGAGACCTACATTGGCTGCCTATTCAGCACAGAATTTATTTTAAAATTCTGTGTCTGACCTACAGAGCTCTCGAGGATGGACCTAAAGGTGCTATCAGTTCTCTGCTTACTCGCTACCATCCTACAAGGTGTCTTCGTTCTTCGGGACTATTTCAGCTTGTTGTTCCTCGCTTTAAGCTCACCAGATGGGGAGCCAGGGCCTTTTCTGTCACTGCCCCCCAGCTCTGGAACATCCTGCCTATGGAGATCAAGACTCTACCCTCTCTAGCGCTGTTTAAAAAGGCCTTAAAAACGTGGTGCTTTTCAAGGGCCTACACAGGCTGAATCGCAGGGTGACTGCTATGAGCTGGCTTTGGAATTAGGCGCCTTGACGCCCATTGGGCTAAGTTTGCGCAAGATAAGACCCCTTTTATTATTATTTTATTATTATTAGTGGATAATTGCTGGGTCTCAAGACATTTGGTTGGGATGTGAGCAAAGAGCCTTTTGACCGCATGTATTTTCATGGCTGATCTGATTCCCAGAAGCTCTGCATCTAGCTGAAGGGGTAGAGGGAGTGAGTCTCATAGAAAAGAACATTGTACATGTAGTGTTCTGCCTCCTAAAGTTTTGTATCTTGTCGGGGGGCCAACCACAGGCTTTTGGTCAGCTGGTAAGGTATCATCATTTTCTGGAAAAGTAGGAGTCCTATTGATCTTGTATGATGGCTCTCGTCTTGAATAGCACCTCTTTTAGGGCCAAGAAATCATGGATTGAGATCAGCATGCATGGCTATTGCCTACACCTCAGGATAAAGATAAGGTAGGTCACATGATTTTGTGTGATCTTGTGCAGGATAGTGCATTAGAATAGTTGGATATTGAAAGGACCGTTGCCAAGACAAAGCTTCAAGGGGAAAGTTCCTGGAGGATAATTCTATGTAAGATGCTTGGATGGTAAAGTATGGGCATAGTAATGTTGTTTACTGGTGGAATCAATTAGTGGCTTACATCTAGTGTGGCCATTAAGTTTCAGACCCTTTAAAAAACAGCAGGTGGTGTGCTGGTAGAGAAGGAAAGTTGCAGTCATCAGAAAATAGAAGCAAAACCTTGGTATTGAGAAACAGCCAGGTGTGCATTATGGAATCAATTACTTGCCTACTTGGTTTGGCGCATACCCTGTCTGGTTATGCAACTCTAATCCAGGTGTTGTCAATGTACATATTGTATCCCATGTTGCAGTGTGGCAATTATGAAAGATGTTTGTGGGAATCATCATATAGTCATTAAAGAGAGTTTATAATCTTGTGGGCCCATCAGATGATGGTGGATGTGGACAATTGTTCCTGGTGAGTCCTGTTAAACAAGGATGCAGAAAAGTTAACGCTGTTTTATGAGTGCCAGCCTCACAATGAATGAATGAATACATTTCTATGTGTATAGTGCATGGCTACCCTAAGGCCTCCCATCACTTGTTGATAGAAGAGCAGAAAAAGCAGAGGCCATGATGTTATGGAAGCGTCTTGAAGAGATGGGTTTTCAGGAGCTTCCGGAAGGCCAGGAGATTGTTGTTCTCTTGAAGAGCAAGGGGGAGAGTGTTCCAGATCTTTGCGGCATTAAACGAGAATGAGCGTCCACCCCATCTGGATCTACGTATTTTCTTGGGGGTGGCCAGGCATAGGGAACTGGAGCACAAGGTTTTGTGAGAAAGATAGGGGGTGACCAGGGAATGAGTGATAACCGGGCCAGTCTTCCAAAAGGGTTTATGAGCCTGGCACATAGCTTTAAACTGTATCCTGGCCGGAATAGGGAGCCAATGAAGACTCCTCAGTGCTGGTTTTGCAGACTGCCACAGCGGAGTCTGGAAAAGCAGGCGAGCTTTACAGTTCTGCATTACTTGCAGTTTGTGGATGGTAAGTTGAGGGGTTCCAAGATATAGGGCGTTCCCATAATCAAGGCGAGAGAGTATAAGAGCCTGTACCATAAACCTTCTCACCTGGAAGGGGAGAAGGGGGATGATTTTCCACAACATTCTCATCAGTCCATAGCAGGTGGCTGAGAGCTTGGTGGCTTGATGGTTAAAATCAAGAGAGATGTCAAGCCACATGCCAAGGCTCTTAATCTGTGTCTTTGAAGGTGGAGCAGGGCCGAAGCAGACCGGCCACAGAAGAGCGGGGACGGGAGATGGCGGGTTGCTGAGGAACATGATCTCCGTTTTGTCCCCGTTGAGCCTGAGGCAAGAGAGTTCCATCCACTCTGCCACCGCTTCTAGGCAAGGACCTAGAGTGCTAGACGACCCCTCAGAGAGATTTAGTGCTACCACAAACTGAGTGTCGTCTGCGTAGGATATGATCTTAAGGCCGAATGGATGGACAACCTCTGCAAGAGGACTCATGTAGATATTAAAAACCGTGGGGCTCAGGGCAGAGCCCTGTGGAACTCCACAGCTGAGAGGTAACCGGAAGAACACCACAACTTCCTCAAAGACCTGAAAGAAGCGGTCACTGAGAAAGGACTGAAACCAAGTCAGTGCCGCGCCTGACATTCCCATACTTTTAACCCCTTCAGCGCTAATGACAAGGGTAACTCGTCATGGACTTTCCATTGATTTCAATGGAAAGTCAATGGAGCTCATCGAGCACCCTTAGCAGCCAAGTGGTTAAGAACGATATTTGGTCAACAGTGTCAAAATAAGTTGTCCATGAGTATTAATGACCAAGCTTATTCCTGGACCCTAGTCGAATGTGTGGTCCTTGGTGTTCATCGCAGAGATTTCCTTACCTTTTTACAAGTGGAACCTACCCCGAACTCACTAAGAATGTTCTTAATACCTTTACAAAGGCCTTGTGGTCCACATTAGACTTCAAAAATAGAAGAGTGCCTAAGCTATTTAGAGATTCCCTGTGTGAGGCATTAATGAGGCTTTTGACGAGTGGCTTCAGGGTAGATGGTGCAGTTCGATGACCATGACATTGTGGTAGGAAGGGCCATGGATTTGAGCTAATTTATGATCTTACATACTTCAATCAATCAATCAGTGGTTTATAAAGCGCCCTACTCACCAATGAGGGTCTCAAGGCGCTGGGGAGGGGGGTGCAGCTCCGGGGCAGTCGAAAAGCCAGGACTTGAGGTCCTTCCTGAACAAGTGGAGTGTTGGGGAGCGTCTGATGTTGACCGGGAGCAGGGTGCAGGTTTTGGCCGCGATGTGGGAGAAAGCTCTCCTGCCCGATCTGCTTCTGCGGATGCGGGAGACCTCCGCCAGGGCGAGGTCTGCGGAGCGGAGGTTTCTATTGGGTACGTGGAAACATACTCGGTCGTTGAGGTATTTGGGTCCGATGTTGAGAGATTTGTAGGCGTGGGTGAGGAGTTTGTAGGTGATCCTCTTCTCGACGGGGAGCCAGTGAAGGCTTCGGAGGTGTTGGGTCATATGTTCGTGGCGCGGTGTTCCTAGGACGAGTATGGCGGCAGCGTTCTGGATGGTCTGGGGCTTGCTTAGAGGAGTATTGTTGATTCCGGCACAGAGGGTGTTGTCGTAGTCAAGTCTGTTGGTGATGAGTGTGTGGGTGACGGTCTTTCTGCAGTCGGTGGGGGATTCATTTGAAAGTCTTGCGTAGGATGCGGAGGCGTTTGAAACTGGTGGGGGAGACGGCGTTGATCTGGCGGTTCATGGAGAGCGAGGAGTCGAGGATAATGCCGAGGTTCTGAGCGTGGTCAGTCGGGGTGGGTGGGCTCCCGAGGGCGGAGGGCCACCAGGTGTTGTCCCATGTAGAGGTGCAGGGTCCGAGGATGAGGACCTCGGTCTTCTCGGAGTTGAGCTTTATGCAGCTGTCCTTCATCCAAGCTGCTACACTTCTTATTCCTTCTTGGAAGCTGAGTCTGGTGATTTCTGGGTTCTTGGTGAGGGAGAGGATGTGTTGGGTGTCGTCGGCGTAGGGTACGATGCTAAGCCCGTGCTGTCTGACGATGGCGATGATAGGGGCCATGTAGATGTTGAAGAGCGTTGGGCTTAGTGAAGATCCCTTGGGTACTCCGCAGACGATGTCAGTGGGGGCGGAGAGGAAAGGGGGGTGTCTGATCCTCTGGGTTCTGCCAGAGAGGAAGGATTGGATCCAGTCGAGGGAGGATCCTTGAATTCCTGCGTTGTGGAGTCTGGTGGCTAGTGTGCGATGCGAGACGGTGTCGAAGGCTGCGGAGAGGTCTAAGAGGATGAGGGCTACGGTGTGTCCCTGGTCGAGCAACATGCGGATGTCGTCGGTGGCAGCGAGGAGGGCGGTCTCGGTGCTGTGGTTGCTGTGGAAGCCAGACTGGGAAACGTGTAGATTGCAGTTTTCTTTGATGAAGATGGTCAGCTGGGCGTTCACGAGTCGTTCAGTGACTTTGGCAGCGAACGGGAGGAGAGATATAGGCCAGTAGTTCTTCAGGTCTATTGGGTCGGCCGTTGGTTTCTTGAGGGGTTTCACCTCTGTGCGTTTCCAGTCTTCAGGGAAGGTGCCGGATGTGAGGGAGGAGTTGATAGTGTGTCCTAGTTCTGGAGCGATGGCAGCGGCGGCCCTGTGGAAGATGTGAGGGGGGCAGGGGTCCGTGGGGGCTCCTGAGTGTGTCTTCTTAATGGTTGAGGAGATGAGCTCGGCAGACGAGGTGGCCCAGGAGGTGATGGTCGGTTCTCGGCGGTGGTGGGTGGTGTGGTGATTTCTTCTGCCGGCTCGCTGAAATGATCATATATGGCCTTGATCTTCTGGTTGAAGTAGGAGCTGAGTTTGTCGCATAGTTCCTGGGAGGGTGCGATGTCAGTGGCTTCGCAGGATGGTTTTGCGAACTGCTGAATGACGTTGAACAGTTCCTTCGTGTTGGATGTGTTTGTCTTGACTTCGTCTCTGATGAAGGTTCTTTTGGTGTCCCTTATACGTTTGTGGTAGTCCTTCATAGTGATCTTGTGAAGGTTTCGCGCTTTCGTGGTATTCAGGTTCTGACAGGTTTTCTCCAAATGTCTCCAGGTGTGCCTGGCTTCTTGGAGTTCGGTGGTGAACCAGGCAGCCTTTAGCGGGCGTTGTTTGGCGGTGTGTCGGTGAGGTGCCAGCTTGTCGGCGTAGCACAAGACCCTGCGGTGGAATCCCTTGGCTGCGGAGTTGGTGTTGGTGGTAGCCCCGGGGGGGGGGGGGTCTTGGAGGAGGGTGGAGTTCAGGTGTTCCTCAGTGACCCTGCTCCAGTTCTGTCGAGGCGGGCGCGGGGCAGGCTTGGGTGCAGTGGGGTTGTTGACAGTGAAATGGACGCAGTGGTGGTCTGTCCAAAGGGGCTGGGTGGTGTGGCTGAAGTGGATGTTAGATCCTCCCGCGAAGATGGGGTCCAGCTCTGTGGGTGGGCATGATCGACAAGCTGTTTCAGTCCTAGGTTGGCGAGGTTCTCGAGGAGAGTGGTGGAGTCGGGGTCCTGGCTGTTCTCGAGGTGGAAGTTCAGGTCCCCGAGCAGGATGTAGTCGGTGGAGGTGATGGCGTGGGGTGTGGCAAGCTCGGTGATGGTCGTAGCGGGCTGGGCATGGGGTCCTGGTGGTCTGTAGATGAGGGTGCCACGTAGCGTGGTCCTGGGGTTGGTCTGGATCTGGAAGTGGAGGTGTTCCGTGTTGGAGTGTGGTCGCTGGTTCTGGATGTGGCGAGCCGGAGGGGGGGTCTTGTGTGCGATGGCGAGTGTGGGCGGTCCTTTCTCTGGGTCTTGTAGCTGTCAGAGATAGCTGTGGCGATCTTGGGGCCGGAGGTGGCGTTGGTCCAGGTTTCCGTGAAGAATGCGACGTCGGGCGAGAGGGTGTCGATCAGGTCCCAGATCTCCACGGCGTGACGGTGTAGGGAGGGCACCTTGAGAAGGATGCAATTAAGGGTTTCTGTGGGTTATCCAGTGGGAGGTCCTTCGGTGGCTGTGGGCGTCATGTCGATGGTTAAGGATCTTCGGCAATGGCCGCACGAGAACTGCCCATGGGTCTTGTTGATCTTACGCAATCGGCTTGCCCTTCGGGGTTGAGGGCGAGTAGGCAGGCTGATTCATACCAGTGGGAGTTGGGAGACCCAGGGTTCCGGGTGCTGGTCGCGGTCAGGTCGCGGACGGGCGCAGATGGGCTTGCTCCTGGCGTGCCTTTGGTGCGCCAGCGGTGCGACCGCACGGTGGTTGCCATTTAGTAGGGGAGGGCCGCGGGGGCAGGAGAGTGGGAGACGGGAGCGGGACTGACCGGGGACGGGGCCGCAGGGTCAGGAGCGGCGGGAAGAGGCACAAATGAAAATACAACTAGCGGGTGAAAACACAGAAGAAAATACGCAGGCCGCAGACAGGGACAGAATATACAATGAAATCACAGGTACCGCAGCAGCCTCGAACCCTGGTGTGAGAGGCTCAAGACTGGAACCGGCTGAGGGGCGGCGCTGCTGGGGAGAGTGCAACTTGACCGGAGGTCAAGGAATCACATGCGCTCCCCCGCAGCGGTCGTCCTTTAGTAGGGGAGGGGGGCGGGAGCAGGGGACTGTGAGGCTTGAGTGGGACTGACCGGGTGGCGGGGCCGCAGGGGCAGGAGCGGCGGGAAGAGGCACAAATGAAAATACAACTAGCGGGTGAAACACAGAGGAAAATACGCAGGCAGCAGACAGGCACAGAAAATACAATGAAATCATTAACATCCTAGAGGTTGCTAAGTACCCTGCGCTGGCAGCACAGTGGTGGGGGTAGCAATATTTATTGCAGGGAGTGCCTCTCTCTTCTTCAAAATGTAACACAAGTTTGTTGCATGGTAGCTCTGCCATTGGTACTTATAATAATGACAACATAATGGGTGTTAGAATGTGGTATGCCTGAAGAGTTCCTTGTCCGACATTCAGCTATGCAGGTTTGAAAGTACTCTTTTTATATTTTGTGAGGGACATCTAGAAAGGAGTATCAGAGAGTTTCTGAGGCCACCTGTAGTTATAACATATACTCTGTTTCTCTCTGCAGTTGCTATTCAAGTTATTGTGGTTGAGGCATAGTGCCAATAGGGAAACTTGTTTAGGTGGAAGCCGATTTTTCTTTTGGTGGTTGGTGAGCCAAACTTGACTTTTAAGCAGGAAAAGTGGGTAGTACCCCACCTCGCTTGGGGCCAGTGTACAACCCTTTTTTGCAGCCGCAAACGGCAGGCCCTCCCGTTTGCGACCGCAAAAAAGGGTAATGGCACGTACAAAGGCTATTTTGCGAGTCACTAACTCGCAAAATATCATTTGCGGCTCTCGCTATTAGGAAGGGGCGTCCCTTCCTAATAGCGAGTCACCATGCCATGTACTTTTCTTTTGCGACCGCATTTGTGGCCGCAAAACACTTGCAGTTTAAACCACTCGTTACCAGGAAGGGGTCCTCAGGGATCCCTTCCCCTTTGTGAGTATGTGAGAAAATCTTTTTTCAGAGCAGGGAGTGGTCCCAGGGACCACTGCCTGCCCTTAAAAAAATGAAACTGAAAAGTTGCATTTTTCTTTTTTAACCCCTTCCGCGCTCAAAGTGAGCTTGTCATGTAACGCGTTTTTTAAAAAAACGCAGCGCGCAGCGGGAAAACCGCTAGCGCGCATGCGGTTAAATGCATCCCGTTTTCCTTTAAGGAAAACGGGATGCATTAAAAAAAACGGCTTTATTTAAAATAGCAGTCAACAGGGCACCATCCCTGTGAGTGGTCGCCATTCCTAATGGGGTCGCCAATTGCGCCTGCCTCATTAATATTAATTAAGCATGCAATTTGCGACTCCATTAGAAATCGCAAACAGTGTCTGAGACACTGTTGTGCATCCCAATTTGCGAGTCACAAATTGCGAGTCGCAAATTGCGAGTCGCAAATGCAATGCAAATTGCAAATCGCAAATTGGTGGGTTGTACATCAGGTCCTCAGTCCCATCTAGGACTTTTGTGGCAAGGGTCAGAAGTTCCAGCAGAAGAGAGGAGGGTTGAAGAATCAAAGCACCATCTTACACTCTCCATTAGGTCAAGTAGCAAGGTTGCTAGGGGTGTGGCGCTACATATGTGTTTGTTTTATTTTCTGTAGATAGAAGAGGTAGGTTTAAGTTGGACTGATATGAGAGGGCTAAAAAGGCCCTCAACATTATAACATTAGGGAGCTACAGGGCTGGATTGGCCGTATCGGCATCAGGCATTTCCCACGGGAAGCTAAAAGCGTGGGAGCCGGTTTTGTTACTGGGGAGCTGGTCTTTTGGTGCGGTGCTGCAGTATTGGTCGCCAGTAGCTAAGCAGCAGTGCTTTATATCCCCCCTGCTCCCCCACTGAGCTGATCCGACAAAATTGCCAGGGCTACTTTGGGGTTCCCAGTCCAGCCCTGGGGAGCTGATCACAAGTGGACTGATGCAGGGGAAATGGTAATGCAGAGTGTGGTGTTAACTTTTCCGTACAGTATCATCACCCATTTACAGGGCCATTCTGAGTTTTGCAGCTGGAATGAGGAATAGCATGGGAATGAGGAATAGCATGCCTCCTTGATGATTTCTGTAAATTATTCCTCATTTTTGGCTAGTCTGCTTTCATCTGATTTTATGTACGGGTGAAAGACTCCCAATTCACCATTCACTGGCTGAATTTGGATTATTCGTTGATTCGTGATCGAGCCCCTTTAAGGTGGTAAGTCTGGGCTTTCTTGCTTTCCAGACAACTGAGTTTGTGGAAAATGGGAGGAGAGTGGGAGACAACTTGAGATGAAGGTTACCAAACTGCTACCTGAACGACGAGTGCAGAGGGGATAACCTTCAAGATAACGTTCGAAGAAGGGTAAGCAGCTTTAGGCTAGACAAAAGGTAAAACGAGCACAGAGGGGAAACGAGGTGAGTTTACAAGCTTGAGATGACTCACTGGCTGATAACTAATGTAGAAACACTACACACACGGTATATTCATATATTCCTTACTTGATGTGTGATATTGACTGTTAACTGTGCTACTAGAATACAAGCAGCAGAAGTACTGTATATACTGTTGGCTCGTTTCAAAATGTCCACATACGACAAGAAGCTTAACCGTAGCTATTCAGCCAGAATGACTGCAAAACGTATTTTAAGGAGATCATAACTGTACTTTTGGTTCTATCCTAAAGAAAAACTAAGTATTCTCCCGAGAATGTATTTCTTTTTCTTATAAATATGTCTTTTATCAAATAGATTTGAGACATTTTATACAATTTTAGTGAGTTCTTTGGCAATCATTACCCGCTGAGAGGTTTTTTATCCAGACTGGGAGAATGCATTGAGATTTAGAACATTTGATCTGTCTGCAACAGAGAGAAGTATTTTAAGTTACGGCATGCCCAGCATGTACAAAAGCGCTAGCAAACACAATGCAGCTATAGGTAATACGTTTATCAAGGAATGCAGATGTACTCAACCCTCATTTGAGCCATATGCTCTCTAAGATCTACAGTCTAAGAAAATCCATAGCAGAGGCAAAACGTTTTTTCCCCCTCTTCAATGTTAAATTTTTTCAGTGTTACTCTGGAATGATATGACCCAGGACCACCAATCTTGTTGCATTTCCTTTTGCAGAAGTGATGGATACTGAGCATCGCGTGACATCATCAACAGGGCAGTCACTTTGCTGGAGGTTGGAGATCCTCGCTCTTGTTGCTGCATTATACCTTCTGTCAATCCCTGAATCACTTTCAGGGCCCTGGTAACTTCCTCCAAAATGCTGTGAAACAAACAAAAGCCTCTAGCAGAAACTAGTGATGGCTGAACAAAATTATCTTCAGTGAGGTACTCGCGAGGCCCTAGCCTTACTAAAGATGGCAATTGGGGTTTATGCAAAAGATTTGTCTTGATATTAAAGCTGCATGATGTATGAACGTTTCTTAACTATGTTTGTGCTTTATGCTCTTGCTAGGGACACCTATGCTCTTGCTGAGGCCTCTATTGCCACACATGCTTCCATTTTAGATTGAATTTTTTGTCTTGTGCCACTTTTGCATTAAAAAAAAAGAGGTGACTTAAAAAATGTAAACCCGTTGACTTACATTTCATTAGGATAACAGAACTATCTCCATGTATTCGTTCTTGAATGAGACCTTATAACTTAAATACACGTGTTAAATACTGAGTAGACTTTCTGTTTAGTTCTTGTGTCTCTTGCCAAAAAACACTGTGGGGCATTTAAACGCTTAACTGCATTTTAGATATTTCATTGTGATTTTGTACTTTTTCAAGAATTACAGCAACCTTCTGTGTAGCTTGCCCTTTCAGAAGCACTCATACCTACAACACTTTTTTGTTGGTTGGTGACAATTGGAATCTTCCAATTGACATCATGTAGTAGGGGCTTCTGAAAATATCTTCCCTTCCAGGAATCGGTTAAGGAAGTTTTGGCCACCAAATTTAAATTGGTAAAGAAACGTATACAATGCAGCCTATGCGCAAGTCCAGCAGTTATTGCCGCCCTCTAAATACACAATGCATGTGTAAGTCAGCTTACCAATTTACGGTAAAATGGCTGCCGTCTATGTCAGTGTGAGTTCAGGAGAATTAGCTACTGGAGAAGGTCGGATTACCCTTGAACGTTATAAAATGTAGAAGCAGGTTTCTACTAAATATTGATGAGTTAAGACACAAAATATCACATTTAATCTACAGATACTTATTTCTTGGGTTGTGTAGTTAACAGTTGAAGTGGCGTAGTGGCAAAAAAAGACATGTTGGAGCTAAATCATTAGCGTCCAGAGATCTATTTGCATATTAAAAAAATGAAGTTCCTCGGACAGAGGCACCTAACCGTCAAACATAATTACCCTACGCTGTAGCGCAAGAGAGGCAGCGCAAGTGCTCCAATAATGGAGAAAGAAGGCGGCTTTGACATGAGTGCAGAAAGAGTGACCCTAAACAAATAGCCAGGGGACTCAGAAAAGAGAATGCGGGTCGTTCTGGGGACATTTACCCTGCCTGTCACCTACCATGGTAGAGGGCCTGTGCTCAAGCTAATATATTTTGTTTCCATTGTCTGATTGGACCATTGACGAGTGCACCCCTCTTCCCAGCTGCGGTAAGCTGCGCCCCTCCTTCTGCAAAGGGATAGATTGCATTATTCATTTTCCCCTTCCAATTACTGCTGGAACACCTGCCCGTCAGGCGCACTGTCCAGCCATGTTTTGAATGGTGCTGTGCTCATTTCTGTGCATGAGCACGCTTCATTCTTGTTTTGTTTCACCTCTTCTTTTTGTCCCCCATTTTGTACCCGAATGATCCAACCAAAAAGAATCCTTCCTACCCCACTGTTTTCTGAATGTTAAGACGCTTCAGTGTCACTCAGCCACGGTGAAATGCGAAAGCGCAGAAAAGACAGTGCACGTCTATACGTGTGTACGCTTGTGCACATGCGCTGCACCAAGCAGTGGGAGTTTGGAAGTGCTACCTCAAAGAAGGAATAGTACAACAGTGACTCTCAGCAGCTACCAGGGACATTCTTTTTAAAACTGCCATTCTTTGATGAGTTCAGACAATGTCTTATTTGTGAACGATTTACTGCTCTCTTTTACCATATATGGCATTGTCTGATGATGAAAGGACATAGAGAAATGTAGAAAGTAGATAAGACTATAGCACTTCTTCTTCAGCTGGACCTCAAACATGGCTGATACCAGTCGCGTCTTGCCTGCTCCTGGCAAAGGCTGCACTTGTGTCTTGTGTAGCCACAATCATGCATCCTGTGTGCTTTGCCTTGAAGAAGGCATGGCTTTAAAATCAAGACTGTGCTTTCAGTTGCATCAAGCCCCAAGTCTTTTATTATTTCAGCAAAGAACTCAAACACTCATTTTTGGGAGGTACTAACTAAGGAGGCTATGTTTGTTACAGCGAAGCCTTAACCCACATGTATTTATTAATTAATGTATTTGTGCAGTGTTGTAGAGTGTGAAGCTGCCAGAGAGGGCGCCAGAGCACTGTACTTGACTGGGGGTGGACCCACAGAACATTTTCAAGATATCATACGAACTTACATTCGAAAATAAGATTACTACATAACATTCACCCTGTAAACTGCTAAATATATTTTTTTATAGTTTGAAGATGCACTTTTTGGTGTGTTAGTTGGACTCTAGAGCATAATAATTGTGTAATTAGATACCTTTGGCATTGTAAATGATATGTTTTTGTGTGTATCATTTCATTTTCCAAGCCTATAAGACATAGGGCAATTGATGGGTGTAAGGAAAAATTTAATGAGGGACAAGTATTGCAGGTCAGTTACCCATGAGAAGGAGGGAGCATTAAGAAACGGTAAGATCAATGCAGTTGCAGTTTGGCAGGATAACAGCATATATTGATGCTACAGTGGATTAGTAGCAAAGAGCAAGCAGGAGTTATTTCAAATTCATGGGGTCTTATTTACAGTTTGGTGAGCAGAATACTCCATCATAACGTGGCAGCGATCCCCCGCCACTGTAATCAAGTGCCATAGGCTATAATGTACTTGTATCCCGCCCACTGAACTCTACATCCACCCAACAGATTGCCACCTTGATAAGGGTGGAGATGGAAAGAGTACAGAATGTGAGAGTTTTCCATGCACGGTAATATTGGAAGAAGATACAAGCATGCATCAATGTACATATTTGTCTGAAGCATGCAAGGCATCTTGTCTGATTAGATTCCTGGTCTAATCCAATAAAGTTCAACACGCCAAAGCCTGAACTCTGCCTTTTAAGCAAAAAGATAAAATTAAAAATAAATACATACATCGCCCATTTCTAGGCAAAAAGAACTTCATAGTAAAGTTGTCAGAGACCAATAAAAATATTATCAAAAGAGAAACATTTTATGAATGTTGAATGAATGCTTCATGGGAAACATTTTATGAATGTTGAATGCTTCATAGATTTTAATATTGACTCCGTATTATTTGTTATATTGTACATAATCAGAATGAGGGACTGTAGCCCTGTCTGTGAGAATGTGGCCCCATGCCACAGGCAACAACACACCACATTTCAATTTGCAGTCTTTCATTTCATTAGGTACTGCATCCTACGAGTTCATATTTGTTTACTGCAGTCGAACCAGTTGAACTAAAGTAGCAGATTGCAATTTTTAGGTTCTACTTCCCTTTTATTCACTTGTGTTTATAACACATATCTTTGCCTTGAAATTAAATATTTCGCCCCACACTCCTCTTTTACACCATCGTTTACACCATCGGTGCCTGGGTAGGATAATAATAAATCTTACTAAACTCCTAAGCCAGTATCAACATATGCACACCCTTTACTAGAACAATACTTCATTTCCACTGTTAGCCATTTGAGGCATCTCAACAAATGTTGTGGATATGTAAGTTCTCTAAATTTAGTGTACTCACAGCTCAAAGTGGATGACAGGACTCATAAAAAAGACCGGACCAAGATCTACAGCTCTGTTTCCATTGTTAACACGTTCCATAATGCATACATCCTGTCTCTCCATTCTGGAGCCTTATTCTGCTTCTGCATAGCTCGTAGCAGCCGTAAGCATATGCTAAGTGTTATTGAAAGTTGCTCTCCCTTGTATAACTTGGAGAGCAAGCCCCTGGGTAAGCGAGCCCTAGCAGCACTGTTGTCAGGTGTCTAGGTAACTGAAAGTCAAACATGAAATCAGTATATTTTAGAGTGTCCTTCCAAAACGTATTTAACTTGGGGTAGAGCCCAAGCAAGTGTTCGAAGGAGCCAGTGGCATCACAGCCCCTCCAGCATCTGTCTGATATTCCATTTATGTAGTCTACCTACGGAGTGGCACCAATATTGTTTGACATTTTTGAAGAAGGTTTCTGTCCCATTTGCACACATAATAGTCTTGTGTGTTCTTTCACGTTACTTATTACATTATGTCTCCTTGAAATTCTGAGCTAACTCCCTTTCCCATCTCTAAATCCACATGGTGTTTGGAGCTGGGGTGTCTGTTAAGAGTATTTTGTATATATTGGAAATTAAGTGCCTCCATTAAACAACCAGGTCCCAAACACTGTGAGATCTACATTGTCATTAGTAGAGCCCAGGTATGCAGGTGTAGAAAATTAAATCTCTCTCTTTCAGGTAATTGATACCTTCAATGTCTTTGAATGAGATAGTTTGTCCTTTATTAAAAAGGCAGTCCAACCTAAGATACTTGCAGTCTCTCCAGACCTGAAATTCACTTCTCTCCAGCTGCGGTGTGAAATCTGAGCTGCCATGTAAGGGTGTAAAAGGTGAGGTAAAGATGGTCTATATTCTCATCCCTGGTGCCTGATGTAATTCGAATATATAGAGAGGAGGATAGGTCCCAGCTTCTATGCCTCTATGCTTTGAAAACTACAGGTCCAACCATAGAGAAGAGACAGCTCGCTGTAAGATAGTCAGTTTTCTTTGCTTGTCAGTTTTTCTGTTACCCCAATCCACCAGGTATCTCAGTTGTGAAGCGTGATGGTAGTGCAATATATGTGGGACAGCCATTGGTTCAATGGAAGTGGTCAGATACACCTGCTTGCGTGAAATTCCAAGCCTTTGCCTCTTGCCTAGTGCTCTGTTTCATTGTTTGAGGATTGTGGGCACTGTTATAATTGGGTGTTTGTAACAAATATATTTCTAGGGACGACTGTAATTTTCATGACTGTTACGTTCCATAGCTATGATAAGGTGCCTCTGTGCCTTCGTTGGAGGTCTTTTTCAGTCTTTCAGGAGGGGGGACAAAATGTAGCTTTGCAATCTGAGAAGTAGATTGGCCTGTTAGTACCACAAGGTATGTAACAGCTGTGGTAGCCCACTGAAAAGGAAACTGTGTCCTGAGGGTTTCGATCTTGGCCCACGGGACATTCAAGGATAACATTTTAGAGATATAAAAAGTTCATTTTAAGTCTTGAAATTATGCGAAATTATTTCAACTCTTCCTTCATAGTCAAGGTCGATTTCATTGGCTCAGTTACATTTAGCATCACTTCATCAGCAAACATAGTAAGTTTAAATTGATCACTGCTTATGACTATTCCTCTGATGTCAATGTTACTCCGGATATGGTTATCCAGTGGTTCCATGCACAGTGTAAACAATAAGTGTGAGAAAGGACACCCCTGCCATGTTTCCCTCTTGACAGTCACCGTTGTAGAGCCTAACCCAGTCATCTGATGATTTAGAGTTTAACCCAGTCATCTGACCCAGTCAACCCATAGGATTCTTGTATCATGCTAGCAGCCGTGCCATGGAGCATAGTCCAGACTTAAGCAAATTAGGCACCTTCACAGGTAACTTCATTTAATCCTATCAAAAGCTTTCTCCGCATCTAGTGTAAGAAGCATCGCATTTTTACCAGTTCATTGGACAGTCTCTTGTATATCTAGTACCTTTTTAGTGTTATCATTTCAATGACCACACATTACAAAGCCTGATTGAACTGGTAAAACCAAACCAGGCAAGAGTGTCCCAATCTGGCTACTAGTATTCCAGTAAAGAATTTTGCATCATTGTTTGCATGGGAGATTGGCCAATAAGGGCCTTTGTAGAGCTTACAGATCTCTCAGATTACTGTGTCAAGCATTTACCCTATCACAAAAGCCCTGCACTGCCAAGCAAGTTGTATAGGTTTTTGTGTATAGGGGCTAAAGACCTTCAGAAAGTCTTGAAGAGATATGTGAACCCGCCTTGTCCAGGTGATAAAGTATTTGAGGGCCACCACTTGTACTTCCAAGACTTTTGTCATCTGGGGAGACTGGAGATAGTGTTCCGTCCGTTTCCTCTCGATTCGTGTTCTTTTTTCCCAGGTAGCTTCTGGTAGAACTCCTGAAATGTTTCCACAATGCCTTCATCTCTCATTACAATTATTAAAGTCTTTACTCTATCTGTTGCTACCCCCTAAGTTAATTTACTAGCTAGTAGAAGACCTGCTTTGCCTCCTAAGACATATTTTTTTTACCGCCAAGTATGTGTGTATGTAACCCTGTCCATTTCAAGCCCTCACACTTGTTCTCTAAATGTGAGTACTTTTTGCCAAAATGTAGTCAATGGGGCAGTTCTCTCTGTAGTTGCGTCCTTTGATCTTTATGCCAGTTTTTAATGCAGGCTCTGGCCACTCTAAATCTGACCCTTAGGACTGCTTCAGGATATTCCATAAGCTGACGGTAGCCATGTCATAAGTATAATTTTTCAGCCCTAAACCCTTGAAATTTCTTTGTCGGGTACTCTTGGAGCATTCTATGTACTAAAAGAGTAACATTCAGTCTCTAAATAGTTTCTGACCTCCCGTGCTAGTTACTGGAAGTGCCATATATATTGGAGTGTGGTCTGAGAAGGATATTGAACTAATGTCTGATTCCAGAATATGTTCCAGTAGGCTACTTCTTACCTAAAAGTGGTCAAGGCATGCATAGGACTTGTGAATTGGCATGTAAAAACAGTTGTCAGATTCTTGTTGCTGCTGGATTCTTCACAGGCCATATAAGTCACTGGATTCCACCCATTCTTTATATCTTATGAAAAAGCGCCAGACTACCCATAATGTTGACATTATCTGTTGAGTGAGCTATTCATAACTATAGTTAGGTCACCCGAATGGTAATCTCTCTTTCGGCCAAGACAAAGACCTCAGAATTTGCTGTTTTAAGAAAGGTGTCTTGATTACTATTTGATGCATACAGGGGGGTGAGCTGGTATTTATTTTGTTCCACACTGGCCACAACACTCCCCATTCTTCCTGATGTATTGGCTTTAATTGTCTTGACCATCCTATTGATTGGTCCAGAAAATAGGATAGCTACCCTTGCTTTGTGAAAGGGCCAGAAGAGAAGCGCTGCATCTGAAACCCCCTACAGTGTAGTCTCCCCAGTTACGTTGGACCAGGTTGATTTCTTGTAGAGGGAAAATATTCCACTGTCTTTGCTTCACGAAATGTAAAATTGCCAAATAGACTTACATGTCTCCAACTACCTGAAACAAGGAGTGGAATCAAATTTACGAGTGTGAAATGACTACTAGTAACTTTTCACATCTAGAGGGAGTTCTCCAGCACTAGGGTGTAATGATCCCGTGGTATATGTGGAAAGTGTTAAAAGTATATTAAACATTTTAAAGAAAATAGTAAAAATATTTTTCTGTTAAGTATTAATGTAAATTAATTTTATATATTTGTTTTAAATGTAGAACAAAATGAATAATGCAGCGGCCCTAAAAACCTAGTTTTGAATCAACTATTTAATTCACTTAAATATATTAAATCAAATCAAAATTGTTTCCATTTTATTAAAGAAATCCCTGCTAAAGTAAAATGTTTCTTTATTACGCATTGAAGATCATTGTACCAAATTAACATAAGGTTATTTACGTATTTTATCGGCAATATTTATCCTAATATTTAGGGGCCTATTCCAATGTCGGACGGACCTAAGTCTGTCCGACATCGGGCAGGAGCTGGAGCAGGAGCTGCAACTGACCGACCTGCTGTCATCGGTTACAGCCCTGGTAGTACGATGCTACCGAACAGGGTTTGGTCGCATTCGTATACCTTACAATGCAAGCATGCTTTCCGACCGGAAAGCATGCTTGCATTGCTGAAAGTAGGGTTGCAGTTTATCCCTGTGGCCTGCACCCCAAGGTGCCTACCACCGGGTGCGGGGATCAACGGGCAGTATTATCCAACGTGTTGATGTGGGAAGACAGTGGGTTAATACTATTCTCAACAACAGCAAGAACCTTTTCCGAGTTCGCTTGGTCAATTTCCCACAGACATGATGCTGCTTCCCCCAGAGACAGCTTCTGACTGCCTTTTCGTGCCGGACAGACCGGCACAGAAAGGCAGTGAAAAGCTGCCATCGTACTCCCTCGGTCGCACAGAGGCGACCAGGGGAGTACTGGAGGATTTCCTGATGGCGGACGGGCTCTCCGAGGCTGTTGTCCGCAATCCGGAATTCCGAGTCGGATTCCATCCCGACCGAGCCCATCGGAATGGCTCGGTCGGGAAGGAATCCGGCCTGGACTGACCGATTCGGTCGGAAGGGCTCCGAACATGGTTCTGAGCCCTTCCAGCTGAAATCGGAATCGGCCCCTTAATGTATATTTCATATATCTATAATATCATATTTGATATTTTTTAAATTAAATTAAGGTTATATATATATTTTTTTTAAGTTGAAAAAAATGAATCTATTTTAACATTATTTCCTTTGTCAGTGGTTTGTAACCTGTGGTCCGGGGAACCCTATGGTCCGTTACGCCTTCTCAGGGGACCCGTGACTGCTTAGAAAATGAAATAATATTAACAGGTTAATAAAGTGTGTAGAAATAAAAAAGCGAAATGTATAATTGACAATTTTAAAACATTTTGCAAATGCGAAGTAATTTGAAATTGGGGACTAAAAATTAAATTATTATTCTTAGACTGATTCTTAGGAGCAGTGCATGCTCATCAAACAGAATATAGTAAAAGTGGCCTCAATTGCTGTTCTTTGTCTAGAGATAGTTGTGAAAGTCTGTTGGTGAGAATAGGAGGTCATGGTCTTCCTCTGGGTCTGGCTGAGGAAATGGGCAGGGCTTGAAAGGGGTGAGGAGAAAGTGGTTGAAAGACAGAGAGGTTCAATCTTCATGTTGGTAGCCATACATTTCGTCACAAGCTAATTCTGTATATATTCTACTTCTACTACATTATATACGGTTCTGTTCTGCTAAAACAACACAGGGACAGCCATGTGAAATGAAATGAAATGAAAAACAGTTTTGATAGAGCACATAGCTACTCAAACTAGATTGTCCTGGCGCATGAACAGTGGTGGGATAAGAAAGGAAGAAGACACTTATTGATTAAAGAGCATGTTTTTAGATTCTTTCTAAAGGAAAGAAGGTGTGTGTTAAGCCTCAAAGACTCCGGAAGACTATTCCACAGTTTCGCACCCAGAAAGCCAAAGGATCTACCTCCAGTGTGGACAAGGCGTGTTTTGGGCATGATGACCAGGTTGGCATTGGAAGAACGTAAGGGTCTAGATGTGAAGGAATGGTTCACTCATTTGATTAAATACCCTGCTCTACCCTTGTGGAACGCTTTAAAAAAGATGGTCAAAGCTTTGAAGTTTATTCGCTCTGTGATGTGGAGCCAATGTAAAGATTTAAGAATCGGAGTCATACTAAATCTAGGTTTAGATCTTAGGATGGCTCTGGCCATGGCGTTCTGAATTACTTGCAAACGCTAGGTCAAGGATTTGGGAAGTCCGAGGTACAGGCAGTAGACACAGTCAAGTTATGATGTCACTAGAGCCTGCACCACAATCCTTTTGCTCTCTAGCGGTAGCAGTGGCTGAATTTTTGCTAGCATTCAGAGTGTACCGAAGCATGCGCCAGTGAGATTTTGAATCTGAGAGTGTATTGAGAGTTATTTGTTTAAAACTATTCCTAAGTTTTTTACTTTCTCTTTTTCTGTGGGCGGTGGCGGCAGATCCTTGGGCCACCAAGAGCTCCAATCGGGTGTTTCCGGATTTCCAAAGTAAAGAGGAGGGGGAGAGGGGTTGGCCTAATGGCTAGGGCGCTCGACCTCGGACCTGGGGATTTGGGTTCGAGTCTCGGTAGCGACGCCAAAATAACCTCCTGTGATTCTGGGCAAATCACTTAATCTCCCCATGCCTAAAATGAATGCGTGTCCTCAGGTAACGTAACTGGTGCTATGTAAAGCGCTCTGATACCTGATTCAGTTCGGGTCTAGTTCGCGCTATATAAAACTCTGCAAAAAATAAAAAATAACTTCTGTCTTATCCGGATTACACTTAAGCTGATTGATCTTGAGCCAGTTGAAGACCTTCGTGAGGCAGGACTTGATCTTTGGTCCGTCAAAGTCAGAGCCTCTATCACAAGAGAAAATACGCTTAGTGTCGTCAGCATAAGAGACAATTTTTGTGCCCTCTTCTTCCACCATAAATGCCAGGGGGGAAGATAACTATTGAAGAGGGTAGGGCTAAGAATGGAACCCTGAGGGACACCAATTATTGTTGCTGGCACCGGCGAAGAAAATGGTGGGAGCCAGATGTCCTGGGATATGTTACCCAAGTAGGAGGACATCCACGCGAGGGTGGTCCCACCCAGGCCGATATTTTTAAGTTTGTTTAAGAGTCTCCCATGTGAGACCGTATCAAAGGCCGCTGACAGACTATATGAAACAAGCATTTACAATGCAATAGGGCTCGCAGCATTAAAGTTTGAGTTATTGGCATTGTGTATGACAATGCGTTGCATAAAATGTGTAGCAAACTTTGAATTGGTGAGCAGTGAGTGTGTGTGCAAGAGTATGCTGTTCTTGAAAGCAGTGTGGTAGAGAGTGCAGGAATTTGGGTGACCTGAGCAATGTGGATGATGCACCTCACGCACGGGGCTGATACAGTTATTATTCATACAGCTCTGATGATGTGCACTCACTACTCTGCACTCACTACTCACTACTCTGCACTCACTACTCACTACTCTGCACTCACTACTCACTACTCTGCACTCACTACTCTGCACTCACTGCTCTGCACTCACTGCTCTGCACTCACTGCTCTGCACTCACTGCTCTGCACTCACTGCTCACTACTCTGCACTCACTACTCTGCACTCACTGCTCACTACTCTGCACTCACTACTCTGCACTCACAGCTCACTACTCTGCACTCACTACTCTGCACTCACTACTCTGCACTCACTACTCACTACTCTGCACTCACTACTCTGCACTCACTACTCTGCACTCACTACTCTGCACTCACTACTCTGCACTCACTACTCTGCACTCACTCACTACTCTGCACTCACTACTCTGCACTCACTACTCTGCACTCACTACTCTGCACTCACTACTCTGCACTCACTACTCTGCACTCTGCACTCACTACTCTGCACTCTGCACTCACTACTCTGCACTCTGCACTCACTACTCTGCACTCACTACTCTGCACTCACTACTCTGCACTCACTACTCTGCACTCTGCACTCACTACTCTGCACTCACTACTCTGCACTCTGCACTCACTACTCTGCACTCACTGCTCACTACTCTGCACTCACTACTCTGCACTCACTACTTAGGGCATGTGTGTGCCACATGTGCACACATGCACGATTCAGGGGTGCAACAGGGTGTCAATGTGACACCCTGCCACCCTTGAATATGCTCCCACTATTACCGATTCGGTATTTACCGAATCGGTAGTAGTGAATGGTTTCCCATTCATTCCAATTGGAAGGTATTCCTTATTACCGAATCGGTAATAACAAATATTACCGAATCGGTAAAATTTACCGTTTTTTTTTACTACATTCTATTTACCGATTCTTAAATACCGAATCGGTAAAATTCGGTATTTAGGATCGGTAAATAGAAATTACCTACATCTAGCCCTTAGTAATCCTGATTAGAGGAGATAACAACTCTGGCCGGAGCAGTCACTTTTTCTTTCCTCAGAGAGCGCAGGTTCTCACCTGCAGGGAGTCAGAAAACGGTCTGTGGTAACAGCCTTATCTAAACAAGTCAGCCAGCACATTAGCAGTTGGTAAGTTTCCAGGGGGCACCTCAAAGGTGCCCTCTGGGTGCATGTATTAATAAATCCATCACTGGACTCAGTGTGGGTTTATTAATACAAGATGTTTGATACCAAACATCTCTAGTTTCAGAGAAGCAATCATGTAGCCAGGAAACTCGTAAATACCAGTGTTCAACACATGTACTCAAAAATGTCTTCCCTGTTCATTTGTAATATCGGAGAATCAACTTTGACATCACAGGGGCATATCTGCTCATGCAGATATACACACACATGTAGTATAGAGCACCCTGCCTTAGGGCTGTAAAGCCTACTGTAGGGGTGACTTGCCTATACTGCATACAGTGTCTGCAGGCAATGCACACAGGAGGTGTGCCATGTTGTGTCTATACTTCTCTGCACCATGGCAGCAGCCTGCAATGGCAGTTTGCATGTTGGTGCTGAGGGGTCCTTTAGGGTGGCACAGTACATGCTACAACCCTTAGGGACCCTCTTAAGCCTCCTTGCCCTAGGTGCCAGGGGTACCATTAACAAGCAACATACAGGGGGTGTTAAAGGTATTGCCAATTGGGGGAACAATTGTACGGTTTTAGGGAAAGATTTACCTCTGGGGACCTGGATCGCAGGAACCCGGTCCACTTCTGTCTAAATGGCATCAGGTGGCAAGCAAAAAGTAGGGGTGACCATGTCAAAATGGGGCACTTTCCTACACACGTGTAAACAGGATAACAAAAAGGCAAGTACTATCGCAGTTTGTCAACATTGTGACTGCTTTATTCCAACTAACAACACTGTACATTAATGTCCCTGAAACCTGTTCTGTTCCTCTCTCTTCCCCAGCAAGTTCCCAATTACAACTTCATACCATAGGGAGGTATGGAGTTTGTTTGGTGGCATAAAAGACAGACACACTTTAACTGTAGATAGTAAAGAGCGTGAATAACAGCAGAAGAACCAGTCCTTCCATCCAAGATGAACAATGCAGTCCCCATAGCAAAGGGTCCGTTCAGGGGCTGTCTGAAGGAACTCTGGCCTCAAGCTTGATAAATTGCAGGGCAGCACCGAATAGAAAGTTAATAGCCCACCTTGTCCATTTAAATTTTTAAAAAGGAGCCACACCATGAGGAAATGCTTCATATTGAGCGGCAATTAAGAATAATTTTTTTAGTAGCCAGTTAACTTTTAAGCATTAATACAGAGACACTATACAATTTGCATGTATTTAAGAAAAGTCACTCTCGTTCAACAAATGCAGCTAGTATTACACAACTGTCTAGATACTGATGCTATACGCTGTACTGTTAGGACATAACCACTAACAGTCAGCTGATCAAATAGTTATTCACATTGCGACAACAGCGCACTGTAGTTGTGAAATTTGCAAATAATGAGTGACACTCCTTCAGCACTGCTGCAATTGCTGAAAAGAAAGGTGTGGTGTGCACATCATGGCAGACTCCTTACTCTCTCCTTCAGGGGAAAGCTTTGTAGCTTTTGCTGTTATCCATGAACTGGATTCTCTCAATGGGACTTCAAATTCATTACCAGCCCCCCCGGTTCAATGTGTTGTGCAGCCATCTTTTTCCTGTGCAGTCTAAAGCAACACCCCCAACATTCATTGTGTTGTGCAGCTACCTTTTTCCTGAGCTGTCTAAAGCAATGTGATGAGGTAAGAATAGGATTTAAAGCACTCTTTACAAATGCGTTCGAAGCAAGTCGGGTAAACGCGTTTTAATATACAATTTGCATGTATTTAAGAAATGTCACTCTCCTTCAACACATGCAGCTCGTATTACACAACTGCCTACAGACTCGTGCTATACGCTGTCCTGTTAGAACATAACCACTAACATAAACAAAGAATCTATAGGCGGGGGAGAAAAGACAGCACAAATGGAAACTTACATGAACAAGCATTACAGTCCCCGTTCCTTCCGCGCGTTCAGCCGAGCCCTGTGAAAGCAGCGAGCGCGTTCGCGTGCACGTGCTCATTTCGAATCGCCTCCAAGGCGATGCGCGCGGCCAGGAATGTCTCCTTGAAAGGAGACACGGCAACAATAAGTTATCGGCGGAGACGCGCTTCCGCGCGTTCAGCCGAGCCCTAAAAAGGCTTAACTGAGCATCCTTTAATTTTGATCGTTTGAGGGAACAGGAACCTCTTGTGAAGGATAGTCCGACTGTTTTCTGATGCTTAAGGTATCACACTCTTGCAAAGGATTTGTTGACTCAAAACTTTGGGTGTTGGAGCATGGATTGATGGTGGGTGATGACAACGGCTCCATTCAGTTATCTTCTATTTCTTCTCTAGACGAGGCTACAGGAACTGAGTCTCCAAACCATTGTAGAATTCTTTAAACAATATCTGTCCCTTGTGGCTGTAATAATTGGAATGTAAACGTGTTACCATGTGCTACTGTACAGGGATTAATTTGTAAAAAACATTAGTGCCAGGGCCCTTGTCAGGAGGCTGCAGCTTACACCACCCACTGCCCCCGCCAGCCCTTGAATGACAGTAGGCACACAACTAATAACTATGACACTGCTACAACTGTGACGATTCAGAATTTTATTATACATTAAATATGACTAATACTTGCCGTCCAATCTATTCTTATAGCGTGTGGTGGCAAGTAGTAGCCATGTCTAATGTATATTCAATTTTAAACTCCTGTTGCTGTGCTCAATACAAAATTAGACAGACAACGCCACCAGGTGGCAGGCTGTCAGAAGGGCTGGTGTTGACAAAAAAAGTGCCAGTGCTGAGCACTGGAAACCACTTGCTCAAATTAAGCTCTGCTTCCATAGCATTGTAGCTGTTCATGACCACCTACATTTATATGAGCTGTGTGGCAAACGAGGATCTTTTCCTTTATGCAATTTATTGAACACATTTCATTTTGTGAAGGCAATCAGTTCAGTTTTTAGAGAGAAGGGTTCTGTCTTGCCCCTGTCTTTACTGACAACTCATCGTTTGCTCTTGTTTTCATCTGATTTTTGTTTTCTTGTAGTTTAATTGCATGTATTTAGTGCTTATTTCCCATGATTAGGCACTAAAGCATTTTATGGCGAGTAACACACTACTCCAGAACGCTAGGTTGTGGTTATTGATTATTGGATTAGTCGTGGCCTCTCAAGATAAAGCTTTCTATGTATTTATTCCAGTTTATTTGTGGTAGATTAATAGAAATTAGATGCGATCAATAGTGACCGCTATGTGTGTTCATACACAGTTGTGTTTCATTTGTGCTGTACTTGCCCTGACCCTCACTTTGCACTACTCTGTAAGGTACTGGAATAGTGTGACCTAGAGGTAAAGAATGTAAGTAATGGTAATGAATAACAAGCATTGGCAAAGCCAAAAAGCCACACCTTTGGGACCTATTGGCTTTGCCAATGCTTTTTGGCAATGCTGTACGGCATTAGCAAGATGCTGTGCAGCATGGTCAAACTCATTTTTTTTTTAACTGGCTTGTAATTTTGTCGCTGCTTATATGATAGCATATGCATGCTTCCAACAATAAACATGCATGGCTACAAAATGACGCAAGCACCTTTCTTTATTTACTGATCTGAGGTTGATGGCTACATAAAACAAGCATTGAAAATGCAATAGGTCTCGCAATAGAAGAGTTTAACTTTTTTCGTTTTGCAAATGGATGAGTGGCGTTGCGTGGATGAGTGGCGTTGCGTGGATGAGTGGCGTTGCGTGGATGAGTGGCGTGTGAGAGTGGCGTTGCGTGTGAGAGTGGCGTTGCGTGTGAGAGTGGCGTTGCGTGTGAGAGTGGCGTTGCGTGTGTGAGTGACGTTGCGTGGGTGAGTGGGGTTGGAATGCAATAGGTTTCGCATTAGAAAAGTTGTAGTTATTGGTCTTGTAAATGACAATTTATTTATTTTTTCGTTGTTAAAATTGCTAAATTGATGGCTTTGTCATTTACAATGCCAATAGTTATAACTTTTGCGAATGTGACACCTATAGCATTTGGAATGCAACATGTTTTGTATTTATGTGACTTATATGGCAGCTCTGGTCGTTATGCTACATCTCTAGATAGTTTTATCTTTCGCAAATGTGACACCTATTGTAACACAATATGTGTTGTGAGTGAGGGTGAGGGGTTGAGGGTGAGTGAGGGTGAGGGGTTGAGGGTGAGTGAGGGTGAGGGGTTGAGGGTGAGTGAGGGTGAGGGTGAGTGAGGGTGAGGGTGGGTGAGGGTGAGTGAGGGTGAGTGAGGGTGAGGGGTTGAGGGTGAGTGAGGGTGAGGGGTTGAGGGTGAGGGGTTGAGGGTGAGGGGTTGAGGGTGAGTGAGGGTGAGTGAGGGTGAGTGAGGGTGAGTGTGGGTGAGGGTGAGTGAGGGTGAGTGAGGGTGAGTGAGGGTGAGTGAGGGTGAGTGAGGGTGAGTGAGGGTGAGTGAGGGTGAGGGTGAGGGTTTGAGGGTGAGTGATGGTGAGTGAGGGTGAGTGAGGGGTTGAGGGTGAGTGAGGGTGAGTGAGGGTGAGTGAGGGTGAGTGAGGGTGAGTGAGGGTGGGTGAGTGAGGGTGAGTGAGGGAGGGTGAGTGAGGGTGAGTGAGGGTGAGTGAGGGTGAGAGGGGGTGAGAGGGGGTGAGTGAGGCTGACTGATGAAACCCCTCTCTGATACTTGTTGATCTACTTCTGGGAAAGCTTACCTCCACCAGACAACCCAGTGTGTGCTGCACAAGAAGTGTCCTCACTCTCACACTTAATTTCCTTCCCTTGGGCCCACAACAGGGTCTTGACCTCCAAAGAAATCATCAAGTCTATTCCATTGTGTATTTGTTCCTACTGTAAAGCATAAGTATTACACACTGGTTCAGTGCTTAATTTCTATGCATTTAAATTGGGATTCCCCACTAGTGTCCATGCTCATAACGGTGGTAAAAAAATTAATTTAAAAAGAAAATAACGAGAATACAAAGTGAAAGCATCTCCAGCAGAAATTCTAGCAATGAGACTGTTGAGGGTAGCTCTCTTTTCACCTGTGAAGCCGAGATTTGTCGGTATTTGACAACTTTCCTTCACATAATTTTTCAATCACACACAAGTTCTTTCGGGAGTGATGTTGGAGAGCATTCTTTGTCCTGCTACAAATGTACCATTGGATTTAAGCCTTGGCTGGATTGGACCAGTTAAGAACATTACCTATTTCTCCCGTACCAATTTCAGTGTAGTTCTGGCAGTGTGCTTGCAATTTAGCACATATATGCAGGCCATTTAACTTGTCGGATGATTTTAAAGGTTTTGTACATCAGAGCTTTTATTTGTAATTTTATAGCACAGTCTAAAATAATTGTCACAAGTTGCGGGGTGGTAGTAGTATGTGTTAACTTAAATTATTTTGGTACATTTTAATTCTGGATCATAAGCAGCACCACTCTAATTATGCAGCAGTGAAAACATATGTTGCAATGAATGGCAAATTGCACTTCAATTCCTGCTGACTTTGTAATCGGAGCAGTGGTAGTTCAGAGAGGCACAGGCGCATGAACTGTGCAACGTAGGGGACAAAAATATCTTAACAGGCAGTTGCAATAGAAGTAGGACAACTGGCACGTACCCATTGTCAGTACAGTACATAGCGTTGCTAAGCAACGAACAGCACGAGACGGCTTGTACAAACCGCTCATCAGCTGTTTACAGTTGCAGCACAACGATCAAGCAGCCTCCCCTTTCTCTAAACGTGATCTGACATAGCAATAAATTAAACAAAGAGACAAAAAGGGGACAAAGTAAAGGACCGCAGGACAACTGTGAAAACTCCCCTAACTACACTGGTTACCTAATAAGGGTTTATTATACTGGGCAATTGGACTAGATATTAATCTAATCAGGTAAGAATGTCAGAGAATAACATGCAGGGCACAGTTGATGTCTCCCTTAGCCAAGATACCTTTTAAAAGTTACTTTGAAGGGCAGCTTAAATCTTCCCTAAAAGAGGCGGTTGAGTCTGTACTTGGTAACAAACCAAGAGATACAACAGCTGAAGAAGAACCCTCGATACCTTCACAAGAGGAAATCCCTCCGTCTAAAAGACGTGATAAGGCCTCAAGGTTCGGACACCACTCTGATGAGGCACACGGCGTTGGCCGCCTGAGCGCTGCAAGTGAACTAGAACAATCGGATAGCCGGAGCGCTACGAGTGACCATGGTGTCCGCAGCGGCACAATGAGAGAGCAGCCGTCTTGGTGCAACAAGCATGGGTGTCCCTCACAGCACAAAAGCAACGAGTAACTTTCATGGCACAAAGGACCAACGTTTTTTTTTTTATTACTGATGAGGAATATCCATTTGATATGGGCATGGGTGAAGAGGCAGATAAATATATATGACCCTGTGGAAATGTTAGACAATGATTTCCAGGATGAGGACCTAGAACCACCTTCTACTTCAAAAGTTACAAGGGACCCCTCAGGTGTCTATGTTTCACACGGCGGACAGGGGAGGGGGCGGAGCGGGGAGAGCGAGAGCGGCATGTGGGTGTGAAGAAGCCGGGCCGGGCAGGGGAGGGGGCGGAGCGGGGAGAGCGAGAGCGGCATGTGGGTGTGAAGAAGCCGGGCCGGGCAGGGGAGGGGGCGGAGCGGGGAGAGCGAGAGCGGCATGTGGGTGTGAAGAAGCCGGGCCTTTGAAGTGAAGCTAAGCTTCACTTCAAAGGTGTCGGAGGAATGCGGGCGGCTGTGCACGCGCTTTTAAGCTCAATGCACATGCGCATTGAGCTTAAAAGTCACGGGCACTGCAAGGAATCGCCACGATTCCTTGCTTCGTAGTTAAAGGTTGTTTGAGCCGCAATAGGCTCGCAAGCTCGATGCGCATGCGCATCGACAGGCGAGACCTAAAAAGGAAAAGTAGTAGCAATAAAGTGTTGTTTTTTTAATACAGTGGGGCTGGCAATTTGCTGCCTAGTCCTCCCCTCCAAAGCCCCCTCAAAAAGATTGTAGTCGGGTGCAACCCAGAAGCAATTATGGGGGAAAGCACAGGTGATGTGCAGGGGAGGGGAAAATCAGCACACCAGGGACAGCAACAAGGAGGACAGAGGGGGTAGCACACACGCTAGAAAGTACAACCGAGAGCAGCAAGTCAGGGAGTTTGCTAAGGGGCTGCAAAGCACACGAGAAAGAGAGAGTAAGAGCTTGCAACACCGTGGAGACAGAAACACAGAGTGCAGGGGAATGAGGAACTGGGTTTTGACGGTGGTGGAGAAGCACAATAGGGAGCGAACTGGCAAATACATGCACTCTCATGGAGTGCTTAAGCAAAAATATAAAAGAAGTTCCCCAAAAGTGAGCAGTGGAAGGATAGAAGCCAGCCAAGCAATGAGATAGTAAGTAGGCTGTGCTACAGTGACTCAAACACAAGATTGGCAAACTGGGATAAGGAAAGCTATAGAATAAGAAGAAAGCAATTGACAGCGACAACAACACCAACCGAGGGGAATCAGTGAGCTTCTGTGAGTTCTTAGCAAGCCCAAAAAAAGTATCTTTTTCAACCAGAGAGCTTACGTTGTCTGGCGGGCTCATCTTAAAAATGAGCAGAATATAAAGTTTGAATCAATCTCAACCACTGGCGTCTCTCTGGATAATGTTCCAGTCATGTTTTTGTTCACAGTGCCATTACATTCATGAACCAGCCATGTGCAAATCAGTCTTAGTTTCACTCAGAAGAAGCAGTACAGCCGGAACTGTCAGATCGCGTCTCTTCTGAACAGGGTCCTGCACAAGGAACTCCCGTTTCTGTTGGGTTGCTTTGGGCTTCATCAATGAGGTGCAACTAGAGTCCTAATGGCACAACAAGCAGGCAACCCATGCTTTTTCATACCCACGTCTCTGAGGGTGTCAGGACTCACAGGGTAAAATAAACACACAATGAAGTACTTTAATTAGTTATGACCACTGCCATTGTTCTAGGAATTATATTATGCCATTGTTGTTTTCTTACTTTGCAATTTCTGAGAGAAAGCTGTCATATGCAGATTAAAATTCATCCCACCTCAGCAAGAGAAGACCAGCTGAAACTGCCAGTCCACACCTCCTCTGAACAGGAACAGCAGGAAACCCAGATTGGTTTCTGCTTCATGGGGCATCATCAGTAATGTGCGGCTGGTTCATGGGGCGTTGTCGGTGAGATGTAGCTAGAATCCGTGGGGCACAGCCATCCCACTGGTGACTGTGATTAAATAAAGCATTCCATCCTTTACTCTTTGTTTTTCTCAATGTAACAATTATGGTGGTTCTACCCTGTTGGCATAATCCTGGTCAGTGTGCTTAGAACATACCCCATCACCATGTAGAGGATCCATTTGTGGACAGGGGGCCTGTACAATGGTAATGTGGTAAGTTTTTTGATAGAAGGGGATCAGAAGAGCATCTGTGAAACTTTTATTTTCTGTATACTTTAATAAATCATATTATGTTGTGCAGAAAAGAGCGGCCGGTTTTCCAACTTAAGACCTATTTACTTCCATGTGCTGGTGAGAATGTGTGCTGGCAGTTGGATTCTTTCTGCCGCTTTTAGAGACCGAATTGTGCTTAGTAGGCTCCTTAATAAAGAATACTTACTTGGCCAGACGGCTGCCTGACATCATTTCCCATTCAAAGATTGCCATAAGTCACCCCCAGAATAGGGGCCGTCAAAATTATGGGTGGCAACAGCAATGACCACTTGCAGCAAGATGGTGTACCAGGGAGGTAGGGGACGCGGATGGGAAGTGGTTGGTGGGAACGCTTTTTGATTCCAGGCCCAACAAAAGGTCAATATGTGCTTCCATCTGGGGCATATTGTGCAGCCCGGGAATATCAGTGGGGCAGCGCCCAGCCACTTTAAAAGTGGCTGCCTAGAGTGGTGAAACCTCTTTTGCCAAGAGTCCTCAACAGCCCACCTTCATTACTCACCTAGAGCTGTGCTGTTGAAGCTGTTGGTCTTGTATCTGTTGGTGTTGTGGTCAGTAGTGCTGCTCGCCAGGCGTGTTCCACAAAGGAAACAATGAGGATCACCTGTAAATCTGGTAAAGAGATTCACATTTGTTACAGATGATCATGTTATGCTTTATCTACAATGCACACATTAGAGTTAATCACTATACAGTACCCCACTAGTCAAGGTGGGAATTGGGAGAAAGATCAATTTAAATAGATATGAGAGCACAGGCCACCCAACCTGTGTGTTGTTCACTGGAATCCCTTTCCAAGCACTGAGGTTTGGAGCATTTGTGACTTGATCACTCTGTGACTGCTACACACCTTTTTCAAACAATCAGTCTTGTCCAGTTTGCTGACATGGTAGCCCCTCTCTTGACAAGTAAACTCTAAGCAGACCTGGAAGTGTGGTGCCATTGAATGGTCAAGACCATCTTTTCAGTGATAGCCCATTTTAAAATACAATACCCTTTCAGGGGGGTTCGGAACGCCACACGTGATGGCTTTATTTTCTGGACTGCCATACGCAGTACAAGCAGGCTCGCTCAGCATCCATCTAAGCAGGGTTGGTACGGCAGCAACAGAATTGTGAGAAGGAACTAGCTTGAATATAAGACTTTCGATTCCCCTACAACGGTTCATCCATGATCCCTTGTGATTGGGACTCTGCCAAGGAAAGCATTGACAGTGTACTAACGACAAGAATCCACTGGGCTTGCATGGGTTTGGTATGCTGGAGAGTCAGTGATGGAAATAAGGTGCAAATCTCATATGTTTGGTGCAGATGAAGTGCTTAATCGGAGATCGTCGTTCTCTTTGCACCCTCCTCGGCGCTCTGTCTCAACGCAGAGGTAGTGACATTTTAGCTGCCTCTGTTTGTTTGTTGGACTAACTTGGAAAGCTCTGCAGAAATTTCCAAACAATGCTCGGGTGTAATGAGACGCTAATTGCCGCCTCCTAATAAAGCCTGTCTGATGAGGCTTATTTGCTCCAAGTAAACTCCTCGCTGTAAGCTGTCATGTTTGGATTCCGCTGACTGACAGCTTCGGCTGCGCGCGCTCTTCTCTGAAGTATTAACAGGCCCGCCGACAATGTTTATGGAGATAATAATATGCTACACAGACCTTTAAAATTAGAATTCCAAGGCTGCCAGGCTCCTTCCTCGACAGCGCTCGTACCGTTCTCCTAATGTTTTGAAAGCGTTTTACTTTAGGTTCTTCCTGCTTTCTAGAATCTGTTTATTTGCGTGATTTTGGTTATACTGCACCTGTGGCACAAATCTCGTCACATAAATATGTTCGAAATTTCTCTGAGGCAGACCACTATTTAAAGCGTCATGTAAATAACTCAACAAAAGTGGTTCTCTCTCTTCGCACGTTCACCAAAGCTTATGTGTGGTATTCCTATTGCGCACCAGAAGCAGAGTAGAACCCTTAAACTAATTATAAAAGGGCAGAATCTCCTAGAGCATGGGTACTCGCAAACATTTCCCCGGGGGCCACCAAGTACTCTCTGTGGCATGCCTGAGGGCCGTACCTATGCCAGCAGAGTGAGGGTTGGGTGATGAATGGTGGGCGTAGGGGGACATGAAGCAAATGTATGGTGTGCAGGGTCGGACCGGCCGTTGCGGGCACCTGTCGTTTTCCCAGTGGACCCGAGGGGTGGGGGTCGGTTTTTGTGCCTGTGGGGCCCAGTATTGTTATAGCGGGTAGTGCTGCAATATCGCCCACTGTAACAAAAGTAGTGCATTTCGCTAGCATCCCTCTCCCAGGGCTGGCCGGGCAGCAATCGCCGGGGCTGGTTGCTGATCCCAGTCCAGCCCTGATGGTGTAGACAACAAACCCAGCTTCACATGACTTCTGTCTGCCACCAAGGCCCTATCCTCATGCACCAAGAATTAAAGTCAAAGCATTAACTTCTAATGTAAACCGTGAGAGAGAAAGAGATACTCATCCGGTGGCCGAATTGCAAAATGTGAAACCAGAAAACCTAGCATCAGACCTGGCTTCCCACCTTGACCAAATGCGGGATCCTTGGCAATTGGTTAATTGCACCTTGCCTCCTTTTTCCTGATTATCACATATGAAAGTCCTTCGAAATACAAGAGTTCAGGAGGTGTGCTGTACAAAACCTTCCCTTGTGTTTTATTTAATAAACAATAATCCAATTATATAAGAACCAAGGCTACACACCTGACAAATGACTTGCCTCTTGGTTCACTAATAGCATTGTTTTCAGAATGAGGGCGGCATGAATGTTTCCAAGATCAAGTCTGAAAACTATCATGGCTAATAAATTCAGTGCTATAATCTGATCTATTAAGGTAAAACGCTCATGCATGTTAACAAAATACACTTCTTTGAAGTTTGCAGAGAGCGTGTGATGTTTTTACATGTTTAGTGAAAGATGTTTTTAAAACTAAAAGTGTTCCTAAAGATATGTTGTCTAGGACACCTTCATTGCTCTTTTACAGCTACTTTACCTGTGAATAATTGATGCCCTTTCACACCTTTCTAAATGTTCCCGCTCTGTTAAGTGAACAGCAGCCGTACTGCTGTTCACCAGGGGGGGCCTCAATTAAAGGTCAGTAGGGCCGCATACGGCCCCCGGACCGTACTTTGAGTATCTCTGTTCTACAAGCATCCATCAAAAGCCCTGTGCCACATCTCATAGTGCCAACACACTTCTGTTTATTGTTTTCTGCTGTTAGAAATGCTTTTCTTGAAAATTACAAGGCAAAATGGGGGTGTCAGTTACTTTTCGGAAGGCCGCAGGGCAGACATAGGTTACTGGGCTCTGGTTGCGGTGGTTCAGGTTGTATACAGTTGGTGTCCTGGGGCCCGTTATACTGTGGCTCTGTAAACTGAGCCAAGTACAACCATTTCCACACCTGACTCTCAAGGTTATGAAGGTGAGCAGGCATAGGCTTCTCAGGAAGGGGGTGGGGTGAGGGTAAGAGCTCAGAACTCACCAGTGAAACAAGACACAATCCCTTAATGTACATCTCAGTGCTTATTTTTTAGAAAAAGATATTGCTTTTAATCTTGACACAAAATGAAATCCTTCCCAATGTAATCAATCCACTTTCAGGGTTGTCATATGTTGCACTGAAAATCATTTTGTACTGTCCTCCCTCCCCTTCCATCATGGTAGCCATCTTCCCTTTGGCTGAGGTCAGAACCCCACTTCTGTTATCCCTCTTCTGCTATGGCATTTGCAAGGATTAGGCTCAGATGCAGACTGCTCACAGTTCTCATGGATTCAGCAGGGAACTCAATTCAAAGTATTAGGATGGCTTTTGTAACTCAAAGTCCTAAATGAGAGTAGCAGCTTCACCTGCGTGCACCTCAGTCTCTCTCGTACATAGGCTCAGCTAAGCCCCATGGTTACCTGTTGTTCCATTGTGGCCTGTCGGTCTGTGTAGCAAGAGCGAGGGGCGTTCCCACTTGCATGGAGTGGACTCCTCCGAAGCTATTCATCTCAGCAGCTGCTGTGTAAAGGATGATCTGAATTTTTCTGACTCGGGCAGGCTCCTGCAGCAGCTCCAGTGCTCAGCAGTAACCCTCGAAGGTTGACAGTGAACCGCGCTTCAGAAGGCAATAGTTGTGGCTGCTAGGGTGAGTACTCTTTGGGCATCGGGGCATTGTGACCACCAGGCCAGTTTAGTGCTTTCCTCTTTGGAGGTGCTTCGACCTTCCTGCCTGTTGTTGGTAGCAGCACCAATCACTTAGCGTGTGACAGGCTGCCTGTAAACTCTGGTTGTCACAGCCTGGCTCCTTATTTGGAGTTTCACAAGCACACACCGAGAGACCAGAGGGCCCATTCTCAACATGGGTCACTCCTTGATTGCTTTCTAAGTTTGTTAGCTCCCACTGGGTTCTCCTCTTGCTGGAAATGCATTGGTCCTCTTTTTCCTGGACAGTCTCTCCTCTTGCAGGAACAAGCACATTCCTTTCCTCTCTCAGAAGACAAGCAGGCAGCATTCTAGCTTCCTTAAGGCAGATCATCAGCTTTTCCATGACTTCCGGTTATGGCCCCTTACCTCTGTGTGACTGGTTGTCAACCCATCACCAGCTCTTCTAATGACAGCTCCTTCAGCTCTCTGTGGATCACTCCCTTCCTTAGTTAAACAGAACTTGGGACTGGAACAAAGTGGGAGGATTTGGATTCTACTTTTATTCACATTTTCTTGACAGGGGTGTGGATCCACTGTATCAAAATTCAGAAATGGTTTAGGGTAGTTCTCTTTCATCTTCCTGTCTCAGACTGCTCTCCAGACAGAGCATTTGTGTTAGGTGCTGATTCTTGCACCCAGTAGAACTGGGACTGTCTCCAAGCAGTAGCACCCACAACTTGGGCACAATAAAGTGTGCATTTTCTGCTACTGGCAGTCATCGGCCTTTCTGAAGCAGTAATCAGAGACAGACAAAGCCAGGCCTAGATTGGAAACTTCCACACCTTCAACAACAGGTTCTCATGGTCTGGTGTACCAAACTTCAACTCTACCAGCTACCTGCTTAGGAAAAAGTAATCAGTAGCTCCTTGCAAACAAAGTCTTCATGGATTTTTTAAAAGGAGCCACGTCTCCATCCTCCTCCACTCTTCTGTGAGTGGGTCTGCTCCCTCCTGCCAGAGGAATTAAACCAGCACACTTCCATTCTCTGGGGAAGCAATCCTCACCATTCATCTCATGCTATGCGAAGCCTGGGGGATCCGAAATATGTCCTAATACATATCTTTAAATATGGTACTCTGCCACCACTGCTTTACATGATAAACCGTGAACAGGGACAGTTGTCCACTGTTCACTATGTAAGAACGCTTGGCGCACTCCTTCAGTTTACAGGTCAGCTCCTGGACCTTGCATTGTCAGGTACAGGCCTAGGCGCCTGTGCCCACACTAGATGAGTGTGGCACCAATGCCAAAATGAAAAGTCAGAGTAGCAGTTTCACATGTAGCCGGACACTCAGGGCCGAGGAACATAGCTGTTTACCGTGCCGGTAACATTACTGTTCCCTCAGATGGCTTCCAGTTCCATTGAGTACAGTGATAAGAGGAAACGAAAGTAAAGTGCTCTACCATCAGACAAAATCTCAAGATTCTAAGCCTAACTCGCCAATGAAGGAACAGTGAGTGAAAAATGATAATCATGGATTACTGAGTCCCTAGTGGTAAACCTGGCCACTGGTGATCATTTGTACATCTCTGATGCAAGTACACTTAGCCCACCATGTTTCACTATCAGAGTTTACGCGATTCATAAAAGTCAAATGTGACCCTCCTGCAGGACAAGGAGGAGGATGCAACATACAATGCACTGGAGTGATAAGGCAAGGGCCCTTTGTGCGTATTGGACTCTGAGAAGAGTCAACCTCTTTGTTAATAGCCTCTGCTGGTGACTATGTTTTTCTAGAACAATGGCATGTGCTTTCGTTACTTGGAGGATGTAAAATAGTACATCCTGATCTGTTCCTCGCAGTAGAACTACCTACAGTTTCTGACACAAGACCCTCAACTCTGAAGAATTGTGGTTCTGCAGTTTGGCCTAAATTCTACCCAAATTGTATTACAAATACTCGGAAGTAGTTGCAGTACATTTCTTGGTACTGAGCCTAAGAATTTTGTTTGACTTAAACTTAGCTGTAAACGAAAACGCACTCATACTGTCTCCCTCTCTCCATAGCATGGTCATTTAGGAACATTTCAAAGGTGTTAGCTCTCAAGACAATCCTTATACATTTTCATGAGGGCCCTCAATGTTTTATTCACTTGAAAACATTGATGCCTTTTACTTAAATATTTTATATGAACTGTTTTGATTTTACTAGCATGATTTTTCTCCTAAGGCCTTTGTTGAATGGGAAAGATCCCCATTCTGATCCACTTTTACATTGTTTATTTTTACTTTAGGTTTCTTGTATTACACTGTTGTTCTGCTAGTACTCCGACTTTTGTCTTTTCTTTCTTGCCTTCAAATGCATATCCTTGCCTCCTCTCATTTTTTATGAGCAAGATTACTTAAAAACATGTTGGAAGAAAACACGCTACAATTTTGTTGGCAATGTAGCTTTTAGACTGAAAAGCTACTACTTTTGTAGCCCGATTTTTTCATCTTCTTCCAACAGTTTGATCTCCACAACAACAACTGCAATTTGACAGTGTTACAGCTTCACCTGTAGACGAGACTTGTCCGTATGGCTTTGCTTTCCCATAGTGTCAGAGCAAAAAGCTGCAGTTTGAGATTCCACTAGTGTCAAAGGATCTTAGTCTGCAGTGCTTTCCCATTAGACTTCTTCCTCAATTGATGGTAACAGTAAATACCTCAAATCTTGGTTAGGCCGGTTAGTTTCCCATTTGGTGAGCGTGTTATTGGTCAGCACTATGAACAGCACCAAGAGGCAAGACAGAGTAGAGACACTCTGCCTGGCTGTTTAAAGCAGAAACAAAGAAACAGGTTATGAAGGAGGCCTTGAGGTGAACATGGAATGAGGTAGGAAAACATAATGGAGCTTGAGAAACTTCAATATGTAATGAAATAGCTGGAAACTTGGTAACTTTCATTGGTGTCAAAAGTAAATCTCTGGATGGCCCTAGAACCCTCTTATCACCCAGTAAAGTGGGTCCTCAGAGACTTACATGATTGGAAGTCATCTTAGGCATAATCATAGAAACATTGAGTTCCTTTTAGTGTGCTTAATGTATGGCGGTTCAGTCCATTGTTTTCTATCCTGGTAGAAACAGCATCGCACACGCACACACACTCACACACCCACCCACCTCCTGTTCAGCATCACTGCAAACTTCTCTCAGATGTGCAGAACAGTTACGGAGGAGGAAGCACCACAGCAAGACACAAAGAGTATGGGCAGCAGTGCAAGCTTCCTTTCTGTACATGGACCAGTTACTACAGAGGTGGTAGCAGTGCACACCTCCTCCTGCAAAGAGCACATGCAGCAGCAGGTGAAACCTCCTTTAATGTGTGAGTGTTACATGCTCAACAATCCTACGTCTCAACACTACCATTACAGTGTACTGCACTAGAAAAACTAACATGTCTTCACCATGCACACACACATGCAACCAACATAAAGCTGGGGGCCATAGAGTCAACGTACTACTGTTCCAACTTCACTAAGCACAGCCAGGGCACTCACTTGTAAACATAAGAAGGTGACCACAGGGCAGAACCCTGTGCACCCACACCATATATAAACTACTGAAAAATGCACATTACATGTATTGCCTCACCGCTACTAACCTATACACACACACCGCCTCTCCTGCAAGCATCACTTCTTTTTTCATACATCAAAGTGACAAAGGCCAAATCGCTGACATCTATCACTCTCAGGAGAACACTTACACTATGCGCTCTCCTGCCATCAACACAGTCAGCAACGTGCCACTCCTTTCACCAGAATTACGGCCATCCTGTGCGCAGCCTCTTCTTGTACTGCAGTTTACAAGAGCATAGCCTGGATTACCCCACAAGCACGAATGGCTGCATGTAGAGCATGTTCACGCTTCCGTGCCCTAAATGAGCTAGGGATACTCTCTGAAACAGGTTCTTGAGCCTTGTGCATCAGTGCACCTTTAGATTGCTCAGCTCTTTGTCAAAATGCCTTTGCATATGTAGTGTTGGGGCGTGGGCGGGACCACAGGGGCGGTTGCCCCGGGCGCAACATTTTAAAAGAAAAGAATTTGGCAGCAGGTCTCTTACTGCTGAATATATTTTCTTAAAAAATGTGCCGTGGCACGGGTTAAGTGACGCAATACTTGCCTTGCCCAGGCACTGGCAAACCACGCTACGCCGCTGTGCATAGGCCAGACTGCCCAGATTAAGTGCATCTTTGCATACATGGACAGGCCAAAATAGCTGAAGGCAGAGACACAAAATGATACCCCCTTCCCTGCAGAATGTGGCGAGGGGCCTCTACGTCTCCCATATCTCCCACACATCCATTTACCTTGGGCTTGAAGAGTTGGCTGCCCGCCGGCGCGTTGGTGCCCCCCCCCGCCCCGCAGGGGCTGCAGAGGCCTGTGCTACCTACGCCCCTGGCTGAAGGTCCCCATCGGTGCCATAACACCATACCATGATACATAACGCAAAGTGTACATCCATTTAATCTCAATATTCCCTCCTTATTCGGTTCTGTTCACGAGAGTGTGTTCTGGCTGCTTTCGAATCCTCTCTTAAAACAATGAATCTCTCTGAAAAACATTTTATTACAAACTAAAAAAGAAACACCGTGCTGCGCTGGACTTTGCAGAGGAAAGGCGTGGTGCGTTCAGCCAGTCAGGACAGGGTGTGCATGGGAAGGGATCCTAGGCAGCGCTTACTAGGCTTTATCCAGCTTTCTTAGGTCTTAGACTAAATTAGAGGTTGCGCTTCAGACTTCCCGTATTCAGCACAAATGTATAATTATGCGAACAAAACACAGAAACACAAAGGCGGGGCTGATCTGCAGCGAGTGCACAGAGAGGTCACGAAGCGTGTAACAGTAATACTGTGCGACCAAAGATTGAACAAGCATTGGCAATGCCAGTAGATCAGGCTTTAAAGGAACGCTGTGTGATAATGTGAAGCATTACAATTAGCATGAGAATGGAAATGTGTTTGTGTAGAAGGCAAAAAACTGTAGAATGATATTGGTGTAGGTTAAAAGGCAAGGTGACAGTTGCGCTGTCAAGCTAAACCTAAAAATCCACGTAGGTTAATTATCTAGTTATCTAAGAAACTTTACTAGCATTGCAATGCCATGTATGTGCCCCAGAAAGATCAAGCTCAGACAGCCGGATACATTTACAAAATGATCACAGCTGTGTGTAGGGGAAGCACTTTTTTTGTCAAAGCATACATCTTCTCCTCAATCAAAATATGTACTCCTGACTCCCAACATGTGGGCGGAGCCAAAACACCTCTCCTGGTGATTATTACATAATTGTCTGTCAACCGCTGTGCTATCAAGCCAAACCATAAAAAGAAAATGCTATGCCACTATTGATATCTGGATTGAGCACAGATTTAATGTGATATTAATAACCCCTCCCACAGAAAGGAATATTGGTGCATGAAAATATGTCGACAGAATCACATCCTTGCCCCTTAATAAGGACATTACATATCGATGGAATTCAGTAGTAACCCCCCCCCCCCCGTCCCCCCAAAACACTTCAATAACATATACTACAGAACATGTTCTAGTCCTGAGATTTTGGAACGATTTGTGCTGGCTGTTTTGCAGTTGCTAATACTCCTCAAGCTTGCAGTCCATATTGGATTAAAGTCTCCAAAAAAGCTTGGAAATGGTAAATGTGGAAGATTACTCTGCGGCAGGTCTAATCGCTACCTTCTAAAGAATAATGACTAAAATGGGTCTTCAGTGTAAAGTAAATAGCAAGGCCCTCTAGTGGGTTGTGTATGATATAAATCCTAAATCATTGTAAGAGCCACAATTGAAGAGTGAGTGAAATAATATTCCAGTAGAGAGTGAATGGTGTCCCATTGGGTAGTTATTAGTATAAACATCTAATGGGCTACTGAAAGAATAAACCCCTCACTAGTAGTGAATATTTTGAACCCCCACAGAGAGGAGGATGGTATAAACATCTAATGGGCAACAAATGATATTAACCTTCCCACATTTTGTTCTGTTTTCCGGACCATATCATGTTGGGTTGTTCGGGGCTCATCTCTGAGCTCTGCTCGTTAACATTTAGATGACTCCTTTTATTCAAGTAATTCATTCTTGCAGTGCCTCTCTGATGTCATACGCAGACTATATTTAACTTGTGATGCGTCTCCAAGGGGATACATTTATTTTTCTGCTTAATTTCTGTACATGTTTATCTGATGTAGCCCTTTGGATTAGTGCCAGCTGGACGAATCTTAACTTAGGCAAAGCAGGGACCCTAATGTGGGTGATCCATCTTTTTAGAAGTCCTCCCATTGGTGGTCCTCAACTCCGGGTCCTTCTCTCACTCCTTGTAACTCTGCTAAGAATCTGGGTATCTTTTTTGACTATACCCTCTCCATTTCTGTCCAAATTAAAATAGTTGCATCCGTCTGTTTTTATTGGAGTGCTTTATAAAATCCTCCATCTCCTTCCCAATTGTCAGAAATCCATAGTTCATGTGCAACTCTCTTTATCTGGGTTTCACTTCATGCCTTCTGAAGTGATTTGTCTAGCATGCTTCACTTTATTTTTTTTCAGACGTCTTCCTTATTTAGCATGCGTCCAAAATAGTCATGCACTGTCTTTTGCAAGACATATTGGGCCCGATGTAGGTAATTCTTATTTACCACTTCTTAAATACCGAATTTTACCGATTCGGTATTTAAGAAGTGGTAAATATGAAGGGGGAGATGTAGGTATTTCAGAATCTGTAAATACCGAATCGTTAAGATTCGGTATTTACCGATTCTGTAAATACCGAATCGGTATTGCCCATTGATTCCTATGGGCTTTGAAGCCCATAGGAATCAATTGGAAATACCGATTCTGTAATTACAGAATCGGTAAAATTACCGAATATGCAAGGGTGACAGGGTGTCACTTTGACACCCTGTTTCACCCCTGTTCCTGGCTTGTGTGCCATGTGACACACAGACATGCCCTTAGGGCATGTCTGTGTGCCACATGGCACAGGTGTACATGCACAGATGTGCATGTACACTGGAATTCGTTATTTACCATGGAATAGTATTCCATGGTAAATAACGAATTCTAAAGGCCCTGTAGCACTGTTTAAAGTGCTACCTACATAAGAAAATACAGATTCGGTAATTTTACCGATCGGTAATTTTACCGAATCTGTAAAATTACCGATTCGGTAAAATTACCGAATCTGTATGTTTTTCAAAGCCCTACATACCAATGTCCAAATATCGGTCGAAAACGGCCGAAAATCGGTATTTTCGGCCGTTTCCGACCGGTATTTAGACACCTACATCTGGCCCATTGTTATCATAGAGTAGACTTTGACCCACCCATTCCATACTATTGGTTGACTTCATTGTCACTGTCATTTGCTTGCTTCTTATTTGTTAACTGTGTGGGCTTTCCTTCCACTTCTTGTGTTTGTCCTACCACTGGAGCATTGATGCATTACTATGTCCTTCCACTGCTCACTTTTTCAGGTGCTACTTTTTCCTTTGTGTAAGCAGTGCATGTGTTTTCCTGCTGTCTCTCTAGTGTGCTTCTCCCCATCGAGCTCTGTGTTTCTCTCGTTCACCCATGGTTTTCTCTCCCACTCTCCCCACATTGCTTTCTCGCCCATGTGCTTTCTCACAGCCATCTCCCACATTGCCTTCTTTCACCCATTTAATCCACCCAACCCACACACCCATGTAAAGAAAAAAAAACATCCATGTCCAAAGCTTTTTCTTTGACATTCCTCAGCCATGCCACAAGCATTAGGGATACTGTGCCTCATGTCTAAAACCATTGGCAAAGGCAATATATCCCAAAGACAAGACCTACTGGCTTTGTCAATGCTTCTTCGGCAGTATCACCACTTCTTCCTCAGCTTCATTTGCTCCAGGTGCAGCAGCATATCATATTTAAAACACTTTGCTTCTGTAAACGAGCCTTCTATGACTGTGGCCCAAATTACATATAATATAACTCAAGATCTGTGTTTCTGCAAGTCTGGTGGACTCTTCTTCTGAGACTCAACTGTCTATTTCCAAGACCTGCAACCATGCTTTCTCCAACCTGGGTCCGAAAGTATGCAATGACCTCTCATCTCGTCGCTGTCTGTTCCTTCCGTAAACAGCTAAAAACCCATCTGTTTCCATCAAGTCGCTGTTTATAATTTATGTCTTCTATTTTTTCGTTTTCTGCTCAGCATCAAGACACCCCTTGGGATAACAGCATGGTATAGAGAACTCCTCAATCAATCAACCAATCATGGCTGTCAGTAGATGATTAACTTTGCTGTGGTTTTTGTCACTTCCCTCGAGGTTTATGTTTGTTATGTGTCTGTTGAGTGGACAATATTCCATGCATCTCTGTGTGCATATATAATGCCCTGATGCATTAAGTGCACGGTTTGACAAAGTACATTGAACCTGCTGCAGGAACTGATGTACACCCTTAGAAAACCATGTTGGTTTAATAATAAAGATTCCAGCCACTAAATGTGCAGCTGGCCACATGCCATTGGGCAACAATAGAGGGGTCAGTCCATGTGGCCCTGATTCTTAGTTGTCTCGGAAAGGGTGAGTTATTTGCTGTACATGGTAAGTGCTGACAAAATCGGGTTCTCTGCTTACCAGATTAACTCCAATTTAGGTAATTCATGACAAATTACAAATGGAACTGGTGCTTACTGCACCGAATTCTGCATGTATCCAAATTTACTTCACATTTTTCCCACCTGAAAATTTCAGCAGGTTTGACAAGGGAAAGGAAGTGGGGTTTGGTGTTTGCCATAGTGCTGGAAACAGTGTTTGCGCAGGTATCGGAATTTACCAGCCCACTCATAATCAGAACCCTAGTGTTCCTCTCGGGCCTGTGGTACATAAAGTCTATTTTTCAGGAGGCTAAGTCGAGCTCAAGGAAGAGACATACTTTTACGCATGTATTTCCTTTTCCATTTGTAGTTTTCCAAATAATTTTGAGGATCTCTTCCTCCTTCCCGCCATTATCTGAGTCTTGACTATACTCATATGGCCTATCAATCCAGTTAGCCTGTCTTTTGCTGTGTTACATTTTTAGTTTGTGTTCTATGTAGTCATTTGTAGAGTCTCTGCAGGCCTGGGCCCTTCATAGCATTTGCTGATGAGCTGAGCAGAGAGTAATGTATTTTTCCCTGAGGGGTGGAGTAGCACGTGGAGAGTTGGAGAAAGCTTAAGCGGGATCCGTCCACAAAGAACTATTCAGAGGCTCTGGAGCAGGGTGCCCAATAGGTGGGCTATTAAGGAAATCCCCTTAATTGTACATATTTAAACTCAGTGGAACTAAATTAAGTGGTCAAAGTACATCCTGAAAACCTAGCATGGATCCACCCATATTAAACCTACATTTGGTACTCCTGCTCTTGGGGAAACTTCATCGCATTTTAATGGATCTACTATAGCAATGTGCTAGGCCTTTTAGCAGAATGTATTTTGGATAATTCACAAATATTACATTCATTAATATCTTCTACTGAACAAACCAATATTTACAAAGAATATTCAAATACCATAAAATCATCAACTATGTATCCCAATTGAACTGTGAGAAAGTGTTTGAGCTGTTTAAGGCAAAGCACATGAAATCTGTGACTTCATCTCCAGTAACCTAGACTTGTCTCACTATGTTTGTATTAAAGTCTAACATTTTCATAAGATTTGCCTTGGCTAACAATGAAGAAAATCTTCCTGAGTTTAGAAAATGCATTTAATTTTATAGTATCTGAAGAAAAGAAAATGGAAAACAGAGAAAATGATTCTTGAAAATGTGCTGAATAAATAATGTATCTTTATCCATAGGAGAAGATGCTTTTTGAACCTGTAAAAAATAAATGTGCAACTTAAAAAAGTAGTAGGCTTTCATGCCTAATGAGCTACTACAACTAGGCCTGAGAATTATTTGTTGACTTCTGATTGACATTAAAAATAAATGCCTTTCAGAGACTGCTGACCTAATCCTCTAATTGTACAACCGTTCATCACTTAAAAATGTGCTGCTCTATGATAAAAAGTATTTGTTTTGCTTCCTCACACCACATCATGTATTTCTTTTGTTTTCTCACACCATATGATTTTCTCATTTCACTAAGCAATGTACTCTGCTATAGTTTATAATGAATAGGATATTAGTAAGTTTGAACTTTATGAAAGATTTTGGTTCTCATATTCTCATTAAAACATACTGATAGAAATGTTTCATTGCTTTAAATGAGCTTTTTGGACACAAAATGGGATACTGACAACAGATAACAGAACAGGCCTGCACAAAGGTTTTCATGAGAACCTTTCCTCGTGTATCCAGTGCAAGAAATTTAGAAACTTCTAGATAACTGCTCACCGGTGTGGATGCCTACCGTGGGAAATGGGAGAGGAGAGACTACAGACCATTGGAAGACCTGTTTCCATTGGACAAGGATGACTTAACCGTGCTGAATGTTGCAAATGTTTTTGTGCTTTCATATATACGTGTTCCTAGTTAGAGAAAAATCAATCTTCCTCTCGATTCCCTTTTCCCATGCCACCTTAATTTTCAATGCTTTATGCATTATTTTTCGCTATTCTGATTCAGATTGCGGTGTACTACTGCAATGATTTCCTATTATCCTCATCCTTTGTACAAGTTGCTACTGAACTACTTTTAATGGGGAGTTCATTTCTTTAGTTAACTAGATGCTCTAGAATCTTGCTCTTTTCCAAAAGAACTCTTTATTGGTTCTTATTTATGTTAGGACTCTTAGAATAAGATAGGGACTATTTCCTTTAAGGAACATGCTGTCTATTATATGCTGACTTTAACAAAACCTTTTTTTGATATTTCTGTAAATTGGCTAACCTGAATAAAAATAACAAAATCAATACTCATTTCTTAAAGAGCTATAAAGCCTTAAAACTATTCCAAACCTCTCATCATTGACTGAAAATTAGCATTATGAAAGTTGATGGTTATATATAATAAGACATTTATTGCAGCTCCATTCTACTACGGTGGCCAAGTACCGTCGGCTGGGGAAGAGAAGAAATGCCCAAGATAAGAGGCTTTTATCGTAAGTGCTTGGGTGCATTTACAATTACCATCCACTTACCCTCTAAAAATGTTGGGCGCTAACACTCTCAACTCCCCATATTTGGTACACCTTATCTTTACTTCTCTCAAGCACTCAGATTAGGAAGAAATGTTGAACTTTGCTGCCAAAATTAAAGCATCTCATTGCCTCTAGATCAATTATGGAACAATTTTGCAAGAACTTACAAAACGCATGAAGTATGCCTCCCTTCTATATGAAAGGGTCCCTGCCCCCTTGATAAATGAACTCATCACCTCTTGTTTTGAGAAACCATAGGCCCGAATGCCATAGCCAAATACTAACCAATATGTAACATACTCCAGCAAAATCATGACAAGGAATGTCATGAGACAAAGTCATGAATACGTAGAACAAAAGCAACTCCTTCAGGATTATCAGTCTGGGCGAATGCTCCCTTCTAAGCATAGAAGAACTTATCCTCTTCTTTGATGAAAATAAGAAAACAACCCTTATTCTTCTCAGCCTTGAGACGCATCACACAGTGGCTACTGCAGACCTCGGAATATTAATGGGAAGTCTCTGGTAATGGATGAGGTAACAGTAACTACCTGGAGTCGATGATGTATTTTTGCTTCAGGTATAGACTGGGTCACTGGGGTTATATACTGTGACATTGTTGTGACAATGTTGTGTCACACAGATCATTAATCTCTTGTCTGTTGTTCAGTATCTGCCTTGACATACATGACAGGGAAATGACGGACGTTTTCATAAGGCCAGGTAATGCAGAAGCCTCCGCGGCTCCACATAGTGCTGACACCACATTATTACAGAAGTGCCTTTACAGGCTGCAGGGAGCAGGAAAATAGAGTGGTTAGAATCCTAGTGTAATTTATACAAGCTCTTAAAAACTTCCAGATGTACACCAGTGACACTTAATTGCAATTCTGGTTGGAGCAAATGTCAGGAAACCAAGTAAACAATAGTTTCTGCTGCACTAACAGAGACATCATCAAGATTCAGAAGCTGAGAAGAGTAAAGCCACAACTAAATTCATTAACAGACTGTAAATGTCTGAAAAATTAAGCAACGAGAATGCGCCTTAACCACCTAAAGTGTTCCTATGTACCACAAGCTCGAAAAGGCGCCATTTGTTTTCTGATGGATGCAGATGCTGAATTCAACTGTGCACATTGTGTGGTGCAGCAACAGTACACCTACTATATAGTAGTAGGTGGTGACCAGCATCTTAAAATCAACGGCCACATTTTGAATAATCAACTGTCCTTCAGGTGTTTGAAACATGACGGTAGGACTCTGATAGTTCAGGATTCTAAGTTTGGAATGCTGTGACACCAGAATTGAAGAGAGAACCAAATTAGACATGGTTGAGTATATTGCTAACAACCAAACTTTTCAAAGTGGCTTCTGAAAAGTATCTGTGCTGAACATAGATAACAGCTGGATAATGTTGGAAATGGGTCTAAATTATGCTAGGTTGAACTGCAGCCTTTCCATCCTGCCTTCGCACAGATTTTAGTCACACTCCATAGCACACTGCAGCTATTGAAAGGTGGTTTGCAGCACTTTATAAAAGTACTTAATCAGTAACGGTCTGAAGTGGGTTTACTAATAAGAACTGGGTCATACAAAACCCTTCTCTATCCCGCAGTCTGTTGGTAAAAGTAAAGGGCATTTATTGGCCGAAGTTGGAGACTCCTAGGTAACAAGGCTGACACATCCTACCAGCCTGTACAAAATTAATGAAAAATTGCAAATTGACTCAGCACATTTGTGCAGCTTGTTCTAGATATTTTACAGTGTCTAAATGATGAATTGGCCTCTTTTTCAAATGGACTAGTGGCTTTCGGTGATACAGTAAAGAATGAGTGTTTAAGTCAGGCGTGAACTAATGGTGCGGTGAAGATTCCTCCCTCAAGCAGGCTGTCTGAGAGCTGCCCCTTTAGGGAATCTCCCTCATTCCCTTTCACTTGTACAGCACGGAGCAGTGGCTGGGGAGAAGGACGCATGAGTGATCAGCCAGGCGGCGATGTGCGTGAGCGAATCAGCAGAAGACACAAGAACCATCAGTGCAGCCATCCGTCGTCCTTGGCTGTGCTAGTGCCATGTACCACTGCTGAGGGCATCTATGCTGGCAGTGTGCCACCCATGCCCAGGAGGGCAGAAGCGGGGTCACTGAGAGGTCTCTCATGTGCCTTGCCTACATTCGATAGTTTCTTTACTGCTGCTTTGATGCAGACTGACGCAAGCTACATAATGTGGAAGGGAGTCATCGTTCAAGGGGCTTCAAGTAGGGCAGTAGGGAACTGGCTCCTGAAGCCATGGTAGATAACGTCAGCACAAAGCCACATGGATAAAGTGCATTATATATTTTTTAAACTACCTCCATTGAAAACTGGTAGCGTGTCAATAAACAGTGATTGAAAACAGGCGCGACCAAACTGCCAAAGGCTAAAGGCCTGCTTGTTATTAAAAGATCAGTGGTCACTTTAGTTATACTCTGCAAACTGCTTTACAACAGAGATTGTAAAGCGGGACATAGGGCTTGAAATCTTAGTAGCTAAAAAATGTATATATATATATATATATATATATATCACGCTCCCAAAGTTCACCGAGGGCAACCTGCGCACTCTTGTTGACGGGTTCGGCCAGCATGGCGGTGACCCATGCAAAACATCAAAGCTCCAGTTTCAAAAGAAACGCCTCACTCGCGGGACACCATTAGAAATGCATTTATTTACAAGAAACGTTTTCGGCATGATGCCTTCTTCAGCTTGTTTTAAATGTTCGCCATTGATATGCATCAGGTTTCAAACAGGTGAGTCTCTCCTAATTGGGTGGAGGGGCTTCACAGTGAAAGAGGGCTTTTTACCTCGTGACCAATGTTCAATCCCCCTGGTGCATCCTGGGATTTGAGGTTTCATGTAGCGCTTGTGGGAAGCAAAATTCTCTGTATGAGCAGGCTTCCCTGTCATTCACGCTATGTTGTATAAATATATAATGTCCCCTTCAGTTCACTGCAACCTGGGCGATTTAACCTGCAATTACCAGGTATTTCATATCCGTTTGGTGTCCCTCGTCAAACCACCGGATCTTACAGCACATGTCTCTGGAGCTGGTCAAATATCCACATCTCCAACAGTGTGAATCACTGTCAACCTCGGTCGGCGGCAGCACCTTCAATCCTGCGTGGTGGTGCAGTTGCCAATTCAAATCACGCTCCCAAAGTTCACCGAGGGCAACCTGCACACTCTTGTTGACGGGTTCGGCCAGCATGGCGGTGACCCATGCAAAACATCAAAGCTCCAGTTTCAAAAGAAACGCCTCACTCGCGGGACACCATTAGAAATGCATTTATTTACAAGAAACGTTTGCGGCATGATGCCTTCTTCAGCTTGTTTTAAATGTTCGCCATTGATATGCATCAGGTTTCAAACAGGTGAGTCTCTCCTAATTGGGTGGAGGGGCTTCACAGTGAAGGAGGGCTTTTTACCTCGTGACCAATGTTCAATCCCCCTGGTGCATCCTGGGATTTGAGGTTTCATGTAGCGCTTGTGGGAAGCAAAATTCTCTGTATGAGCAGGCTTCCCTGTCATTCACGCTATGTTGTATAAATATACAATGTCCCCTTCAGTTCACTGCAACCTGGGCGATTTAACCTGTAATTACCAGGTATTTCATATCCGTTTGGTGTCCCTCGTCAAACCACCGGATCTTACAGCACATGTCTCTGGAGCTGGTCAAATATCCACATCTCCAACAGTGTGAATCACTGTCAACCTCGGTCGGCGGCAGCACCTTCAATCCTGCGTGGTGGTGCAGTTGCCAATTCAAATCACGCTCCCAAAGTTCACCGAGGGCAACCTGCACACTCTTGTTGACGGGTTCGGCCAGCATGGCGGTGACCCATGCAAAACATCAAAGCTCCAGTTTCAAAAGAAACGCCTCACTCGCGGGACACCATTAGAAATGCATTTATTTACAAGAAACGTTTTCGGCATGATGCCTTCTTCAGCTTGTTTTAAATGTTCGCCATTGATATGCATCAGGTTTCAAACAGGTGAGTCTCTCCTAATTGGGTGGAGGGGCTTCACAGTGAAGGAGGGCTTTTTACCTCGTGACCAATGTTCAATCCCCCTGGTGCATCCTGGGATTTGAGGTTTCATGTAGCGCTTGTGGGAAGCAAAATTCTCTGTATGAGCAGGCTTCCCTGTCATTCACGCTATGTTGTATAAATATACAATGTCCCCTTCAGTTCACTGCAACCTGGGCGATTTAACCTGTAATTACCAGGTATTTCATATCCGTTTGGTGTCCCTCGTCAAACCACCGGATCTTACAGCACATGTCTCTGGAGCTGGTCAAATATCCACATCTCCAACAGTGTGAATCACTGTCAACCTCGGTCGGCGGCAGCACCTTCAATCCTGCGTGGTGGTGCAGTTGCCAATTCAAATCACGCTCCCAAAGTTCACCGAGGGCAACCTGCGCACTCTTGTTGACGGGTTCGGCCAGCATGGCGGTGACCCATGCAAAACATCAAAGCTCCAGTTTCAAAAGAAACGCCTCACTCGCAGGACACCATTAGAAATGCATTTATTTACAAGAAACGTTTTCGGCATGATGCCTTCTTCAGCTTGTTTTAAATGTTCGCCATTGATATGCATCAGGTTTCAAACAGGTGAGTCTCTCCTAATTGGGTGGAGGGGCTTCACAGTGAAGGAGGGCTTTTTACCTCGTGACCAATGTTCAATCCCCCTGGTGCATCCTGGGATTTGAGATTTCATGTAGCGCTTGTGGGAAGCAAAATTCTCTGTATGAGCAGGCTTCCCTGTCATTCACGCTATGTTGTATAAATATACAATGTCCCCTTCAGTTCACTGCAACCTGGGCGATTTAACCTGCAATTACCAGGTATTTCATATCCGTTTGGTGTCCCTCGTCAAACCACCGGATCTTACAGCACATGTCTCTGGAGCTGGTCAAATATCCACATCTCCAACAGTGTGAATCACTGTCAACCTCGGTCGGCGGCAGCACCTTCAATCCTGCGTGGTGGTGCAGTTGCCAATTCAAATCACGCTCCCGAAGTTCACCGAGGGCAACCTGCGCACTCTTGTTGACGGGTTCGGCCAGCATGGCGGTGACCCATGCAAAACATCAAAGCTCCAGTTTCAAAAGAAACGCCTCACTCGCGGGACACCATTAGAAATGCATTTATTTACAAGAAACGTTTTCGGCATGATGCCTTCTTCAGCTTGTTTTAAATGTTCGCCATTGATATGCATCAGGTTTCAAACCTCAAATCCCAGGATGCACCAGGGGTATTGAACATTGGTCACGAGGTAAAAAGCCCTCCTTCACTGTGAAGCCCCTCCACCCAATTAGGAGAGACTCACCTGTTTGAAACCTGACGCATATCAATGGCGAACATTTAAAACAAGCTGAAGAAGGCATCATGCCGAAAACGTTTCTTGTAAATAAATGCATTTCTAATGGTGTCCCGCGAGTGAGGCGTTTCTTTTGAAACTGGAGCTTTGATGTTTTGCATGGGTCACCGCCATGCTGGCCGAACCCGTCAACAAGAGTGCGCAGGTTGCCCTCGGTGAACTTTGGGAGCGTGATTTGAATTGGCAACTGCACCACCACGCAGGATTGAAGGTGCTGCCGCCGACCGAGGTTGACAGTGATTCACACAGTTGGAGATGTGGATATTTGACCAGCTCGAGAGACATGTGCTGTAAGATCCGGTGGTTTGACGAGGGACACCAAACGGATATGAAATACCTGGTAATTGCAGGTTAAATCGCCCAGGTTGCAGTGAACTGAAGGGGACATTGTATATTTATACAACATAGCGTGAATGACAGGGAAGCCTGCTCATACAGAGAATTTTGCTTCCCACAAGCGCTACATGAAACCTCAAATCCCAGGATGCACCAGGGGGATTGAACATTGGTCACGAGGTAAAAAGCCCTCCTTCACTGTGAAGCCCCTCCACCCAATTAGGAGAGACTCACCTGTTTGAAACCTGATGCATATCAATGGCGAACATTTAAAACAAGCTGATGAAGGCATCATGCCGAAAACGTTTCTTGTAAATAAATGCATTTCTAATGGTGTCCCGCGAGTGAGGCGTTTATTTTGAAACTGGAGCTTTGATGTTTTGCATGGGTCACCGCCATGCTGGCCGAACCCGTCAACAAGAGTGCGCAGGTTGCCCTCGGTGAACTTTGGGAGCGTGATTTGAATTGGCAACTGCACCACCACGCAGGATTGAAGGTGCTGCCGCCGACCGAGGTTGACAGTGATTCACACTGTTGGAGATGTGGATATTTGACCAGCTCCAGAGACATGTGCTGTAAGATCCGGTGGTTTGACGAGGGACACCAAACGGATATGAAATACCTGGTAATTGCAGGTTAAATCGCCCAGGTTGCAGTGAACTGAAGGGGACATTGTATATTTATACAACATAGCGTGAATGACAGGGAAGCCTGCTCATACAGAGAATTTTGCTTCCCACAAGCGCTACATGAAACCTCAAATCCCAGGATGCACCAGGGGGATTGAACATTGGTCACGAGGTAAAAAGCCCTCCTTCACTGTGAAGCCCCTCCACCCAATTAGGAGAGACTCACCTGTTTGAAACCTGATGCATATCAATGGCGAACATTTAAAACAAGCTGAAGAAGGCATCATGCCGAAAACGTTTCTTGTAAATAAATGCATTTCTAATGGTGTCCCGCGAGTGAGGCGTTTCTTTTGAAACTGGAGCTTTGATGTTTTGCATGGGTCACCGCCATGCTGGCCGAACCCGTCAACAAGAGTGCGCAGGTTGCCCTCGGTGAACTTTGGGAGCGTGATTTGAATTGGCAACTGCACCACCACGCAGGATTGAAGGTGCTGCCGCCGACCGAGGTTGACAGTGATTCACACTGTTGGAGATGTGGATATTTGACCAGCTCCAGAGACATGTGCTGTAAGATCCGGTGGTTTGACGAGGGACACCAAACGGATATGAAATACCTGGTAATTGCAGGTTAAATCGCCCAGGTTGCAGTGAACTGAAGGGGACATTGTATATTTATACAACATAGCGTGAATGACAGGGAAGCCTGCTCATACAGAGAATTTTGCTTCCCACAAGCGCTACATGAAACCTCAAATCCCAGGATGCACCAGGGGGATTGAACATTGGTCACGAGGTAAAAAGCCCTCCTTCACTGTGAAGCCCCTCCACCCAATTAGGAGAGACTCACCTGTTTGAAACCTGATGCATATCAATGGCGAACATTTAAAACAAGCTGAAGAAGGCATCATGCCGAAAACGTTTCTTGTAAATAAATGCATTTCTAATGGTGTCCCGCGAGTGAGGCGTTTCTTTTGATACTGGAGCTTTGATGTTTTGCATGGGTCACCGCCATGCTGGCCGAACCCGTCAACAAGAGTGCGCAGGTTGCCCTCGGTGAACTTTGGGAGCGTGATTTGAATTGGCAACTGCACCACCACGCAGGATGGAAGGTGCTGCCGCCGACCGAGGTTGACAGTGATTCACACTGTTGGAGATGTGGATATTTGACCAGCTCCAGAGACATGTGCTGTAAGATCCGGTGGTTTGACGAGGGACACCAAACGGATATGAAATACCTGGTAATTGCAGGTTGAATCGCCCAGGTTGCAGTGAACTGAAGGGGACATTGTATATTTATACAACATAGCGTGAATGACAGGGAAGCCTGCTCATACAGAGAATTTTGCTTCCCACAAGCGCTACATGAAACCTCAAATCCCAGGATGCACCAGGGGGATTGAACATTGGTCACGAGGTAAAAAGCCCTCCTTCACTGTGAAGCCCCTCCACCCAATTAGGAGAGACTCACCTGTTTGAAACCTGATGCATATCAATGGCGAACATTTAAAACAAGCTGAAGAAGGCATCATGCCGAAAACGTTTCTTGTAAATAAATGCATTTCTAATGGTGTCCCGCGAGTGAGGCGTTTATTTTGAAACTGGAGCTTTGATGTTTTGCATGGGTCACCGCCATGCTGGCCGAACCCGTCAACAAGAGTGCGCAGGTTGCCCTCGGTGAACTTTGGGAGCGTAATTTGAATTGGCAACTGCACCACCACGCAGGATTGAAGGTGCTGCCGCCGACCGAGGTTGACAGTGATTCACACTGTTGGAGATGTGGATATTTGACTAGCTCCAGAGACATGTGCTGTAAGATCCGGTGGTTTGACGAGGGACACCAAACGGATATGAAATACCTGGTAATTGCAGGTTAAATCGCCCAGGTTGCAGTGAACTGAAGGGGACATTGTATATTTATACAACATAGCGTGAATGACAGGGAAGCCTGCTCATACAGAGAATTTTGCTTCCCACAAGCGCTACATGAAACCTCAAATCCCAGGATGCACCAGGGGGATTGAACATTGGTCACGAGGTAAAAAGCCCTCCTTCACTGTGAAGCCCCTCCACCCAATTAGGAGAGACTCACCTGTTTGAAACCTGATGCATATCAATGGCGAACATTTAAAACAAGCTGAAGAAGGCATCATGCCGAAAACGTTTCTTGTAAATAAATGCATTTCTAATGGTGTCCCGCGAGTGAGGCGTTTCTTTTGAAACTGGAGCTTTGATATATATATATATATATATATATATATATATATATATATATATATATATATATATATATATATATACACAAACACACATATATAAATAGTTGTCTTCTACCTGCTGGATTGCGGTGCCACTCGTGTGCTACCTCGCCTGAGGGCATGGTGTTTTTCAATTAATACGCGGCGGCCCTGCCGCGGAGGCATGCACCACCCGAGTGCTGGTGGTCACGGGACTTTGAATCACCGAAGCCTGATGTGAAGCGGTACCAAGGGATTAATGGACAGATAGTATTCTGGGGCCCATACAGAGCTGTATATTTTTGAGCTGTGGCGCTCCCATACAATGAATCAACACTGACTACAAATCCCACAATGCAGCGTTCACACTCATTTGAGTTTTTTCAATTAACAATTAACAGTTAACAGTTGGAGTGTTGAGAGCCAAGGACAGTCGAGCCTCTGATGACGAGCAAACTGCTCAGAAACGCGACAGGCGAAGAACGACTGAGAGCTGACACCGGCATACTTATGTGTCTTCTACCCGCTGGATTGCGGTGTCACTCGTGTGCTGCCTCGCCTGAGGGCATGGTGTTTTTCAATAAATATATATATATATATATATATATATATATATATATATATATATATATATATATATATATATATATATATAAAGTCAAAGTTGTGAGCTAGCAGCTCACTGTGCCTTTCCCAGCTACTCCATGGCGGCGGTCCGTGATGAGGCAGGCAGCCTCAAACAAATGCACCACAGCCGTCTATAAATCCAACAAGACAGCAATCACGAACTCGAATTTGGCTGCAACAAACCTCCGTTTATTTCATTCGGGTCTTTTGGCAAGTAGCACTCAACGCATTTCAGGAACACTCCCTTGTTCAAAGACCCGAGTGAAATAAACGGAGGTTTGTTGCAGCCAAATTTGTGTCCGTGATTGCTGTCTTGTTGGATTTATAGACGGCTGTGGTGCATATATATATATATATATATATATATATATATATATATATATATACAATGTACTTCGGTAGTACTTGGGAAACGGCAAGTACAATGACTGCCGAACAACGTGTTGCCTTTGCAACGTGGCCGCAATAACAAATGCGTCTGAACCATGCATTACATTTACAACGCAAGTCATCACAACAACATGCATTAGGTCAGGGGCGTTGGGCTTTTAAAGTCCAACGCTTTCCCTACTGTTACGGTGACTGGAGTTGGAATAGTAATATATACTATTCCAAAGCCCAGCACCCCCCTAAGGAAATTTGTAATGACTTGAGATGTAAATGCAATGCGTGGTTCATACGCATTCATTGTGAAAGAACGCGTGGAAAAAGAATGCGTGGTTGTCACAAAACCGTAGTACTGATGGTCAAGCTTTGCCCCGTTGTACAACAGTCCTGTGCTAGCTACCCTAAGGAAGTTTACTTGGTACCACAGGGGAGAAGCTTGAGTGGCAGCTTACATGGGAGTACCATGGTACCCCATGAGAGTGCCATGCTGGTCCCACATGAGTACTGTGGTACTCGTGGCACACATTTTTTGTAAATATAGTTTTGGCTCTCCCCCTTTTTCTTGCCCTTGCTCTTGATGTATCAGCGAAAAACTTTCCAAGAAGAAACTGAGCTGGATGGACTTTAAAACAAATTATTTCTGCAGATTTGTCAAACAGTACCAAAATTATTTTCAAAACAATGAACGATCGTCCTATAAAAATTCTGACCTAACTACAACAACACAGTGGCAACCTCCTCACAAAAATACAAAGCTGGATTTACACATTTTAAACGAGGAACACTGTAATGCAATGAAGATACTTGGACAAATTAATACGTGTGCCAAGGTGCAGTGTCTGTTTTATTTTTTTCAGAGTTGCCTCCTGGTACATTTAGCAGCTATGGTGATGGGGCTTAAGTGGGGGCACAAGTTGGGGCCGGGCAATAGAGGCGGCTCATGGGCTCCATCTGTCCTACCTCTGGGTTGTCAGCTGATCGCAGCCACGCTATTGCAGGAGGAAGGATGGTGCTGCCTTCCACATAAATCCACTGCTTCTTCAGCCCATCAAACTGCCTCTTAGCACCTAAACGAGCTACAGAAAAATCAATCAGAATTATTAAAATGTAAAACAAAAATCAAACTCTTGGCATTCCATCTCGTTTGAATAATAGGCCTGTTTGGATCTGAGCTCTAGGGCAAACTGGAGGCTGCTTCCAGAGAGGACACGCAGGGCATAAGCAGTTTACCATTTGAATAAACGTTACACATGAAATATGAAAAACATCAATAGCAATTGATCGCTGCAAAAAGAAACCTACAACGGCAGAGACAGCAGCAAGTACGTTTTCCCGCATGGAAACGATAATTAACCCGTGCACAGGGCCTGGATTTTTCATGCTCCCGGAGCAGATGATAATGATGGTCAGTGCAATTCCTTAAAAAAGAATTTTTAAAAAATTGCTTCGCCTGTTTACCATGCTGGACACTTTCGTGGTAAATATCTCAGAATGCAGAAGTCCTTTTCTCAAAAGCCAATTTATGCCGCTGTGTTGACAAATTGGTGGAGTAGCTCAGTTGGTTGGGGCGTCTGCTGCAAAGATCGGTATGCAACCTGCATGTTATCAGGTTCAAACCCAGACTTAGTTCCATTCAAATATGTTTTAGTGAATCGATCAATAGACAATACTATTTGTGTTGCTGCAAATTTAATTATATCCCTCGCTGCATCATGCATGTTCGAGTAACGGAGCATCATTTGAGACATTATAGACAGTGCCCACACGAAACCTAGTCATTACCTGAGTTGGATGTAAACATAACATTTTCTTTTTTTTGGTGGCTTGGCCCTTCATCTTGCAGGAAAGTACACCGATGAGAAGCCCTAAGGACCCTTGTGCAGCACATGATAGGTGTAAGATCTACATCTTTCATTGAGCATCTTTCTGCTGGATATAAGCATTTCCGGTCTGCAGGTCAGCAAAGCTCTCCGACACCCCACAAAGTACACGCTGTGCTAATGTCAGTTTAGGATTACCACCTCTGAGTATTTTACCGACATGGCTGTTTTTTTATGGCAATACAGGTAAAAGACCAAAAATGGGAAATCGGTACAAACGTGATATTCTTTCCTCTTTAAGATACAAACTCAAAACATAATACAGAAAAACTTACTAATATAGTGCTTTCTGGACTATATTCCTAAATCGTTCCTAAAACAAACAAGAGGCAACATTGTGATGCTAAAAAATATAGAATTTTACACACCTTTGTATTCGATTGTCAGCTTCTGGCCCTTGCAGAATCTCAGACAGTGATGAAGTGGCCCATATTTTTCTCTGGGAAATGTGTCAGCCCTTTGCTTGCTTTATGTTGATTTTTAACATTCAGAGTCTGGGAGTAGTCCTGAACCAAGCTCCTGTACATGTTTTGGATGCTTGTTGATTCTTGGCAGTCCCCAACACCTTCAAAGTCGGTGTTTGCTTGACTTGACCTAGACAAAGTTCTTGTACAGAATAAGGCCTTCATCACCATGATGGCAGTAGCGGCTGGTATCGGGGCAGAGTGACGGAGCGAGGGAGTAGGGAGGAGACGGACGTACATTTTGCCTGCCGTATCGCCGCTCTTCTGCTCTTCACTGCAGCACATGCTCCCAGTCTCCCCTGCAGCCAATCCAGACACTGCTTTCATGCATGAGAGCGGCATCAGGATTGGCCTGAGTGCCCTGGATTTGCACCCGTAGAGAGACTGGGTGCCTGTGCCTGCTGTCTCTAACCTGGCAACGCAGCGTGGGTTGGAGATAGCTCAGTGCGCATGTCGGTTTGGCCAAACCGAAATGTACACTGATAGAAGTGCCCCCCACTCCTCCTCATGACTCCACCCGCAATGGGCCCACCCCCAAGACTCGGCTTAGCCCCTAGAACTTGAAAAATAAAACGATGAAAAACCTTTTTTTATTATTTTATTTTTCACGTTTTGAGGTTGCTGGCGGGAGGCGCGGCGCTCCTACGCCACAGCGGAGGAGCCGCCGCAGCATGATTGCCACCTTTTAATTGTCCCACAGATTTTACCACAGCTCGACTTTCCTGGTAGTCAGCACTAGGTGTGACTGACTGCTTTTCTCTTTGGTGTTTTCAGATTTCCATTAGAGTGGAGTGTAATCCTTATTGTCGTAGAAACTAACCAGTGTCCAAAGTATGTAGCCATAGGATCTCCTGTATTCAGACTAATCGCATTCAGCATTGGACTGCTTGAAAAGTCTGAGTGGAACCACAACTTTTGAAAGCATGTGTTGCAGTGGTGAGCAGATGTTGCAGTGGTGGAGCAATTTTAAGGATGAGTGGGACCCTCTAAAACACTAAGAGAGCTTAATAACCACTTCTAATAAAAACGTATTTATTTCCTTGCTCAGAAGAACCATACCGTGCTTGGACATAACCAGCTAATGGAAGTTTGCCCCTCTGCACATTAGTTCTCTTAGACTTTACAGTCCATGTGCTGAACTCCCAGAAGTCCCTGAGAAGATGCCAACTTTACAAAGTGCTGGGGCTGAGTGTGCTCTCCTGACCACAGAATCGCTGAACTATATACTGCAATGCTCTGTTTACTACAGGGCAATCAGTGTGCCTGCTCCCAAAATGGCAGACTGGTGCTTTCTAGCTTTCCTTGATTGCTATTTTCTTCTCCCTTTCTTCTCTTGAGAACGAAGGTGAGTGACATCATGCAGAAAGAATCCTACAGCTGAGCCCTCTACTTTCTACTACCACTCTGTCCCCTGATCTAACCTCAAAGGTGACTCTTCTATAATAGTAAGGGATTGTGTCCCATCACTGCCTGGCTTTCCCTCTGTATTGCTTTCTATTTATTTATTTGGTTGGCATCTCGAACAGAAATGATATTCACTGGTCAAACCACATGTAAAAAATTTGAGTTTTCAGTGCTGGTTCACAACAAGCACTGGCAAAACCAGTAGGTTGTGACTCTAAAAGGCTAAGCTATTGTGCTGGTGGCTTTTTCTACTCGCATGTTTACCCTTGTTTAAACACGCATGCACACTCATGGCTGGCAGACTTTTAGTGGGTTTCTGTTAGTGAAAACCCATTCCAAGGTGACCTCCGATGCATACTTGGACATTTTGATGCATGTGCACGCACACTACGTAAACACATTTCTCATAACATGTGATTGGCATTTTTATTTATCATTCTAACAGGGCAGAAGGCCATTTTTAGAGGATTAAATAAATCAAAAGTAAAAAAAGAAAAGAAAAGAAAATGCACATCAGCACAAAAAGGTGAGCGAGTGGCCAGTGTCACCTTGCTGCTGCTGGGTCTTAGTTAAAAAATAGTTATAATGTAAAAAATGGGGATTATGACGGACAGCAAGAGAGTAAAAAACAGAAGCATGTGGAGTCCAAGAGCTCTTTAAGACTGCATGATCCGCATAAACAAATATAAAAAAAAGATGCAGGTTAGAGATCAAGGAGACATTTGCACTCAAAAGGAGTTTTGATACACAGAGAAAAAAAAGAATTCTCCAAGGCAGCACTGTACGGATACCTCTCCTTCAATCAGATATATCCGTAAGACCAAAATGCTCATGGGTCGCAAAACAAAAGAATAGGCAGGAAATCCATTGAAAAAACAGTAGACTAGAGATGGACAACAAATCCATCCAGTCGCGAGCAAGCGGCTCACCAAAGCGCAGCCTCATTATATGAAATGTTTTGGAAACAATAGGTATTCGAAGAGGCAGCTAAAGCTGGCTGTAGCCGGACCTAAAAACTCGGATGCAGTGAGAAGGGATTGAAATGAGACAGTTCATGACAATGCATCATTTATCTACCAATCTTGTGAATGATCATGATGCTTTTCATGCAAGTCATCTCTGTCGTGAGGGCAGAAGCAATGGGGAGCAGTCATGTTGGAAGAGCTGCTTTTGGAAATCTATCTTGAAGTCGCTCAATGTGGAGGAAGGTTTTTGATACAGAGAAGAGGTACTTGTTACGGGCACCCAGAAAGACAATTACCTGAGTATCGAAGTGTTTCAAGGTGGTTTGGGCATGGTGGGGTGATGGTTTTTCCAGTGGATGAGATAAACACGTCTTCAGACTAATGTGACTTGCAGGTTACCTGTTGTTGTCATGCTCTTGGCATGTATGATGTCTGTAGGGAAGAAGCAAATGGACCTGAGAACATAGTGTGGGATGTGAATGCCAAACCTAAAATCTTTTTCGAGGCAGAAATACATCGTGAGGGAGGACAAATAGGATGCTTTTTGTGAGAGGGGAGGTTCTGTGTCACTGCCCACTATAAGGGATGACCACAGCACAGTCTATGGACATGAAGGGGTATAATGCCGTCTTCCTGAACTTCCAGGCGCTCACTCGCCTTGCCTCCCACTCTTTCACTCCCTGGGTAATGCACTCACTCACAAAAACTCTTTCCTCACCCAATCACTGGCTCACTGTCTACATGTATTATTGTTTACTACACATTCGCACATCCATCTCCTCACTTAGCCAACATCCTCAATGCACATACTTTCAAAGCCTTAGCATCTACCAATGTTATTTATCTGTAAGTATTGATCCAATTAGGTTTTGAAAAACATTCCCCGCATTTGCAGGGATCCGGTTCCAAAGGGTTACATTTGTTTTCGGATCTTACCTACCACTTACTGATGTTTTATTTTTTTGGGGTAGAAAGAAAATGATTTTTATGCAGTGTCAAAACAGGAGGGGGAGAGGGGAGTTTATTGCATTCTGGAGGATGAAAACACTTCTCACTGTTTTCTGATATGGACTACAATCACCTAACTGAGGCACCAGTACATTGGCAGCAGCCCAGCTTTTTCTATGTATGCTGGGGCATATTTACAATAAGTGGCGCATCCCTGCATATCAGCAGGGATGCGCCACTTATTGTGCGCCATGCCTCCGCCACCATGGATGCGCCGCATTAACAAAGTAGCGCACCATGGGGCAAAAACGGCACAGATGCGTCACGCATCTGTGCCGTAAAAGTGACGCATTGCTGGAGTTTCGTCGCAAGCGCGACGCAGCTCCAGCAATGCTCTGGGGGGGCCTATCTTGTTAATGCTGCGTCAATCCTTACGTCTGCTTCAAGCAGGCACAGGGTTTTGACGCAGCATGGGCCCCAAAGTGACTGAGTGAAATCTTGTTGATTTCACTCAGCCACTTTTAGAAGGCGTTCCTGCGCCGGAACGCCCCTCCCTGCGCAGGAACGCCTCCTTCTGGCACAGGGCTTTACAACGTGACGCATCTGGGAGATGCGTCACGTTGTAAATACCCCACACCATGGCGCATCTTTTGCGCCGCCGCTGCATCACAAAAGTGACGCAACGGCTGCGTAAAAGGCACGCAAGGGGCTTGTGAATCTGCCCCGCTGTTTTTAGATTTTGTACTTCAATGTTTTTTTAAATATTTATCTACCTGGGTGTTTTACATAACCCCACTGGTGCTGTCATATGGACAATTTAGAAGACTTTGTTCAAATTGCGGTAGTGAATTGTAAATGTGATGTAAATAGTTTACCAGGTTCTTTACTTTCTGTTTTGGTGCTATTCAGAGATGAATAATTCTTCTTTATCCAACAATAGTCGAGATTCAGTCTGACGATGTTGCTAACTGAGCTCTGCATTTCATTTTTTAAGGCAGTGTTGGTCAAGCGTGGGCTAACTTTTCATTATGCTTGCTTAATCCTGTGAAATTTCTGTCATTTTGCGTTCTGCTTGTTTTGTGAAATGACTTAGATTACGCCATTACGCCCATCATACAATTGAGATGTTGCATTGGTAAAAGCATGGAAACAACACAAATGAGCACCACATGCGATTGTGCAGTATTTTACTTAGTCTAAAATTATTCTTCCTGACCAGAATTGACACACATGTGCATTTCGCTCTAAAAAAGAGTGCAGAAATTCCTGATCGGCATTTTGTGCATTTTTGTGCCATTTTTGTGGAATTCCACATAACAGTTTCAGGGCTATGGGATAAAAGTTTTTCAACTCCAGTGTTCATGCTTTATTCATAGGCTCCTACCTAGATTTGTGTCAACGTGAGAAGCGGGTTGCAGCTGTATGAGTGTGAAAGCCTGGAAAAAGGCTTTCAGCAATAGATCGGGTATGACTTGGCACAGCCCTATCCTTGGTAGAAGTACAGGGTCAAAGGCCATTTCGCATCTCATGACCCAGTCACTTCCCTTGGCAGCCCAACTCCTGCGTGGAGGCTTGGGTTAACAATGAGCTCCTGTTGGCTGGGTCATTTAAGTAACCCCTTCAAACTCATCATGTTTCTCTCAATAAGATGTTTTCAGGATCCGCAGAACTTGTTCAGAATACTTCTCAGAAAACCGAAATGAATTAAGCAAAAACGAAATGTGCTCTGCAGTTGATGTTTTTACATCTCGGTGTGGCGAAACGTGTTGCAGGTGAGTGGTATAAATGGAGCCATATTGACCACCACAAAAGAAAGTGCTTGTCTAGTCCGATAGTTGTTTTTGAGCCGGAAACGGGTTTTTTCCTCCCTTGTCACTGTGAACGCGTGTCTTTACTGGGAAACGTACAGCAGCACCTAGACTCATTTATACTGTGCACCAGAGCAGCATTCTGCAGGGTGAATTAGACTATTTTCCCACTTTAGTTAGGCCTCTTTGCAAAATGCATCACTTCACAATCACTGATATGTTCTATATGAGTGTGTGTCATTGCTGACAGCACTTCTGGGAGGTAATGTAGACCACATCTGGATGCTTATACCTTGTTGCCAGATTTGAAACTCCATTATTGGGAATAAAGATATAGGGCCTGATTACGTAATGGACCCGCCGAACCAGTGGTAGAGGTGTGGTGGTTGTTGGGGACCGCCGCACCAGTGGTCTGACCCATTATGAGTACAGCCATCGGACTATTTTGGGACTACCTTAACCGCCAGGGATCCGCGATCCTTGGAAGTGGTTCTGTGGTGTGAGGCCACAATATGCTTGGTGGGGACGCTGTGGCACCATCAAACATATTACAAGATTCCTTACTGCGACCCTATCCACAGCAGTGAGCATGCCATGAAAAAGGTGGCGGTGAAGTAACTCTGGGAGCCCTTACCCTGTGCAGGGGAGTGCATGCAGGGGGGCACATGTTTTGCCCCCCTGTGTGTGTGCACCCCCAGTACCTGCATGGAACAAAATGCACGATATTGTGCATTGTGGTCTGTGCAGGAACGAGCTTTGGTGCTCCCATTGCAGTGCCTTTTTGAAAGGTACCCTGTGGGAATGTCAAAGGACTGCCCGCCAGACCACGAGGAAACTCATAAATTGGCGGTTGGCCAGCGGCCCTGTTTGGAGGTGTGGGAGCATGGTGGCCCGCTCCCACACCTCCAAACTCGTAATCGGGCCCATAATCAGGTATGAGTTTGCAAGTTGCCAAAAGATACTTTGTAATTTGAAAGTGTTTTTAACTTTCTTGCACTCTTTATCGATATAAGATCAATAGGTCTGTGTGTGTTCTCTGGGAATGTTAGGGGAATGGGTAATTGCACTAAAGATAATCACTTAGATAGCTTAATAAAAACAGCAATTGATATTTTTCCTTCCTGTTGGCATGTGTATGTATACCTTTAAAAAGTGCGCCAAGTATGCCCTTATGGTATATGTACACATATTAAGGGCAAGAGGCATTCATGTCAAGTGAAGTGTCCCTTCCTGTTTGTACAAGGTCATCATTGGGCAATCATTGGAGACAGTGTCTGGCACGGGGTGCACAGGCGCTTTCTCAATCTTAAAACAAGAGGTAATACTAACTTCAAACTTAAACCTTGCAACTGGTGTGTAAGACTTTAAGAATTTGCCATGATTGTAAGTTTCTGTTGGTAACTGAAGAATCTCCAGAGTAAAAAGCTGAATCGCCAGAGTTAAGTGATGATTCAGCGCATGACCGGAGAATATGATGCACACATTGCTCCATTGAGTGTGTTACCCAGCTGAGCCATTGTACCTGTGTAATACTCGGAGACTTGCTAGGTGCACATTTTAAAATGCGCTGTAGGGAACATTGGACAGTGGAGGAGAGCACTAGGTTAAGAGCCAGATCGTTTAGAATGACACCTTCCATATTTAGAGCAATTAAGCTAGACCAGCTTAAAATTTTTTTTTTCGTTATGTTCAATTTTTGTTGGGAACACCATTTGTAAATAATGCATATCAGTTAGCAGACATTGCCCATTGTGTGTCCACCTCCATCATGACTTTATCCCTTCCGTATACAGGGTTTTGGAGTACATTTTGTTAGACTTCTAAGGCTGCATGAAGGTTACAATTCATTAAAGCGGAACACATCAGTTTAGGATCTAATGGTAGCTCCCTTGGCGCTACAAAATGGGCTTCCATTTTTTAAAATATTTGTCAGTCGAAACTTAACCGCAAATTGCTGCCAATTAAGCATGAGGTGCTAGTGTATTTTAGTAGAAGTACCAGACAAAATTCTTTCTCCTCTTGCTGAGGTCAGATCCCGCGCCTACTCACTTGGTGGGTGCGCAGCAGCCACATTGAAAACCTGAGGGGGAAAACAGAACTCGACGTGTCATGGTTGGCGCACGCTAGCAGTCTGCTCCAAAAGAAATTCACAGTTTGAAGTGGAATGTGCCATGCGCTGTCTCGAGGAAAGCATCGACGTGCCAAAGGCACGCACGCCACGCAAAGAGCGAGACGCAGACATCGTCTGCTACAAGATGCTTTCTGTGTTCTTTGAGAACAGGCCAGTTGGCCACACATTCAATGTAGATGGCAACATGTCAAACATAATCGAATAAAATCAACTGCTCACAGTAGGAGGGCAATGGAGTGGGAAGAGGTGGGAAGAATAGGTGGCAAGATGTCCGCCTAGGCTGGGCTTTCTACACAGCCACCGGTAAATGTGTAGAACTGCTGCTGTAGGGTGTGCAACTCATGGAAAAGTTTCTTAACCTGGCCAATGCTTTATTGTGAACGGTAAATATCACATAAGCTTCTACAAAACAATATTTTCTACTTTGCGGCCTCAGCGCCATAGTGCTCCCATGCCTCATTTGTACGAATTAATTTGTTCCTAAAGAGCTAAGTTATGAAAAGTATTGTGTTCACACTATAATTTGTAAGTGGAAATATGTTATAGTCTTTGTAAAAATGGTGTCCATCTTGTTTCATTTTGTCTAAGACATCTTTAATATACCTGTATTTTTCAAAGTCTGTCCACAAAGTGTTGATCCCCTGTGTTGCAGTAATGACTTCAGAAATATATATCTGTTCTAAAAGTCAGATATCAAGAGTACCAATTATGCTTCACTTTAGTTAACTGCGTTGATTTAGTCAAGAAGTAATAGAATGTGTGTTCTAGGCCATTCCCCCATAGACACCTAGTATATTTGAGTTATACAAGATAAACTACACCCAACTGTACACAATCAGCATTTTGATGTCACTGGCAGTTCTGTGTCTATTCAGAGGCAAAAGACCACACTACTTATGAAAGGTAATGGATCTCTGCAGTGATTCTTATGTCTCCATTATACATCATGGTGGGAATATTTTATTCCACATAAATACATGTTGTCTAGTCACCTGCTTACCAACACATGCATTAACGCCTAGAGCACCTGGTGCTCTACATCACATTTTTGTTAAGTAGTTCTTTATTGAGTTTTTTTATTCAACAAAAAATACATGCATAAGTCACAGAGGGGGAGAGAGGGGTGACGGATGTACTCAGTGGTCAGGGCCGGACTGGCCGTAGCGGGCACCGGGCAATCCCCCGGTGCGCCGCACGGGTGGGGCCTGTTTTGGGACCCTGGGGGCCGTTTTTGTTACATGGCCGTTTTTGCAGCAAAACCGGCCCGGGCAAAGAGCTGGGCGGCACCCCCAACACCCGCGGGGGACGGCCGAGCACTTTGCCAGGGCCGGTTTTGGTTCCCAGTCCGGCCCTGTCAGTGGTTAGATGTTTAGTTATTGGTGAAGGGAGGGAGACCACATCTCCTCAAATATATCAGATTAATATTGCATACAATGCACAATTTGCTCATGCGTCACGGTTGCAGCCATGCCGCACAACCAGTCTATTCCTCATCTCATCTCAAAGTAACATGTATTCCATACTTTAGAGTTTAGAGTCTGTTGCATGTGACTGTTTACAATTACTTTTAGAAGATCTAGTCACCAGTGTTCACCCATCCGTTGCACCATAGTGCTGGGATATCCTTTAGTAGAACAATGGCATCTTTAATAGGTGTCAAAGTCCTCAGTGCGATTTGGTATTGTAATGAAACATGTTCAAACTTCTAGGTGCTTCATTTGTTAATAAACAAAATAACATGCTTTTTTCTGAATGATGACCCACAAGAGGGCACTTGCATTGTAAAGCAGTGTACCAGTGTATAGAATAGCTTGTCCCTAGCCCCAAACATCATAGCTCCAGTCTTTTAACACATTTGACTGTGGTACTGTAGGAAGCACAGTGGACGTTAAGAAACTACCGAGTTCAGAATACTACCAGAGTACTCCTTGTTCCAGCACAATTTAGAGCACGTTTTGCAAAAGGAGATATTAATTCATCCCCTATACATGCCTTATGGGATCTCTCCAGGATCAATCCTGTCACCCAGGTTATTCATTTTTAAATGGAATTACTACTGGATTGGCCAGTTTTATTTGTACCTTCACATGCAATAGAATTCAACTCTACCTAAGATTTCCTCCTTGCATACCATCCAACTTATAAAATGCAGCCCAACCATAATCAAGCCCCCAATGACACCTTCCCACATACATCTCAGTCTCATAGAGATATACTTCCTTTTACTTGCTCCAGAAAATGTTGCTGTCCCACCCAAACAGTTATCTTTGACTGCCACGAGCAGCATTACACCTGCCTACTTTGCCAACATTTTTAAAGGGGCCCAAAACACTCCACAGCTCGTAGGAAACCACCCTGTTCATTCACCTGCAAGTTTCTGAACCATTTTACAATTATTTGGTTTGTACTGAGGATGTTTGAAACATCCTACTGTCCACATTACCAAAACCTTGTTATCTTGTATGAAAAACCTCTGTATGTGCTTCTTCTCTCTTCATCACCAAAAACAGATGCTTAAGAACATCAGACAACAATTCTGGCTCTTACTTGTCTCCTGAATCATCTTCAAACGTGTAATAGCTCTCTCAACAACCCATGTATTTCGCTAAGGGGATAGGCAGAAAACGAAAATACCCCCTGCTTTGAACCAAACCTCTAATGACACTAAGTGAGCGAAGCAAGCATCCCCAACTTTTCCTAGAATAGTTTCCTTGACCGTTACATCCATTCATCTATCGAGTCATCCTCGGATCCGCCATCCACTTCAACCTTTCCATCCTTCTATAATTTTACTCACTCATCCATCCATCGTCCATTGTTTATTGACTGCTCACTTCATCTATATACTATCCTTTTCATCCATCCATCCGTTTTTAAATTCACCCTTCCATCCTTCCATCCATCCATCGATTTATGCAGCATTCCATCCATCTAATTCACAGTGCCATTGTTCCGAGTTTCTCCATATTTTGAAGAACATCATTCACCACAGCTTGAACCCTTTTCTTTGAAGCATAAGATCTTCACTCCAGCTCATACCGTCTGGGAATTTTCTACCCACGGAAGCAAAGCACTCCACCATTTACCCTCTTTCATTCCTTTGCTGATGGAATACTTTTCTTTTTAAAGCACACCTGACCGTCTCAAAAGCTCCTCCACATTTTTACCTGTCCTCTGCTCCAAGGTGTCTCCTCCTGTCACAGTTTTTGATCTAAACTATTCCACATCTTTATAATGTTACTCTTAGTTTGTAAAGAAATCTAAAGTGTTTTCATGCCAGTGTTGGCCTAGTCTTCGCTAAAGAAACGTAAATTTTTAATCATGATGCATAGGCTATTTTAAACGGAAATGAGAACTGAGATGAGATTGAATGAAGATCTTGGATATGATTCTGTTTTAATGTACAATGATTGTTTTTCGATTTTATATGCAACACGTTCCATAAGACTGCTGGATGAAACACTTGTGGACACAGGTGAGGCTTTAACAGGTGAATATGCAACACATGCAAGATCTGAAAACCGCCAGAATTAGCAAATTCTTGATTACCCTTTGAAACATTATAATAGCCTGAAGGCCACAGATCCTCGATTTAAGCCCATTCAACAATTTGGGGTCCCGGATTGTAAACCTGCCCTAAAGTATTATATGAGACAAAGAGCCCACAAGCAGCATTTGATCAGCGGAGCAAAGACAGGGGCTTGGAGCACATGATGGGATTTGTATTACTTAGTATGTCGATGCCACAATATGCAGACATTTGGCGAGAACGCAGAGGGTTTTCTTTTTGTCTTTGTTCTCATTTGGAACCTAATTACATGACTACAAAATGTGGCAACCACACTACTTGTCCACGTAGACTCATGAAACCACATACCTACAGCTCTTCACCTCTACTCTGCCCACCATTTAACCTGAAAAAATCTTCAAATTATGGTGTATATCTCACAAGATTATAAGTGGAATAGGACTGTAGAGCTAAACACCACACTACACAGAACTAGCCATTATGTCCTTTAAGACCCTTCTCAGCACTATCACTTTCTGTCGCCTAATTCAACAAGCATTTGCAATTCAATAGGTTTTGTATTCGTGAAAATTCGTGCTATTGGCGATGCAAATGCAAATAAAAAAAAATATTCCAGCAGTAGCATAAGTAATAGTAAATTAAATGTTACTTATTAAGGAAAGGATGCAGTACCAGAGGCTGTTATAAGGTGTCCCTGTGGAGTTGTAACTGGATCTCTATTAGCCACATAAGGTTCTGCTCCGTTATTGGAATTATGAAGAGAAAGATTGCTGCTGAGCATAAGTTTTTATTTGTTTTTATTGGAAGCGAGATTTTTGTTAGTTTGTGTTTTAAAAATGCGCCTCCTGTTCCGCAGCTCAGGCGCATACTATGCTATTCCAGTCAAAAGAACACCGTGCCCCTCTATTCACACTTAGGACATCACAAGCAACTGCCCCTCCATGCACACTTAAGACATCACAAGCCACTGCCCATCTATGCACACTTAAAACATCACAAGCCACTGCACCTCCATGCACACTTAAGACATCACAAGCCACTGCCCATCTATGCACACTTAAGACAACACAAGCAACTGCCCCTCCATGCACACTTAAGACATCACAAGCCACTGCCCATCTATGCACACTTAAGACACCACAAGCCACTGCCCATCTATGCATACTTAAGACATCACAAGCCCCTGTCCCTCCATGCACACTTAAGACATCACAAGCCACTGCCCATCTATGCACACTTAAGACATCACAAGCAACTGCCCCTCCATGCACACTTAAGACATCACAAGCCACTGCCCATCTATGCACACTTAAGACATCACTAGCCACTGCCCATCTATGCACACTTAAGAGATCACAAGCCACGGCCCATCTATGCACACTTAAGACATCACAAGCAACTGCCCATCTATGCACACTTAAGACATCACAAGCCACTGCCCATCTATGCACACTTAAGACATCACTCGCCACTGCCCATCTATGCACACTTAAGACATCACTAGCCACTGCCCATCTATGCACACTTAAGACATCACTAGCCACTGCCCATCTATGCACACTTAAGACATCACAAGCCACTGCCCATCTATGCACACTTAAGACATCACAGCAACTGCTTATTTGAACGTGAAGGATTCGATTAGGAAATTGCACGATCTATTGCCATTTCGTTTTCTCTAAAAAGGGACAACTTGACTTTAGCAGAGTGGATAGAAAATAGGAGTATTCTACCCCCAACATCTGGACACCATCAAAGAAAGTTAAGCCTGTACATTACTTCAGCCACGAGTTCAGCCACAGTGGCCCATAATTAACTAACATTTCTGAGCTGTGATTGTGAAAGAGCCGGGCCTGTTTTTTTCTTAAAATGTTCACCTACTGTCCGACTTTTTTTTCATTATTACCTCAAACCCTCACTTAACCGTTATTACGTCCCAATTCCTATTCTGATTTTTTTTGGTATTGTTCATTCTTTTATTTCGATTTTTCTCTCAACATTTTGGTCTTCCGAAATTTAATTTCCGATTTTATCACTTCCGTGACCTTGAATGACCAACACACAAATGCCAAATACCAGTTTAACTCACTGAATCATCTTTGTCAGTGTCCGAGCTCTCAGACAACTTGCTGCAGTGATGTAAACCGTTTGCGACAAATTGCTGATGAATTGCAGTGTCTTGTCTCTGTTTCTGAGACTGTATCCATATGTTTTGCTCTCTTTAAGAAAACATAGACATTTTAATTTTACAGCTGCAGAATTGCAAACCAGGCCTGCGTCTTGTGGGGACAGATCCTTAACTGGGGGACGGGAGTTATAAATTAAAACTCTTTCCTAATTCAGCCAGCTTCCACAGGGTCTGTGGATTTGCCTCAGTGGGTATAATAAAGGGCGTTTGTCACAGTGGTCCTTATGCATATTGTCCACCTGGGTCAGGACAGTGCTGCAAAACACAGCGCTAGAGATATTATAACTATGTGATAACAAGCATTGAAAATGCAACAGATCTCGCCTTTGATTAAGTTAAAGCTATTTGCTTTGCTAATGGTATTGTATAGCAAAGCAAATGGCTTTAACTTAATAAAAGGCAAGACATATTGCATTTTCAGTGCTTGTTTATTTATTTAACACTTTTCTAGGTTGTTTGGCATTGTACTTTTTTGGTAGGCCATACATTGGTAGGCCATACACTTGTTTTGGGCTTCTTTTCTCGGAGGATTGTGCGTGTTTTTTATTTCAGACGTAACAACTAGGGCCCTGGGAGGAGAAGGAGGGGAGTGGGAGCTGCCATCGCCAACCCGAGTCTGTGTTGAAAAAAAAGAAAATAATGTGACAGTCCCCACCCTCGGAGGACGGTACCAAAAAAAGAGCATTTCTGTTTGTTTTTTTCTAATCTGTATTCCCCGGAGCAATGGCGACCACCGCGGCCATGGCTTTTGAGAGCCTGTTCTCCAGCCCCCCAACCCCGCGCTAGACAAGCGCAGTCCCGGCTCCGATCGCGATGCAGGGGAGGACGAAAGGTTGAGTAAAATTCTTCTATCCGCTTGTAATGTGTGTGGGGACCGAGGGGGTGGGTAGAGGGAGATCCCCATGTTTATGACTGCAAACAAAACATTCACGTGAAAAAAAGATGAACGCACGACCTTTTGTAAACCTGTAGTTTGAGGGTGGGGGTCTCTAGGTATACATGTATGTATCAGGTTATACTGTAACAGTAAGATTGCAGGCATGAAGGGTGCCACAAAAACCCCCTTCGGAAATCACTGGTCAAACGCAGACGTCCGTTCACTAATCCATCATCCCTTTCCCACGGCCTACTTAAGAAAGATCTCACTGTACGTTGACAGTGCTGTTAAATGAGCACCGAATAGGAAAACCTTAGGAAATGAAGTTAATTTGGTGTAGTGAAATAATATTTCACTGGGCATATATGCCTGTAGGTATGTTAATTAGACCTTACATTACAACTCCCGCCCCTCAGTTCTGCTTATTTTTATATTGGGAGTATTCAAATTATCTAACTGTACTTTTGTTGTTGACATCTTCACCCCACAAAGCAAAAGCTCATCATCCTCTCATAAGAAAAAAAGAATCAGTTCCCTGTTTATAAAAAAAATCCTAGCAATCTTCCTAGTTGACTGAGCTGTTGTTTGTGGCCCCCTAACATGCCACATTTGGTTATTGGTGAAGACTTTAAAACTAGGCGTAGGGCAAATAGAGCGTGGGCGGGCTCTCGTACTACAGTAGCAAATCTCGTCCAAGCGATGCGGGCAGTTTGCTTGCCTGATGATATATGCAAGCAATAGAGAGAAGACGAAACTCGAGGTCATGGACATAAAAAAATTCCTTTCAGTACCAACAAGCATTTGCAATGCAATAAGTCTGATTGCATTGCAAATGCTTAAGTTTAAAGCTGAGCGCTGCGCCTCTTCACGTACACCGCGCTCGGTTTCTTGATATATTTCTTAATTTTAACACTGAGCGCAGTGTCCTTGAAGCGGGCGCTGCGCTCAGTGTTAAAGTTAAGAAATATATCAAAATCCGAGCGCGGTGTCCACAAACAGAGCGACGTGCACTTTCATTAGTACCACGCTGAAAATGAAAACAAAAGAGTGCTTACTGAGTAATAAAAGAGGACGTGTAACTCTGCCAGTAAACTATCCAATCCCGGTGGGCGGGGCTAAAAGGTGACAGGGTGGCAACAAGGAGGGATTGACATGCCTTTGGTGCAATCATTGCACTGCATTTGGCATAATTCGTGACACCAAACGATGTGCACAAATCAAAGCTGAAGGCAGAGATGGGATATGGCTTCGGAATCCATATTAATTCTAAGAAGCCCTCTGCATGGCAGAGCAGCGCATGCGCTGCTTTCGCCAGGCCGAGACCTAAAAAAAACCACGAGTTCACATTCTACTTGACAATGAGAAAAAGGAGAGCTTTGATGGTGGTATTGGCAGAGGTGTCCCCAAGGAAGAAACAATGTTCTCCCCAAGCCAACATGTTCAAATGTCTTTCAAACAGATGAATTACCATCTACCTGTCTTCTACCTAGTACCCTTACATGCTAAGATGCCCTGGGGCTGACTGATTCATTTGTCACCAATTGTGAGACTGGGAGTGGACATGAAACATATCTAATGCAGGAAGATATGGGGTAGTTTTTTATGTGTTTAAATTTTTCCAGACTACATATTCACAGTTGCTTGGTAAACCTTTTTGCTTTCTCAAGTTTCTTTAAAATGCACCATGTGCCATGTTTTTTTCAAATGATCTTTTGGGAAATACAACTCACCCTTTTGTCAGTTGGGCTCGCTCGCAGCATGATTCATCCCCAACTTTTACCACTTACAAAGCTCCCCAGCCACCACTGTTAAAGACATGGTAGAGACTGAAGACAGACTATCACAACCTACGTTAAAAAGTATATTTTGTCCCTCAGAGCAAAAACATAATTCTTTTTCTTGTGAAATATAGGCTGTTATTCAAGCAATTCCTAATCTGATAGGCATACAGGAATAAATCAGGAATATTTATTTTTTTATTTGTATTTTTTTTCTAAGTCTTGTTTAAGTGATGGTCAACTTCTCCAACCCTAAACTTGGTCTGTTTTCAAATTTGGCTAGACAACAATTCAGCAAAGGTTTTTTACTTCTGACTGTGCCATACACCCATTTTTACTGTTACTGCTTGTTATACCTGCTGCTCAGCCAGTGTGACTGTGTTGATGGAATGTTAATGTTAATGTTAATGTTAAGCTGAACTTATAAAGCACACTGACACCATAAGTTTCCTGGCGCTGAAATAGTGAGTGTGAGGAGGTGACAGAAAACCTAGTTGGAATTAGAAAAGAGCCAGGTTTTTAGGCTCTTCCTGAAGCTCAGCAGGGTATCAGAGGTCTTGATTACCAGGGGGAGGGAGTTCCACAACTTGGGTGCCAAATAACTGAATCTGCGGCCACCCAGCTTTTTAAGTTTAACCACCGGAGTGACCAAAAGGTGAAGATGGACTGAGCGAAGATTGCGGGCCGGGCAGTACGTGACAATGAGTGACTTCAAAAAAGCAGGACACTTGCACTGACGGGCCTTGTAAATTAGGCAGCCAATCTTGAAAGCGGCCCTCTGTTCAATTGGCAGCCAGTGCAGTTTGGACAATAGGGGTCTTGCTGACTGCCATTTTGGGACTTTATAAATGAGCCTTGCTGCCTGGTTCTGCACAATCTGGAGACGATGAAGTAGGAACTTGGGCAGACCCCAGTAAAGAGAATTCGAAAAATCAAGACGGGAGAGAACAAGGGAGATGACAATTTGCACCAATGCATCATGCGAGAGTAGATAAGAGATTTTACGAATTTTTCGTAACTGGAACATACTGGCCGAAATAATAGCTCCAACATGGGTTTTAAGAGAAAGGTCGGTGTCAATGGTAACGCCCAAGCTCTTAACCGAGCCGTAAGGGCTGGGAGGCGTGAATGTTGGTGTGTGAGGTGGCAGTGGAATGTTGGCGAGTGAAAGTCAGTTGGTGGATGGACAGAGCAGCAGGAAGGCTGCACCTGGGGGAGCTCTTGTTAACATCTTACTGAATAAACCTACTTGACCAATCTGCATGAAACTGGACCTTCATTCTTCCACAACATATTTTTGCGACGATTTTATTGAGAAGAACCTGCGTGTGCTACCACAATGGTCTATAACTATCAAGCTTTGAGTAACTGCAAATGAAGGAAGAAGAACTTGAAGAAGCATCTCTTACATCACGCTGGCACCACTGAGCCTCACCAGTGACCACAAGACCTGTCAGCACCAACTTGAGAGTGCCACTTTCTTCTGGATTCTCCCTCCTACTGGCTACTGTAACTTTGGGAGTGGTGTCCTTTTTATTACCTTGGGAAACTGCCTCCATCATTATGAAGAGCTGTGCGTTGGCACCTCTAGATTTCAGCACTTTCACTCATGGATCGGGTGAAAGCTATACAAGGACTTTTGTTGACGTGCCTGTGTCTCGAAATTGTCAAGTGTTACAGCCGTCACTCATTCATTGCTCTGGAGTGAACGGCAATTAGACTATCAGCTGAGTTGTGCCGGGGGCAGTGGGAAGGTCAAGCTGCTGTCATCTACCGTATGCTGTTTACCCTGTTAAACTTGGGGATTTAAACTTATATTCTGGCTCCCGGTGAGGACTTTTGAGGGCACCTAATTTTTGTTTTTACGTTGTTTGGTCACTGGCAGCCCCCTGGACAAATGTCAGTTTTACCGCTGTTGGTGCGGTTTGAAGAAAAGAGTGCGTGTCTTTCTCAGTGCATGCGACCTTACCTGCTTCTTGGAATCCTGCTGTGTCTTTGGGGGATCTCTCCTTCCGTTGTTGCTTCCAAGCAGCTTAGGGCTGCTGAGGGACGCCAAGTTGCACAAACGCGCTGTGAACCACCCAGCACTTCCTACATATACGTGCCACCATTTTATAACCAGGAGGTCAAAGCCAGGTAGTTGCCTTACATCTTTTCTTGTCTTTGTGTCTGCAAGCTCCTGCGGTGAGTCCTGCCTTCACCTTTTACTGTCAAGTACCTTGTCAAGTTGGTGCAAGACATTTTAAGGATCATTTTCAGCGCCCCAATTTAGTTTACACGCGCCATGCCCCATTCAAGCACTGGAGGTACTTTGTAGGAGCCGCAAGCACGCTGCGCTTATTGGAGTTGTTGCAGCACAGGCGAGAAATAAAGCAAAGTTTAACTATTTTCAGCATGACCGAGTTGCAGGCATACAGCAGTTTGTATGAAGAAGGACACTTTGAGAGTGTTGTATCCTGGCAATGTCCAGCACATGTCGCAGGTTCACGTGGTGAGCACGCTGGGAGTTCATTGCAGGCAACATTTGAGAACAAAACTTGGCAACACTTTTTGTTATTTTGTGTGGCAGTCTGTTTTAACCACTTGATTCGAGTTGTGAATTTCTGAATTTCAAGAAGAGTCTTGGATGAAAGGTCGCTCACCTGTGTGTTCACATTTCCTTCTCAGTATTGCCCTATTTTTCTGACTTTCAATGCCTTGTTTTTCCTCTGCTTGGGTGTGTTTAACATTATTGCTTTAACGAATTTTAAGGAGCACTTAAATTGGTGTGTTTAGTATAATTCCAAAGCTTTCCTTCCCTCTTTTAAGGTGGTGTGTTATTGGGGATTATTTATTTTAATTCTCCACTGAGATGTGTATTGTAACCTGTTTATTCTTCTGGAGTTCGTCTTGGTATGTGTGGAAATGTCAAACTAAGACTTCCCCTTTCAGCAATTTTGTGATTTTGCACAGTGTGTGCGGATTGATTACTTCGGTGAGGTACTTATTTTTCCTGTTCCTGTGGTGTTGAGAGAGTGCCTTGTTGTATTTTCCAGAGAGGCTATTTATTTCTTTATGTTTCATCTCACCTTTGGGGTATGGGTGAAGGGCGGAGTCTAAGCCAGATTTTGAAGTGTTAGTATTTACTGCATGGTTGGGTGTCAAATGTGTTGTGCTTGATTAGTGTGCAGTGGGTTTTTTCTACACTTACCACCCTTACTTAGGGTAAGGGTGAAGGGCAGTGTAGATGCCAAATTTTGTTAGTGTTGTGTGGCAGCGTGAACCCACAGCACATGAGATTTTAGTGTTTTTCCACCCCGCCTATTAGGTTAGGGTGAAGGGCAGAAAGTAAGCCACGTGTTTGCGGTGTGAGTGTCTTATAACTTTTGATTGCTATTTCTACCTTATTACAAGATTGGATGTGGAACTATGTTGTTCTTTTCTTGGTTCATGTGGACTGTTTGTCCATACTTCCCATCCTTACTACGGGTAAGGGTGAAGGGCTGTTAGATGCCACATGGTTCGTGTGGGGTGGTGTCCCACACATATGAGATTTGATGTAGAACTATGTCTTTTTTTGAGTTTGTGTGGACTGTTTTACCACACTTTCCACCCTTATCATGGGTAAGGGTGAAGGGCAGCTGGATGCCACATGGTTCGTGTAAGGTGGTGTCCCACACATTCTTGGTTTGGACGGTTCCCTACCGAGCCTTGTGGTTGGTTCCCTTTTTTACCTCTTGTGTATTAGCCTGGCCAGCTGGTATGTGAGTGGTATAGGGGTTTGGTAGTAGTGGTAGGGTGCGGTGGAGCTTGTTTTTTTGCTTGGTGAAAAGGGAGAAGAGGTGAGTGTTGTGGTGCTTATGTGTTTAGGGAAGTTGTGGATTGCTTGCTGTGTTTATTCTTTTCCCTGAGTTATTTATTGTTATCTTTGCATACATGTATTTGCTCCATCCTTAAAGGTATTACATTGCATTACCTTGTTGACAAGTACCATCTTTACATTTAATATGTTATTCATAGGTGCATGCAGTATCTTTTGCCATCTTTGTATTTAATATGTCAACATGTACCTCCCATTGGTTCATTACCTTGACATGTGAGTCGTACATGTTGTACTAACAATGTTATCTTTGTTTATTTAAAGAAAGGAGATGTGTTATACTTGTTACTGAGCTAGTGTGACTATGTTGATGGAATGTTGGTGTGTGAGGTGGCAGTGGAATGTTGGTGAGTGAGAGTCAGTTGGTGGATGGGCTGAGCAGCAGGAAGGTTGCTCCTGGTGGGGCTCTTGTTAACATCTTACTGAATAAACCTACTTGACTAATCTATATGGAACTGGGCCTTCATTCTTCCACAACACTGCTTTATTGCCAAAGTGCTGGTATGTGAACATTGTGCTTAATAAGTAAAAATTGATGAACAGAATGCAGAACAATGTCCTACATTTACCCCAGTACAGAGATTTGGGGCCTAAATCCATCATTATTTTGCTCACCATGCCATTCCAGTTTGGACCCAGCCATGTGCAAATCAGTCTTGACCGTGCGCCCAATGGGAACAGTCCAGCCCGAACTGCCAGGCCAAGCCCTCCCTGAACTGGAAACAAGCATCCTAGGACCAGTTTCAGGCTTTTAGCCCTCATCAGCCAGGATAGCTTGACTCCAGTGGCATGGAGAGCATGGGACCCGCGTCTGGGCATACCAGTCCCACTCGGCGTGACAAATGCAAAAAGAACAATTGATGGACAGAATGCAGAACAATGTCATACATTCACCCCCGTACAAAGAACTGGGCCTAAATCCATCATTTTTTTGCTCACCATGCCATTCCACTATGGACCCAGCCATATGCAAAACAGTCTTGACCCTGCGCCCAATATGAATAGCCCAGCCCGAACTGCCAGGCCAGGTCCTCTTGACTGGGGGTGAATGTTTGATTTATTCAGCATTCCCTCCAACATTTGTTTGCGTAGCACTACTAAGTTAAATAACAGCGTGACAAAGCAGACTATGATGCAGCATGGTATTGTGTGTGTCATTCAACTGGTTTCCAACATTTCACAACATTTTCTGTTTATTCTTAGCTTCTAGAGCATAGAACTCTGATCTATAAATAGTGACTAGTGTTGAAGAAACTAAATTAGTCCGCGATCAGAATCAATTCGTAATTGTGCTTATTTTAGCACTAAACACCAGTTGGCTGCCCTCCTGCAGGCACTGCTTTCATCCACTCCCCACACTGTGCCAAGCTGCTGTCGAGTACGCAGTGTACCTACATGTATTCCTGTGCACTCAACAATGTTTACCTCCCTCACAGATACACTTCCTTTCCAGCACTCATTTAGGTGCTCTGGTGTACGCGCTGCTGCTACTTTCATTGTTTGCACTGATCTAAGTCACTTATGAGCAAGACACTGAGTTCATTTACCTGCCTAATCTGTTAAAATATGTTGGTTGCAGAGCAAATACAGGTCTGAGGTAACCTCAAAACACTGAGGAGGCAGGTGTAGCTGGTGGGAGAGTGAGATTAAAGGAGGTATCATGGGAAAGGGAATAGATGTTTCTTCTCTAAGGTGGGCAGCTCCAGTGTGCACAATGCACTTCTTTTATGTTCCTGCTTTTAGTTTGGCTGCTCACTAGCACACACTTTACTAATGCCTTTGCGCTGCATTTCCACATGCCCATGGTCCAGCTTAGAAGCAGACAGTTATCACGTGCACACTGCCTACATGCCTGTTTTCTGCAATAACATGAGTAGATTCCCTGTGCTTCCTCTAAGGTGTAGGTGTGTAGCACACCCCTTGCTGTTACCCACATTTCCTCTATGAAGTGATCAGAACTTGAGGGCACATAGCACACTCTCCAATGGTTGTGCTCTAAAATTCATAGGTTTCCAACTGGGCACTGTGTCTTTGTCAAAGAGCCATGACTTAGGCTCTTTCTGAAGTCTGTCACGAGGGGGCTGGCTGGAGGTGGAGGGGAAGGCCTTTTCAGATGCTGGTATAGATGTAGGAGAAGGAGCGGCCTCCAATGCGGCTGATGCCGTGGGTGCGAGGGCAAGTGAGGAGGAGCACAGGTGTCTGAAGGATTGGTGGAAGTTTAGTTGATGGTTTATGTAGGCAGGTCCTAGGTCATGGAGGGCTTTGTAGGCGTGTGTGAGGATCTTGAACAGGCATCTCTTCTGGATGGGGAGCCAGTGGCGGTCTCTCAGGTGGGGTAAGATGTGAGCTCATTTGGGGAAGATCAGAGTGAGTCTGGCTGTGGCATTCTGTATGTTCCGGAATCTTCTGCGGAGCTGGGTGGGGATGCCTGCGTAGAGGGCATTGCCTTAGCCAAGGCGTGCATCGAGGAGGGCCTCAGTGTTTTTGGTGTTGGTTGAAATCCATTTGAAGATTCTGCAGAGCATGCGAAGTGGGTGGAAGCAGGAGGAGGCGACTGCATTGGCTTGTCTTTTCATGGTCAGTTGGCTGTCGAGGATGATGCCTAGGTTGTGCCTGCATGGTCGGTTGGTGTGGGTGTAGATCCGAGTTCTGCAGGCCACAGGCTTTGGCCCCATCCAGAGGTGTTCTACCCGAAGGTCATTACTTCAGTTTTGTCTGAGTTGAGTTGGAGGCAGTTGTCTTTCATCCATTTTGCAGCATTGGTCATGGTATTGCAGAAGTTGGTTTTGGCGTTGGCTGGGTCCTCGATGAGCAACAGGTGTTATCTTTGCAGAAGATTATGTTGAGTCTGTGGGATCTGGTGATGTAAGTGAGTGGGGTCATGTAGATGTTGAACGGTGTGGGGCTGAGGGATAATCCTTGTGGTACACCACATATGATGTCTTCAAGTGCGGAGGGGAAAAGAGGCTGTCAGATGTTCTATGTGCATCCTGTCATGAAGGAGGCAATCAATTTGAGGGCATCTTGTTGTATGCCTATATTGTGGAGTCTTTTAATGACGGTGTTGTGGGAGACAGTGTTGAACGCTGTGGAGAGGATCAGGACCACAGTTTCTCTGTGGTTGAGATGTGTTCTGATGTCGTTTGTGGCGGCAATCAGCTCAGTCTCATGGCTGTGGTTGGCCCGGAATCCTGATTGTGAGGGGTCCAGTTGGTGGTTTTGCTCCAGAAATTTCATGAGCTGCTGGTTAATGGCTTTCTCGAGTACTTTGGCCGGGTTGGGGAGCAGGGAGATTGGACGATAATTTTTCAGGTCGCTGGGGTCGGCTGAGGCTTTATTTAGGAGTAGTCTGATGTGTCTGTGTGTTTCCATCAGTTCGGGAAGGTTGCAGTGGAGATGGAGGTGTTGAGGTTGCTGGTGAGTTGCATGCTGATTGGGTTAGTTGCAAGGTTGCTGAGGTGGTGGGGCAAGGGTCGGTGGGTGCTCTGGAGTAGATTTAAGACATGATGTGTGAGGTGGTCAGAGCGGTGAGCGGAGACCAGGTGGTGATGGTTTGGCTGATGTTCACTGGATTGTTGAGGTCGCTGGGGTTGAAGGTGGCGTATTGGAGGTTGAAGTTGTTGTAGATGTTGGTAATCTTACTGTGGAAGTAGTCTGAGAGAGTGTCACAGAGTTCTTGGGAGGGGTGAATGGTGTTCACAATGACTTTCGGGTTGGAAAATTTCTTGACAATTTTGAAGAGTTTCTTTATGAGGTTGACGCGGAGTTGTTGTGGGTGAAGAAGTCTGCTTTCTTGGCTTCCTGATGTGACTATGGTACTTCCTGAGGGCTGCTTTGTGACTTGCTCTGTCGGTGGGGTTCTTAGTGGTGTGCCAACGTTTCTCCAGTTGGTGGCAGTTTTGCCTGGTGGTTCTGAGTTCTGGGGTGTACCAGCTGACATGTCTGGAGGTCTTGTTGGATTTTGTAGGACTCAGTGGGGCGACTGGCTGCACAGTCGGGATCTAGGCGGTGAAGTTCTGGACAGCTTGGTTAAAGTCGGTTGAGGCCTCGGGTTGAAAGGTGGTGAGGGACTGTGGCCACTGAGTTTCGGTGACCTTGCTCCTGCTGTGGTAGGGGGGATGTTGTGCTGGGCGTTGGCGATGGTGAAGTGTACGATGGTGTGGTCAGTCCAGGTGAGTTCTGTGATGTGGCTGAATTTGATTCGGATGCTGAAGGTGAAAATGGTGTTGAGTGTGTGTGTGTGGCTTTGTGTGTGGGTTCGGTCACCAGTTGGGTAAGGCCGATGTTGATCAGGATCTCTAAGAGGGCAGTGGCGTAACACAAAATGATGAGTACTCACAGCAGAACGTGATCTGGGGCTCCTGAGTCTACTATATCTGAGAGATGTTCCTTGGCCTTCAGCTGAACAGGGACTCACCCCTTTGCAGGGTTGGGGAACCCCTGAAGAATTGCTTCCTCCTGCTCCCCTAAGCCTCACGGGCTGCAGGGACCTGCATATTGCCCATGGCACATGCCTCCTTCCTGTTGTAAGGTGAGTCGCTGTCCATCACACGTTATCCACATGCCCATGTTGTTGCTCTGAAGTGGGTGGTCCTCCACTCTGTGACACCCTTTGGCTCAGTGCCCTCCTCATACAGAATAACTCCAATCAGCGTTTTACTATTTGATTTGGTGCCACATTTCCTTTTCATGTGCCAATTTATTTAACACATTTCCTTTTAGTTTTCTAAAAAAGAAAAGTTTAGGCCACCAGCATCTACTGAATTACTCAGCGAAAATGATTAAATTCACACTTCCTTTTAATGGATCCTCTGTGCCAAGAGAATTTGTCTGTTAGATTCTGTGCACTTAGACATCGTCAAAATCAGTTCTGTCGTCTCAGTAATTTATGGCAGATGATTTTGTTTTTGAGAAAATAGAACAGTTAAAAAATAATTGAAAATCTGCAGCGCAAACCAAATAATTATGTTTGCCAGATGTCCCTTTTTGGGAGAACAATCACTTCGCGTCATTAAAAGCACATGTTTCTACACTATGCCGCAAACGATTTTATATCGTCACAGTAAAATAACCGTTGCTATCCCTCCACGTGCCTGTAATTGAATTGAAGGGCCTGCAGCCCTTTTATGTTTCTTCACTCTTTCTCCTACCACTTTAGGACAGCTGAGGCTTTTTGTGAACTTGAGGGCTTGAAAATATTGTTTTAATTGGCTATGGTCTTGAGTCTGAATGGGCATTGTCCATCGAGGTATGCCTTTGGGTCAGTACTGTGGCACTGGGCGCAATGTGTCAGACAAAAATTAAAGGCAGGGGGATGTCCAGGAACTGAATTCACCATAAGAAAGATGCATTCAGCTGGGCCTTTTACCTTAGTTATCGATGTCTCTGAAAAGGTAAGATTTTCCTCCTGTGGGTATGTTTTCAATTTAATAGCTAAAATTTAGAGACTTAGTTGTGGATGGAATTGTCAATACACAAGTGGATTATGGGACACATTTGTATTTTCAGGGACTTTCTAAATTCTTTAACCCTTTATAAAAGTACAAATTAAAGAAGTCAGACTCATCACTAAGAAAAAGAAACGGTGTTAGAAAATGGGCCCTTTCCCTGTTCCCTTAAAGCTTTTCTTTGGCAGCCATATACTTTGAAGCAGGGCGGTCTGCTTTATGCCCAGAAGAGCCAGATTCATGCCAGATTTTCTAAATAATCACCAAGTATGAAAATGAGTTCCATTTAAATGTTATCTTAGGTGAATCTCCTGAAAATCAGGTATGGATCCTGGCTTCTACCCCCATCTTGGAAACCCGTGCTTAAAAGTTATTCACTTCATACTTAGATTTGGAGTGATGCAAGCACATCCAGTGGATGCACAACATTGCACATTCATGACTTCCAAAAACAGCTGCCTTTCTGTTTTAAGGCATTCCTATTTTCTTATCTTCATTCAGTTTAGTTGCTCTCTTCATACTTCAGCTTGCTCACTCACTGCCCAGCTAACGAAGAGTTTTGCTGTTTTCAGCATAGTTAAAGACATGGAGACTTTTCATGCAAAATTGTGTGTTTTTGCTAATCGATCGGCAGGGCACCCTAGAAGATTTAGGGCCAGATGTATCAAAGGGTTTTACCCATTCTGTGTATATGGGAAAATGTGTTCATACATATGGCCCTTAATGTTCAAACAGAAAACCTGTTGATAAATTGGTTATGAGTGGGGCTCCCAGTTTTATGGTATTTTTTGTTTGTTGCCATTTCCGTCTGTATCTATCCATATTTATTTTTTGCTAATTTTATCTGTATTTATCCGTATTTATTTTGGATTTTGTGGAAAAATTAAGCTGAAATTAGTATATTTCCACATTTATTTAACCATTAAATATGCATTCATGCTTGAATGCCTGCCAGGTTTCAGTGCTATGAACACCCGCATAAGATAAATCAGTGCACTTATATGAAAATGTGCTTATTTCAGTATCCACCTTGTGCATATCTACTGCTGTTAAAACCTTTTTACCAAAATGACTTTCTTTTTTGACTGCCTTATCTATCAATCCACTCATCTATTGGCCTGACAGTCATGGCAGACACTATTTAGAATTAGCCAAAAAGCAACCCAGTTTCCATATTTATCAACATTTAAAAGTAAATACAGACAAGAAAATTAATGTTTATGTGTAGAAATCAGTAAAAATGGAAACAGGGAGGGTGGGTTATGAGGCAGCACACCCACTTCTGTGAGTTTCAGATGCTTTCTAGGTCAGTTATATTTCATGATCTGAGCAGCAAAGCCTGCAGACATCCAACAGGATAACTAACCAGAAAGCTGCCCTCCCTTGGAAAACAATGCCTAACTATAACTACCAATTATTGTAGTAGAATTCTCAGAAGGAGATGTTGCCCAGTGGAGTTGATGTAAAAGATTCATCTTATTTGTATCTAGCAAATCAAATCCAGAGCAGGCCCATTCCTCGGCACAAGCCAGGAAGAACACAGAATATTGAGTCAGGAGAGACATAGTGTGGGACGAGTTGGTAGTAGAGGGATAGATTGTGGTGGGCCAGAGCAAGTAAGAGAAGGGAGCATGTGGAATGCGTTGGCCAGAATGGCAGGTCAGGGAAGCAAAACTACATTGGAAGGGATAGAGGGAGGGAGTAGGAAGCCGTGAAGTGTATGCTGGGGGAATATGAAGTTCAGGTATATGTACTAGAACGGGCCTGGGCTGTATGTAGCAGAAATCATTCAGAAAAGTGTAGCGAACTAAACAGACAGTAAGCAGGGCAGTGATACAGGTATGAGTTTGAGTGGGGTAAATGATGTCAGCATGCGAGGGGACTCAGCACTTAGATGTGGAATGGGGGAAAAGAGGAAAAAGAGAGGAGCTACAAGATACTAGAATGTCAGTCTCTATGGCTCGTAAAAATATACTGCTGCGTGGTGCTTAGAAAACCCAATTTAATTTTGATGCATCAGCTCAGACTGTGGGAGAACCCTTGTGCCAAATTCTCGCTGACCAAGTTAACAACTCACTGTCGCTCATAGAATATTTTGCTCTAGCAATACAAGTTATGTGAAATTTACAAAATAGTAAAGTCGTTTGCTAATATGAATACTTAAACTTTCAAATTAGGTGGTTTTGTTACTAACGTTTTTGTTCCAAAGAAAATTGTGGTGGAGCTTGGAAAATCAGTAGATCCATACTGATCTAGGACTATTCTGCCACTGCGTTGCTTCCGCCCCTGTAGTCAGGAAGGCACTTTCAAACAAGTCCTCCAATAGCACCATTATAGCAAGCGTTCAAGTTGACAGCCTGGCCTCTTTCCCTGCAGGATTTTCCTGTCTTAAGTTCCTTTTTAGAAAGAAATTGCGTAAGCTAGATTAGCAAAGCAATTGGATGCCAAACGATAGCGTTGGTAACAAAAGGACACACTGCACTCTTCATTGAAATGAGGGTAGAGATGTTGATGGAAAATGTGCCCAATTCAGGGAACTCGGAGAGTATTCAGGGTTTTGCATTGATCCTCCTACGAGCCTCACTTTAAAGAAATATCCCCCCATCAACTAAACATGGAAGGGGACAGACACTTTTTTCATTCTTTCCTCCTTTGGTGAACTGTCGTTTAGAGAGTTTGAAGATTAATATGGGACTTTACATTAAGAACCCATCCCATTTTCTACTGCTGACTGTGGGCCTGGTTCACAAAGGTAAATGTACACTTTTGTGTAAGTGTGCGATTGTTTGCTATTCACAAAGGGATTTGCGAGTAGTATCTTTACGAGTCAGGAATCTCCACACATAAAAAGACCTATCTTTTTAGGTGCGGAGACTCAACTACTCGTAAATACCTTTGTGAATACCAAACAGTAATAAACTTACAAAAAAAGTGTATGTTTACCTTTGTGAATCAGGCCCTGCGTGTTTATATTCTAGAATGGTAAAACAGTGTAAATGTGCTTACTCTTCAAGGCGTTGGATTGTCCACCAGTGATGGCCTGGTCAGCAGCATGAGACTAGCTGCATGAGAGGTCTTTCCACTAGGTAATGGAAAGACAAATGTAGGCAGTCATGTAAAGTGCTGTTAGGTAGAGGGCGTCGCGTCCCAGAGGAGACACTCAATGTTGCCCTACTGACAGGATGGCAGAAGGTTAATTCACCTACTGTGCCAAAAGGCTTTAATTCGTCCAGCCGATATGATAACTGGGTATGTTTAGGCTTCTAATGTTTCCAAGTGTGTTCAGCACGGTACACGCCCTAAAGATTCGAATGGAGTTGCAGCATTCCAGTGTAGTTAGAAGGTGAGGCCATTCCCTGGAAGTGAGCATATTCGTGGAAGGATTGTTAACCCACTAGGACACACTCTCAGGTAGTGCCCACTCCAGAAGGTCACCATTGTTTTTCGAAGGCACTGACGTCATATTTTTTAAAAGGTTGTTTTTCTCACCACTGTTGTTATCAGGTAATGGATTGTTTTGGGTGCTGTGGCGGCTGGTAGGAAATGGTGGTGGGAGGCAGGGGTGGGGGCGTTAGAAAAAAAGGGAAAAAAAAGAAGAAGACTTACCTGCTGGTCACTGATTACCAGCTGCCACCTCTGCCCTGTCCGCTCTGTTTTCCTGGTTTCTGACAGCACCCAGGCTCCCAGACTCCCCTAGCCAATCACGATGCTCCCGTCACCAGCATGACAGCAGCGTCGTGATTGGTCTAAGCATCTAGCTTCAGCGCTCAGATAGAGAGTGGGAGCCTGCACATGTTCCCCACCCAGGCTGTGCAAAGACAGCCAAATGGAGAACATTCTAAGAGCACATGATGGTTTGGCCAGCCCAAGATGGCCGGCCAAACCGTCATTCACACTTATGGTGCACCAATCCCTCCTCCTTCTCACACAAGTCCAGGCCAACCCACCCGCCCTAACCTGGCTCCATTATACCAAAAATAAAATTATAATAACGTCTGTTATTATCATTTTATTTTTCCTTTGCACTGCTCATAGAGCAGTGGGGCGACACTCCTCTGCCTTAGCAGAGGAGCTACCGCTGTTTGGGTACCCAATGTGTACATGGCTTTGTTGTTTATTTATTTATTTTATTTATTTATTTATGCATTTTTATATAGCGCGGACTTTACCCGAAGGCGTCAGAGCGCTTCACAATAGGAACAGAAATAAAACATAATGAGAAACATTACACATTAACAGATTACAAAAGCATACGTTACGTTACATAAGGTAATAGTGACAATTGTGAGCAAACAAAATACATGAGGTAGTAAAAATTGTGAGCAACCAAAAATACATGAGGTAGTAAAAAGTGCACAAGAGGAAAAGTGACAAGTGTGCGGTTACAAGAGAAAACAAAGTATCATTTGAGGTATAATACTGCAAAAGGTGCTAGACACTCATGCACAAAAAGCGTTACGTAGGCAAAGGTGGCACTTGTGCAGGTAACAAAGGTAGAACATGTGAGAGGTAGTGTTGTTATAATTTGAAGCACTTTTCCATTTTATAGACTGACGTTGTGTCAAATAAAGTGTCAGAAGCTCTCCGCGCCACACCACACCACTCTCACCCTTACCCTAAAACCATTCTCTCCTTTCATTAAAACATCGGTTCCTCTGTTATTTCACTGTATTGCCACTCTTCTTCGTTTTGACTTTGCAGTTCCTTCTTGCTTTCTTTTTGTTCTCTCCCTTCCTTTATGCTTCCAAGTGTAGTGGGGTGTATTGCTTTTATAACATGAGGCATAATGCACACTAAACAGATGCTGTGTTTGCTGAACCATTCTATTGCTTTATCATTATAATTTTCTATTTAAAAATCTGTTTATTTTACCTTTGTATCATGCTGTAATATGCTCTGCTACTCATTTTGAGGGTTTTGTTTGCACCATATAAAAATCTCCAAAAATAAAAAAAGAAACCTTATGGTGTATAGTTCAAGAAACTCTTGCGAATGAAACTCTTCAGACTGTTCTGCTGAATATCTGTGCTAGCAGCTGCCACGTTGGTGGAAAACAGGTTAAAGGCACCGAACCGAACCTTCGCCTATACAGTACCTACTCTTGTTTCGTTGTGGCTGTTTGTACTTCAGCTGGTTCCCTTCGTGCTCTGTCATATCTATTATCCTAAGAGTGGAGCTTTATAAAGCTCCTAACTGTGTTATACAAATGCCCTACTATATCGACCCACAATTCTCACCGTAACAGCAACGAAATCCAGGGGATTTCAGGATCATAGGTTACTTTACCATGACTGTATCTCTAATTTCTGCTTTTCCAACACCCCAACCAGTCTCATGATAAGGCTTTTCCGCGAAAAAGCTCGATTGTACTATCCACTGGAGTGAAACACGTGTCAGTTGTATCTAAATCAATCACAAATTTCCAAACCAAGGGCTGTATGCTTAAATAAAGCATTGACCCAATAAATAAATAGTGGATTATTTAGAATATGTAGCAAAAAAAAAACATAAAAACGACAGGGCTTCCAGTCCTTATATTTTGGCATTATTCAATAATTTCCAGGTAGGTGTATCACTCTGAGTAGGATTATTAACTCTTTCCACCACAAGTTTACAATTTAACTAGCAGTTACAACCTATAACAACGCCTGTAGACCGAACGCTGTAAGTTAGCTTATACTTGCAGGCTAATAAAAAAAAAAAAATATATATATATATAAAAATCATTGGGTGATTTTTTACATCTTTATAGTTAAAATAGTACAAAAATAAGTTTTGTACAAGTTATTTAGGAATGGATGATATATATATTTTGTATAAAAATATGTTTTCGTTTGTTCACTAGTCTCTTACCACTTTCAACAACCTCTTAACCATCACCTAAGGTCCACCTTCCCTCTTCTTGTCTGCCCCATTGAGCACCATGTACATTTTGGTATTTTACTCCACTGGCTCATAATTACTTGAAACTCTGTATGGGAAATAAAAGACCAAAAATGAAAGTCTGACCTTCCAAGAAACCCATCCCCCAAACTCATCCAGGGTGTGCAACAGCTTGTGACTTTGACTCTTTCCTCCACCCATTCATGTCAGCCAAAGATAATTAGTGATGCTGGTGCCTTACTTCACCAACTGCAGCTTAATATATGGGGCACTGGTGATGTGTGTGCAGCAACACTTCCACTATATATAGGGAATCGTCTAGCACTACTTGAGCAGCCAATCTCACTTGAGATGGCCAATAGAGTGAGATGCAGACAGAGACTTTACTGTTGATAAGGGATGAGCAGAGATGCTGACACTCTTTCAGTGGGGATGAGGGAGTAAAGTGGACAATGAATGTGTAGGAAGGGTTTCATCCCCAATGAAAGTGTTATTCAGCAAAGTGGATAAACTGAGAAGTGTTGTCTCCCGAGAGAAATTCAGCTCACATTGCAGTATGTGGCACACAAAATATAGGTTATGGTGCACGGGCAAATGGAGAAGTGGCGTCTCACCAGAGAAAATACTGATAATCTGGACAGTCACTCAAAACATATTCGGTGAAATACATTTGGTCCATAGAAATTGCTTTCATAATGTAAGATTATTTCTTAAGCCCATCCACAAACTTTACATTTGACTTATTTTGTCTTAAAAGACATCTTTTGTTACTTTTCTGCCTATATGGCTTTTTACAGGATCAATGAAACTGTTGCATTGTAATTCGGGTTTCTGTTTTCAGTGTTAATTGGTTTGTGATTTTCAGTGAGTACATTGTTTTCCCTATGCGTACATACATTTAGGGACACTTTTTGTGTAGCTGTACCACCTCTAGCTTCATGTGAGATATATATATATATATATATATATATATATATATATATATATATATATATATATATATATATATATATATATATATATATTCCTCGCAGGATACTGCTTGCTCCCTCAACACAGTAACACACAAACGGCTGTTTGCTTCCAAAGCGGTCTTTATTTAGCAAAAATCCATCGGCAATTCAACTCGACGCGTTTCGGGAAGGATCCCTTTCTCACTATATTATATATATATATGCGTTCCAACAGGTTTCATTCATACATGAATATGTTTTTATCAGATTTACATGGCAAAATGAATGTAGGTGAAGAGCAATGAAAGCTAATGTCCCCAACTGATGAACCACAATAACAAACTATTTAGCCTCTTCTGCCTTTGGTCTCACATTATAATTACAAAAAATATGTGCTGAAATATCACATTTCCAACACATACAAGAGTGCTAGAAAATGGATAAAAAAAACTAAAGTCACCAAGATGACTTTTCCTTTTTTACAAACAAGAAAATTGGTCAAGTTTAAGATGTCTAAGGCTGTTTTTAGGTCTCGCGCCTGCGATGCATATGGCAAAGCCATATGCCATCGCGCAGGCGCGATACTATTGTTGCCTGGTCTGCTTCCCAGGAGACAGGAGACTGTCACGCGCATGCTCAGAAAAGCGATCGGAGCCGGCCGCGCGCGCGCGTTCCCAATCTCCTGTCTCTCAGGGAAGCACACAAGCAAGCCCAGCAAGCCCCGCCAAGGCATCACGAGCACGTCCTTTGCGCCGAAGCAGAGCATGTACTTCTCTTGTGGAGACAGTGGGTTCACCCTAATAGGTCCCCAACAAGCACTGGGTGCCCCACCCCCTCGCCAGGCTCCAAGCATGCTGCTGGGATGGCGGTCCTCGCAAGACGCCCGCGCCGGCTTTATTTGCAGTGCAGCTTGACAGCTACCGAGGTAAAACCATCGCAAGGTGTGCTGCTCTGTTCCAAAAATACACTCCTCCTGCGACGCCTCCCCCGCTCTCCCGAGGGCTGACACCAGAGACTCCACTGTTTCAGGTTCGCTGGAGCTGGATTGGTTTCCCACATTCCTGTAAAGTTTCCTTGACGTACTCGTCGAGGGCCGTTTCTTGTAGAACCTTTTCCTGCTTTCCCTATGCCTTTCTGTCACCCCTTTCAATCGTGAACTTGAGGAATTTCCATTTGCTGCCTTTCTAAAGTACACAGAGAAGCTGGATACAAATTGGATAGTTTAACATCATTTTTTTGCGGACGTGTGAAGGAAATGAGGAGAATCCATCTGCTATTCGGCATCTGTCTTTGAGCGCACCCCGGCTTCACCCAGTGAAAATTACGGAATTTGTCCCCATGTCATTTGCGGAAACTGGGAAAGTTTAGGCAGCACCCGCACGTTTTCTGTTTTGAGTTGCAGGCTTATGTTGGGAGCGTGCACTCTTTTTTTTTGTTTTGTTTTGTTTACGCTCCCATCTGGACACGAACAAAAGGATGGCTGATGGCCATTTGTCTTTGTATTAAGTGTCGTCCTGGTTCTGAGATATTGGTAGCCTAACACTGGGGGCACTAGAATTATGCAGCACTGTAGTCTAAATTCTATCGCAAGAAACCGCAAATTAGGAGGGTAATAAATTGAACATTTTTATTGCAGAATTACTTAGCTATTTTTACACGTTAACTATTATATGGGCAAAGGTCTCCCTTCTATGTCTGTTTACCACCTGAATACATAAATTATCAACTGAAAGGTGAGCTGCCTCTGGCAAAAGGAGTGCTACTGGGCGGCAAGACGTGTGGGAGCGTTTTTAGTAACTTTTGATCTATTTGAGCCAGAAACTAATTTTTGTTTTGTCAAAATCTGCAAATTATGCAGAAGATGCTGGATTAGGTGGCAAGTGTGTCGAATCCACAATAATGCAGACACTTTTGCAGCCACAGAATTCCTCTGGCCCTGCCAATGCAATGCAATGGAAAGAAATAAAAGCACACAGCCTATCACTTCACAAGTACTTTAAAATAAACTAGTATTGGGAGGCATGTTTTTCAGTTTGTTTATCCTCTATGAGGTATGGATGTACTGTAAGAATGTCTGATGTCTTTATGAGTAGTTATACAAATATTGATTAACATAGAACTTCATTGTAATTCTTTTTTGTTCTACTAATCCCAACGTAGGGTGTCAGAGCTCTATCACACGTACATAGTTAACAAAAGACCCTAAATCATACACGTGTTTAAATCAGTGGGAGTCACATAATCGTTACTTGATGGCATTATGCATTAACAGTATGGGGTCCAGAGAAACACAGTCTAGATCTACAACCTATATACTAGCCTAAGGAAACATTTTGTAGCAACTTTAGAATAACTGATAGTGGGGAAAGTAAGGTTCTAAACGAACAACTTGCACTTGGCATGCAGCTCCTTGAATCACTTTCGTAGATCACTGTGCTATTTTAGTATGATTGCAGCTTTTGAACTGCTAGTAGCAAAAGAATCTAAGTCAAAAGCAGCAGCCCGGTTACCTATCTACATAAAATACAAATCTGTAATCTTCATGTTACACGATGTGCTTTGCTACATGATGGATCAAAACTGTTTAGACAAAACACAGATCTCTCCAGCAAGTAAATTAACCACCAGTTATTTTACCTTATTATTATCTCCAGAACATTGCTGAAGACCTAGATCTGTGCAGCAGGTGCCTTACTTAACCCCATACAATATTTTACAATGTAGCTTCTTTGTGGCCAAATAAGTACGTCAGAATAGCTATACTGTCTCGTTTGTTCTTGTTGGCAATTCTTCATAGCAGAGCTTTTAAAAAATTAATGTTTTAACTGCCACATCTAAATAACACGGTCTCAAAGTAAAAATGCTTTGCTATCAAAAAGCATCCATTTCCATAGTAGTTCCTGGCACTGGCAATAACTACTTTGTGTTCAGATAGATGCACTCCCTGTGAAGGAACTTTGTTAGGTTAGAGCACAAGTGAAATTGTACCCATTGTAGACATAGCTTAATGGAAATAGTAAAAGATTCAAAAACATAGCAGTGTATATATAGAACCACGAGCCAAATCAGTCTGCTGGCTATGAATGAATTCTCAAAATCAAAGTTGTAAAATATCCAGATTGTTAGTGCGGCGAAACCCTACCAATGGCCTTCCTTGAATTAGGACTGTTAATTTGCAGTTCTGGCAAAGTTTAAACCAAGGGCCTAGATATGCCCCCTTGTACTCATACCTTAGCAGTGCAAGGTAATGCCGAGTGGGCATGTAGACAGGTTGGACACTAAATCGATGATGCGCGGACAGTGCAGAGCATGCATAGCTTGTACACGAGATTGCTCCCTTTCAGCTTACTTGCAGATAATGAATAGTGTGTTGGGAAGATTGCACCTGTTGAGTTAGTCATGTGAAAATTCTAATTTTTTCAGAAAATGGTCTACAGACATTATCTGATTGTGACTCGCATATTCTGTTTATACATGTGGCCTCGAGTAGGAAACTTAGCTCACATTAAGAATCTGAGGTGAATATTTTTTATGCGGACATTCTCTTTTCACAATTTCACATTTCTTGCTTATTCCTTACTCTTGCAAACACTAGTAGGGCGATCCGCGGGAGCTGAACAGCAGCCATCAGCAACCTCTGGTAATGTCCAATTTTGAATGTTCTATTGATGTTTGTTTCTTCACAAATGGCAGACTCCGGTTTTAATGTGTTGTATAGTACAAATGAGGAAAGTGATACTAGTATACAATGCTTCCCTGGGATTTGTTTAGAAGAAACGCTGCATTGCTAAGGGAGTCCGGACCGTCCAAGGAACTCCTGAATAGAACAAGCTTGCAAATGTAGTTAATTTAGAACAAAGTATATGTATATTTATTTTCTTCAATAAACCGAAGAAACAAGTAGGCCCTCCATATATTGTGATGGCGCAGTGCATGTGAACTGTGATATCCGTATGAGTGCACAGTGGAACAGTGGAAAAATGAAACTGATGAAATGTTGGCTGCTAGTACATTTCTTTTTGAAACACCAACCACATTGTTCAGGTTCGTAGGTTACAAGATGAATCTCCAGCCAACAGATTAATTAGGTCAAAGTTTTGACAGCAGTCAATTACGAGGCCATCCTCATCAGGACAACAAGCTGGTAGAATGGTACAATGAAACAAGACCTGTATTACTCTTTTGTACACGCAATTTTACTTCAGTCATTCTTTTAAAAGTGTTGGGATCTTATCTCTGTGCTTTTATGAGTCAGATAACACTGTTGTACCAATCCAGAAGTTTCTTGAATTTTTTAGTATTTCTTTGTTAGGTTTGTAACCAGCAACATAAACTCAGCAGCATTAGCGCTCTGTCAACCTGTCCCCCATAAGATCACTAATTCAGTTCCAACAGTACGTAATCAATAAATAGTATCCCTCAACACCGTAGATAACCAGTCCATTGATACGCTCTCAGTTCCATCAAACCTACAGCATGCTAGGCGTTTAAAGTCTGCTCACAGAAGTATCTGGAATTCGGGAAAAAAATATATGTAAATAGAAGAAAGTGGATCACAAATAGTTTAGATTGATGTACCATCTTATCACATTGTGGATCGAATAGTCTTCTCCGACCCATGAACATCTTGTGAGGAAAGGTCAGCTGAATACCAACACAGATTCGTGCAGAAATGTGCCACTTCTTGTGAGAAAAAACAACTGTTATCAGTTGCTCTTTTCAGGAGACGTAATATACGTGCTTAGGTCAAAAAAATTGAACGTTAATCATTTATAGTGATCCACTGTTACTTCGTAGAGGGAAGTCTCATATCTGGGCCAAGAAAAGCATTTGCTGAAAGATTATTGATATGCAAATAATATTTGCAAAAAATAGTTTGATACTTCTTACAGGGGTAAGAGCTCTGTATTGAATACTAGGTTTAGGATAAATCCCTGTACAGATTAGATTGCACTCCTCTATTGGTGGTGAAACAAATACTTGCCAATCCTGTTTAAAATTTACAATGCAATAGGTCTCGCATTTACGCGACTTTAAGCTATTGGCATTGTAAATTACTATGCCTTTTATTTATGATTTAAAAACAAAAATAAAAGGCTTTATCATTTGCAATGTCAACAGCTTAAACTCGTTTTCACTTATTTTATCTTTAATCCTACCTTTTTCTACGCAACTTTTTAATAATTGAAATAAGCAAACTTCCTTTGATATCTTAACATTTTGACGATGTTTACAAATATGCACCAGATCCTTGGAATATTAAACACATTTTTCAATAACGATGTGTGCATTGTGTCTTCTGTGATTTTTTTTTACTCTGCTCCACACTTACTCAATTCACTAAAATGTGCGGTAGTGGACAGATCACTACATTTCCTTGTGCCTCGTGTCCACTACCTGTGAAAAATAGATGCGGTTAGAAGCACTCCTACGCCACTGTTAAGCGCCATATCAATTAACTGTCGGACAGGACTTGTTTATTTGGGTGTTTCTTTTTTTGTTTAAAAGTTACATGGGAATTACTTTACCTAACAAGCACTTCACGTTTAAATGGTAGTCTCCGAAGACCAAAGTAGGGGTAGAGTGTATTTATTAGGCGCAAGAGGTAAGTTTTTTCTGTTCTGGTTTGTGTCTCTGTGTAGCAGAGTTATGTGTACAGCGTTGACAAGCTCAGTGGTAGGTTACATGAAAAGCGCATTAATCTGCAGAGCTGCCAGTGTTTTGTTCCCAGGTGTTCATTCCCGCTGTGGCCTTAACTTAGAGACTGTGACCAGGTAATAATATATGACAGGGTGGCTTCAGTAACATAGTGTGACATCACCTAGCCTAATGTGAGGTTATAGAATGAAATAAATAACACAATACCACTACACGCAACATCATTCAACTGCCCAAAATTATACTATATTCAATACCACATAAATACAGCCCACATAAACCACTGTCACATAGCAACAATCCACATAGATACTACAGACTATGCCACACAATTCCAATCAGCATAATTCTACTCAACGCTACAGTTTCACCCCACACAATTCAACTCCACACCTTTCCATTTCACACCACATAATTGGACACCAAACCACATCATTCAACTCAACAACACAATAACACAACACACCACATATATCCAATCCATAGCACAAAATTCCACATCATGCCACAAAATTCAACACACCAAATAATTAAACTCCACAACATACCACACCACAAAATACCATTACACATAATCACACTTCATAAACTCCCAATCCCATTCCATATAATTCCACTATGCTCAATACCACATCATTAATATCCACACAATCCCACTGCACACTATGCCACTGAATTCCACTACACAAATCCACTCCACACCACACAATTCCACAACTAACAATACCAATTCAACACACATAATTCCCCTTCACACCACATGGATTCATCCACTCCAAACAAAAACATAAGGCTAAAAAACATTGTCATTTACAAGGCCAATAGCTCTAACTTTCACAAATGCGAGACCGTTGCATTGCAAATGCTTGTTGTCTCTATGATTGCACTTTTTTTTAATAACTCTGTTTATTGGAAACAGACATAAATCAAATACAAACAAACCTGGCGCAGTTACAAAACAAAATACAGTTCCTGAGGACAGCAGAAAATATGAATGAAATAAAAGAATACATTGGGTCAAAGGAAAACACAATGATATCACTAATTCCTATGACAGTCAGCCTATGGTGTTACGTTGACAACAACATCAGTCGCCTCAGTGAGTGGGGTACAGACATAACCTCTACTTTCATTCCAGGGGCCCCACACTTTGGTCGATTTACCCGGGCAACCTCTGCTTTCATACACCGCCCTCTCTGCTTGCATGCACCAGTCCATGTCCGATTGGACTTATTATTAACCGAGTCTGGCTAATGTACAGGCTTCTTTGATGTATTAAGCTGGTTCAGTGCCACATCAGTTCTGTTCACATTCCTCTTTCTTAACATTTCTGAAGGTGAATATGTGTCCCTAAAGCTGCTTGCTCAAGACACCTACTGTGCTCCTGTCTCTCCCTACCAGTTACCATGTTACCAAATACAGTGCCCTTAACAGGCACCTTTGTACCATTCATGTACAATATGCAGGACTGCTCAGTAGACATCCAGCCCGGGCAGTGTCCAGCCTTCAAATATGACTGTTTCTCTTGTCTCATCCTATTTGATGCACCAGTCACACTAGTTTAACCTGGATACTAAGTCACTCATGGGCATGGATAGCAGAGCACAACCACATCATCCTCCTGCCACTACCAAAATCCAGACCCCACCGGTGCCACCGACCCAATAGGCATGACACCATGGGAGTAGGGAGCAAAGCCTCAATCATCAAAGCAACACAAAAGCATGCCAGGGCGCCAAACTGGGCGAGCATGGCAGCAGTAGAGGTCGGAAGTAGAGCTGTAACATGCACCCACCACAGCATCACACAGACGCCTACAGGAACCCTCAAGCCCAGCAGGCATAACGCCCATGAAGGTGGAGAACTGATGGACAATTTGAAGTTGGCAGAAAACCCTGGAGTTAGACTTGCTTTAAGTTCATGAAAGTATGATCACATTTCTGTGGCCACCGACTTGATTGGCTGTGGGTGGATCCATTTTAGTGTCTATGCACCCTCCATCGCTATCTAACGGAACTGCTCCACAGTATGTATCTGCTAAACTACAACATCTCAATCCTAAGAGGTTGCTTGTTCGTCTAACAACACAACACATAACGTATTGTTTGGCCATGATGGAGGGGGAAAGGGGATCGTAAACTCTTGCATCAGAGGCTTAAACCTTGGAATACATTCCCAGTGGATCTATAATTACAATCTTCCTTACTGAAGTTAAAGAACTTGTTAAAAATATCTATTTTCCAGACTTTCACCACCATTAAAATAGCATCTTCTCAGTTAGCTCTGAGTTGAATAGCGCCTAAAGACACACTGCACTAAATACCATCAACGCAGTTCAACCGCTCAGTCTTGTGCTTGATTACTAGTTGAGGTGCTTGTTGTAGGCCAATGTGCAAGTGAGAATGAGCTCTCTGTATCACTTCTAAGGGGACCCTTTGTATGGAATGAAAGATATATAGAGGGTGTACACACTTCTGGGAGCCAAACAGAAAGGTTTGACTCATTTATTTGTGACTTTTGTATCCCATGAAGTAGATATCTTGCCGGTAGACAAGGTGTTTTACCAAGGTTAGCAAAGAGCACAAATGACATTGGAGGAGGTATCAGGTATATATTACTAAACCATAAGGACATTGCTTCTTAGCTGGAACAAATCTAGCTCCTCTAAAGTTCAGATTTCAAAGATCAGAGGTGGCATTGTGATCCACAGTGCCTGGCATGAAGTGCAGTGGACGCTTGTCTCTCCTGGCTAGTTGCAAGGGAGCTCATTGGCATACAGCTGGTCCTGTCTGGATTAGCTGTGGCCTGCACTGAGGCGGTCCTTTGTCCAGCACCAGTTACTTGTATCCCCCACTGAACAAAGTGGTAACAGCATGACATTACAGTTACATCGCAGTTCGGTGACATGATTCATTGACACATCTGGCCCTCACTGAGGGTGGAAGCTGATCCACTGCCAACAGTAATTCTGGGGTGCAGAAAAATTAAAAGGTAACATTGAAGTTGGACAGGATGTGCCATCAAGGAGGAGTTACAATATTGAAGATTCACTGATAGAGATTAGAGGAAGTCTTTGAACAATTCTAAACCCTGGATATTGGGGAGTAGCCATGCTCGATGCAACTTTGAATTGCACAGAAGCATTTATCGATAAACACATTTGGGACTACATTACAGACAGTGCCCTGGGAGTGCACTGGGTGTTTCCACATTTTCTTTTATGCCCATGGGGTACCTTGGATTAAAGAAACCGTCACAGATATATATGAGGTCCTTATGTTACACAATGCACCAGGTCTATTCCAAGGGACATTCCCTCATTTGCATGAGTGTGTTGCCCTATGTAAATGATTGAACATCTTATACTATTAAGCCCATATTACCAACACACGTGTGTACGAAAACAGGGGCTCTGATGGTGTGTCACATATAGAGTGCTGCAGAGTAAGTGCACCACCTCAAGAGACCTTGAAACATCCTCCCATTGGCAGGTGCCGTCCCACACTGCACTTGCCTGATGGGGTCCTATGCCCTCTCCTCTGTGTGGTACCTACTGGTCCCTTTGCATTGAAAGATGAACGAGCAATTTCAGTCTGTAGGGCTGTCTTTCGAAACTGCGCTGTAACCAGTGTATGTTCATGTGATATGTAGAACTATCTATGTATGTCCTAGACAACCAATTGAAGGTGGGCTCACTGACAGGAGCAGTGTGCTATTTTCCATAATATGGCCACTGTTCTTTTTACCGATACTCTGTAGATGTTAGACATTTAAACTAATTTTTATATTGTGAGTTCAGCATGTTTTATCTGTGTGTTGTTTTTTATAGTCATATTTGTAGAATGCTATAGTTGAGACACTTTGCCATTTAGTTTGGAAGTATGGGTATATACTCTATAAATCTCATATTATTTTCTCATTTAGACGTCTTAGACTTGGAATTTGAGTCCTTCTGTATCTTAGAAATCCAGTCCCTCTCCAAGGAGCAATGTGGGTATTAACTATGAACTCACACAGAAATACACTACAAGCCCTTAGTCAGGCTCAGGGGGAAATATATCAGAGATACCGGGTGACCAATATTTACTTTTCCTGATGGCTTTGCTGCACATGTATCGGTCTTTTAGGAGCTAAACCGAAGGGAAGGAGCAATAATTGTGTATCCCTGTATTTACCTAGCAAAATTTCAGACAGAATTCCAAATTCCTTGGGATTTAACATGCAAATTTACATAGGTTATCACCTGATGGAAGGTGGGGAGAGGGAAAGAAGGGTGGGGTTAACCAAGTTAAGAGGGAGGATGTGGCCTGGCAGGGCAGAGCAATACATGCCCCTCCTAATGCCTTAGAAGACGTTTGGGGTGAGGATAGACTTGCGATTTTACCAGCTGACTTTTCTGCCAGCTATATTCAGGTGTTCCAGAACCACAATCAGATATTTTATAATTGGACAGAGCGGTCTCCCACCCAGAGATACCCCTCCATCCAACGTGTAATCAGAGCGTATATTAAAGTCTAAATGCTACCTAGATCCAGGGAAGATCAATGTAGGATCCAATTCCAACTATACCATTTATCACCTCTGTTGTCCTGTGTAACCTAAAGCATGCAAAAACACTTCTTTGACCCTTTCTCAGCCATAAGGATCTCCTATTTATTTAAAAGACTATAAATCTGACAAAGCCTTTGCCATCCCTTAGACATGTCCAGACAGTCAGGAAATTAACAAAGCATAGGCAAGGACCCCGAACTCCGTGTTGTGTAGTGTGAGGATTAGTGATGCATTGTATCTCCTGTTGAAATAAAAGGAACATGATTTACAAGGCAAATGGGCGGCCATGAAGTCAAAAAAGTATTCACAGGTGTGTGGAATTCTATACTTGTCCAATGGATGGGGTGCTTGAGAAATGTTCTTGCCCTGTAAAAAATGTCATATGTCCCATTTGATGTCATGTAGTGAGGTGACAAATTATGTCAGTGTTCTCATTATAGCAAAGCTTTGTTACTATGCACAGATTATGCCAGGGCTCATGGTACGTCATGGTTTGCATTCTATCAAGACTGATTGTGCCCCATTTCTGATCATTCCACACGCAGAACACACCAGTGTTACATTTCTGTCAAATAATTGAATATTCACAGCATCTGTTTATGAATGGCCTCAGTTAACCCCTTCGGCGCTGATGACGGAACCGCTCCATCCTCCGCTGCGGGTGCGCTGTGCTGATGACGGAGCGGTTCCGTCATGGCCCGCCCCGCTCGATAGAACGCTCATGCGCGGCGCGAATTCCGCGCCTGCGCTGAGGGTTCTATTGAGCGGGGCGGGCCATGACGGAACCGCTCCGTCACCAGCATAGCTCAACCGACGCTGGTGACGGAGCGGTTCCGTCACCAGCATGCGGCCGCCGCGCGGCCGCCCCGCCCCCTTAGCACTGCGGCGGAATAGCCGCCGCAGTGAAGGTGTTAAGGGTAACGTTTTGATCACAACAATGCTCTGAATATGATGACAATTTTGTTATATCGAAGATCAGATTATAGCAGATTTCAGGGTGCACCATTTTCCCCACCGCACCATTTGTGTCTTTCTGATTTTAGTTTCTGAGCAGTGGTGTGCATTAAAGGATTCATTTCATTTCACAAAAAAATAAAGTGAATAAACTCATACTATGAATTAGCAGCCCAGTGCCTAGGTTCCCAACTGTGTATCAACGAGACCACTCACAGTCTGACCTCCTTCACTTGAGCACATTGTGTAACTCTTGGGGAATACTTAATGTCTCTGTATTTCAGTTACTTTACCTGCTATATTTGTGAGCATATACCAAGTGCGTGGTTAATTACCCCTATTGCATCACATGATGCTACAGTAGCTTCCAAAGCCAAGGTGCAAGCATCGCCATTGTTCAATACTTCTCTTTAAAACATAAATCAACATAAAAGTATCCTCTTGTTTATTTACCCTCCGAAAGGTAAGGGTTCTTTGCCTGTGAATAATGATTTGATCATAGTGTCTACCCTTACTTTGTCCTAGCTGGCTTTGCTTGGGACTTCCCAGATGCCTATTTAGCAAACTGCATTTTAGTAAGATCTTAGTTATGCAGATTACTTGCAAACTTTGAAAAGTTGACATCACAGAGACCAGGTGCATACTTCATTGGATGCCACAAGAGAAAAGAGTGCAATACAAGATCCTTTTGCAAGCTTATACTCCTGGCCATTATTTTAGATCTTGACAGCTCCTTCTCTTTTATATGTCTTAAGCAAAAAAAAATCCCACATAAGTAGACGTTCCGCCAGGTAATGCACAAACTTTGGAACTCTTCCACTGGGAATCAAGAAAGAAGATAACCATTCAGTTTTCTGGTCCTTGATCGAGTAATTTTTGTTTTTGTTAGTCTATTGTCTTTAGTTGCTCTATTTCTCTATTGTTTTACGTTTCTGCTTGCTTTCACCACTAAGAAACTCGGGTGGGTGTTAGTGTGGTTTAAAAATAAGATAATAACAAGTATGCACAAGTGCAACTCTGTCTCTTTTACATCTGCCCACCTCACTCCATGCTTAAGTCCAGTGGCAAGTTTTTTGCAACATGTTTGGAGCACCTCTCCCACATAAGATTATACCACTCCACCAACAAAGCTCAGCAAATTACTTTCTCTCATGATGTGATGTTATGTTAGATGTATTTGTAGAGCTTACTATCACCCATCCTAGCGTTGTAGCACGTGCGAGACCTAAGTCTGCCTAGAATGAGTGGAGCAGGTGGTAAATCAAAAATTCAGGTCTTCAGCTACTTTCGGAAATTCAGAAGTGAGGAGGAGGTTCTGATGTGTATGCTTAGGTCGTTCCATGCTTTAAAATGATGTACGAGAAGGGACGTCCTCTGGATCTACTTCTTTGCATGCATGGGGTGTGTGCCAGTAGGCGTCTGGAGGAGCAGAGGTGTCTGCGGTGTTAGTGTAAAATGAAGCAGCTGTTCACATATGCGGGGACTAGGTGGTGCAGAGTCTTGAAAATGTGTGTGAGGAGTTTGAACTGGGTGCATTTGTGTATAGGGAGCCAGTTTAGCACCCCGAGGTGTGGTGTGATGTGTGCTCCGCGTGGGTGGTTGAGTATGAATCTTGCTGTCGAGTTCTGGATGCACTTCGGATATTATCAGGGTTGAATTTGCTATAAATATTCTACAGTACAATTAATTAATCATATGTTTTGTGAGTCCAGGAAGACTGAATTAAGACCCAAAAGCTTACTCTTAGAGTGTGAGAGGCAAGACAGCTGTAGGGTTCGAGGTGGAGGGCCCTAGGCCCGCATGTCAGGAGCAGCAATGACGGACGCAGACACCAGATGAGGGTAGTAGGAATGGCCACGAGCACGTGCGCTCGGCCCCTTTTATTGCCAGCGTCATGTGACACCATGACGTCTGTGGTGGGTGGGTGTAACGTGTAATACAGACACTCTGAACACTAGACCGTGTTCAGGCTAGGACACTACATCCCTCCCATTTTTTAATTGCAAAGACCCACATTCAGAAATCAACCTGTGGGGAAAATAACATGTATCAGGATGCAGTAAAGTGTTCAGCTTCCGCAGTGTCTTTCTATCCGCCGCTGCTTGGAATCACAGATGATGTTCAATCTGTTGCGGGGAACATCAGTTCACAGTGGCACCGGTGTGGGGGTGCTCGATGGAACCAGTCTATTGACGACTCAGCTATAAGATTGTCCTCACAGTCCTTCTTTTGCTCACTTCCATGGCGACGGGTGCAGTTAGAGTTCTTGTGGTTCGCCGGGGAATGATGCACGATTTCCGGTCTTGGCCTTAGCTTTATTTGTAGTCTGTGTCCTACTTGGCAAAAGGCAGATCCGTTGCAAGGCATCCCTCTCACTAGGATGACCCCTCTCGTCGGTGTTCCCCTGCCACGGGATATCCTTGAGGTCCTCTTCTCGGATTCGCGCTGGGCTGGATGTGTCCACATCAGTTGTTCCTGCGCCGCCGTCAGTGGGGGTATGGAAGAGACGATGTGTCTCACCTCAGATTCCGCAGCCTCATCCCAAGGTAGCTGTTGGCTTCTGTCTTTGCGTGCGATGTCTTCGCCCTCCCCGGACCTTTCGGATGGGCGTCGGAGGACCGTCTCTCGTCGCGGGGACTGCGTCCCGGAGGCCTCTGCCCCTGGGTCACCACGGCTGGCATGTGTCCAGTGTCCGTGTGACCCCAAAGGTGGATGTCACTAACGGTCTCGCTTGCTCCTCTCCGCAGATCCTGGGTGTGCAGAAACATCGTCTGTCAGCTGGTCTTCTTTGCCACTGGTGTTCTTCCGGCCTCGTGTTCCTCTCACCGTTGTCCTGGCACTTGTCACCTTACTTCTCTTCGGGAGTGAGCGGTCTTCGTCTTCCTGCACTCCTCTCTGTCTTTCCTTAGTTGTTTCCCTGTGAGGACGTTGCTTCGCACTGACTTCTCCTTCTACTCTTAATTGTGGCAACGGGCCACATGGATATGCTTCCTTCTTTTTCACGGTGGCAAACGTGCCACTCAGATCTCTCCTTTTCTTCCTTTGCACGGTGGCAAACGTGCCACTCAGATCTCTCCTTTTCTTCCTTCCTTTACGCGGTGGCAGACGTGCCACTCAGATCTCTTCTTTTCTTCCTTCCTTTACGCGGTGGCAGACGTGCCACTCGGGTCTCTCCTTTTCTTCCTTCCTTTTCGCGACATCACTTGGACCGATCTTGTGTCTTCTCTTCTAACCTGGGTCCTCCATGCAGTGCGCGCACTCTGCATGTGCACCCCTGGTCTTGTCCCCGTCGGGGACACTTTCTCCTTCTTCCTCAGCAGCCAGAGTTGGTGTCGCGAACCTTCTTTTCTTGATGCTTTCTTTTCTTGATGGTTGTTGGTGACGTTCGGGGGTCCATGTTTGTAGACTTGTTCATGGTTGAACGTCCTGGACCGGTTGGTGGTCCACTTCTGCCGATGCCTGGCAGGTTGCTTTCGGTCGTCCTGTCGGACTTTGCGCTACAACAGTTCCTGGGGGACCCGTTGTGGGTCAGCACTTGATGGGCGATCATTCTGGGGATCGGCTCCTGGGAGGCGCCATGGATCTGTTGCGGGTCGGCACTTGATGGGCGATCGTTCGCGAAGATTGTTCTGCGCGATGGCGCTGCATGCATTCTTCTTTCTGCTGGCGGTGGCAGTGCGTCGCCACGTGGCGCGTTGTTTGCGCACTTACTGTTCAGGGTTCTGGGACACCTGTTGCAGGACGTTGGGTACTTGCTGCTTTGGTTGTCGTCAGGTACTTGATGCTTTGGACAGTTGGCGGGAGTAGTTGATACTGCGGTGAGCGCCTGTGGCCACAAGGCGTCGCTGCTCTCTCCGTCCTTTGATCGCGGCAGTCGTTTCCCTGGACGTTCTTTTAGTGCTTGGCAGTCGTTTCCTCCAGACGTCAGTGCTTGGATGCTTTGTGAGGCATTGGTGCCTTTTTCCCACGTCGCGTTGGAAGTGGCAGCCGCCGACTCCTTGCTGGTGTGTGTGGGTGTCACTGGCGCTGTTGCGCAGTTACTTGCTGCGTGAGGTTGGATGCTTTCTTGCTGCGGGAGTTTAGACGCTTTCGCTGTCACTTGCGCTGTGGAGAACTTGCTTGCTGCGTGAGTTTTCTCGCGTTGTGCAATGCTTGTTTTAGTCCTTGTGGAGGTAGGTGCACTTTTGCATTTGGCCACTGGGTGGCAGTGTTGCTGGATTTGTTAGCAGCCTGTCTTGTCTTCCCCTGATGTGCACTCTATGGTCACAGTGCACAGGGGGCTGGAGCTGCTGCTGCTGGGAGCTGGTGAGTCTCTTTTGTTTTTCACTTTTGGGGGCAGAAAGGCACAGGCGCCTCACAGTTGGTTGATTGCTGCAGAGGGCACATGTTCAGATTCTTGCCGGGTGCACCGGCACTTTCACCTTTTGAGAGATGTGGCACATAGGAGTGTCTGTGCGTGGCAGCCATTGTCCCTAGGCACAGTTAGGGTTGCTTTCAGCAGTGCTGGCCGCTTATAGGCGTTTTGTTCCTTTCCTGGATGTTGGCGGCGCTGGCCGCGTGCAGACGCTTCTCCTGCTTTCCCCTCCCCGCTCGCTGCAGCCTCGGCAGTCCTCGCGAGGGGGGGGGGGTGTGTGTGTGATGAGGCTTCCTCAGGCGGGGAGCGTGTCGCTCCGGTCACTCTTCCCTGGGGCAGGAGCGCTCGAGGCAGGCCGCGGGTAGGCTCCGCCGGCTCTGCCTATGTAAAGGTTACTAGTTCTCCGGCAGGCTTCACTTTCCCCCGGTCTCCCGCCGCAGCAGCTTCACCGTGCTCACACTGCGTGGCGGAGACCTGCCATGCTTCTCGCAGGCCGCGGGTAGGCTCCGCTGGCTCTGCAGTGTCTTTACACGCTGGGGCTGCCACCGGCAGGTCGCGGGTGGGCTCCGCTGGCTCTGCTGAGTCTTCCTTCGCTGGGGCTACCGGCGGGCCGCGGGTGGGCTCCGCTGGCCCGGATGACGTGGCGAGGGGGGTCGGGAGGCGGTTAGCTACTCCGCTCCCTCCCCCTCATAGTCTTTGGTGATTGCGGGTCCGGCCGCACTTATTTCCACGCGGTCTTCAGTCACTGTGCCCCTGCCGCTTCCAAGCATACACGCGGCGGGGGCGGGGGACGACTCGGGCAGGCCGCGGGTAGGCTCCGCTGGCGCTGCTTATTGCTGGGCACAGTTCATGGCGGGCACTTCGCCCCTGGGGCTCACCTTCGGCCGGCGGGCCAGATGCTCCGTCGCGGTCGCGGCGGGTGGGCTCCGCCCGGCCCGTGTGCCTCTCCGGTGGGGGTCGTAAGCCTCGCGGCCGTCGCAGGTGGGCTCTGGGCGGTCCGCAGCTGCTTGGTGGCACTCGGTGGTGGCGGTCGACGCGGGTGGGCTCCGGTCGGCTTGCTGTGGGGCTCCCGGTCACTGCGGGGCTCCGACGTGCCCACCGGCTTCTCGGCGCGTTGCGCCTCGCCACAGGGGATGCCCTCTAGACGGGCAGCTCTCTTCCCCTATTTCTTGTAGATTTTGCAGCGGGTAGTGGCACGCATGGGCTGTACTACCAGCCTCGTCGCCATTGTAGGGTTCGAGGTGGAGGGCCCTAGGCCCGCATGTCAGGAGCAGCAATGACGGACGCAGACACCAGATGAGGGTAGTAGGAATGGCCACGAGCACGTGCGCTCGGCCCCTTTTATTGCCAGCGTCATGTGACACCATGACGTCTGTGGTGGGTGGGTGTAACGTGTAATACAGACACTCTGAACACTAGACCGTGTTCAGGCTAGGACACTACAACAGCCAGGAAACAGCAGGTGAGCAAGCCTTATTTTAAGGTTGGAACAGGTAACTACCAGGAAATAAATTAAGGTTGAATCGTTAGTGGAGTCAGTACACTGAGCCCGTTCTCACGGGCTGGCTGGCTCTGGGAGGACACAGTAGAGTGCCTGGCCCAATCCCCAGTCATGATTTGGCTCAGTGCTAAAAAACAGTTTATTTAAATTGCTTGCATTCTCAGGAAGCTTAGTTTGGGAAGAGGAAGACGAGGAGGCAGCAACCTTGACCCCACTGTGAGAAAAGAATAAAAGCCAAGCTCTCCTATAGCCTCCGGGTCCCAGACGCATACTCGGAATAGCAGTTAAATTAAAATAAATATTTAAAATGTATTTTCTCTCTGTTTGAGGTAGTCACACGGGAAGAACTGTTTAAGAGCGGTGTTTCACTCGAGAACAAACATACCTTCAATCAGAATGCCTGGTTTCGTTCCAAAACACGTTGGCACGTAAATGTATAGTTGACAATAGCTTGGCTCTCTGTCTCACTACATGCATCCTTTTCTTCCTGCTGTTGCCTACAGCGTAGAGGTATGCTAAATTGCACCTTCAGATAGTCAGCCTCGCACATTCTTATGTGCATTCGTAACAGATGGTGTAGACCTGAAGATCACAAGTAAGGAAAAATTAAAGCGTTTAGTGTTATGTTTCGTTACATTAAATTGTAGCGTTCTCTCCCATGAGGTTCTCTCAGTGGCTGAAATCGCTTTCAAAATACTGCCCTCTAGTGGCTACACCTTGCACTGTGTTATTTTCCTAAATAATGCACTTACACGTTACTACTACACATGCACTTTTCCTTCTCCACCTTGTTTGCTATTTTCCACCAAAGATCAGAGTTAAAATAAGTGTAGCTCACACTAATGGAGCACCATGGCTGCACCAAGGCCCTGGCATTTGAGGAGGCACTAAACTATTGCTATGCAGCAAGGAGACAAAGGCCCATTTTCCTTACTTGCATTAGGGCCCATGCCATCCTTGCCCTGGCACTGTGAGGACCCGTTTCTTGTTTGGGCTGCCATGTTTTTTTTTCGGTTGTGTTGTAAATACTGACGTTTACCTCATAGGCCTCGTTTACAAGTGGCCTGTAAATTCCATTGGGTCCTGTAACAGGAGTTAAAACCATCGGCACGAAAAGTATTTGTTTTTCGCAAAGAGAATTTAGCATTCACCTTTAGCCAACGGCATCTAAAACAATATACATTCCTTAAGTTAAAAATAAACGTAAATTAAACTAATCAATGGGAATGCTCTCTTTTACACTATGAAACCTCATTAGGTTAATGCGGTCACTGCAGATGTCTGTGAGACCAGAAAATCTCAGAATTAAGTTGGAGCAGTCTTAATATTGACTTGTGTATTTATAGTAGTTCGAAGTCCCAGTCTGTAACAGAAATCACAGTGAATATGTAAGTCAACATTTATGAATTGTATTACGCACAGTGTACTGTAGTCTGCCATGAAATGATTTAGCGGTACAAAAGGGGGTGGTGACGGACGGAGCATCTGAACCAATCAAACACTCACACCCAGTCAACAGATCTGGGTTTAATCCATCCCCGTTCTTTAGCCCACTCTGTCACCCCAGTTCAGACATGGCCATATGCAAATGATTTAGGGCCTGATTCACAAAGGCAACTCACACTTTTGAGGAAATGTACACTTTTGAGTAAGTTTACTACTTTTTGGTACTCACAAAATCGAAGTGTAAGTTACTACTAAAAAGCACAGTAATAAGTCCAGCACTACACATGGCCAGCCACTGGTACTACAAAGCCATTGCATAGAAAATAATGGAGGTAGACTCTTGAAATACAACCCATAGGAAATAAATTAAATCATTTAAATTAATGTAAAAATATAAACAAAAACCATATAATAATGTTTTAAAAATATGCACAAATTGTACAAATGTATTATTTAATTATGATATATATATTAATAACCTATAAAAAAATACTGCAACAGTAAATTAAGAAAATAATTACAATAATTTGAATTAAGTTTATACATTACATTTAATAATTAAAACATACACCCCACACACTTCGACCTCTGTTTACATACAGTTGTTCTTTCTGGTGAGTCGAGGGGATGGCAAGGAGGATACAAGGAGGGTCGTATTTGGACACAGAGTCCTGATTGTCCAGAACACTGGGGCCTCAAAGTAATGGCCTCGGAGAAAGCAGAAAAGAGTGTGGTCCATGGTTAGCGTCAAAGAGGTGACGAGAGGAGGGGGTGATAGGTAGCACCTAATTGTTTTTGTTTACAAAGGGACTGGAACAAGCTCCTCAGAGAGGTGCCACCAGGAAGGTGAAAAGAAATGAGAGCTAATCTATTTTTTTTAAATGACCGTTAGTGCAGCAGGTGCTGTTGCACTGGTGCAATGGTGTGAGGAGGCACTGCACCCCAATTATGACTATGTCACTGGCAAAAGGAGGGTGAAGAGCCATATTCCTTGCAAGCATTAGAACCCTGGTCACCGTTGCTGCACAGGGAACAGGTGATTTGCCATCCCCTTTTTGTATTTATACACTAAGGGACATAGATACTGCTCTGGGCCGTAGACCTAGGAGTGATGGGCCAGTGGAGTTGGCAAATGAGTAGGTATTCTTGGAGCTGCAGGTGCAGTGGCACTCAGTCCCAGAGTTGTAGGGAGCCAACTTAACCCCAAGTATTGTTGTTTTCCATACTTGCATTAGAGCCCAATGCACCCTTGCTGTGCCAGTGTTGCTTCGGGTCTTAGACCAATGACATAAAAGAGGAGAAAACTGAAGCAGATGAGACACGTCAGCTTAAGTTTCAGGGGGTTGGCAAAGCGGGGGCTGGTGCAAGATAGAGCCCGTGTTTTTAACAAGACGTGCAGTGGCATTGTGCCCAGGAGTGTGTGGGACCCCTTGCATTACAGTTATGACTGTCTTACTTTACCTATGTGGCATGGGGGCTTATTTTCGTACCTAGCATTAGGGCTAAGGGCATTCTTGCTGCAAAGAGGCAGGAAACATGTGGAATCTAAGTTTTTCTGAAAGGGACAGTGAGTCTGTTTCAAGATTGGAATGAGCCCTGCCATGGTGGTGAATGGGTAAAGAGGCAGAGGGGACAGCCTGCTACTCAGGAGCAGATATCATTATGGCAGCAGGTGCAGTTAAATTGGGTCCCAAGAGTGTGTGGGGCTCGCAACATCCCTATTATGGGGAGTAGTATTTTTGGACAGTTTCTGTTGTTTTATGTATCTTCTCTTTTATACGTCCCACATTTAGTTTGGATTATGAGCTAAACAAAAAGAATCCCTGAAATGATCTCATGCCCCCGCACTCAGCGCTGCCCCATCCTCTCCCCCTAATCCTGACATTCTTGCCGGGGGACCCAAATTCTAACCACTTTGCTCAGGGGTCTCAGAGCAAAAAGTTTGAATACCTCTGCATTGCACAAATGCCCACGGTTACTGAGAGGCCTTGGACATGTGTACAGCAGGGGCAACCTCCCACTCAGCCTGCTAGCTGTATTTACCAAAGGTAAGCATCTCCGGTGCTTAATTTGCACCAAACAAACATATGTGCAGGGGCCCAAAGTTTTACTTTCTAGGCCGCTGTTGGCACTGCAGAAGGCTGGGGGTTGCGAATACCAAGGTTGGCTATTTTTTAATTCTCTTTCATCCATGATACTACAATTCCTGTCTCCTTATCACAATCTTTTTTTTCCAATTACGCTTTCCCTGTTATCACTGTTCTTATCTGTTTCTTTCTTCTCCTATTCCGATGAGGAAAATACTAGTCTGGGTCTTCAAATACGAGTAACAGAGCCTTCTTCCGACAACCACTAGTACAAATTAAGGATTACATTTATTCATGGTTTCCATTTAGACAAGCTTCCCTTGCCTGTATTTGATGCATGACCTATCCAGCAAGGAAACAACTTGTAGGGCTCAGGGATTGTGTTTTCTGAAGAGTTCTCTGTTATCAACTTGTTAAGTATGCTAAAACTAGTGGCTTGGAGACCTTGTCCCTTATTACCGTCTTGGAGATTAGGATGAAAAGTTGTCCTTGTAGGAAACCAGGGATTTTCTGGAGCATATTTTATGTTATCAGCATTTGTATATCTCTTTCTTCCATTACTATAGTCTGCAGCGGAGTGCAAGTGGAGTGGTGTGGCTCACTGGTTAGAGGCGGCAGACCCGGAAGCAGAGAACGGCCCAAGACTAGGGTTCAATTCCCGACGCGGCAGGGTCGTGGACCATGGTCAGCGGACTCGATAATTCTCGCCTCGGTGCCTACTTTAACCAGGGATCACACTCGGCAAATCTGGGCATTAGCTTGCCTCATCTCTACAATGGCCCCCCACATTCGCCGGGGATGTCTGGTTTCACCTTGGAGATACCCAGTAGGGACCATCTCACAGGGATAGCCAGGACGGGTCAGGGCAGCAGTGCGCTTTACAAGACACATACATTTACACATTTACATGCAGCGCTTTCTTAATCTGGGTATCCTTTTGGTATGGTTCTAGGGTTTCCATCAACCGTTTGCATATCTTCAGTAGAGATTTGTTAACTCTTGTTTAGTAAATAGTTCATGTTGGATATTGCGAAAGTAAAATGAATTAGAGTTTCCTTAGATCTTTGTAGTACGTTATGTTTGTGGATGGATATGTGGAAGGACTTTCCCCATTTTTATTGAGCTTGATGGTTGGTTGGCCAAAGTCCCAGCTTTGCAGTTTGTTTTTTAGATACCATTGATAGATAATGTAATATTGTTTGTATGAGAGATGACATGTTTCAAGCTATTTTTATCTTGATTGTTTGTTTAGTGCAGGGAAGTGCTGATGTGTTTTAGTCAACTTTATGGCTTTGGGACCACATTGTAAGCATCAGGGGTTCTGTCTAAGGTGTTCCTGATTAAGATAGTCAATACAAGATCATGATGGCGCACATCTCAGCAGTTTCATGTCAACTTAAATGATCGTGGATTTCAATCCTAGCTTTATTGCCTTTTTATTGCTCAGGTTTGCCAACCCATTCTGAAGGCAACATTCCTTGCCTAGACCTTCCAGCCAGTCAATTCCTCGTGTCCCATTTTTGAAGAGGGACACAGTTATACTTAAGGCAGTTGATTAGAGAAAAGGGAGGAGGGATCCTTATATGCATGAACCACTACTTCAAAACTCACTGCGAGCTCCAGGTAGATGAAACAGCATAATTTCTACACAACTCTCTCTCTCTCTCTCTCTCTCTCTCTCTCTCTCTCTCTCTCTCTCTCTCTATATATATATATATATATATATATAATTTTTTTAAACTTTTATTTATTTGCACAGGATCATGATCTACATTGTCATTAAAGTACAGAGAAACTCAATGAATACAGAAGCATTACATTGACTTAATTCTCCATTGTCACAAATACTCATTACCAGCATTAGTCAGTGTACAAAATGCATAAGGTGCAGATAAGAGTCACCCAGGGTCTGGTGTATGAAGGAGTAAGATTTGTGCACCTGGCATGAATGTAATGATGGGCTTAGGGATTCGTCATGTGTCATGTTTCACCGCCTGAGCTGTCGGTCACTAGGGTCGAGTACATTTTGTTTAGTCCTGAGCATTGAAGGACGGGTTGTCTCTTAGTGGGGCATACCCTGTATCTCTTTGCCACTGTCAAATAGGTTTAAAACGGTGCCCATTTAAAAAACAAGCATTTGCAATGCAAAAGGTTTCACATTTACGAGAGTTTTAGCTAAATGACAATGCCTTTAATTTATGTGTTCTGAAAACAGGTAAAAAAAAGGCATTGCCATTTACAATGCCAATAGCTTAAACTCTTCAAATGCGATACCTATTGCATTGCAAATGCATTTGTGCTATAAACTTTTCTTTTTTTTAAAAGCATTAGGCGAGAGCATGTCATTTTGAATGTTTTTGTGTTTTTTTATGGTTGGGACAGAGAGTGAATTTAGGTCCGAATCAGTTAATGGATGGATGAATTGATGCATGAGTACAAAGATGAGTGGGGGAGTGCATGTATGATGATTTATTGAGACCCAAAATCCATCAATGATGCAAAAAGCACTTTGATTCCTAAGCCAGACCTATTGACATTGCCAACGCTTGTTGGTTATTTAACTTTAATGGCTGTACTTCATACATTTAATTATCCATGAGAGGCAGACCTGTATTACTCAATGCTGATTAATGCAACACCAAAATCATGCCAAGATGAATGTCTGAAACCTCAAGACTCAGTTGCAGATGTTTGAAAAAGGTGTGGTGAGGGTGGGATCCAGAGTACCCCAAATCCATCATTTGCTGTGGAAGATTTAAATACCACTGCTGGTACGTGGGACTTAAACCAGTGTCAAATGCGCAGATAGGTTTAGAACCTCCCTGAGAGCCGAGTGATACTGCTTTAACTGTAGTGACATCCTACCGTGCTCCTGTGTCATAGACTGGTAGAAACTCCTGTAGGAGGAGCTGTGTACCAGTGGCTAGAGCTGTAGACTTTGGAACCTGGGGACATGGGTTTGAATCCGGCCTCTGTGCTTGGTTCAACGTTGTGTGATTCTGGATAAATCACTTAAATATGTGAAATGTATGTATGTGATTCCCACTTGATGTTCAGAGTGAGTCAAATATCTTTATTCTGCTGAAACAGCCATAAAAGTATAAAGTAGTTATAGAGATTTAGAGAGAGATTGAGAGATTTAGAGAGAGAAAGATTAAGAGAGATTCAGAGAGCGAGGGAGATTTAGAGAGAGAGAGATATAGAGAGAGCTATTTAGAGAGAGCAGGAGGTTTAGAGAGAGAGAGAGAGATACAGAGAGACAGAGAGATTTAGAGAGAGAGAGAAACCCATCAGGGTATATGGATGCAAACCTTTCTTCCCCTTTTATCCCTCTGCTATCCTTCTCACTCCAAATAACTGACTAATATCCACCACTGAGATTACTTTCATATTTCACCATACTAATTCACCACTAATCCTTTATGGGCTTCCGGAGTAGTGTGCTTCAACACCCCATCAGGGATAACAAGCGCTATATAAATACAAACCTTTTTTCCTCCTCTATCCTTCTGCTATCATTCCAAATCCAAATAACTGACTAACCTATCCACCACTTAAAATGTACTTGCATGTCTCACTATACTAATTCAACACTAATCCTCTATGGGTCCCGGAGTGCAGTCTCCCTTCATACCATTGCTGCTGACCTGGTTGGAATCCTAGGTTGTGGGTGACTGGGGTCTTTGAGAAGGGGCAGGAAATCAGCCCGCGGGCGCAGGTCATCGATTCCCAGTGGTCTAGGATGATCGCTGTTGAACAGAGTATAGAGTTTTGTTTTTGTATGCTTGTGTGGTAGCCATAGTATGTCTGCCAACGAGGTCTTAATGTAGTGTTGTTCTGTAGCAACACAGAGTGGTATGTGGGGAATCTGATGCCAATCTGAAGCTGGGTGCAGTTGGGCCTGTAAGTAACCTGCAATGTTTGGTAGCCCCAGCCCTCTCTCTTTCGGTTTCTTGAACATGATGTATTTCAAATCTCCTGGTGATTAGTTCCCCAAACAAAAGCAAATAGTTTCAGTTGGATTTGTGTAATAGCCGAATGTGGGCATCATAGTGTGAGTGCTTTGGGGACGTGTAGAAGTCTACTTAGGAAATTCAATTTAACACTAACTTGATATTCCCAGCTTCCCCCAGCGGTATAAATCTTTAAATAAAATGTCCACTAAGCAGTGGGATGTTGGCGTCGTAGAAGCATTCCACATCTTTTGTTAGGGTGATTCCCAGGTAACGGAATGAAAGCCCCTTCCAGCGCAACCGCTCCCTCTGTAATATCGGCTTGGAGAGCCCTTGTGAGCCTGAGATCCCCAAAGCAGAGGATTTAATGTGGTTTATCTTCTGTAATAAAATATACTTACAGATAGACTCATACTTTGAAGATGAGGAAGAAAACATTTGCTCAATAACTGTGCATGCGTACATAGAGATAGGTATCAAACAAAGATAAATCTCTAACTCATTTCAATCGTAGATGTTGTACAGACGGCATTATACATCTACCCTTGATTTTTGTATGTTAGCCCAATATGCTTGGAATTAATAAAGTTCACATTCTCACCATTCCGAAATGTTGGCCTCATACAAATATGACCAATGATTGCACTGAGGTCATCCCCAGTTCTCAATGAATAAAAATAAAAACTTAAATTCCGAAGCCCAAAGTTTTTCTCAGGAACCTACCACCAGTGAATACCAAGGTTACGAATGCCAAGGCTGCCTACGCTTGATTCCACTTTATGCCTCTTCTGTTCACCATCAGTCACTTCCTATCACTTTACTTCATTCTTGCAGGTTCTTTTTCATCCTTATTTTCTCCCTTGTCACTGTTTTTATATCAGTCGTTTCCTCTTCTTTCCCTCTTTTCTGGCTTCCTCTCCCTTGTTCTGGCCAAATTGTAATGATGAAAAATAAATCCCGATCCTCAAAAATTAGTGGCAGTGCCCATCACCAACAACCACAGGCATACTTTAAGCACTGCGTAGAGAGACCCTGTTATACCACATGAACATTCCAACAGTAGAATTATGCAAGCGATTTTTTGTATTGCAGTGAAATCTAAAAAAATCTCATTGGTTCCAAAAAGAAATAAAAGTTCTGCTCACCTAGAGAGCTTCCTGAGGCACACAGCACTCCATCCCATTTCAATTAAATATTCAGAGCTTTCTCCCTTCAAGCAGGGTCAGCTTTAGCGCTGGTGACGCCCAGTGCGAGAATCGTTTTTGGCACCCCCCCCCCCATGACCTCCTCCTCGGATTCTCTCTCTACCACCAGGCAAAAGTGCCCCTCATCTCTCCATACCTCTTCTCTCACTTACATGTTATTTGTTTTAAACACTAGTACACAGGGTCGGATTGGGATTGAAAATCGGCCTGGGCATACAGAAAATAATCGGCCCCCATTTGCATAATGTCTTCCCTCAAATCACTGCTTCAGGGTAATTGCATTAAAAAGAAGGAGGGGGGCTTAAAAAAATGCATGCATTAGTTTACACTAGTGAAACACACCTGGAAACAAGTGAGGCCACTTCTGCTGAGGCCCCCTGCCCCGCTCAGTGTGTGCACACATTAATGGGCCGGCCAGCGAGACAAATGGAGTGTGATACCTCTGCCTGTTGCAAAAACGGGGCTGGGGGACCGGCGGTGTTGGCGGTGGTGGGGAGGAGGGGTATGAGCGCTCATCTGCCTGCATAAAGGGCACTCAGCCACCCACTGGGCCGCTGCCTGTATTTCGAAAATAGTGAAACACCGCCCAAATCGGCCCCAGACTGCTCAAAAAAGCAGCCCACAGCAGGAACTCGGACACCGGCCCCTCGGGCATTGCCCGAGTGCCCGCGTTACCAATCCGAGGCTGCTAGTACATGCTGGTTTTACTAATAAGAATGTATATCTACCCAAACAAACTCTTTTTAGCAACATTAGAAATATATAACGAAAGACTGGGGTAAAAAACATAACGTCCTAACCTATTTTATGTAGTTTGCATGCAGCTCTATGATGACAGTTCCTTAACAGTCGCTGTTCTATATTAGGGCTGTATCCAGCCACGGCCTGTGCATGTAAGAGCAGTGCGGCCTAGTGTTTTTTTCCCGACAGACCACAATGAGGGAAAATTAATTAATTATTTATTTAATGTTCCCTCATAGTCGTCTTTCGAAATCCCCACCACCCGGCCTCACCGCCCCACAGCTTTTACCTGCACGGGCTGCGGCTGGTTGTACCTTATGAACTGCGGTAACAAAAGGATCTCTTTGTCAAAAACAGTAATCCACTCAGCTATCCACATAAAATACAGATCTGTTATCTGCATGGTACGTGTTCTTTGGAGCAGGCACATTAACCAGAGAGTCAAAACTGCCACTAGACAAGAAACTCCAATCTCTCTAGCAGAAACATTAATTACAAGACTATCTTGACATTTTTATTGCTGCCTGAAAAGCTGGACGCACAAGGATGTCTGCATTAAAGCCGGCCCTATCTTCAAGGGCATTAGTACGGACTCATGTTGGTGCACTAATCCTTTCCCAGGAAGTAGGCCAGGGTTTTCATCTGGCCTCTTAATAAGCTCTGACCCGTTCAATGCGGCCACAAAACATGCCATTACTATGCGTCCCTTTTGCATTCATGACAATTGAAACAGGTGTCAGTGTTCCCTAAATGCAACAAATGATTTTCCATTTCTTAACTATGAAAAATGAGGTTTGAAGGGCTGAAAACGCCCTTCACCCTTGTGCCCTAGAAAATGTAAAAACTACACACTGGAGGGACTCTGGGGTTTAAAGGCCCCATGCCAAACTCTAGTAATACGCTAATAAATGAAATGACTGCACGAGTATGCGTTGCTACCTAATATGTGGATAATGTGGTTCGAGCAGGTTTACATGTGTGTAATAGTGTGTAATATTGCGCGTGAGGGTCTTGTGTGCCTCCTCATGAATGTATATATGTTTCTTTCGGTATTATGTTTGTGGCAGGGCCTGCTCCTGAAGCTGAGCAGGTGACTTCTCCCTCTTGGTGAGTTAGTACGCTGATGTGGCCCTTTTTGAAATGTTTTATTAAATTCCAAACTACAGAACCTGAGTACCGAAAAACACAGAGCTGGGGAAACTGATCTATCGAAGCTGATACTTTACAGCCCTTTTATGAAATCGAAACCTTGTAGTGGGAGGATTAGCACGACCCAGGAAAATGAGGGCAGAAGCAGGATTTTTATGTTAAAAACAGAATCCAAAGGTTTAAAACCACAGCAGGCCCAAAACCTCTCTCCAAAATCTGATTTCTTTATAATTTCAGCGGTCGCTGATGTATTTATTTGACGCAATACGCGATCTATCATTCTATCATCGCCGGCAGTGGCTGAGTTCTAAATTAATGGTGGTGCAGCCGCACTGAAAGCGCCCTTGTAGAGCAGCTTGTGCTGACGCTGCCATTCCCTGCAGCCCCCATCCTGTCAGTGTTTAAACTGGATCGGTATCCTCCCATGACTTGGCAGAGAGTGGAAGACAGTTTGGATTTCAGGCGTAGCCATCAGGTCATGAGAATATGCTAAGTGAGCTGGAAACAAACCATGTTTTTGGCTAGTTATACATACGCAGAAAAGACAGAAAGTTAGAGAATATAATTTATCAGATTCATGCAGGGCATAGTGGAATTCTGAAGTGACTTTTTTGAATAACTAACCTATGAGACTGTTGTATTTATCATTTGCAAAAATACCTGTTTCTGACTTTGAGACCCAAAATGTGATCAGCTCATTCTGAATTGCGGGCCAGCAACTTGAACTATAAAAAGTGTATTTTCCTTATTTAGGAGGTGTGGACATTCCTGATCCAAGCAAGAATTTCAAATGAAAATCTATACTGGCACAGGAACAGAAAAATTGATGTGTTTCCTGTTTAATGAAAGGTGGCACTGTGGGCCAGTGTTTAATTTGTAAAAAAAAAAAAAATAATAATAATAATAAATACGTCCAGTCACCCAAAGTTTTTCGTCGGAGCTTGTTGCAGCTGAAGGCCAGTGTTGCTTAACACCAAGGCTTAATTACCTTTATTCTGCCGCAAGCCTCTTTTTTCCACCACCCTACTACACCTTTTGAATTCTTTCAGGTTCTTTCTATTCCCTTTTCTCTCTTTCTTGCCTTTTTAGCTCGAATGTAAAGTTCTCTTGGGGACATTCAAGAAAGCTGACCTAGGAATGCATTCCCCCCATTGCTTACCATTGACTTTGTGGTTTGTAACTCGCAGTTTCTGGCTTTCTATTTGCTGGTTTTATTTGCTTTAGGCTGTCCAGCTTGAGTTCGTCCCTCCTGTTGCCCAAACCTTGATTACTGTATTCTTCTGCAAACTCGCTTTCTGTAAACATGCCTTTAAATCTTTTTTTTATCTCGTCACATTTGCTGCGCCACTCCATTCTATGACTCTGCGCTTCACTGTATGACATGCCATGCCACTTTAGGCCCTTCCTCTCTAAGATACTCTATGATATGCCACACAACTCCATGTCTCTCCTATCTGCTCCACTCCTTTCACAACAAAACACAGCAATCCACTCCACACCACTTACCCCACTCCACACTACCCAACTCCACTCCAAACTATCCCACTCCACTTCAAATGTACCCCAGTCTGCTCCACCCCACTCCACTTCACCACAGTCTTCCCCAATCTACCCTACTCCACTTCAGTCTATCTCACTCCACTCCAATATACCCCACTCCAATCTACTCCACCCCAACGTATCCACCGACTGCACCCCACCCCAGTGTACACCACCCCACTCCACCCCACTTCAGTCTACACCACTCTATTCCAATCTACCCCAATCCACTCCACTATGATCCAGTGTAACCCACTCTACTCCAATCTACATCCCTCCACTATACCCATATCTACCCCACTCCACTCCAATCTACCAAATTCTACTCCACTCTACCACACTCTACTCATTTTAACCTAGTCAACCCTGCCCAACTCCAATCTCCCCCACTCCTTCCTATGTACCACACTCCACTCTACCCGACACTGCTCCTTTCTACCCAGCCTACCCCACTCTTCTCCAATACACTCCAATCTACCCCAATCCATCCCACTCTATCCAACTCCACTCCAATCTACCTCACTCCACTCCGCCACAGTCCAATTTACCCCACTCCACACCTACCTTCACCTCATTCTATCCCTCCAATATACACCACCCCAATCTACCCTACTCCAATCTACCACACTCCAATCCACCTACTCTACCCCACTTCACTCCAATCTACTGCACTCCAATCTACTCCACTGTACCCCAATGTACCACACTCCACCCACCCCACTGCAATCTACCCCACTCCACTCGAGTCTTCCCCACTCCAAAGTACCCCACTCCAGTCATCCCTCTTCAATCTACCCCACTCCAGTCCCCCCACTCGCATCTATCCCACTCCATTTCAATATACCTTACAGTTTACCCTGTCCACCCTGTCTACCCCTCCACCCTAATCTACCCCACTCCGCTCCACTCCAATCTTTCCCACTCCACTTTTCCCCTGTCTAACTCACTCTACTCTAATCTTGACTCAACTACACTCCAATCTATCCCACTCGACTATACCCCATTCTACTCCATCCAATCTACAGAGTCCAATCTACCCAGGCTACCCCACTTCATATACCACAATCTACCACACTCCATTCCACTCTACCCAGTCTACCCACTCCACTTCACTCCAATCTACCACAGACCACCCAAATCTACCCCACTCCAGTCCAAACTAATCTACCCCACCCTTACCCAATCTACCGACTCCAATCTACTCCAACATTTCCCAATTGACCCCACACCACTCTATCAAGCTCCACTCCAATCTACTCTACTCCAGTCTACCCCACTCCAAACTACCCCACTCCTATCTATCTCCCTCCAATCTATCCGCTCCACTCCTGTCTACCCCACTTAACTCCAATGTGCCCTACCATAACTCACCCAATCTATCCCACTCCAATCGATCCCACTCCGCTCTACCCCACTACACCCTAATCTACCCCACTCCGCTTCACTCTACTGCACTCCTATCTACTTAACTCCATTACAGTCTACCCCACTTAAATCTATCCCACTCCAGTCCAGTGTACCCCAATCCACTGCACTCCACTCCACTCCACTATTATCCAGTATACTCAACTCCACTCTACCCCAATATATCCCACTCCACTCTACCTGATCTAACCCACTCCAATTTACATACTCCAATCTACCAAACTCCTCCCCAATCTACTCTACTTCACCCCAGTCTACCCCAACTCAATCCACCCCACCCCTCACTCCAATATACCCCAATCTACTCCACTCCATTGTGCCCCAATCTACCCCACTCCACCCTATTTCAGTCTACCCACTCCATCTATAAATCATGTGTCAGAGCAGGCAGCGCAGCGGGCGCGACGATGGCGCGCCGAAGGCGCGCTTAAGGCAAGCTCGTCTGCGCTCGTCCGCGCTAGGCAGAGCGCAGAACCAAGCCATACTACTAAATCCAGCAATCTGACACAGAGATATGAAAGGGACGACCTACTCCACCTTAATAAAAAGGTACACGACTCATGCTTACATGGCCTACTCGCTGACCACCCCCCTAGCCGATGTTCCCACTGCCCATACAGACTCACCCCCACTGTACCTAAATTGCCTTCCCCTATCCCTATACGAATGGCCCTCATTAACTGCAGATCTCTCCCTAAGCACTCGACAGAAATCCATCTTCTGCTGGAAAGTTATAACTTAGAAGTGCTCTTTCTAACAGAAACATGGCTAGGACCGGACTCAGACCCTGACATTGTCAACTCCCTGCCCTCAGGCTTCCTTATTCAGCGTTTGGATCGCCCTAAGGGAAAGGGTGGGGGCATTGCCATAATTCATAAAGACCAGTTTTCATGCCGTCTTCAAGGCAGTCCCCTCGCTGACTGCGAAAACGCCATGTTCTCCATCCAGGTCTCCCCTTGTCAATCCATCTCAGGCTTCCTCATCTACCGCCCCCCAGGACCACTAGGTCATTTCTGCGAATCCCTTATGGAGCACTCCTACACTCTGGCCGCTACCAACTCCTCATGTCTGATCCTGGGGGACCTGAACATCCATTTTGATAAAAAGGAAGTCAAACCTACTGCTGACCTGATAGCAGACCACGAAACCCTTCAATTAAAACTACTAGGCCACCTTCCCACTCACACCTTAGGACATCTGTTGGACCCGGTCTTTACCAACATCAACGATCTTATCGTCCTCGACCCCATCCCAGTCCCCTGGACTGACCAGTTCCTTATCTCTTTAAACTGGCCGATCACTCGCGCTCCTCGTCCCACTGCCCCTCCTAGCAAGCCTTCACGTTCCTGGTCTAAACTTGATGTAGAAACCTGGAAACAACATCTAGAGAGCTCCCCGCCCGCACTCGATAACAACCCCATCAGCGCTGATGCAGAATTCTCAGCATGGATAGGCAACACCCTGGACAAAACCCTCCCCCAAAAAATCTCCTGTAATCTACGGAGCAAAGCCACCTCCGCATGGTTCACTGATGAATTGCGTCTCCAAAAAAAAGCCTGCAAGAGATCAGAAAGAGAATGGAGAAAAAAATTTGACCACACCAGGAAAACTGAATACAAAACAACTCTTCTCTCCTACAAGAAAGCAATCAAAGCCGCACAAATCGCTTACTTTGAGGAGAAAATAAAATCATCCATCAATTCATCTTGAGAAACGTATCAAATAGCCAGGAAACTCCGTAAAATACCGGAGCCCCCTCCCCTGGTTGAACCCTAAGCCACTCGCTGCAATGAACTTGCGGAATTTTTTAACTCAAAAATTGCCAACATCATCAAATCACTTCCCCCTACCCCTTTGGACGCCCTCACAACCATCCCGGACGTCAACCTACCCACTCCACCACCTATAGTATCTATCACTCAGCTGTCAGCCTTCACCCCGCTTACAACCGACACTACCCTCCTCATACTCAACTCCATTAAAAGTGGCAGTCCAACTGACGCTGCTCCACTTAACATTTTGAAACTAGTCGGACCTACTATCCTACCTTATCTGACAAAACTCATCAATAACTCGCTCATCCTAGGCATTGTCCCTCCCAGCTGGAAAAGAGCAATGGTGAAAGCATTGCTCAAAAAACCTCACCTTGACCCACTTGAACTCGGCAACTACAGGCCAATTTCCCTACTCCCAGGCATCAGCAAAATAGCCGAGAAACATGTTAACCAAAATCTTTCCCACTACCTCGAATCTAATAAACTACTGGAACCCTCCCAAACGGGATTCAGGCCGGGCCAGAGTACCGAGACTACAATATTGACGGTAGTCGAAGAAGCAAGGAAGATCATCGACTCAGGGGGATCAGTGGCAGTGATCCTCCTAGATCTCAGCGCTGCCTTCGACACCGTCAACCACTTAATCCTGATCCAAAGACTCAGGCATCTTGGAATTGCAGGAACGGCTCTGGCTTGGCTAGAATCCTTCCTCAAAAACAGATCTTTCCAGGTGACAGAGAGCACCTTTACGTCCAGACCTACAACCATCAATTGCGGGGTACCCCAGGGCTCATCCCTGAGCCCAACCCTTTTTAATGTTTATATGTCCCCCCTCGAGAAAGTCGTCGCCCCTTACGGAATCAAACTACTGACCTACGCTGACGACACTCAACTGGTGGTCTCCCTTAACCAGCATGACCACTCCGTTTCCAACCTCCACACATGCTTAATCGAAATAACGAAATGGATGAGCAGTTCCCACCTCAAGCTAAATAACGAAAAAACCGAGATAATGTTTCTAGGCAACAAATCTCTACACAGCTCCATATCCGTATGGCCGTCAGCCATGGGCCCTCCTCCTGCGCCTAAACCTGAAATCAAAAGCCTGGGCATTTGGTTAGACGAAGAGCTCAACTTTTCAGCCCAAGCACGGAAAACCGCTGGAACTTACCACGGCCTGCTTAGATCAGCAAGGAAAATCCTTCCCTTGCTCCCGGCACAATCCCGCAAACTCCTTATCCACGGCCTTGTGCTCTCCCATTTGGACTATGGCAATGCCCTGTATCTGGGGGCCCCTAAAAAAGTTCTGGCTAAACTTCAAACGGCTCAAAATGCGGCAGCCCGTATCCTTACAGGAACCCATCGTCGCTGCTCAGCCAAACCCTCCTTGAAGGCCCTACACTGGCTCCCCATTCAAGAGAGAATTCAATTTAAGGCTCTCTGTACGACCCATAAGATTCTGCACGGCAAGGCCCCCCCCATACTCCAAAACCTCATCTCACCTCACACCACCCTAAGAACGCTCCGTTCCTCCAACTGCAATTTAGCCTCGGTACCCAGGATCAGAAAAGCTCGCTCTGGCGGCCGACTGTTCTCGTATAACGCAGCTGAACTATGGAACTCGCTTCCCTCAAACCTCCGAGACCAATCTAACCCTCTCTCATTCCGCAGAGCACTTAAAACATGGCTTTTCCCATAAGGCACGTCACACCAGGTTCTTGTTATCAGCGCTGGGACGCCCATGGGCAGCCATGCGCTCTATAAATCTGTAAAATAAATAAATAAAAATAAATACCCTACCTGATCCCATTGTACCCCACCCCACTCTACTTCACGCCTCATATCTATCCCACTCCACCTCAGTGTACCCCACTCTGAACTACCCCAATCTACCCCCACTTCATGGCATTCCACCCTACTATAATCCACCTAATCTACCTTAATCCAATCTACCCCACTCCAATTCATCCAACTCCACTCCAGTCAACCCCCCTCCATGCCAATCTACCCAAATCCACCTCACTCTTCCCCAGTCTACCCCACTCCACTTCAATCTACCCCAATATATCCCACTCCACCCCAGACTACCGCGATCTACCTTACTCCCATCTACCCCACCTTAATCTACTTCAATCAACTCCACTCCACCCCAATATACCCCACTCCACCCCAATCTACCCCATTCAACTCCGCCCCAATATAGCCCACTCCAATCTACCTCAACCCTGTCCAATCCACTAACTTCTCGCCATTCTGAACAGCAGCCATACTGGTGTACGTAATTGCTAAAACACAATGCCAAAGCCAATAGCTCTCACGTTGGTGAGATCTAATGGCTGTGTCAATGCTTGTTTTGTCTTGCAGTAGGTCAAAGTCTTTGGCATAATAAGTCTCAGTCATTAAAATGTCATGCCCGGTGCAAAGCACACGTTAAGCCCTGACTGTGGTTAGTGCTTTCTATGAACCCTCATTTCTGATACGCTGCTCTGCAGCTTCAGCCCCTGGAAGCCCACTGAAAAAGTGATGTTAGTACCAAGATTGGACAGGGTATTCCAACATCCTGTCCAGCAGCCTCTGATATTATGCTTCACTGTACTGTCACCCCCTCTACGGTTTTCATACTTCGCAGTTCTGAGAAATATGGATCACTTCTGCTTAGAACACAGTGGATTACACAGTCATGGACAACATCATTCATAGAGAGTACTGTTAATATGAGATTATTGCATTATTGAGCCTGATTTACAGGAGGGATGTAACAGTAATTGGGCCAAAAACTAGGGAAATGTCCTACTTCTGACTCTGGCTGCCATTATTCTGTCCAGTGTCCCCCTCTCCTCTGTCAGTGTCTCCTAGGAATGTCGCTCTGCACCAATGGCTTTTTTCCCCAGAGTTTTATATAGTGCGAACGTGACCCGAATCGGGTATCAGAGCGCTTTACATAGCACCAGTTGCATTACATGAAGACACATTCATTTTTGTTAGGCACAGAGAGATGAAGTGATTTGTCCAGAATCACAGGATGTTCAGCGTCATTGCCGAAACTCCAACCCAGTTCCCCAGATTTGAGGTCGACCACCCTACTGTTAGGCCAATTACTCTCCCCAACTCCTCTTTACTTTTCTCTCCACATCTCCCTGCCCAGGTGACCTAGCCTCTATTTCTGTGTCTGCGTCTCTCTCGTCCAATGATTGCCTCTTTACTATTTTCACTATATAGCAGTCCAGATGTCTATATTTTCAAACTACTAGCTTCACCTCTGTCTCCCTGTCCCAGTGTGCGTGTTTCCCATTGCCATTATAATTGTCTCCCCGTTCCAGTGTCTATGTCAGTGTTTCTCTTTCTTCATGTCAGTGTCACCCAGTCATGCTCTGTGTCTGAATCGTCCATAGTTTCCTGAAGAATGCGTCTCCCTGCCCCCCCCCCCGTTTCAAACTGTTTCTGCTTTTCAAATTATAACACAGGTGAGCAGGGTGCATTCATGGTCACTCTTCAAATATTTGCCCCTTTGCTTAGATCAAAGTCAGTCTGTGTGTGGGCTTACTTCACTAGACCTTAGATCAAAGAAACCGGACGGTCATCTGGATACCTCTGCAATGCCACTGGCATTGCTGGACTGGGCCTCAGGGAGGATTCCTGTATTGTCAGAGTGATGACAGTGGGACTAGGATAAAGGAGTGATCACCCCAGGAGAGCATCTCAGCAGTGGCTCCTCAGAGTAGCCCTTCAGAAACAGTTTCCTGTAAAACCAGGTCTTGATGACCTGTGACTAACTGTGGAAACAGGTAGCCGTCTTAGAGAAAATCCACTGTTCGTGCCCTGAAGGGACCAAGAAGGCACTTCTTCCTCCAGGGGACTATTGCCACTGAGTAAGTGTGTCAGAGCTTCATAGGTCTCCCCTAGGCAGCTCATGCGCTGTCTCTCGACACTTCGCTGCATCTGCTACTTGGGCTTTCAGCATCATCATTCGTTTCAATTCGTTCCTGCAGGTGCCTTTCAAAATTCCTTTGTTTTTGTTTGTGACTAGTGTACATTTGTCCCTCCTTTTGCTGTTTTGATCATGCCCTGGAGACTGGCCCTCTTACATGGATCACTTCACAATCTGCCATATAAGTTAATTTTGTTGGACTACTTTTTCCTTTACATTTGCTTGATTTAGCTTTCCGAACGTGCCCACCCGAGGGCCGCGAATCATGTTTTTATCTGGTTTCCCACTGTCTTTGGTTTCACGAGCACTTTTTCATACAGAGTTTCATTAGCTCAAATGTCCAAACCTTGAATATTATACTTACTTAATGGAAATGTAGTTTAAGAAGATGGGCAACAGTAGATTAACCTATTTACATTGTGCTTTTGACATTGTGATTATTTGGAAACGATTAGAGAGGGAAACATGCTGGTATTTATCCATTTTATGAAAATGGAAGCAGCTTTAATTTGCCAACTTTTAACTTTTGATGCTTTCTTTTAGGTTTCAATTGTTGGTGAAATAAAACCAATATCAAGGAATGTCTTCTTGTGCTCTACAAACACGGCCTGTAATGTGAGGTTACTTAACAATATATCCTGCAGGTAGACAGTGCAACACCACCTGAGCACTACCGCAGCACTACTTCAGCATCAGCACAGCACCACCTGAGCAGCAACTTAGCACCAATGCAGCACCACTTCAGCGTGAGCTTAGTACCGCATCAGTGTAGCATCACCTCAGCATCACCTCAGCATCACCTCAGCATCACTCAGCACAACCTGAGCACCTCATTCACCACAGCATCACTCAGCACCTCCTCAGCATCACTCAACACCACCTGAGCATCAGCACAGCACCACGCAAGCACCACCACAGCACCACTTCAGCATCAGCACAGCATCACCTCCTCAACAGTGCACCACCTCCACTGCAGCATGAACTCAGCATCATAGCAGCACCAGTGCATCACCACCTTTGCATCAGTGCACCACAACCAACACAGCCACACCTCAGCATCAGTGCAGCACCCCCTCAGCACCAGTGCAGCACCACCTTAACATCAGCACAGCACCACCTCTGCATCAGTGCACCACCACCAGTGTAGCCCCTCCTCAGCACCAGCGCAGCCTCAGCTCAGCAGCAACACAAGACAATTGCAGCACAACTTCAGCATCAGTGCAACACCACCTCAGCATCAACACAGCATCACCTCAACACAGCACCAACTCATCATCACTCTGCACCAGCTCAGCAACAACGGAAAACTAGCACAGCATCACCCAGCACAGCATCACTCAGCACCAGTGCAGTATCTCCTCAGGATCACTCAACAGCACCACCTCAGCATCAGCACGGCACCACTTCTGCATCAGTGCACCACCACCAGCACCAACTCGGCACCAGCACAGCACCACCTCCACACCATCCCAGCACAACCTCTGCACAAGTGCAGCACTACCTCTGCAGCAACTCAGCACCAGTGTAGCACCACTTTAGCATTAGCATAGTACCATCTCAGCACCAGCGCCCCACCAACTCAGCATCACTCAACTCCACCTCAGCACCACCCCAACAGCACCAGAGCACCACCAAAGCATCACTCAACGCTACCTCAGCACCACCTCAGTATCACCTCTGCACAAGCACACCACCACCTCAGCAGTGCACCAGTGTAGACGACCTCAGCACCACTGCAGTATCAGTGCAGCACCACATCAGCATTAGCACAGCACCATCTCAGCATCAGCACAGCACTACCTCCTCATCAGTGCACCACCACCAGTGCAGTACCAAGTCAGCAACAGCGCAGCACCAGCTCAGCACCTACACACCACCTTAACATCAGCACAGCACCACCTCCACATCAGTGCACCACCACCAGCACAGTCCCACCTCAGCACCAGCGCAACCCCAACTCAGCAGCAACTCAGCCCCACCTGAACAGCAATTCAACACCGGCGCAGCACCACTTTAGCATAAATATAGCAGCACCTCAGCATCAGTGCATCACCTCAGCACAGCACCAACTCAGCATCACTCAGCACCAGCTTTGCATCAGTGCACCACAGTCAGCGCACACATACCTCAGCACCAGCGCAGCACCACCTCCTCATCACTGCACCACCACCAATGCAGCACCAAACCAGCATCAGAGCAGCACCACTTAAGCACCAGCGTAGCACCACCTCAGCACCAGTACAGCACCACCTCAAGATCAACACAGCACCGGCTCAACATTAGCATAGCACCACTTCCACATCAGTAAACCACCACCAGCGCAGCCGCACGCCACAGCAGCTCAGTCCCACCTCAACAGCAATTCAGCACCGACGTAGCACCACTTCATCAGCAGCACAGCAGCAGCACAGCACCACCTCAGCATCAACACAGCATCACCTCAGCATCAGCATAGCACCACCTGAGCACTTCACTCACCACAGCATCACTCCGCACCCCCTCAGCATCATTCAGCACCACCTCAGCATCAGCACAGCAAACCCTGAGCCCCACCACAGCACCATTTCAGCATCAGCACAGCACCACATCCTCATCAGTACACCACCACCAGTGTAGCACCACCTCAGCACCAGCGCAGCACCACATCTGCATCAGTGCAACACCACCAGTGCAGCCCCACCTCAGCACCAGCTCAGCCCCACCCCAGCAGCAACTCAGCACCAATGCAGCACCACTTCAGCATGAGCGTAGTACCACCTCACATTCAACATAGCATCACCCCAGCACCAACTCAGCATCAGGCAGCACCTCCTCCTCAACAGTACACCACCACCAGTGTAGCACCAAATCAGCATCAGAGCAGCCGCTCCTCAGCGCCAGCACCATCTCAGCATTAACACAGTACCACCTCTGCATCAGTGCACCACCACCAGCGCAGCCCCTCCTCAGCACCAGCGCAGCCTCATCTCAGCAGCAATACGACACCAATGCAGCACAACTTCTGCATCATTGCAACATCACCTCAGCATCAACGCAGCATCACCTCAGCACAGTACCAACTCAGCATCCCTCAGCACCACCTCAGCACCACCTCAGCACCAACTGCAAACCAGCACCGCATCACTGAGCACCAGCACAGCATCACTCATGCCACCTCAGCATCTTCTCATGATCACTCAACAGCACCACCTCAGCATCAGCACAACATCACATCCGCATCAGTGCACCACCACCAGCACCAACACCAACTCGGGACCAGCACAGCACCACCTCCACACCAGCCCAGCACAACCTCTGCACCAGTGCAGCACCACCTCAGCAGCAACTCAGCACTAACGCAGCACCACTTCAGCATTAGCATAGCACCAGTGCAGCATCACTGCAGCACCAACTCAGCATCACTCAACTCCACCTCAGCACAATCCCAGCACCACCAGAGCACTACCTCACCATCTCTCCGCACTACCTCAGCATCACTCAGCGCCACCTCAGTATCGCTCTGCAGCACCTGAGCACCACCTCTGCACAAGCATACCACCACCTCAGCACCAATGTAGACCACCTCAGCACCAGCGCAGCACCACTGTAGCATTAGCGCAGCACCACCTCAGCATCAGAACAGCACCATCTCAGCATCTGCACAGCACCCCCTCCACATTGAGTACACCACCACCAGTGCAGTACCAACTCAGCAACAGCGCAGCACCACTCCAGCATCACCACAGCACCTACACAGCACCTCAACATCAGCACAGCGCCATCACAGCATCAGCACAGCACCACCTCCCCATCAGTGCACCACCACCAGCACTGCCTCACCTCCGCACCAGGGCAACCCCACCTCACCAACAATTCAGCACCAATGCAGCACCACTTCAGCATCAGCATAGCACCACCACTGCAACAGTGCATCACCTCAGCACAGCACCAACTCAGCATCACTCAGCACCACATGAGCACCACCGCAGCACCACCACCTTAGCTTGACTCAGCACCATACCAGTATGGCTCAGCACTACCTCAGCATCACTCAACACCACCTCCTCATCACTGCACCACCACCAGTGCAGCACCAAATCAGCATCAGAGCAGCACCACTTTAGCACCAGCATAGCACCACCTCAGCATCAGCAGATGCACCACTTCCATATCAGTACACCACTACCAGGGCAGTCCGACCTCATCAGCAGTGCAGCACCACCTCCGCATCAGCACAGCATCACCTTAGCATCAGCACAGCATCCCCCTGGCACAGCACCAACTCAGCATGACTCGAGCACCAGTGCAGCACCACCTCCTCAGCATGACTGAGCACCACAGTATCACTCAGATCCACCTCAGCCAGCATCACCCAGGACCACCTCAGTATCATTCAGCATCACCTGACCATCACCTCCGCACCAGCACACCACCACCTCAGTACCACCCCAGCATCACTCAGCACCACCTCAGCCTGCCCTTAGAATCTGGCAACTGTTGATTCTCCAGTATTAGGGGTGTCTTTCATAGATTCACATGCTTGAATATTCCCCGTCGTCGAAGTGGGAGTCCCACGGTACATAAAAATAGCAATATTGCTAATATAACATAAATGATAATATCATAGAGTAATAAAAATAGATATAATACACTGTAAAACCTCTAAATGGTAACTTCCATAGGAAGACATTACAAGAGAAAAAACTCATTTGTAACATATCAGTGTCATTATGTTGGTCCAAACTGCAGCCAATCAGGCTCAAGCACCCTCTAGAACCTTCTCCTCAGAAGCTCAAGCCCTCAGATTTTCTACCGCACGTCGTGTGAAGGGAGTCTCCCTGAGCTCTGCTCAGTTTTCTTCAGAGTTTGTCTCTTCAACTTATTTTTTCCAGAATGTCAAGTAAGAAGTCTTTGTTTCGAGCTTGCTCTTCATGTGGGAAACTACGGTTGTTTGAGAAGGACCCCCACCAAAAGTGTATTTACTGCCTGTACCCTGACCACAAGGTGGATGAATGTAAATTCTGTAGAGCTCTTCCTTCTAAGACTCTCAGAGACAGGGAAGGTCGTCTTCTTATATGGTTGAAGCGCCTCCAAGATAAAGAAGATGTTCTGTCAGACGCAGTAAGTCTTCAGTCAGGCTGTTCCACTGTCCCTTCCAAGCGTGGGAGTGTTCAAGACTTGCCTTCTCCTTTTCTTCAGAAAGAGAAAAAGCTGGCTTTGCCTGTGGCACAATCTTCAAGTTCTATGCCTTCTGTGTCAACGCCCACGAGACCTGGCTCTCAGGCGTCTTGTCCAGGCTCTATCAGTATTCTGACAGTCTTGACTCCCAGGTCGTCGACGGGCTCGTCGACGACCGTTCCGTCCACAAGATTGGCTTTGATGTCTTCGTCGACGACCTCTGTGACGACGACGTCTGCTTCCTCGTCGTCGACGACGGTGATGTCGACGTCCTCGGCGTCGACGAGAGCTACTACAATCCCGTCGACGATCCCTATTGTCTCGTCGGCGACGAAGTTGCCGTCGACGAAGAAAACCTCTTCGACGTCGAAGGATTCATCGTCGACGAAGGTCCCGTCGACGTCAGCCTCTCCGTCGACCACCTCGTCGACGTCGACATCGTCGACGAAGAAGGCAACGATGGTTTCGACGACGAGAGCCCCGTCGACGTCGAGTGCTCCGTCGACCAGCTCCACGACGACGGCGTCGTCGTCGAAGAAAGCGACACCGGTTCCGTCGACGAAGGTACCGTCGACGAAGGTACCGTCGACGACGATGCCGTCGACGACATTATCGTCGACGAAGATACCGTCGACGAGGATACCGTCGACGAAGACACCGTCGACGAGGCTGCCGTCTCCTCAGATCCCAGCAAAGAAGACTCCGTCGACGCACGTTCCGTCGACGACGATACCGTCGACGACGAATCCCTCAGTGGGCCCTACCTCGTCGACGATGGCGATTTCCTCAGCGGCATGTTCAGGATCCTCGTCAGGATTGGGTTCTTTTGCCACCATGCCTCTGGTACCACTGCCTTCCTTGACCTCTGGCAGGGACTCTTCTCTGCAGTTGCCACCTCCTGATCTCCAATTACCCTCACCTTTGATGGCAACTGATCACGAGACTGGATCTATGGGGGAAGAGGATGACGATGAAGCTCACAGTCCATCGGAGTTAATCATAAAATGTCAAGACTCCAGTTCTGACCAGGAGGAGGTGGAGGAAGTGGTCCAACCGGATGACCAATTGGTCCAGTTTCCTATGGCATCTTTCCCAGTTTCTTTGTTTTCAAACCTCCAGCATATGCTGGATGACTACAACCGAAGGTTTCCGCCTACCCCTCAGGGTACTCCAAGCCACGCTCCTGCGGAGGACTGCGGCCCTGCCACCCATCCGCAGTCTTTGGAGCAGCCTGCTTTGCCAGAGCTTCCCCGCCCTCACCCCCCTCTTATTCCGCAACCTGGTGCGCACGGGGTGGATGAGTCGGACAGTGAAGAAGGAGAATTACACCAGGATACTGACGATGAGCAAGATCCAGATATGGTGGATTACGACGACTATCGGATACAGACACCTTCTCCGCAACAGCCAGAGGCAGGTGATTCGCCTTCCATTGATACAGCAAGCTTCCATGTGCTGATGAATAAAGCGGCGGACCGCTTTAAATTGCCAAGAGAACAGCGGCAAGAAGATTGCTTTCTCTACGATTTCAAAAACAAACCATACAAACAAATTCACACCATACCAATCATAGAATTTGTATGGAAAGAAGGGATGAGGATTATGAATTCTCCAAACTCCTTGCCGGCACAAGTCCCTCGCCTGGAAAGGAAGTACAAGGCTCCTGCAGGTTCTCCTGCTTGTTTGCTGTCGCACCCCAAACCAGACTCGGTTGTCACACAGGCGGCACAGCGACGATCCCGCAATCCGGCGACTCCTCTCACTACTCCACCGGATAGAGAGGGTCGACGTTTGGACGCCATTGGGAAGAAATTTTCCACCATGTCCTCTACGTCTGTACGCGCTGGAAATGCATTGGCCATTCTAGGTCGTTTCGACAGGCAAATGTGGTCTGACATTTCCGCATTCGTTTCACTAATTCCAGAAGCGTCCAGAGCGGAAGCCCAGCAAGTTCTCCAGGATGGCATGAGGGCGTCAGAGGAAATGATTGACTGTGCGATTGATGTGGCGAGTACGGGATTTCGCATCCTCGCCAGTGCTGCGGCTCTCCGCCGCCAGGGCTGGCTTAAATCCACTTCTTTCCGACAAGAAGTCCAGTCGAAGATACTCGACATGCCCTATGACGGTGAATCTCTTTTTGGCGCTCACATTGACGAGGCGCTTGAGTCAATTAAAAAGGACACCGATACAGCAAAATCGCTAGTCTCTTTACAATTTAAGAAGCAGCCCTTTCGTGGCGCCCGTGGAAGAGGTTCGTCTTCCACAACTTTTCGAGGAGGACACACTCAGTACCGCCAATTCAACCAAGGCAATCAACGTTACTCCTCCCAGCAGTCTACTCGCCAAAATCAGTCAAGACCCTATAAAGGAAAACCTACTTATAGGGGTGCCAACAACAAACGCCAGTGACTCTCATGTCACACAAGGAGTTGGAGGGAGAATCTCGCAGTTTTATTCCCAATGGTCTCTGATAACATCGGACCAATGGGTATTGGACATTGTTCGCAAGGGTCATGCCTTGGAGTTCACAGAGATTCCTCCTCATTCTCCGCCATCAGGCCCGCCACCTCCCCATTTGCTAGAATTGCAACATCAAGTTCGTCTTCTCATACTAAAAGGTGCAGTCGAAGTGGTTCCTATATCACAACAAGGGACAGGTTTCTACTCACGTTTTTTCCTCATTGCCAAGAAGACGGGAGAGTGGCGGCCTATACTGGATTTGAGGGCGCTCAATTTCTTTCTAAAACAGCAGTCTTTCCGCATGCTCACATTGTCAGAAGTCTTGCGGCTTCTCTGCAGCGGAGATTTCCTGTCCACGATAGATCTGCAAGACGCCTATTTTCATGTGCCGATTCTGCAACAACATCGCCAATTCCTGAGGTTCAAGGTGGGCACTGTCCATTACCAATTCAAGGTGCTGCCTTTCGGCCTGCGTTCAGCGCCTCGTGTTTTCACGAAGGTCCTGGCCCCAGTCATGGCTTATCTACGTCTTCAAGGAGTGCAGATTTTTCCTTATCTGGACGATTGCCTCCTGAAATCTCCGTCTCCTCTTCAGCTGGCTCACGACACAAGTCTCTGCCTGCGGACTTTCGAGTCACTGGGGTTGACCATCAACGTGGACAAGTCACATTTAACACCATCACAAAGGAGGAACTTCCTGGGTGCCATTCTCGACACGGAATTATCAAAAGCCTTCGTTTCCCAAGAACGACAGGTGAAAATAGTACGTCTGGTCACCCTCATCCGTTCAAAACAGTCAGTTTCTGTGCGCATGTTGAAGTCCTTTCTGGGGATGGCGTCGTCCTGCATCGTTCTACTCCCGAATTGCAGGCTCCGCACTCGCCCTATTCAGGAGGAACTAGACCTGCAATGGCGCCAAGTGTCAGGATCCTTCAACGATCTAGTGAGAGTCTCGTCTCGCATGAAAGACAGTCTCCTTTGGTGGAGAGAACCATCCAACCTAAACGAAGGAGTTTCCTTTCTGGCCCTTCCTCCGGATCTAACACTGACCACAGATGCATCCATGGAGGGTTGGGGAGCTCATCTCCTAGACCTTTCAATCAAAGGAAAGTGGACTCCGTCACAACGAACATGGCATATCAACAGATTGGAGCTGCTGGCGATCTTCCTTGCTCTCAGATCTTTTCTGCCAGTAGTGCAAGGAGAGTCCGTGCTGGTTCAAACGGACAACACAACCAGCATGCACTACATGAACAAACAGGGCGGCACAAGATCTCAGCCCTTGTCTCGGCTAGCTCAAAAGATCTGGAACTGGGCTCTTCGCCATCGAATCTCCCTGACGGCGGTCCATCTGCCGGGGGTTTCAAACATACTAGCGGATTCGTTGAGCAGGTCCACATCATCGACCCACGAGTGGGAGCTTCATCAAGAGACTCTGGACATGGTGTTCCGCCGATGGGGTCGTCCCCTGATGGACCTTTTTGCCACTCCACTGAATCGGAAGTGCCCCGCCTTTGCGAGCTGGCATCCTCATCCGGGGTCCAGCGGCAACGCCCTTCTCATGAACTGGAGCGGCCTGTTCGCCTATGCATTTCCTCCCATTCCATTGGTGCCGAGGACGTTGTGGAAGATGCGCAGGCAACCCTGCCACTTGATACTGATCGCACCTCGTTGGCCCAGACAGGCTTGGTTCTCAGAACTTCTTCTGTTGTCCCAATGCACGCCCATTCGTCTACATCCACGTCCGGACCTTCTGTCCATGGACGAGGGCCAAGTCTGCCATCCAGACCCGACCACTCTTCAGTTATGGGCATGGAACCTGAATACCTCGAATTCGCGAACTTAGAGATGCCCCAAGAATGCAGAGAGATTCTAGCTTCTGCTAGAGCTTCCTCAACTGTTCAAACGTACAAACTAAAGTGGAAACGGTTTTGCCATTGGTGCGCAAAAGCAAATGTCCATCCACTCACTTCTGCCCCGGAACAGCTGTTGCCTTTCTTTCTAAGCCTTGCTCAGTCTGGCCTCTCTCATGCCACCTTGAGGGTCTTTCTGGCAGCTATTTCACGTTTCAGGCATGATGGCTCAACCTCTCTCTGCTCATCCAGAATTATCAGACAATTCTTTAAAGGTCTCTTCAGGAAGTTTCCTCCTATCAGACGCCCGCCTCCGGCATGGCAACTCAACGTGGTATTGTCACAGCTCATGAAGCCTCCTTTTGAGCCAATCCACAGAGCAGACAACAAATTTCTTACCTGGAAGGTCGTTTTGCTTTTGGCCTTAACATCTTCTCGCCGTGTGAGCGATCTTCATGCTTTCACAATCAAGCCTCCTTATTTGCAATTCAAACCCGATGGAGTATCTCTTCGTACCAATCCCTCTTTTTTGCCAAAAGTGCCTACAGATTTCCATCTGAACGAACCTGTCTTCTTGAAGACTTTCTTCCCGAATCCACAGTCACCGGCAGAACAACGCCTTCATTCCTTAGACATCAGTCGTTGTCTAAAGTTTTACATTTCAAGAACTGCCCCTTTCCGCAAATCAGATCAACTTTTTGTAGCATATGGAAGAATGCGAAGGGGACATTCAGTGACAAAACAAACACTTGCAAGATGGCTCTCAGCAGCCATATCCTACTGTCACCAACAAGCTGGCAAGCCTTTACAGTGTCCTGTGAAGGCACATTCGACGAGAGCGATGGCGTCTTCCACCGCCTTGTTTGCCGGAGTGCCTCTACACCAGATTTGCCGGGCGGCAACGTGGTCGAATAGGCACACCTTTACCAGACATTACTGTTTGGATTCCATCAATGAGGCGGATACCGCAGTGGGGCAAGCAGTGCTTCGCCATCTCTTTAAATAAGGTGAGCCTCTGTTCCCTCCTCCTTTTTCTTCTGTGATTGCTATATGCTTTTAAGCTATGTGTTTACTTCTTGTGAAGATGCTTGCAATCCCAGTGCTAAGGAGTTACTGCTATCTATTCTATTCAAGCATGTGAATCTATGAAAGACACCCCTAATACTGGAGAAGAACTATTGTTACTTACCTGTAAACAGGTGGTTCTCCAGTATTGGTGTCTTTCATAGATTCACATGCGACCCACCCTTCCTCCCCTCAGAGGCTCTCTTCTCCTCATACGCTATTATTACTAGTGCTACGAAAATCTGAGGGCTTGAGCTTCTGAGGAGAAGGTTCTAGAGGGTGCTTGAGCCTGATTGGCTGCAGTTTGGACCAACATAATGACACTGATATGTTACAAATGAGTTTTTTCTCTTGTAATGTCTTCCTATGGAAGTTACCATTTAGAGGTTTTACAGTGTATTATCTCTATTTTTATTACTCTATGATATTATCATTTATGTTATATTAGCAATATTGCTATTTTTATGTACCGTGGGACTCCCACTTCGACGACGGGGAATATTCAAGCATGTGAATCTATGAAAGACACCAATACTGGAGAACCACCTGTTTACAGGTAAGTAACAATAGTTCTTCTCCCCTAGTGACTGTCCACTGCTTGTGTTGTAATTCAAGTACTATTTCCCAACCTCGGCCATCCTGCTGTTTATGTCTCCCCCATTACAGAAAAAGCTATAACAAACAAGTATTAGAACAGGCAGGAAGAAGTTGTCAGCATTGCTAGCACAAAAAAAAACTAGTATATGATATTTGTGTTCATTTTTTTTAATAGGGTCATTCAGTTGTGCAGATTGTCATCTTGGTTGTATATGAGGTAACACAAATGCTTCTAACACTGTTTTATTATAACTTTTCAGCACGCTGCACAGCAGCCACAATGCTCTGCAACATAGGTTAAAGACATTGGTAAAGTCAATAGCTCTGGCTAAACACTTATAAGGTCTCAAAGGCAAGATCTATTGGCTATGTCAATGCTCGTTTAGTCTGTGTGTGAAACTTATCACTGAAAGATTGCTGCTGTCTTCTTATGCTAACTGTTTTGCTAATATGAGAGGCATTTGCTATACTTGTTCTTTATGTGGTGTGTGTTGCTGATGCCGATGCAGTGCTTTTTGTATCCTGTTGTATGTTTGTGATGAGCGAAGAATGAACACCAGGTGTCTGTGCTGCCCCTACAATAATATGCCTTGAAGCTTGCTGTGCTGCTTCTGCTCAAGGTCTTCAAATGAAGCTTGCACTGCTTTAACTGGTGTGTTTGTGCTTTAATACATCTATGTGTGTGTGGTTTTTGATGCCACTGCTGGGCCTGTTCATGTGTGGGGACATTTGCACTTCTACTCCCTGGCTGTGCCTACTCTGTGAGAGAAGTTTCTATTGCTCATGGGCACAAGATAGCTTTTCGGTCTGTTAGCAAAGCCTGGGAAAAAACTTTGCAGTGCATACACACCAAAATGAATGCTTTGTCAATGCTTACTGAAATAATCTGTGGAGCCTTCCACTGGAGATCAGCATATTTAAAGAGAGTGGAATCAATACATCACGAGTCGCACAATTGCGGCTTCATTGCCTTCTGATTACAAGGCATACCACTTTTTATTATGTTCTGCTTGCATATCTATCCCTCACACTCTTTCCACATTCTGCTCAGTGCTCATAATGCTATTACACATGCTTGGCCAGATCAGGAGCTTACTCAGCTGGCCTCGTGTACAAAACCAAAACACTCCAATCAATCGTGACACCTCAACCAACACCCTTTTGTGACCATGCGCAGCAAATGCAGTATGCACTTATTCATCCAATAAGAATGCGCTATGGGTCCTCGTCAAGAGGTAGCAAAGTACTATAGAAATGATACAATACCATGACAGGAATGCTGCTATTTTAGGAAGAGCGCCCTGTTTTACGTCGTCTGTTTTTAAGGTTCTACATTCTGTTGTTTCTCTAGTAAACGGTCGCTCTCTTCTTTCAGAAATATTCAAAATGACTGATTGAATAAAACGTTTATTCTTTTCAAAATATTTGAATACCAGTAGCATAAATTACAAGGATTTTACAATTTTCAAATTTGATAACATTTTCTAATGAAGCAAAGCTTATTGTTTGGCTTGATATCAGGCAAACAGGGTATTGAATTTCACATGCTATGCCAACTTATTAAAAAAAAAATGCCATTCATGTGAAGAGGAAATAAATAAACTGTCTATGTCTGAGGCTACGGAGACCACTTCTTTTTTCATTCACACAGAAGGTATTTCTTTGGGATTGTAAAATAATTTGTTTTCTGTTACTATGTGACTGCAACATATTGAACTGGGATTCTCTGTTTCAGCTGTTGTGTGTACTGCTGTGAAGGACTAGAACAGAAACAGTGGCACATTGAACTGGCATGGATCTGTGGAAGGCGTACAAGGTACTATTTTTTCTGTTTTTCGTGTTACTTTAATTGTACTCTGATTTTATTATTTAAATGTTTGCTAATTCGATTTTATTTGCATCTAGAACAAAGATGCTTCATATTTGAATGGGCACTGGCGTGGGTCACCTGCTGCCTCTCTCACCTATGTCTACTCGCCCCAGAAAACCCTTTTGTACCACCCTTGAAAACCCCAGCTACTTTTAGTGAACCTGTATCTCCCACAAAACCAACAAACCAGATACAAAGTAACAGTGCCCGAAATTCTTAATGTGAAACTTTCAGGCATACCTAGACCTGCAAAAGCCTTCTTTCTCCTAGTTTAAGTGCTTCATTGTTCCTCCTTTCATAGTAACACTACACAAGCTACACATTTGCAAAGTTTGAAAAACAAGAGACACTGTAGCCATGTATCTTGCTGGTGGTGCAAGTCAGCGATCCCATGGTAAAAAAAAACACACACACTCTCTCCCTCTCTGTCTCTCTCTCTCTCTCTCTCTCCTCTCTCTCTCACTTGACTCTCAGTCTATCTCTCTCTCTCTCTTCTAGCTAAGGTTACCATAAAGGGATGCTAGCACTCTACCTACCCCTCTTCATAAATAAGTAGAATGTTCACTTATTCATATAGGACATTTTAGTATTACCCATAATCCTCGTGTGTCTGCTTCCTGTTTCTCATAATAATTTCTTTGTATCTTAAATACCTCAATCGTTTTATTTTCTTGGAGTGTAAGCATTGTACCACTGCAATATTGTACTTAGTGCAGCCTGATTAACTTGACAAGTACACACACAGGCAAAACACCCACTGCGAAGCACTGCATGAAAGACGAGACGTCCATTAAATTCTACACAAACAAAGGCCACGCCACGGTACACCCTTTATGGAGAGATTGCATCCCAGAATCAAGGCAAGTGCAGTAGTTAGGAAAATGCCAAAGTCCCAGAGAAAGAGAAGCAGCGCTGCATCCACAGTGACAATTTTTACTTTGTGCAACTATCCCTTTGTTCCATATCAATCAGTTTCAATACACGTGTGATTTTCGTACATTTTTGAAAGCCATCCACCTTTGGCTGAAAAATAATCCAACTTGCAGTCATGCTGCCTTTGTATTGTCACAGTAATCCAAACCTTTGCTTGAAGTATCTCAAGTTTAAAAAGGTAGATGTCAAATGTTACACAGTGTTTGATTATTCCGTACCACAGTTGTATCAGTGCTAGCTGTGCATAATAGATGGCCTCTAAAGTGGCATTTATGAGGCATGCACTACAGAGCAACTATCTTTTTTGGTCTTCTCTGCATTCTGCCTGTATTTACAGTTTTCGTGACTAACACAGGGTCCTGGTTAGACAACCTGCCTTGCCAAGGAGGTCATTTGATAATGCCAGTGATTCCAGTTACGTTCAACTATTATATAGGTCTAGGGGTCACTAAAGGGAGACTGCAGAAATTACAGAAAGTTCAAAATGCTGCTGCCCGCTTAGTGCTAAACCTCCTGGGTTGTGCTCCTGCGGGGCCTGCCTAGACCATTCTGCACTGGTTGCCACTCAAAGAGAGAATTCTATTTAAAGCCACGGGCTTTTGCCACAGAATATTTAATGACAGAGTTCCACGATACCTTACCTCTTTGGTGACCTGTCATAAATCCAGCTGTAATCCCAGATCCTCAGGTACTAACTGGGCAGTTATCCTATGGGTAAGGAAAGTTAAGTGGTGTGGCCGCTCTTTCGCATTCCTAGCTGTAAAAGCTTGGAATTCCCTGCATCTCCACCTGAGGATGGAATCGTTGGACCCGTTGTTCCGAAGGAGGCTAACATGGCTATTTCGCCCTGCTCTAGCTTAGGCCTTTAACTTAGCTCTCCTGTAATAGGGCTGATGCTTCAGCTGGTGTTACTCCTTCTGGTCCTTCTCTCTGAGTGCTTGTTTTGGCAGTGCGGAACTGCTTTTGTAACAAGTGGCTTCTCTCTTTGCTCCTTATCTGATAAGTTTCTACTTCTTCTTGGATCAGGGTTTGTTCTTCACCTTGATGTTAGGTTCCCCTTTTTTCTTCAAATGAAGGTCTCCCTCTAGGCATTTCTTGTTTTCGAGTCTAAAATATAAACTTGATTTATAATCCTGACTAAATAATTTTATCTATAAATTTAGGATTGTGATTTTCATTTTGTTTGTGTACTTTTGTGCTGAGAGATCACACATGATGAAGACAGACAGGTTGCGCCTGTTACTGTCCCATTTTGGGATCTTTCTAGGTTCTGGTCTCTATTCCCCTTCTTTCACTTTGTACCTGGAACAGCGGGGGGGGGGGGATCTTTGGCTCACTAGGTGCCAGTGTCTGTCTTCCCTGTGGCCTTCCACTTTTAAACTTCAGCCTCCAGATGTCCTGGTTATCCATAATCTAGGAGTCTTGGTTGAAAAAATGGTTTATACCTAGGCTGGTTAAATTATGCAACTACCATCTCCTCATGCTGAACTACTACTTACATTTTCTGGCATTCCTTCTCAAAGCCTTCTTCCCAAAGTTCGAGTATACCAACTTGCTTTACCATAGAGTACGAATGGAAATAGGTAGAAATCCACTTATGACAACATCACAGAGCTAATTTTGATCTTAAATCAGCTGATCTGTCAAGTGGAGCGATGTAATTGGACTGTCTGTGGATACTCTTTGTTCCTCTGCACCGCAGATAGACCAATTTGCAACAAAGGCCCCTTGTTATCCCAAGCCGAAGATTACTAAGCAAATGCCACCTACGCTACTCAGATCGTCAAACATTGCTTTCCGGAAGCCCTACGTTTCAGTCGGCATGGATGGGTTGGTTAAACATCTCACTCCTGGCTATAACGTTATAGAACTCCCTTTGATTGTTCAGGAAAAAACGGGAATCATATACTTTTTATTTTTCTGACTTTTATCTCGTCCGTCCCACTTAACTTGTTGCTTTTGTTTCCTTTCAGTGCACTTTGAACTTTGAAGCAGTGTGTTTTTAACTGCACAAGTGTGTTACCAGGGCACAAGTCCTAAACAAGCATTAAAAATGCAATAGGTCTCGCCTTTTATTAAGTTAAAGCCATTTGCTTTGCTATACAATACCATTAGCAAACCACATGGCTTTAACCTAATCAAAGGTGAGACCGATTGCATTTTCAATGCATGTTCTTACCAGGAATGACTTTGGTTTCCATTTTAGTCGGGCCATATGCTCCTTCCTCATCATTAGCTCTCCGAGTGTTTTGTGGGATACATGGTGCACCTCTATTTCAGACAGTACTCATATGTTGCGAATTTGGTTCTGGTGAATGACCGGCCACAAACCTTTCATTAGCATTCTTCCATTTTTTGGGGAGGCTGAATGAGTCCTGGAGATTAATGGGAAATCCCAATAAACCTATAATGCTAGCATTGTATCTGGCGTTATTTTGAATTATTTACCCCTAGCTATGCCTTGTGAAAAAAATAAACAAAAACCGTATTCAAAGAAAAGCGTGACGTTTTCTTTACATCTCATGGATGCCGCATGCCACCTTAGGAACATTACAAAGCTTCCGCGAAGTGCCGCTTATTAGTGAATTGGGGGCTTTCACGTAATCCATTTTGTAACCATGTTCTGGCTGTGTGGCTCTTTTCATCTGACCAGAAAAGGTACAGGCCATGCCAGGGTTTAGTCGCGTGAGCACTGTACTGTATTTTTCCACAATAAAGAAACATGCAGAACTCAGCACATTCAAATCAGCTTTTCGACAACGCAGGCGGCATTGGTCTTGTAGCTTCAAAGACAAGGAAACGTTTCCTCTTGGAGTTCTGGAATTCAACAAAACACGGCTGAAAGTCTACCTAAGAAAGGTGGACTGGGACTGCGGTCCCTGTATCTATCTAGCCGCACTGTCGGGTTATCACAACTACCCTGTTTGAATAGTCATAATAATTGGCCGCCTCTGTCTATTTGCGCACCCTGCTAACGATGCTGGAAGCTGCGTTGGAGCAATATGTGCACCACTCCAAAAACAATATTTATTTCGTCCACATATGACATAGTATCTGCACAATCGTTGACAGAAACTGTGAATTGTGCACCTGTGTGCGAGCACCTCAAACATGACCTATTCGCTACAGATAAGGAGCAACAGGTGATGACATCACATTCCGCAGTCTACCTGCTGCCTCGCCGAGCCCATCGCATGAGACACAACAAGAAAAATCCGCCTCTCGAGGCGCGAAACAGAAACAATCAAGCTGCAGGAAGCAGCGCGTGAGGACAGGTCTCAGTGGAGATGGGCGTGGGCTCTCGACCAGCAGTGACATCCACGCAGTTCAACTAATCAGCGCTAGCTGGCAGGAACACCACACAACCGGCCGTACCTACAATTGGTGCCAACTGTTAGTTGCATCTGTCAGGAGGTGGGACCAGTAAAATGTTTTGGTCAATCAGGGCAGTCACCGTCGGGCAGTCGGGGGCCCCGCCTTCCCCCTCTCTGGTTTCACCGAAGCCCATTGTTTAGAAACTGTCCTCGACATTAAACGCTGAAAGGATGAACGTGAATCACAGCTCACAGTTGTTGCTCTGCAGAAAAGTCGCACAGAAGGGGCAATTCTCAGAGTGGAAGCGGCAATATAAGAAGCAGCTGTGAAAGCGATTGCGACAATAGTTAAAAGCAGAGGCTGAAGCGGCATTTTCGTTGCTATGGCAATGCAAAATGGCGTTGGGCTGCCCACAGTCCCTACAGACATGCGCATGCTTTTGTTTGCTATGGACACCTGGCAAGAGCAGTCATGTTTGTCCATGCAGACGCGCGCATACAAGCCCACCACTGAAGTGATTCCAAAAGGTACTCGCGAGATCAACGCATGCGCTGCTTTCGCTAGGCGAGACCTAAAAAAGAAGTGGAGGGACTAACCTAGTAAATCAGTAAACAAGTGGCATCACAGCACGTGACATTGAGGCGCGTGACGCGCATGACATCACAGTGGCATCACAAGAAGTGAAATCGGATCTTAAGCCCTCACATACATGTTTAGCAGGTGTATCATGAGTACATTTGAGCACATTTCGAGTATACTTGCACACCTTCCTGATTTAGGCAGAAGATTCACACTTTTGTACCTACACATAAAACAATGTTGCCTTGTGTCAGCGTAAAGCTTCCTCTAGCCATAGTGCTTTAAAAGAAAAAATAGTGATATTTAAATTATTACAATGCCTCCTCAGGGGTAGTAAGCACTATATAAATGCTATTTATTTTGTGTACATACTGGGAAAGATCAACAGATCTGAAGTTCTGACAGTGCATGCATATCTCATAAACCGGGACTGGACAAAGTGAAAAGTGCCTCTCTTAAGTATGTGTGAAGTGCTAACAAGGTGTGAGCCTTTGTTTCCCCTCTTCTGCATTTGCATCTAAGTGAGAGGCTCCTGACTGCTGCCAGCCAGGAGACTCGAACAAAAGGAGGCCTGATGCCCCCTCAGACTCGACTTTTGTTAAGGGCCAGCAGGAGTCTGAAATCAGAGAGCCCCGTCCCCGCCTGCACCCTGCACGTTGTTGCCGATCGAAAGCAGATAACAATGTGCAGGCGCTGCTGAAAGTGTCCCAGTGTTTGGAAATTACACCGGGACGAATTCAGCATCTATCAGTGGGGCCCAACTTCTTGGCCGGGCGTCCACCCTGTGAAAAAAGTGGGTGGACGCCCTCCACCAGAGTGTACCCCCGACTCGTGCCCTGTGTGTTACATATGCCCAATACATCTGTCTATCATTTAACCTTTTAGTGTCATTGCTCAAAGTTATCCATAATCTGGATATCTCTCTTTAAACATATTTAAATCAGGATGGTGTAGCATTGCATTACATTTGTATCTCAGAAGTTTGAGCTGCCAATATGTTTCCCTTAATTTGTTTCACTCCTATACAGAATTGGCCTCAGAATCTTTATCAAAAACTTGATTGACGTGATGTTCACCAAGCCAGATCTCTTGTTTCTCTCTAGAGTCAAAGCTTAATGTGCAAGCTCAAAGTGCACCTCGCAGTCTGTTGTATGTCAATACAAAGAAGTCAATAACATTGACGTACATCTTCAAGTTAAGTATATATTTACCATTCTTAACTACAAATACCTTACTGATGCAATGCCAGTTGAGGTAGCGTACGCAATATTCTTTTATCATGCAATATAGTGACTCTCTATTTTGTCAATCTGCTCAGTAACAGTCACGTCTGCTGGGAAGAATTGAATGGTACTGTAAGATTGAATGTTCTTGGCACAGTAAAAATGTGCCGCCCTGCTGTCATCATTCTGACAAACAGTACGTTTTGCTGCACAGATTGCCCACGTCACAAGTAGCCTAACAGGTGCTGGACATACTTAGTGTTGCTCTATAGGAAACAACTGGACTTCAGTGAACTCCTGAACAGACCATAATATTAATAGTGGGTGTTGGCAATTGATTAATAGTTGTAGGGTACAAGACATCTTACTTGTACTTTCAAACTGGATCATTTACCTACTAGCTGTTCCTGATAAAAGCCATGTCGTGTGTCATGGGTGAGCCTGCGTATCTGCCCAAGAGCTCAAGAGGTGTATGTGAATGGGATTTTGTATGTTTGGGGTGGCTTCTGCAGTGTGGGGGCTCTGCAATTATGCAGTCGACCGTTGCAAGGTGCTTCATATGGATAGTGGTAGTGCTTTTCCCCTTTCATGGAATATCCTCCGGCACTGCTGTCCCCTCTCCCTGTATCAGTCGTTGTAAGCCAGCTGCTGTGTGCCTCATCTTTAGTTCACACCCATTTTAATGAAGCAGGAAACCTTTATTCTGCCCATTTATCCTTCGCTCAAACAAACAGAGCAGCTCTGTGGCCCGAAAGAATGAGGGAGTGCACAAAAGAATGTTTACAAAGGAATGGTCGCTCAAAAATACCTTAACAGAAGAGGAAATATGCCTACATATCACCTGCCCTCTTTGTCCAGCCCTGGCAAGGGGAGCTGCAAGAGACATTACTTGTTTAAAAGCTGTCTCTGTCAGATGCAAATACCCAGTGGGCATTAGTGAATGCCTCTAATCACCAAGGAAATCTGAAGGCCAGTGTACCTTTTAAGATGCTGGTTCCCATATGACTGATATTGGTTGAATCCCTCAAATGTTAAGTGTACCTTTAAATCTGAGGGGCCAGGTGGCTTGTCTTCTGTTGGCTTGTCCTCTGTTACTGCTGTTTCAGGTTATAGGCTGGCCCTGTGAGTCATATGTTCACCTTTTTATTTGCTTCTAGGAGTTCTGTGCACCAGCACAGAGAAAAGGATTTAAATAGAAATAGGAATATTTGCTTTTTTCCCTGCATGAGTAGGAAATGTAAACTATTGCTGAGAAAAAGACCTGCTGTTACTGAGACCTGAAAGAGTAAAAGGAAGACTGCCAGCGTTTTGCCAGTGCGCGTTGCAATAAGGTCTGACTCTCAGCAGTCCACTCAGCCTGCAGGAAATAAGCATGAGTTCTGCTCTTACTGAAACAACTCCACAGCACATCCTTTCATTCCTGCTAATAGGAGAGCAATCGCTCTTCAACCGCTTCCTACTAAGTATATTGAAAAATATGTACCTTTCCACCTGCTTAGAATCCAACTCTCTTCTGGACCCATCTCAGCTAGGATGCTGTCCTTCTCACAACATGGATACAGCCTTGCTGGAGGCCACCTGCGATCTTCGTCTGATTTTGTATCAGGACGGCTCCTCTTCGGCATCACTGAAACCTTTGATACCATGTCAAAGCCCACTCTCCTCAGACACATTTTCATCTCTGGCATCTGTTTGCAAGTCTTAAAAAAGCTTAGCTCCTCTTTCTTAGGCAGGTCTGAAGTTGCCCCCTTCTCTCCTTATTACGCCTTCTCTCTTCGGAGTTCCCCAAGGATTCTCATTTAGTCCAACTCTTTCATTTAGCCCAACTCTTTCTTCAGCCACACTCTTTCCAATGCCTACATATGTCCCTTTGCTTATCCAGTTAAATCGTTTGGATTTGATATGCTTATCTAGTTAAATCGTTTGGATTTGACATCATTTCCTACACAGATGACTCTCAATGTATTTTGTACATCTCTAAAAATAACACAGTCACATAATCTAGTTTCCACACTTGTCTTGTATCCATTGGTTTATGGGTGATATCCAACTAACTTTGATTTATCGGAGAAAAAACACGTGCTTATGTTCTAATGCTATCTTTCACTTGGTCTCTCCTTTTGTGGCCTAAAGCACTAGGCATTTCTCTGTCTCCTTTCGAATCTGCTAGGACGGATCTAGGCATTCTCCTTGTCCAAAGGCTTGATATGGCCAACCAATTCAACAATGTCACTTCCTTCTGCTTCCCCACCTTGAGAACCCTATGATTAATCCTTAATCTTTCTGCACATTTCCACATTCCCTGTCACCTCAGAAACTTACATTGACTACGGATGCATAACCGGGCTTTGTTAAAGTGCTGTGGTTTGCTCACACACAGCCTTATATAACCTTACACCAGTCTACTGTTCGTTAGTCCTCACCGTGTTCGTTCGTGAAAAACTGCATATGGATCCGTAATCGGATAGGCTGCCAAACCGAAGGAGGGGCAGAAGTAGCTCGTGGATTCGTTGCGGGCGAATCTCGAAGGCTGCAATCGACCGAGTTGAGTTGTAGAGCTTGAAGCTTCGTTCTTCAGTGGTCAGTTGCTGCTAAGTATCGTCCCCAAAATTGTTGAAGATAAGTACACCAGAATCCTTATGATAAAGTAGATGAATTTATTGAGAAGTACAGCCAAAGAGGTCACCACGCCAGCTGACCAACTCCCAACTGACTCAAACAGAACTTTAGGATAGAATTCAGAATGCGCACAGGCATTCTGGAAGTATGAACAGAAAGGAAAGATAACACATCTACAACATCTACCTTAACAGAAAAGCTTAATTTCCACTTGCTGTCCCGTGCTTTAGGCTCAGCCTACTTACATCTGGCCACACTGCAATATATTTGCCATTGTAGGAGTGGGGCAGGCTCATCCCCTACTAAGCTGCCAAAAGCTTGAATCATCTTCTTAAGATACGTAAAATCTATGATTTTTCTTTATTGAAAAAGCATATTAACACATAGCCCTTCCAGCAATATTAAACCTTTACTTCCCTCTTCCTAACAGATTCTCTAGCCCCATCATGCCGTTTTCTAGGGTAGCAATTGCTCTTTATGAAAATTTTAAATGGGTATTATAAAGCCATTGATTTTAATCAAACTCAGTCCCTGGGTTTAAAGTTAAAATCTTGGCAGTTGTTCACTCGGTTTAAGCTCTCCCTCCGTCTGTCAATGCACATCAGCTTGGAGTTCCTAACCAAAAGCATGCCGAGCCAGTAAGCCGTAGATTTTACCTTTTTTGCATCATCAAGCGTGTTTGTAAAGCGCACGTTCGCCCGTAGGCATCTTGTAGTTGAATAAAATATGTTTGTTGTTACCCAACTTAATGGTACTCATTTTATCGACCCCAGATGGATGAAAGGCTGAGCAGACCTGCTGAGATTTGAACCTGTGACCATGAGGTCGAACATAGGCCCCTATGGTGGACACATCAGTCCACTGAGCCACCGGACCCACCTTACACACTTTGTAAACAACCATTCTCTCCTCGAATTTTTATGTATTTCTATGCCTCTTTAAAATTTCAGGGGAGGCATAGACAGAGAAGGGTGGTTGGATGTATAGAACTATAGTTTACCCTACTTTCACAGCTGAGCAATTCTGATGGAAGTGCCTAATTTCACAGTGCTTAATTTGTGCTGGTGCTTGCCGGTGGGGGCCATCTGCCCTCATTTTTTGGGGACCGGCACTTATTTTTCCTCATTCAACATTTCCAGGCTGCAAGAGAGGGGAAACACACAAAGCGGAAAGGAGGAAGAGAAAGATGGAACAACGATCTCAAAAGAAGATTGCAAGGACCTGCTCGAATGAATTGAAGGGGCAGGGAGTGTCTGGTGGTGGATTAGAGAGACAAGAGGTGGACTGAAGACTGCACAGCCCTGGTAATCGTCGCCCTAAGGGCTTCTGGGCTGAGTTGTGCACGGATACTCTTTCTTTTACAAATTAAGCACTATACGCAAATACACCCATGCAATTTCTGATTTGGAACATTCATTCTGCGTTGAATACTGTAAAACTCTAGCTATATTTTAGGAAAAATCGGGAGCATTTTTTTTACTTTAAAGTTACTTGAGTTAATGCTATTGCTGCAGGTTTCGCGTTTCTCAGTGTGTTTTATTGTTGTCGAGTGTGTCTTGCTGTATTCATCTTTTATTGTATATCTTCTTTTATGGAAAGCGTCCGATTCCTGTACCCTGGTCTGCTCAATAAAATATGCAGAAACACAACTTTACAACGTGATGAATTGGACCCTAAATGTTCTTAAGTCTTTACTTGTCCTTTGTCCTTCTGTACGTCTTGGATTATTTATTGCTTCCGTTTTCTACAGGTGGCCTTTGCCTAGATATAGATCTTTAACCCTATTGCACCCAATTGCCTGCACAATAGATTCGTATTGTAAATTGGAATTCATGCACCCTGAAGCTTTGGCAAATTGTGTGCTGTTAAAAATAATAGATACATACATAAAAGCCAGCCTAACTAACAAAATGCTAGGGGCTCTTTTGGAATAACAGGCAGTTTGATTCTGCCTGCCAGACATTATGCAAATTAAATGCTACTTTTCGGGAAAGTATGTGTTGTGCACGCATGTCTGTGGAGCTCAAATATACTCATTTGGTGCTGTTTTCGCTGATGGAAAACATTTTAATGATGTATTTATTTAACAACATTAGTGGTCTAGATGAGATTACCTTTAGGGAGTAATCTCAAGTCTTCACAAGTGGAGTTTACTCTCTTTTATGCCTTGTGGCCTTGTGGTTGTGGCAAATCAGTGGAAGCCAGTGGGTTCTACCTTGCAAGAAAAGAGGGGGTGGGGGAGAGGGAGGGGGAGGGGGGGTAGCAAGTTCACTTTAAGCCAGGGAATCTCTTTTCGAGTCTCAAACACACTATGAAGAGTTTGATTGCTGGCGAACGAGAAAGTAATGTTCAGTCTGCCGAGTTTTCTGATTAAGAGTACTTTGCCCGACTTCATATATGAGCATTTCTATATTTCACATCTGCTAATATTATGGCCTTGTTAGGTTGTGGGTGGTGTTGATAAAGAAACGGTTCTTCACATATTCTATATAACTTTAATTGTATAGTATTGTGTCTCATGCCCCATTCATAGTACTGTCCGCACAGAGGCTTGTGTAACTAATCAACTAACTGACCACATTGAATCATGTGAATCGGCGGCTGCAACATTTTTCTTATAAATAAGGATTTGCCACACCTGCTGTCAAGCCAATTTAACACAAAAAACTAGTTGGTGAAATAGATCAATTATTATATAAAATGGTTTACGATCACACCAGTTACTTTTCTAAAGGTAAATTGTCACCCTTCAGCTGTTGACTATTGTATTCAGGCATTTACAGAGGTGACAGTTTTTCACATCTGGTGTCAACATCTTCATTTATTGCGCTGGGGCTTTGGCCACAGCAAGAAACAGAACAAGCAGTGGCAAAGTCAGTAGATCTCGCCTACTTGTGATCTGTTGTCTTTGGTGGTTTTTTTAGACAGACATTGACAAAGCCAACAGATCTTGCATAAGCAAGACCTATTGGCTTTGCCAATGCTTCTTGCATGTGGTTAGTGCAAATACCAAAGCAAAACAGCACCGACAGAATGTTTATGAAATGCGGCTCTTTACCTTAGCTGTCTTCTATAAAAGCAGAGGAGCCAAAAGATTCATCAAAAATGCAGACCAAAAAATGTAGACTCTGTAAAACAGACACTTTTGCTAAAAAAAAATCAATAAAAAAAAAATCATTTGGATGCCACAATTAGTGCTGGAAAAACAAAAAGGCACTTAATACCCCTTTCGGTTCTTGGTATACACCGCTTTTTCTCCGGCTGTGTTCTATGCTGGAGCCGCACTCTTGTAGTTATAACAATTTTCATGTTTTAGGTACTGCCTATTGCTTGTACTCCAGATCAAAGAAAATTCAGATCACCTTACTCTCATGGGGTGCTGCAATACCGGCAAACAGCTGTCGAACAAAGAATGCTCACGTCACCAATCCCAAGTTGTGTGGGAGATTCCCAAATGTTACTCTTACCTCCTGAATACCGAACGTGCTGAAAAAAGCTCAATTGCTTTTGCCTTCCTGCAGACTTTAACCAACTTCAGTAAGTGAAGCTAAGAGGATAACACAAGAAAGCTAGTTTTATAATGATTGTCAGGAGACAGGAAAGCAGTAGGAAAGCCTTGGTGTCCATAAATCATATGATTGGTTAGTAAAACTATCCACCCCTAGAAAAGAAATCCCGTTTTGTCATGCATGCTTCTTTTAAGCGAAATAGAGCTCCTTTCATCCAAGTAGCTTTTTAATAATTTCGTTAGTCGCTTGTTGAAGTGTTTGGTCTACTTTAGTTCCAAAAGCATTTTGTTAAATTCTTATCTTAAGAAAGCCTGATTAATAGCAGCAGATTGTGCCAACAGCTGCTACTAGAAACTGAGTGCAAGACAGCTAGTGACAGGAGATCTTTACAAGCTCTTCGCCAATCATTGGCAAATGGTATCCCTAGGGACAGTACTACCTGTTAAGAAGTGCTACTGTGATTACAAGAAGGGCATCCACAATGAATACAGTCAGTAAAACAAAACAAGTTTGCTTTTCACATTAGCAATTCTCAAACTCTGCTGTCTAATGTGCAGAAACTGAAATCGCCCAGAAGAAGGCAACCCAGGAACAAAGCACCACACGAGAACAGTGACAAGTTTAGACAAGAAGGGAGGTGGGGGAGATTTCTGTGCTGCTCGAAGACACTGGCATTTGAGAAATTTCTTTGAAGTCAGAGAAAAAATAGCGTCTGACATCTGATCTCGGTCTGAAAAGATGTGCATAGCTACCAAGGTTTCAGATTGCTTATGTGTGACATTTTCATAATTTCATTGCAATTATGAGTGACATTCAAAGACTATGTGTGACACTTTCTCGCAAACAAAATAATGTCTCCTTCACTTAGGGGCCGATTACAATGTCATTCGGAAAGGATCCGAATGGGATTTGGTATTGCAGAATCCAATTCGGAACCCTTGTTTCAGAACGAATCGTACACATTTCCCAACAACCGATTACGATGCCCGGAAACCGTTCAGGCAGTCTGAATCGGTTCCGAAAGTCATTCGGAAGCCCAAGTCTTTCAGAGCCGAATCGTACAGCTAATGGACACGGTTTCCGAACGAGAGATTACAATGACGGATTCGGACAGCTGTTCCGATTCGGTCTGCCTGACAAAAAACAGCTGTCAGAATCTGTCTTTCGGGGCCTGTTGTGGGCCCCCCTTCACTTGGAGCCATCCAATTGGGGTCTGTGGGAGTACCCATGGGACCCCTCTTCCCAACCATGCACAATGTGGCAGGCACCAAAGGGTGCCCGCGACAGGGTGCAAGGTTTTCCCCAACCTCCCCTTTACTCAATGGGGAGCTGGTGTTCTCGTTTGAAGTCAATGCGAGTCCGACCAAACGATGGTGGTGAGCATCGCAATCAGTCGTTTGGATTCGCAGGACCTGATTCATTTGGAAACGATTCCGAGATTGATTTGTTCGGAACAGTTTCTGAACAATATCGCAATTGGCCCCGAAGTAGTAGCATGGCACAGCCCACTGCCTAGGTCGGGCACCTGTTGCCGGGTGGGGTGGCAGAGAAACAATACATTAAACAGATATTCCCTGCCTTAGCCTGCCTGTGCCTCCCTAGCTGGCAGCCAATCAAATTAATGGCATGAGCAGATCATGATCAATTGAAATAGTCTATCCAGGGTCTCTGCCACATGGGCCAGAGGCCGACTGCAGGATGGGAGAGGAACCACAGTGAGAATCTTCTCCCTGAACAGTTCACCAATTAGGCTTAGTTTAGACTGACCCAGTTTTTGGCATGTATATAGAAGCTTTGTTTTGCTGCTGGGCATCCACATCTGTGTGATACTATGGTATGAGAAGGGGCTGATTTTGTACATTAATTAGACAGATGTGTGGTTTTGTGTTCCGTTCTTCAAATCTATGAAGTTTGTTTGACTTGCATATTAGTTTCTGAGATAGCAGGATATTTCCAAATCATAATGTATTAAGATTCCTGTACCTCCAGGTGAACACTAGCGCCATCTTGTGGCTTTTGAAAAACAGGCTCAACTTTTATGCGCCTGTTCCAGCAAAGTACACAGCTTTATCTCACTTCAGGACATGGTTATTTGCGTGACAATCTCAGGCATTGTAGTAATTAGGGAAAATTACCAGAAATGCATTATTCTAACACAAGAAGCTTGGCACTTGGCAGGACTGACTGTGGTGAAACATCCAGAGCTGCAGACTTTGGAACTAGAGAACTGGGTTCGAGTCTCGGAGTCGGCTCTCCCCTTGCCTACAAAAACATGCAGATTGTAAACAAAATAAAACAATGGCAAAACCCCCAAAAATGCTGATTTAAAACAATAGAGAACAGAAGCAAAATGATAAATGCTGATACTCCGGTCGGGTAAACGCATGCAGGAAAAAAAAGCAGACATTTCAAAAATACGGGCAGACACAAAAGAAATAAAATAGTGCGCTTAAACAAACTTACGTGCACAAAAGGGTAATACTACACGTAATAGAGCCATGCTCCATGGAAGGGGTCAACACACAAAAAGGAGGGACATATAACAAATATTGACCACAGAGAAGCCAGCCTTTGCGAAGGACATGCAAAGCAGCATTTTAAAGGCAATGGTTGGGCTGTAAGCTCACAGAGTAGATACAGCATGGCTCCAAATGGACAGCGTATGCGCGGCCTAGGCGAGACCGAAAACATTTCCTTATTTAAATGTACGTCAATCAAAGTGGAAAGGAAAATCAATTATTTTACCATGAAAATGTGTTGTGTCAGTATTCATGGAAATTCATGTTTATTTTACACATTTTCAATGTAGTAGTTGTTACTCAAGTACTGTTCTATGAACAACATTTATTTTTAGAGGTGGACTCAAAGTTCAGAAGTATCCTAAACATGGTGCTTCTCCTTTTATGGGCTAATGTTTTTAATCCTTTAAAGGGCCTTTCAGAGACACACCTACATCTGTTTATTGATTTATATATCTGTAACATGAACGTATTGGTGAGTGCAGGTCTGACAAAACATATACCCCAACATTATAAACACACAATTAGAGTTTCACAGTGATCACAGCATAACATCCTACATTTACCAATTGTCACCTTATCTTTTGCATCATTCTGAGTACCGTTACATAGTCCTACTCTCCTCAGTAGAATTAAGCATAGTTAGGTACTGGCTTGACCTAGGCCTAACCGTGTCAAAATGCTCCCACCATGCCCCCAGACCTTTGCATGCTTTTTTGGGCACACCCTTGCCTTATATACAGATTCTTGTGCAAACTGCACAATAATCCATTCCTCTCAGCCACTCCGAGAAAGGGAGTGAAAGTGAAGCTAAATTTATTTAGGTTACAATATAATCAATACAAATCCGTAGCTTGTGTCCTGCATGGCCGTCCCTCCCTGGAAATACACCAACACTACCATTTTTGCATCTCTATCAATTGGAATGCCAATCATTGCCTCCAGCTTATCAAGAACACAATATCAATACCCTTGGATCACTGAGCATTTCCCAAATCACATGTATTAGGAAGTCGCCTTTCCGTTTCTCACTGTAGATAATTGGGATCCAGACCTCTCCCTATTTTCCAATGCTGGCTGGCGTGAGGTAGGCCTGTGGAGATACTTTAACTGAATGAGGCACAGTCAGGCAGGGCTCACAAATTGTCTCCACTCATTTATCCTCCAATAGGTCCCACATGTCCATCACCCACCACTCCCTCAGGGAAAATATTGGTCTGGCACATTTAGAACCAGGACCTTATAGTGCTTAGAAACTCTCTTGCCCATTATCTTCACAATGTGTTTGGGCTCTACGGGATTAAAGTCTAGGAAGGGGGTCAGCTTATCTAAACTTCTAATCCATATCTCAAATATTTGCCTTCCACTTATGTTGACTGTACAAGAACGACAACCAACTTATCATAAAGGTAAGTTGATGTGAAGTTAAAAGTAGTACATGTATATTTCCCCGTGTATGCTTGTCTTGACTATATGTAGGTTGTCAATATTCTGGAATCTAAATATGAGCTGACCTATATTATTGACCTCAATATTTTGAAATAGACCTCCTAAATGGTAACAGAACACTAGTCAAATGGGTAAAGAAGTCTGGCACATGGTCATGTCCACGAAGAGGCTGAAATTGTCCTGAAAGTCTAGTTTGAGCCTGAGATGTAGGGCAAGAGAGGTCCATAGAGTAGAGTCTTGAATATCAGAGATTGTTTTCCACTCCACCTGTAATTGGTGGATTGAATGGTAATTAGGTTGAAAGAAGCTGATCCTGCTGCTACATTTTGAGGTTATTGGACTCTGAGCACATACTTTGACAATTGGCTGATCACAGTGAAACTGTAGACAATTCATCCTTCGCCATAGAAATCACAGTCACCGCCAAAAAGGACTTCATCAGGCCGCTATACAAAAGCAAGAGATCTTGCTATTTTGCACACAAATAACATCTTCTATGTTTTGCCTATTGATGATGGTGTGCCCTTCACTTTATATCTGACATGTTTCTTATAAATATGTATCTGCCTGCTGTTGGAACATGCAGGATTGCACCATATAAACTTCCTATTTTATTGATACACAGTCAAACATATTTCCCTCAGCGCGAGGAACCAGCAATGGATTGGCATCTTATTTTATATTTGCAATATTGATGAACAAATTGTTTCCGGCTCTACTAACAGTGGATTACACTAATCACTTGGGAGACTTCTGTCCAAGAAGTCATTGCATCTTACAGATGGATCAGAGACATTTGTCCGTCTTCCCGCACAAAACCACGATTTATTCTTATCCTAGAGTTCTGACTGATCTTCTCCAATCCCACTATTTCTCCCTTAATATACTCCTTCTGTGCCTCACTCTTAGAATTTTAAGGAGACCTCACAGTTTGGATGTGAGGTGATGCAAAGCTCTGTCTAGACAGAACCAAATATAAATATCTTAGGCTAAAGATAGGATGTGAATTTTAAGAGTTACAGTCATAAATATAATTGAGATATGTATTTAAATTGAGGAAATAACAAGTTACATTGTGGTATCATGTTCACCAGGTAGACTAACTAGATACACTCCCAGATCTGATTTGCATAAATAATGGTATGGACATGTCCTGAACAGCTACTCTAGTTCCATAAAAAAACCGGTGGCCGCATTACTGAATTTAAAAAGATTTATTTTTTATGAACATACAAACTATTCTAAGGATGCCATCACACACCTTCTAAAGACAATGCTGAGTTGTTTCCCTTCCATAAATGATTCACATTATTGTTGAACTGCGGTTTGCAACATTTATATGCGGATTCTGAGTTTTGCTGTGTCCCCTCTTAAGGTTTCTCTGCTTGTTAACATAGTCCCAATATTTGAAAAAGAATTTAAAAAAACAGGTATGAGCTTATTGAAAAGTTATTGCTATAATAACTTCAGTTTTCTCAGGGTCTATGGTCTTTTCCACAACTAGCATCTTTCCTCTATTCTATTTCTTCATAATAATAATATTTTGTTTTATTTAGTGCTTCCTACCACAGTTTTGCCATTTCTGACCTACATAAACAAACTCAGTCAATATTATTCAATTTCAGGGTATTTAATTTACCAGCTTCTGGATGGAAAATTGAGTTGGCCCTGTCGGTATTCAAACACTTTACTTGCAGGCCAAAGAAAAACTCAGCAATTAGGGTTTAACCCACTTGATTATTTTGCTTCTTATGTAAGGGAAAGTCATTAACACCAACTACTGTTAGGGCAAAGAGACTTCACCAGTGCGCACGTTAGACAGAGAATAGCAAGTTGCCTGGAAAAGCATGCATCTGCGATGCAATTCATGTGTTTTTTAATTTAATAAGATATTTTAGAATGCAGATGTAGGTCTACCCCCTTTGGTGCAAAATGTACAAATTTGGTGATATTAGAGTGTCCACTGGAGGATGTTCACATGAAATACATTTACATGTAGTTAATGTATGAATGTTTCAGTTACACTTTCAGTGGTTATCCCAGAAGACTGTAATTGTTCTAGCTTTACTGGGCAAACATTGGGCACTCCTGTGTTAGACATTCAGGGACCAGTAGAAGATCCCAAGCTTCTTCATTAAAGACATCATGTTACAAAGGTCAATTCTTCTCTCATGTTTCTAAAAGTGAAACCACGGTCAGAAGAATTTGAGAAGATCCGTCACATCCATGTTTCATAGTACTGGAGGGAGCAAAGGACAAAAGCTAGTGAAGCAGTGCTACCGGCTGATGACTGTTCTATCAAAATGAATGAAACAGGTTTGAATGTTTTTTTTTAATCATAGTTTTAGAGGCTCAGCTCCTTTATTGTCTTACTATGGTAAGAAAATTCAAGAGTAATTTATTTAATTTTTTGGAATCTGTGACTCAAAATGTAAATGATAAAGGAATATGAATGAACTTAGATTTTATCCATGCCTTTGGTCTGTGTTCTTCGTTTTTTGGTAGATTGTACTTCATGGCACCTGCAGTAAGAAATTCTTGATGCAAGATAGTTTTCGCAGGCTGCCACAGCTAGCACTTCAAGTTACATAGTCACAACATGTCCTAAAGGGACCTGCTGATTTTCGAAATATGCCATATTTCCTCTTCCAACAATAGTTTCTCATTTAGGCCCCCTCAGCTATGTGTGGCTGGTATCATTTATACTGATTGAGTACATAGATAGTCTATTTTTTAAGCCTAAATTGCTTTATTTTGTGTTTTGCTACACCGCTACTCATATTATTGTTTGACCATGAAGGCCATGTAATCTTGGATCCCACATAATTTTCTTTTTTTTAGGAATGTGTGGTTATTCTAGCTTTCAGCTGGAACAATTCTCTCCCCTTTGGAACTATGAGCAAGAGTTTTTTTATATCAATGGAAGACCATGCTTATCACAGCTGTAATATTGCCATTTCCCTATTCTAAGGCTCAGTGTAAACCATATTGTGATTCCTGGGAACAGGTTGGAATGTTAAATGATATGTCACTTGCTGTTTGTTAGCTTATTTCTTATCCAGGGGCTTTTCATCTATGACCTGCATCACAAACGAGGGAGACATGGTAGTGACAGGGAGGTGAGTGGAAATATGATCAGAAATATGGCAAACAATAGGTATCTGTAGCTTCAGGGATTTTTTTGAGAAGTTTCTGAACTTTGCACTCTACTCTCCTGAGACTCTTGCAGGATCGCAACACAATTCTGGAGAAATAGTAGTGTATAAAGATACTAGTCCCTCTACTGAGAACATTTTCTGTAGAGAAGGATGTCCACACTAAGCAATCTCCTTTCAGACCTCTCTCTCAAATGATGAACAGATCTCTCATTTCAGTCCTCTCTCTCAGATGACAAATGTGTGTAGTAGTGACTGGAGAGAGACTGCTGTCTCCTTTCACAGACTTCTCTCTCAGATGACGGGTGTGTGTAGTGTTGTCTTGGGACTAACAGATCTCTCCATTCAGACCTCTCTCAGATGACGGGTGTGCATAGTAGTGTATGTGGATGGACTAGCCTCTCCTTTCAGACCTCTCTCTTAGATGACAGGTGTTCATAGTAGGGTATGGGAAGGGACTGACCTCTCCTTTTAGACCCCCTCTCTCAGATGACAGGTGTGCATAGTTGGGTGTGATGAGGGGCTGGCCTCTCCACTGAGACCCCTCTCGTGTATGATAGGTGTGCATAGTAGGGTGTACGAAGAGCCTTAACTCCACTCACAACTCTGCCCAAACCGATTGGCATAGATAGTAGACTCTGATAAATACCATTGCCTCTAAGACGCATTCCTACAGAAACACGTGTGCATACCAGTGTATTCAAAGATCACCTACTCCTTCCTACTTTTCATGATCCTGTGAGAGTCTTGCAAGAGCATAACTTTTTTCAGATTAGGAATAACCTTGTACTCATTGCAGTAGTTATCTCTTACATGCTTCCCCTCAAAAATAAGGAGCAAAATATGCACCCTACTAGTAAAGTATATTGAGAACTCATCTACTCCTTTTTAATATTCACGATCCTGCAAGTTCTGCAAAATTATAAAAATGATTTAAAAAGAAGATACATTTATTTTCTTCTCAGTAGTTATCCCTTAGACACCTCCTCTTTAAATCTAGTGGGATAGCATACCTTTCTGCTGCCCCTTATATAGTTTTTTTACTTGATTTACATATCACCTCCAGGTTTTCACAGTAAACAGCAGTGGTGGCCATATAATTTCTAAAATTCCAACAGCCCGCCAATCAGAGTGCTCGGTCTTGCAAACACCCACAATAGTGGGAAGGCTCACCAGAAAAATGGGCCTCTCCACCAATCACAGTCCTCCATTTTTGATTTTGCACTCTTGCAGGACGCCTGCTGGACTCTCGCAAGCCAACCTGCCAAAATGTACAATTATTCTTTACCCTTAATTCTCAAAAACTACTGAATGGATTTACACCAAATCACGAAAGCACAATCTGCGGACCAAGGTCTAGCTTCCTGATGAATTTGGTGTAATTCAGTTTCGCAGTTTTTGCTATAACCTCTCTTAAAGAAGTCTATAGAAAATGCATGAGTAGTTTAAATTTTCGGACCCTGCTTTTTCTCGGTCCCCACTTGATGGAAACTTTCCAGGAAGAGGCTGAGGTGGATAAACTTTATATCGGGAAAGATTTGAGAAGCATTGTCAAACGGGGCCCAAGTTATTAGCAACCCAAACAATTCTCCATCTATAGAAAAGCAGATCTAACTTTAACTGCCTAGAAAAAGCATATCTCACATGTTTCTCTTTACTAATCCATTTCAATTATTATATCCCTATCCTAAACATTAGAGTAAACCCATGAAATCTCAAGAGCGCAAACCTAACACAACTAATCCTACAAGAAAAAGAATGCAAATATTACTAATCTACAACTGACTTACTTCTAACCTTAGGTTCTGGAGTAACATTCTACTTAGTGCATAGCACGTGTACCCCCTACTCTATCAGAGGTAGTAAGTACTATATAAATGCCAATTACAATTAGAATATTAGGTTCTCAACTCTGACCTAATCAAGATGGAAAATATTGATACATGTATTCATTGTAGTTAATCTAGAACACATTACGCAGAGAAGGCATTTGCTGCTACTGACATTCATCCATTCTTCCATGAGAGAAGCATGGCAGGGACAAGGGCTCATTAAGGTGATCCCTGACTGAAAATGTCCCTTTAAGCTTACCTCCTCGAGCAGGTGTTAACCTGTATCTGATGGTTAGACATTTGCCAACAATGTACTGCACAGTCAGTCAGTGACCAGCGCTAAAAAAGAACAGCACAGTAAATCCAGAACACCCACATCTGCTTTACCTGGTATTATTGTCATTGATCTCTAAAATGTCCTATTATTTATCCTGCCCTTAAGCCTCTGCAATTCAGACCTGGTCTCGCCGGTAGAGTCAGTGTTGACAAGGAGACAAACCAAGATGAGGCAAGGAATAGGTCATCCTACAGAAGTTCACAGATCTTTGGGGTTGACAAGATAAGTGCGATTGCACAAAAGGGAGTAGCAGTGATTATGTGCTTATTTGAGCTCTTTAGGTTTTTTTGTGAAAAAAGGAAACCCAGAGCCCAAAGTTAAAAAATGTCATATCCCCACACCAGGGCTATCCCTTGAGATTCCATCGCTTTGGAGGTACTATTATCCATCTGTGATAATAGGCAGGACAACCAAATTGGTAATTTAAATATGCCCACATGACACAAAGTAAGCTCCCTGTTGAGAGGCCATACCTTTTAGCCTAGGAGTGAGAGCTAGGCATGAGCACCCAAAACAATGTATGCCAAATTAATGACTACTGTGAACAGCCACAAAGAGGAGATTAAGGGGCTTCAGGCCTAGTTTCAGAAAGCCCTTCTGGAGACAAATCAACATATAAAATCACCTTCCCCAGGAATTTTGCAATCTAATCACTCAATCGAGACAATAATGAAGCAGTCCTTGAACCCAAATACTCCTGATTTAATTACAGTCTGCCCACCTGGTTTGGCGGCAAAGGCTTGCATTGAAGATCTGCTAGAAACACATGGACACTATACACTCCGCATCAGCTAGCCCATGCCCTTCACCCGCATTTACCCTAAACTGAAGCCAGAACACGACAGGCAAAATAAGGGTGTCCAGTACTTGACCAGCAGCAATTTGAATCCAAAAGTACAATTTTTCAGCAACAGTAGCAGGGTTCATAACATTAGAAAAACTCTGAGAAGTTAATTTCATTAGTGGTAGGAGGCAGGACTTGGGCCGCTACACAAAATAAGCTAAACATATTCACAAATATTTAAAAAATCGCACTGCATGAAACCTGCATGGTCCTCCTAAAAATGATTTTATACTAACTCAACTAGAAGACACCGCTATCTTAAGTGTTGACCAGAATCCAAAGTAAGGAATGGGACGCGGCAATGAACTGAGTAATCACTAAGGCAGCGCAAAGCCCCATTTTATTTTTATTCTTCCCCTTTATTTATTTTGGTAACAAAAAAATATTCCCTAGTTTCTCGCAACACATAATAATTGTTCTCCTAGATAGATTGAACGGTCCTAGCTTACTTTTTTTGTTTTATTTTATTATTATGTCGTTGTTTGTGTAGATCTGTATGTCCTATGCACAAACAGCTTGTGGCCAAAAAGTGTTTTAATAAACCTGAACTTGATTTATTTTACAACACAATTTCCGAAACATAATGGACAAGGAGCCATAATATTTACAAAATGGTCTGTAGAGAGAAACGCAAAGAAAATGTCAATACTTCATGGTTTTGCATCATAATCTGGAGCCGTTTTTCTCTGAAACATCAAATCATAAATGCACCTACAATAGAGTTATGTGTGACTCCATCAGAATTACATGCAAAGGCAGAGCAGCCTAGGATCCCTTATCCGTCTAGCTCTGAAAGTAGCCCACTGTCCTTTAACCTACTTGAGATTTTCCCCCTGGACTGTAAGGATAGTTCAGGCCTGGGTGGAGACAGTACTGGCATTGATAAATGTTTCAGAGGGGCCGCCACTGCTTATGGTAGTGGGCAACACTTCAGTGACTAAACCTGGACCAAAGTTTGGCTTGTCAAAGGCACGCTCTCCCGTTTCTCCTGGTTCAGAAATTGAATTTGGGCATATCTTTCTCAGTAATATTGGGGGGTGGGAGTGAGTCAGATATATCCCAACAAGCAAGATTGTGTACTCAACTAAAAAGCAATGCATGGGCTAGATGTGGAAGGTGGAGAATGGTGTTAATAGGCAAGGCTCAGATCCTTTAATCTGGAACTTCACAAAACTTTGTTGGGAAAAATAAAAATCTGTACATCCTTACCCAAGAACAACGCATATAGCCCAGTTATGCAACAAATATATGCCTGTAGATGCAATACGTCAATCACATGAGAGTATTGCATTAACAAGATGCCTCAAAGCAATGCCACAGTCCCATGATATACACTAGTAGGTCTGCACACGTGCCACTGCATTGTGCCACTTCTGTGTGCATAGCTTGGCACTTGTTGTTCTTCCTTACTAGCCATCAGTCCTCACATTGCTGTGCACATCTTGTGACTGGAACTGAAAAAAAGGACCACTTTATTGTCATTTCAGGGCTATTTGGTGGGTGGTATGGCAGCAAATAACTAACACACACACACACACCTAAAAATCCCAAACAAAAACAAAGTATAGAAACGGGTGCCCTGCTGCTTGAAACTGAGGCTCTTGCAGTGGTTAAGGCAAAATGACGCTGCACGGTGTCTCTAGAGGTCCTTGACATTCTTGCATGTCACAAATAAGCAAATGACTCAGGTGATATGGGGTCCTGGAGGATGCTCCCTTTTCATCTCCTCACAGAGCGCCCATTGACCAGTGTCAGACAGATTTTGTTAACTGAGGCCTACTTGCATAGATGCCATGGTTTCACGTTTCTAATGTAACATTTCCAAGCTGTCTCAGTGTGCTTATAGCTGACATTTGATGGCGTATGTATGACACTGTATTGTGAGAAGAACAAAGCAGTTACATGCACATAATGTGATATATGTTATAAATTGTTGCTTTTTTGGATATGTTATATCCTTAAAACACCGATTGACATTCCCCAGAAAGAGGAAAATCACATTATTGGAAGTTCTATTAAGTTGGATTTGCTAAATTTCAGACTTGCAAACATACATTTATCATCACATTGAAACCATTGAAATCTGTAACTTCCTTAGTCCAAAGAGAGAGAAATAAGACCACAATTCCTAGAGTACTTTATCTTATGAGACGAACACTCACAACATGGCCATCACATTTTCTGTGCCACGGGGTTCTTCCCCCAACCCAGTGTCAATATTTCTCATTTAATGATTTTAAACATTGTAAGGACAGACTAGGCCCTGCTAAGATATGAACCTATGAACAATAGCTTCATGGCAGTTCACTTCAGCAGTGTCTCAAACGCCTGAATTTCCTTCTCATGTGAAGCAAATTAAGCAACGGTCCCATTCTGTTTGGATTGAGTGTCAAAACCTGGAATGGCACTATTTAAACTAGTGATTAAACATCTTAGTTTGATCTGGTTCATAAACCTCGCTGCAGTGACCTCATATAAGAAGAGACCCCGGGCAGTGCTGACTTTTTTTGTCAACAGAATATTTTACCTGTGGGACTTATATTTTTGCTTCTGGTCATTATGTGGATTCTCTCCTCCAAGTGAGTTGCTCTGCCCAAGGTATTTGCGTGTCTCAGTACAGGAAAAGAAGGGGACACTGCTGGTTGGGACTCCACCGTTAATACTTTAGGTATCCAGGGTTTTCCCTTATTTGAGACGTCATTTTGAGTTTTGAGAAATATTGGATCAGCATTTACTGGATGGCCCTTTTACAGAGCTTTGTACAATGCCACGGAGATTAGATCCTGATGTTGCAGAGCATGCTGCAGATGATGATTGGGGTGCATCATAAGGTCTTTGGGTTGCAAAGAAGGGGATGCTGCAAGTCAATAAGCTGGCATACTACATGGCAACACAATACAGAAACTGTAGAAGATGCTATACATGTAATTTAAGGTATATCTATAGTATTCAAGTGCTCAGCTTAGACCGATATTATGGGCAAAGCTAACCCATTTGAAGAACTACCAGAACATACGGTTGGTATGGCAGGGAGTCACTGTGGCATGCTGTTTTGCCAGTTCATATGTGCATATTCTGTCTTCATACGTTTGAGCTTAACCGCATGCGAGCTAGCGGGTTTTCCCGCTGTGCGCTGATTTTTGAAAAAAACGCGGTTTGTGACAAAGCCAGCTCGTCATGTGCGTAGCGCAGGTAACGCCCATGACGAGCTGGCTTTGTCATCCACGTCGAAGGGGTTAACCCCTTCGACGCTCATGACGAGCCCAGCTCGTCATGGAGTTTCCATTGGTTTCAATGGAAATTCAATGGGAAGAGGTGGATGTACCTTAGCATCCAAGTGGTTAAAGCAGACCTTTGAAATGGAACACTCAAACTGTATGCAGTGATGCAGTTCTTTATACTTCAAGAAACATTATACGCAAAGGAGCCCTTCGGTACAGCTAGATGTTTTCCACAAAATGAGGAGTGTTGATGTCCTTCCTGGCCATCAGGGCTGCAAATGCAGGATGAAGATCACTGAGAACAGGGTTGAATTTTGAGGAACACCACCGGCTATTGAGATGTGATGCTATCAGGAGGAGTTCATCTGGACAAGCTGGGCTCTATTTGTTAGGTAAGAAGATACCCTTTGTAGGTCAGTATTGTTGAAGCCCATTCTGGAATCTGTGGTGACATACAAGGCTTTGTAATTGATGGTGCTGAAAGCTGCAGAGAAGTCGAGGAGGATGAGGAGATTGCTTGTCAGCGTTTGACAGTATTGCTGATCTGAAATTCCTCATTGCTCTCTTCAATGGTTACTGTCTTAATGGTGCATTGTGAGTTAAATTCAAATTGGTAATCTTGAATGAAAGTGTTTGGGATTTGTTTATGTTGTTGGTTAGCAAAGGTTTCTCAGTAATCTTCCCCTGGATACTCAGAAAGGTGATCACACAGTAATTAATCAGGGTTGGAATTGGGCTTCTTCAGTACTGTGCAATATTATTCTGTAGGCTATTTCCTAACGGAAAAAGAAACTTTCTTTTACCCTACAGTGCGACCTCAGTAAATGCTAAGAACTTAAGCATATACAGCCTTATTCATCAACGGGTCGTTTTGCAAGCCCCTAATAGCGATTCATAGCAAATCGCTATTAAGGACTCGCAAAACGGTATTCATGTAGGAATTGCTGAATAAATAGCGATTCCTACACATTCCTTATTTGCGAGTAGCAAATTGCTAATCGCAAATAAGGAATAACTCCCCATTCATTCCTATGGGCCAAAAGGCCCATAGGAATGAATGGGGAGTATTCCTTATTTGCGATTAGCAATTTGCTACTCGCAAATAAGATAGCGATTTAAAGGGTGCCAGGGGTGTCCAAGGGACACCCTGTAGCACCCCTTAAATTCAAATTGAAACAGGTGTTGCGCACACACATGTCCAAAGGATATGTGTGTGTGCAACATGCAACTTAGAAAAATGCTTTTAAAAGCATTTTTCTAAGTTATTGCTATTTACCGAGAGGTCTGACCTCTCGGTAAATAGCGGCCCAAAATTGCATTTTCGCAATTTTAAAATGCTTCATGAATTGCATTTAAGGAATCTCAAATAGAGATTCCTTAAATTCAATTCTTCGCAAATGTGCGAATTCTTAAATAGCGAATTTTGCATTTGGGATGATGAATCCCAAATGCAAAAATTGCACTCGCAAAAGGCAAGATTCTGAGAATCTTGCCCTTTGCGAGTGCAATTTAGCTTGATGAATCAGGCGGATAGTGTTCAAAGAAAACATATGTGGCTTTTTTATTACATGAAATGGGAATTTGTTGTACTGTTCGCTGCTGTGCACTAAATTGTTTGTTATTTACATAAACTGTTTTGTAGCATATAGTTTTCTTTCTAATGAAACCTATTTATTTCCCACTAAACAGACGTCCCTTTTGTATGAATTTGTGTCAAAATAAATAGAGAAAGGCAAAGATTTCGCTGCATAATTTACATCGAATTGAACAATATGCAACGCTATTTCCTCTTCCTTGTAATACCATTTGACTTTCTTCTGTATAATTTGTCAGCCCTACCACATACTGTGATCCTCTATTATTGTGCAATTTTGGTGGCCTTGTATATCGTCATGGGATGTATTCAAATCCTTGGCATACAAGTTGCATACAGATCTTTGAAGAACACTACATCATGATGCCTCAACAGTCCACTGTCGCTTTTAGTACGCAGTCACCCTCAAACCACACACTGACTGTCTTTGCCTTTGCCTTTGCCCCTGTACAGTGGCTCTGCTGCCTTTCGGCTACAAGTGCACTATATAAATATCGCGTACATCTTTTAGATGGGTCTTCATCCCACTAAACCATCTCGCAAAGCAGGCAAATATATTTTCTCCTAATTGAAGGGGCTAGTTTACTGGACTATTGATGTATTTGCCAACAATTTGGTGCCTTTGAGATCTCATTAGAGCTGTGGCAGTGTGTTTCACCTGTAAGGTGTACCTTCTATATGAGTGATTATGCCTATACTTTCCTGCCTTTGAATGGACCTACATATAGTAAACCAGGTCTTTCCTCAAAAAGCATGTGTCGCCAAAGGCTAATGGAACTGGAGAAATGGCAGTCACATGTAAAAACTTTCTGGCTGGTAACTGACTCTAACAAAGCTTTATTGACCTTTGAAAGACCAGGCTGTTGTATTCAGTATTGGATATGTTCTGCGCGTATGTGCCATTGTTTCCTTTTGTGCAGTGTTCTGCCTTCCAGAAGAGTTTTGATTTAAGAATGCAGAATGGTCTGCAGTTGGATCTGGAGCTGTCCTGGTTTTGGACACATTGCTATGTTGCTCAATTAAACATCATAATCTTACTCCCTGGATTTGCATCTTTCTTACAATGGTGATCAGGATGGGATTCGGACTTGTGCTTTTTGTATGAGGAAGGAGTGTTTGTTTACTGTTGATGCGAATTTGTACGGAGTTGGAGGTGTATATCACAGAGGAGTGGCAAGGAAGAGTGAATGTTGCTTTTGCATCCTGTACTCTTAATGAGACAGAAAACAGATATGCATTGATTGAGAGGGAATAGCTCACTTGCGTTTGGGCAGTTGAGCACTACAGTAACTTTGTATGGGGCAGCAAATTTGTTTTTAGAACAGGCCACAATTTGTTGGTGAACACTTTGTTTCCAGGGGGTTGTTGGAACTCCACAGCGCATATTGCCAGACGTGCTTCAAAACTTCAAGAGTGCAGTTTTAGGACTGAGCATGTTCGGGGGGGGGGGGGGGGGAGAATTGTGACTGCTGTTTTTTTGTCACGTTGTTCTTGTCTGCAGGATGATGCGGGTGTTGGTGGTGAATGTGAAATGATTGCTACTATTAAAGATATAGTGTCTGGGGAGATTAGAGAGATTTCAGAGGGAATTGGAAAGAATGTGAAAGGACTGATGACACGTGGCAGGCTACCAGGAAATGTGTTTTAGAGGGGTGGCCCAAAAGGAGGGAGGTCAGTCTTCAGTTGTTATGCATGTACAATGTAGCTGAAGAAGTTGAAATGGAAGGTGATCTTTTATTCAAAGGTGTACAAGAAATAATGCTTCAGCTGACACACAAAGGACTTCCAGGTATGTCCGCTATGAAATGGTTGGTGTGTGTTCATTTCTGGTGGCCTGGCATGGATAAGGTGATAGACAGGACAGCAAGGGAAAGTGAAGTGTATGCCTCCCGTGAAAAGGTGCTAAAGTTAAGTACCCCACCTTTGAAAAGTGTCGAATGGCCTGAGTTGCCGTGGCACAAAGTTGCTGACCATCTAATTTTGTACTAGTAGCTGTGTGGTTTGCCTTAGTATTGGTAGATTACCATTCCAAATGGCCAGAGGTGAAATTTGTTTTACAGGCCTCCACTGGTGCAATTATTAAATTCTTCAAAGACGTTTTTGCCAGAGGAGGGTGTCTTTCCACTTTAGTCACCAACAATGTGCTTCAGCTCACGCCAATGGAAATGGAAGTGTTTTTAGGCATTGTGGCACTAAACATGTGACTACTTCATGGTACGAACCACATGAAAACGGACAGTTTGAGACAGTCAACCGTGATTTGAAGGGGTATGCAGTAGAAGCACATAAGCAAGGGGGCGAATGGAAGTCTACTCTGAGAGAAAGACTGTGGCAGTACGGCATTACTCCACACACTATTACTGAGGAAAGCCCTTTTAAATTGTTTAACTCTTTAACCGCGGCGCAAATTCCATCGCGGTGCGGGAGTTCTATTGAGTGGGCGGGGCCGCGTCGGCAAAACGGACGTGCGCAGCACTACCGCGGTAGTGCACGTGACAGCCGTTGGCCGACGCGCGCACGCAAGGGGGTAAAGGAAGGGATCCTTCTTCAAGTTTGTGTCCTTGGTGGTTTAAGGAAAGGTGGAGAAGAGTAAGAGTGTAAAGTCAGAGAAACTACTATGAGAGTGAGAAGGAAGCAAAGTAAGGTCAAAGAGTGGTATGATATTAAGTGGAAGACAAAGCCACATGAGCTTAAGGTGGGAGAGAGGGTGAGAATTGTATTGTGTTTCAGAGGCTGTGATAGCTAATAACTCTATAATAGTGGTTGTTTGAGTCACATGAAATGGATTTTCCAACAGAATGAACACGAGGTGAATTAGAGAGACTATCGAAGCTAAAATTAATTTTTGATATGCTCGTTCAGTTGTATTTCTGTATCTAGAGTTGCTTGTAATTTCTTACAGTTGAAGCTCGCCCAATAAATAGTTAGAGCCAGGCTGTTCATTTTGGTGTGGGAAAAGCCTGATTTGCTTAATAGTGCCCCCTTTTGTAATTTATCCTGTATGATTTGGAAGAGCAAGCTGAAAAATTGTGTCTCTTTTTGTTCTTTTTAAACATATGCCTTGTTTCAATTGCCAGACAGATGGACAAAGAGTTATTTGCCAGCTTATTTTATCTAGTGAAGAACTAAGTGAAGAGAAATGGTTCTGTAATTTGCTAATTTAAACACAGACGTGTCCAATGAATCCCCACAAAACCACCTTCCCTGTTTTACTGGACATATACAATCCTTTTGAAAGTATAAAAAAAGCAATTTCCAAAGGTCAAACAATTAAGCGTTTTATCCGAAGTTTGCTTTTGTAAAGTAAACATGGTGCTTGCTGGCATGATTTTCCACATGGGTGGTCATTACTACAAGTATATATGGCATTGCTGTGGAAGAGGCAAGGAGATGACACAGGTATCCTGAAGTGCTCTCTTACCTAATACTCATTTTACTTCTCCTTAGCCAATGACAAAAATTTGCTATGAGGGGTAGCTAAACCCTAAGTAACATGTGTGCATGGTTCTAAAATCCAATGTACTTGTTGTGGACACCGACAGCCTACACACACATTTTTAGTTAAATAGTTAGATAAAAATGCACTGTTTTCTGGTGTTGTGTTGTTCTGAAAAATAATCCCAAGGTATCATAATGTGTATCGCGGGTGAGCACTGATTTGTTGACAGTGAACTGTGGTGAGTCTGACAAATTACTCCACTGCTGCTCTACATCAATTCCCAGACTCACCTGATGTTTATTGTAGTAGATTTCAGCATGGAAGGCGAAATAAGTCAATCCTTGACTTTTAGTCTTGGGATCATTCATTGCCTGTGGAATTCGGAATTTTTCTTGATCAATGGCACACACATAAAGATACCATTTCTAGAAGAACACTCATGTTGCAAAACCTTTTATAAAATGAAGCGTGGTTCCTGATATGCAGCGGATATGCCTTTTTGCTCCTTAAAATCAGACAAATTCTATCATCTATAAGAAATGAGAAAACATACTCTGTCAATGATTGGTATCAGCAGCACAAAGTCACAAGTGTGGGGTTAAACTACTGTGGATGCCCGATGTGAGCAATGATTTTAGAGCAAAATTCAATTTTTATTGACATAAATTCTAACAACACTCACACATTACACTAAAATGTGCTTTTTGAATACTCGGACAAATCTATACATAAAGCTTTTTGTAAATATGTAATTTGTTTTTTTAAACACCTTTTTGCAATTTGATTCATTTTGACTATTGAGATATGGAGTTTTACACAATGGTTACCAAACAGATTGTGGTTATAAAGGCACATTTTACTAAATTAAATACGACCGAGTACGATTATTGGAATGTAAAGTGACATTTATTTATTAATATTTAACTGGAGGTCTTCCACCATGTGCCTCATCCTCATTAATTCCATGGCCTATTAAGAAACTTGTATGAATAAGATACTGAAAAAAGCTATCATTACGTTGTTGTATGTGGCGAATGTGTGGCAGACTATGGCGGACAAGTACCAGCTTCTTACCATTGGGCTGTAAGTTGTCTCTTCTCAAGTGGAATATTCAGCAGCTCTGAAGTGACAGACAGTGTGGATCTGAGGAGGAAAAAAGATCATGATGATTATGATTATGCGGTGCTGAGTGTTGAGAAGCTTTGACCTGATGTACAAAGTAATTTATCAGTTGCAAACACTGAATAACAGGGTTTGTGACCACTAAATCACCTTTTCTGCTTCCAAGTTGGGGTGGAAACTGATTCACAAAGGGGAAGGGATTCTACTTGGATCCCTTCCTCTTTGGGAATTGATGTTGCATATTAAAGAGCAATAGGCAGTGCTCCAGGGTACCACTGCCTAGTCTCACTAAAGATTTCCAAACCTGAAAACTGTTTTCTTTTTTAAAGGAGGTAAGGTTCTTTCAAGTAACCCTGGCTTGTTTAAGAAAAGTTTCCCGTTTCATAAAGTAATCACAGGAAAGATGGTCTGTTGTCTCTTGCAGGCCACCGTCCATTTGATTGTAACCAATCACAGGGGGTCACAAATTGAGACCTGCGTAATTAACATGTTAGGCATGTCATTCTGCATCCCCTGCAGTGCAGTGTTTTGTGAACTGACCTATTTGTACATAGGTCGGTCCACCAAATAAGATTGTATTCACAGAAATTCTGTGCACAATTTGCGACTACTTTTTGAAAATGTAATACGTTCACATTAGTTGCTTCATGCCTCCATTCCCCACTGGGACCCTTACTGGTTCCCAGTGGCATGCCACGATTTGTATGGGTAGTGAAAGATGGCCAAAATCTGAGTTCACTAGGTCCCTGGGACACCTGAGCTCTAGTGTCACTATTCCTAAACATTGCTGTGCCCCTGCTGATCCTTCAAATCAACTAAAAAAATCCACTACCCTTTTTTTTTTCTTTTATTGCCTGCATGACTTCCTTTTTAAGAGTCATATGTTTCATCCAGGTGTTATTTTTCTAGGTTTGCACTGTATTTTAATTGCATCTATACAGCACCTCATACGATTGACAAGGTGCTAAAGACCTTTATGGATAGGTAGCATTTTGCCCCGTGGCCACCATGCTTGGTTTGATAGGTGCTGGTAAGGAAAGTGGTGTATGTAGGAGGTGTTTGAGTGTTGTGTGTGGCTGCTGTTCTTTCTTTGTTCCTGCTGATGTGTAGCTGCTCTTATCCGTGGAGTGGAGTGGATTGAGGGTACTGAGGGATTATGTTGAGCATGCTCATGCCAAGAGTTGCTTTTATTTCTAGGGCAAATATACTTCAGAATTTTTGGTGTTGTGCCCTCCTTGTGATGACAAATGATTATTTTTCTGGGTTGTTGGAACTATTAATCATCTGTCTGGGAAAAGCCGGATTTGAATTGTCTTCCTGAATTCCTAGTGGTTTTGGTTGCTTCTTTCCTTTGCGAGAAAGGAATCCCATAATTTGGCTACCTGTATGAAGAAAGAGGGTTCCTCCAATGCGTTTCTTCATGTAAAAGGGAATGACCAGGAGAGATTTCAGTATAAAGAAGAGAGTTCTGCTCTGAGATTTTAATTTCAGGTTCACTTGGATGAAGAATAGTCCCTTTCTGTGGCTGAACATGTGGACAATGCAGAGTGTCTTGAAAGCAAAACATTCTACCATGGTTAACCAGTGGTGTGGTGGGACGGCTGTGGAGATATATCCCATAGGCAAACGTATCAGAGTAGCTTGCAGCTGCAATTTTAGATTCTTTGCAGTCTTCAGGATAGTTAGAGCTGAGCCTGAGTGTACAGTCTTTTTCCATAGGCTGCAGGCGGCATGAAAGTGTGATGGTGTCCTAGAGTTTTGTTTGGAAACCTAGATAAGTAGAATTGCTTGCTTGGTACACAAAGCACTTCTTGTAACTTGGTTCAATTGGGAAACCAGACACAGTCTAGAGTCCATAATACCCCCAATGTTTCTTACTTCAGTCAATGTTGTTGGTGGACAGCCTAGTTCCTGGGACTGGCTGTGGAAGTTAGGATCTCTTTTTGGGAGAGTTTGGTTTACTCAGCATCTAAGGTTCACAGTAGAGAAAGCTTGTACTGAGACGTTTAGGTCTCTAAAATTTTAAAGCTTCAGTATGATCAGGGTCTGAAGTTGCAGCAGGGTAGGCTGAAGAAATTGATGAGGTTCCTATCTGGTTGATGTAAGTGTTAAAGAGAAGTGCAAAAGTGTTCGAGCTTAGAGGCATGCCAGTGTTGTAGCTGAAAGGGAATGAAGTAAATTGCAGCGATGTTGCTTTTCCATTGCATTTGTAATTGCAGTTATCTGAGACTAGGTATTTCACATTACACCTATGCATCATTATATGTTAGAAAGTATTCATCAGTCTTTTCTAACCACCTCAATCTTATTCTAAGTTTTGCTTCCTTCATTTTTCAAATCTTTACAGGTATTTGCTTGTTTTGTCCTCTCATATTTTATTTTTACAGAAACCCACTTTCTCTTCAGGATGGTTTATTGCGTGGTGTATGTTCCATATATTTAATCCCTCTTTTGTGTTTCTTCATTTACTTGTCTTGTTTAATCCGGTTTTTATACAATATTTGCATTTTGTGTATTTCATATCATCATTACTTCAGGTTGATTTTGAATAACCTCTTCGTCAGCGTCTGGGCTGCCCCATATGGAACAAATATGTTTCTGTGTGTATTTTGTGTAAGCCCCCCAAGA